>NC_068975.1:4827500-6027500 GCF_016808095.1 Vigna angularis
GCATGATCTGTGTAGATAATCACCTTAGACCCAATGAGATAAGGTCTAAATTTCTCCAAAGCATAAACTATAGTTAGAAACTCCTTTTCAGTAGTAGCATAATTCAACAGGGCATCATTCAACACTTTGTTAGCATAATAGATGGTGTGAAATACCTTCTCTTTTCTCTGACCAAGGACGACTCCTATTGAATAATCACTAGCATCACACATTAATTCAAAATTCTGATTCCAATCTGGAGCTACAATCACTGAAGCCGAAATCAATTTGCTTTTCAATATGTCAAAAGCTTTTAAACATTCATCATTCATCACAAAAGGTACATCTTTAACCAGCAAATTACTCAATGCCTTTGCAATTTTTGAAAAGTCTTTAATAAATCTTCTATAGAATCCTACATGACCTAAAAAGCTTCTGATTCCTTTCACATTTGTTGGTGGAGGAAGTTTCTCAATAACCTCTACTTTGGTTTTATCTACTTCAATCCCCTTAGCAGAAATCTTATGCCCTAACACAATTCCTTATGTTACCATGAAATGACATTTTTCCCAATTAAGTACCAGATTAGTCTGAACACATCTTTTGAGGACAATATCCAGATTCGCCACGCACCTTAGGAAGGAATCTCCAAAAACTGAGAAATCATCCATGAAGACTTCAATGCATTTCTCTATGAGATCTGAAAAAATTGCCTGCATACACCTTTGAAATGTAGCTAGGGCATTACATAATCCAAATGGCATCTTTCTGTAGGCAAAGACACCAAAAGGACATGTGAAGGTCGTCTTCTCTTGGTCTTTTGGATCTACCACAATTTGGTTGTATCCAGAGTATCCATCCAGAAACAATAAAAAGCATGACCTGTCAATCTCTCCAGCATCTGGTCCATGAAAGGAAGAGGAAAATGATCATTCCTGGTGGCTTTATTCAATTTCCTGTAATCAATGCACATTCGCCATCCAATAACAGTCCGAGTAGGAATAAACTCATTCTTCTCATTATAGATTATTGTCATCCCACCTTTCTTTGGAACTACCTGCATTGGACTTACCCATTCACTGTCAAAGATTGGATAAATAATGCCAGCTTCCAAGAGCTTCAATACTTCTTTTCTAACCACCTTCTTCACGACAGGATTTAGTCTTCTCTGTGGTTGAGCACTCTGCCTATAGTCATCTTCCATAAAGATCATGTGCATACAATAAGTTGGACTTATACCTTTAAGATCTGAGATTGACCACCCAATAGCTGCTTTGTTGGCTTTCAATATTTCTACCAATTTTCCTTCTCCTTCAGGAAGCAAAGAATTATTGATGATGACTGGTTTTGTTCCATCTACTTCTAGAAAAACATATTTGAAGTGTGCTGGTAACATTTTTAATTCTAAGTTCTTTGCTTTGACTTTTTCTTTGGTATCAAGTGTCTCAAACTTAGCATCTTCCACTGGAATCTCCTTCAATGTCTCCAAGTCTGTCATACATTCATCTATCAATTTCTCTTCTTCTTCATTTAAATCTTCACAAGCATCAGTAAGAGTTTTCTCTAGTGGAGAAGAATAACGTACCATCCTTTCTTGCACCATACAAACTTCATCAAGTACATCAAATTGAAAACATGTTTTATCATCTTTCGGATGTGTCATGGCTTTGAATACATCAAAATTCACTTCTTCATCTTGAACTCTCAATTTAAGATTACCATTCTCCACATCAATTAGAACTCTGGCAGTCTTCATAAATGGTCTCCCAAGAATGAGAGGCACATCTCCATTTTCCTCCATCTCCATTATAACAAAATCCACTAGAAAAACAAATTTGTCAACCCTTACCAGCACATCTTCAACTACCCCATACGGATATTTAAGAGACTTGTCCGCCAATTGAAGTGCCATTCTAGTGGGTTTGAGTTCTAAACCCTCAATTCTTTTGAACACAGAAAGCGACATCAAATTGATGTTAGCTCCCAAATCAATCAGCGCCCTTCCAACTTCCAATTCTCCTATGGTGCATGGAATAGTGAAGCTCCCTCGATCTTTAAACTTAGGAGGCAATTGTTGTATGATTGCACTGCAATTACCTTGCACTTCAATGGTCTCCTACTCAATGACATCTGTTGCAATGCTTCAGAGAAAGGAATAGTAATATCCAGTTTTTTAAACATCTCAATGAACCTTTCAAACTGTTTTTCTTTCTCCTTCGTTGAATAAATCTTTGGGTAAGGAAGTGTCTTTTCTAACTCTCCTTCTTTTTTTCTCTCATCTTCCTCCTCTCTCTTTTTTTCTTTCTCAATCTTATGTTTCCACTCAAGTGTCTCTTTTTCACTCTCATTTTCTCTCTCTTTTCTCTCTATTTTTCTCTCCCTAACACTTGACCGCTTCTTGTTACAATGGTTTTACACTCCTCCCTCAAAGTACTCTTTGCATTCTTTTCACAGCCTTCTATCTTGTTGACCACTCGCCTAAGATTCATCTTCATATTGTTGAATGCAACTTCCACATTTTTACAATAAGAGGCGCTCATTTTCATGAATTGCTGGAAGGTATCCTCCAATTTTGTGGTTTTCACATATGGAGTAGATTGTGGCTGCCACTGTTTCTGCTGCCTTTGAACCATTGAAATATTATTTATCTCTTGAGGTAAGAGGGAAAGCTTCTTTGTTACTTCTTCCAACTGCTGAATAATGATTTTGTTCTGAGCGAGCAAGGAATCATTTGATTGCAATTGTAGAATTGGAGTTCCTCTTTCACTGTGCAACTCATTGTCATTAGTAGCCATATTCTCTATCAAATCAGTTGCTTCCTCTAGAGTCTTCCATTTAATATTACCTCCCGCTGAGGCATCTAGCATTAACTTGGTTTATGAACAAAGACTTCCAAGGAAAAGTAAGACTACTGTTGTTTCATCAAAGCCATGCGTGGTAGTTTTTCTCAACAAACTTTTATAATGATCCCATGCTTGACCTAATGTCTCTTCCATGCCTTGTATGAAAGAAGATATCTCTTGCTTCCCTTTATTGACTTTAGATTGTGGGAAGTATTTATTTAAAAACTTTGCAACCACAACTTCCCACTCTATAAAGCTTCCTTCTGGAAAAGCGTTTAACCATAACTTAGCATTGCCTCCCAATGAGAAAGGAAACAAGCTAAGCTTGATTGCTTCATCCAACACCCCATTTATCTTCACGGTGCTACAAATTTCATTAAAGGTAGTGAGATGCTCATATGGACTTTCATGTGATAACCCATTAAATTGATTACTCTTTACCAGTTGTATCAATGTTGGTTTCACCTCCATGTTTGCAGCATTGACCCTCGGCCTTGCTATATTGTTAAAATGTTGAGGGCCAACCACAGTGGTGTAATCTGCAAGAGTGCGTCTATCATTATTTTCCTCTGCCATATTTTCAGTGCTTTGGTTAAACCTTTGTGGTGAAGGTTGTAAGAGTGTTTCTGGAGGAGGGAAAAGTTCTATAGACGTTCGGATTCTTCTCCTCCGTCTACTCTCGTCCAAGCCTTCAAGAAGAGGTTCTGAATTTTTCTTGCTTCTAGTGTGAATTGCTTCCTGCATACACAAGAAAACAAGTTCCTAGAAATAATTGTTAGCACAAAAAGATAGAGAATAAAAAAATAGAAGATAGAAAGATAAAACAAATAAAATTAGAAATACAAAAAGATAAAAACAAAAACCAAAAAGATAAACTTAAATATACAAAACTAAAATAAAAAAATAGTAAATCAAAATACAAATCAAGTCAAAGTTAATCAAAAATCACACAAATAGACTAGTTAAACCACGAGTCCCCGGCAACGGCGCCAAAAACTTGTTTAACCCTCGACAAGTGTAACCGAATCGTATCAAGTAATAAAACTGGTAAGACCAAGTATCGTTCTGCCAAAGGACTCACGACCTAGACAGTTATGTGATTTATTGATTATCTAAGACTTGTAGAACCAATTCTTGTAAGTTTTAAATGCAAAATACTGAAAAGTAAATATGAATGCATGTATTGATCAATGGGCAAGAAGAAACAGAACACGTGATTTGAAATATATGAATGAATATGTTGTTGGGGTTTATCAATTTCATCCTATCCACTCTCATGTAATCAAGAATTCATCTTTATTTATTAATTGTTAATGTCACTTTCTAAATTACCTTAAACCCGATGTCTTGTTACTAGTCATAATCATAATGTCTAATCATAATCACTAGTTTACAATGTCTTGTTAGCAATTACTCATGCATTACATAACACAGAAGCTTAAAGACAACCAACCATCATACTCTTATGTCTAGGTTTATACTACTATTGGGAGAGATTCCCCAGATCTAGATTTCCCCGTATGTGTCCATATCGACAAAATCAATAATCATGACATCGAATGAGTTAAACAATGCATGCTTTGAGCAAAGAGGAAAAACCCTAACAATTAATGAAAGAAAGCATGTATCTTAAAAAGATCTTGAAGAACAAATTCAATACATGAGAGTTTCAAAGGATTACATTGATTCCCCAACAACAATAAAGGTTTAGTTCACCATATTCATGGTGAAACTAGATGAAATACAATGAAAGAGTGAAAGATAAAACCCTAGAAAGGTGAGAAAGGAGCTGTAGCATCATAAATCCTCCTCCAAGGGGTGAAAGAGTGTGTTTCTGCTTCGTCCCAGCCAAAGATGACTGACCTAGGTTAACTAAAACCTTATATAGTATTCTAGAAATTACAGAAAAGTTAGCCCAAGCCCATAAGAATGTCGCTCAGCGGTAATTGCGTGTCCTCTATTCCACCCCTCAACTGTAGTTCTGCCCCTCAGCGATGTCAACGAGTCTTGAAGAACACCGCTCAGCGGTAATTTCTGCTGAGCGGCACGTGGTTCTTCTCTTCTTGTGCACTTTTTGTGTCCTTTTCTGATTCCATCTCTTTCCTACTTCTCTTCTTTCATCAAATTCATCTCAAAATCTCCAAAAACAAGGAAATCAAGCATAAAACCTGTCCAACACTCTTATTTCCAAAAACATATGCAAAAGCATGATTCCAAGCTAGTTTCTAAGTCATAAAGGTTGTTTATGATATCAATTTTAAGTATAAAAATAACGGTTTTTCAACTGTTATCACCTGCAAGGAAGAATAGAATTCTTAACCACTCGCAAAACACCAAGCATTTCCCAAATCAATTTTGAAACAAAATCATATATTCTAATTTACAAAAACAAGATAAGACAACAAAAATTCCTAAATCGAAACCCTCAATCTCGATTCCTATTGTCGCGAAATTGCGTGGGAACGGTGGGCTTCTCGCATCGCGACTACGTTGAAGATCGAACCTTTGCGGAGGCGCCGCCGCTTCAACCATCATCGCGTCGCGAGAAAGGAGTTCGCTCTCGTTTCTGCGAAAGTCCGACAAACCCACTATGGTCAATTGGACCATCGCAAGCTTCTGTTTTCCTCTAGCGGCGCAAGCGTAAGGAAGCCTTTCCTCCTTGCATTCAAAAACCCTAATTTTTTGGGTGGGGAAGGGGCTACCATGTGGCAAGGCAGGTCGGTAGTTAAATGACATGGCATTCACTTATTGCACAGCTGGACAGTGTGCCATTAACGATTTAAACGTCGTCTGCAAAAAGGACTAAATTGAACATAAATTACATTCTTTAGGACAACATTGAGCAGAAAAAAAAATTAGGACCATTTCGAATAAAGCTAACAAAAATTGGGACCAAAATTAGTATTAAGCCTAAATGTTTTAATTATATATATAAATATTTATTTGTTGATGGTAATGGAATGTCTAAGTACACCTCTCTTTTGTTATCTCCTCATACATTTAGGTTTACTAAGGTAACATGTATCAGATTCACACATATTCAATCATCATACTAACAAAAGTCTTAATTTAGGTTTACCTAATCTAGAGAAATTATTTAATAATGACTGAAACTCTTATGCACATCATAGATGGTTTCTCCTTGTTGTATTCTGAACATTTTGTACACTTGTATCAAGGACTTTTTTCGTGCACGCTTTACATTATATATGCCTTCATGTGTCACTCTTAACAACACTCACATTTCTTGAGCATTTTTACATAGCTCTTCTATCTCTAACATCATATTAAGCTCTTCTATTTTCCTCAACAGTCCATTAAGCATAGGACTTTCGTTTCTACATGTTATTTACAGTAATAGCAAGAAGATATAGTCCATTCAAAATAGCATCCTAAACACCTATATCAACAGACTTTATAAAGATATGCATTCTGACTTTCCAAAATGGATGATTTTCACTAGTAAAAAGAGGAGGTTTGTTAATAGACGCATCTTCTACAAATGTTTGGTTTTGTCCCACCATGTTTGAAAATTTTGAATAACTATCAAAGCAATGGTTTATGTGTGAGATGTTAGTGATGACATCAAGGGTTAGAGATCAAGGATCAATGATCAAAGTTCAAGGATCGAGTAATTCAATATGATTGAATTGTATATGTTAGAGGATTATGAATCTTATTATTATTACTACTATGTATGAAGTATTTGATTTTGGTTGATATAATCAGAAGGTATGTATCTTGTTGTGTGTTTGATTATGGTTGGTATAATACGAAGATATGTATCTTGTTGTGTGTTTGATTATGGTTGATATAATCAGTATGTATGTATCTTATTGTTATGATTGTTTTATCAGTAGCTTACCCCATACATGTTTGTGTTTGTGTGTTTGTGAATGAAATTATCGACGATGATCGTATAATGTGTTACACATGAACAGATAATGTTATAGATGTTCTAGAGGCGTGATTGACTCAAGAGAGGATGGGGAATAACCTTGGGATTCATTTAAAGCTATTTTGTTTTACAAGTTAAGACAATATAATTGGAGTATTTCCTTCATTATTTTATTACTCGAAATAATGTAATTCGATAAGGTTTTCTTTAAGTACGTTTTTACGGTATGATAAATTTTAAATTTTATCGATTTTTAAAAACCCATGACATCTAAGAAATCGGGGTGTTACATATTGTATAGGATTCATTTAAGTTGTTTTGTAGGAATAATTAAGGTTCTTCTATTGTCAATGTTTCTGCTTTTTAGGACTCATCATAGGTTGTTTTTCATATCTCTCATTTTGTTTCCTCGTTTTAGGTTCTATTTTAGCTTTTGTAATTAGGAAATTTCTCTAGGTTCTTTTTACTTTTGAGTTCTGTTAGGAATTTTGTAAGTCCTTTTCCATTCTTTATCCTTGTTTTCATTTGGAGGATCTTCTTAGGTTTTCTTTTGATGTTTCCTTCATATACCTTAACAATCGGTACTTTCTTCTGCATCCATCATTACCGTCATCATCTTCTTAATTGTGATTGAAATCCTATCGTCTACATGTTTTGTGTGTTTTAGGGATTTAAGACTTGATCGTTACTTTTCATGCCATAAGCTTTCGTTAGGATTGAGAATTTGGGATTCAATTTGAAATTCATAAATATTTTTTGCAGGGTTTTTCACTTATCAAGTATAATTGAATAAAAGAAGCATAATGATGTTTGTTGTTGTAACCACATGATTTTAGGTTATTTGATTCTTTTGCATCAAGAAGGCATTGTGAACTTAAAAATGTCTGTGATATGTGAAATCATATTTTTGTTTTCGACTTTTTACTACATATTTTGGTTCTTTCCCCTTGCTGACACAAAGCAGCACAACATTCTAGAGTTGTTTAATTCTTTTTTTAATGTTATTTATTCAATTAAATTCTCGTTTCTTTTGTTTTTCTGTTTTGTTTTTGGATAATATGGTTAGACACTCAAAAATGGATTTGGAGACTGAAAATAGATTAGTTGTTATCCTTACGAAGGAAGCAGCAGAATTACGACGGCAGTCTGAAACGAAAGGTGTTCTTTCTTATCTTCGAAAGCCTGACCCACATGATGTTGCCGGTGAGAAGGGAAAAGTTTTGAATATTTGGTGTTTCGTTGGACGGTGGTGGTTGTTGGTGGTGGCGCCAGTGTAACAGCGGGGGAGGATGCGGAGGGAGAGGGAGGAGAAGATTTGGTTCCAGTCAGAAGTCTCTCACACCTCTTTAAATGTTAGGTGGAATAGAGATGGTAAAACACGTCACTCACTAAATTCAATCACAATGACAGGTTCTCTTAAAAATAATTACAGCTTAGCATCAATTAACACTGTTTGGGAACATTTAACGGACAGGACAAAATTAGCTCAATTTTACAAATATTAGGACCCAATTGAGACAGTTACAAATATGAGAAACCACTTGAGATTCTCATACAAATATGATGACCATCTCAGGGTTTAAACTTTTTTTTTATGTTTTAGTAAGTCATTTTGATCAATTCCAGGTACATATTCTGATTTTATGTGAAGTTCAATTTAGTTAGATAATTAATGTTAGGTTATTTTGATTGGTTGAGAGTAGTTAGGTGTTATTTCTTGATTCTAGTTTGCTTCTTAAGATGAATTGTTTTTTATGTGTTAGTTTTCTCATTAAAACTAAAGGTGCACAAAAGTTTAAGAATTGGTTCTGTTTTGCAACTAGAATTAGTCATTGATTTTGTCCAAGTTAGTTTTTTGTTTTGATTCTTTTATATTGAAATAGGTTTTAAGACTAATTCATGGTTCATATCTATTTTGTTTAGATGATTCTAGTGGTATTTGATAGCAATAGTGCTTGTAGGTTAGGATTTTGTTTACATTTACACGAATTAGAATAGGATTTTATGATTATGTTTTAAGATAAATTTTTAGATCATGTCCTTATTGATTCTTGGTCGTTTTTTAATGTAAAATTTGCAATTTGGTATGATGTATATTGATTGGATGAATGGTTAAAAAATGTCAATTTAGGTTCTAAAATACGAACCAAAATAGCTAAAGTAGATTTTAATTCAACAAGATGTCTTTGTGTAAGTGCATTTCTGACTTTTTCTTCCAAATTAATGTGTATTTCACTTTGATCACAGGTTATGTTTGTATTTTTAGTTATCTTGGCTTTTATTCTTGTTGAACATAATTTAGATTAGTTTAGCTTAGACAATGATTTCATATTGTTTGTTCATTTGAATTTTCCCTTTTGAATAATGATTTTTTTCTTTATAGCGATATTAAATAGGTTCTGTTTTATTTTTTTAGTGTTATTTTATCTTGTCTCATATCAATTTTCATTATACATTTTAGGTCCATTTCCTATTAGTTTAGATTTTTATTTTCTATTCCTTCCTTTTGCTTAGTTCCTTTCTTTCTTTATAACATATTTTAGTTTAGAGTTTCTTTCCTTTTTAATTCCATTTTAATTGTTCCCACCTTGTCTAGATAATTAGTAAATAATAAAAGACTTCACTTAACTTTCCAAACTTAGTTTTAATTGAATCCTTGGATTGGTTTCCTGGTTGCTCCTACATTTGTTCTGTTTTTGTGTGACTAAAGACAATTTAACAATTGGAACAAGATCTTACCACAAACAAACACCAATTTCTCTTATCTCAAAAATAGAGTCATCCAATGTTAACGATGCTTTAGAAGATGAATCATGGCTAGATACAATAAAGGAAGACCTTGGACAATTGCAAAAGAATGATATGTGGAAGCTTGTGGAACTGCCCTAAGGGAAATATGTGGTTGGAGCCCAATAGGTTTATTGTGCAATGATGAGAATCCAATAGTTAGTTGACATAAGCACTGTTTAGAGCTTCCCAGACAATCATTCTGAGTGATGTCCTAACATAAATCAATTCACTATATTCAAATATCTTTCACCTAGTGTACTACACTCTCTGAAACATGAACAGAAGGTATAATCGTTTTCTATCTCCTTTGAACGAGCTTTAATTTCAACTTACCTAGATCATACCTAATAAACGGGATAATCTAACATCTTCCATCAAATTCAACCTAAGTAGTTAATCTTTGATAGCAGCATGGAACTGTGACCCCCGCAAAACACTATAGTTGGGATCTCAAATGGCAGGATGGCCTCTATTGCAAAGTTTGGAAAAAAATATATGTATATTCAAAAATAATATATCACACACATGAATATTGAAAAAAGGGAACAAAACTCTTCACGTTCACACATTATCGTACAAAAGGGGGACTTAACAGGGGAGACTCAAAAGTGTTACACTTCAGAAAAAAAGAGAGGAAGAAAGAAACATTACAAGGGGCATTTTTCATTATCCTCTTTTCATTAATCTTATGTAATGGCTATTACATACAGGAGCCACTTTACAAAACAAACTACAAACACTACTCTATGCATCATGGCAGATTCATCAACAGAAAACATGAACATTTTGGTCTTATAACAAGGGCTAATAGAGTTGTCCCTCATGGAACAATTAATGTTGATGATTTCATTTTTGAAGTATCCCATTTGCATACTGCTAGAACGAGACACTTACCAACTTTGCGAAGGATCCTCTACGAGTCAATGGGTCTGCCACTACACGTGAGGGAAGGAGATGGACGCTCTGCTAATACCCTCCAACAAACCCTTGGTCTCGAACAAACCCTCCAACCAAGCGCCCTTGTGCGAATCAAGTGACGATGGTCAGCCCCTGCAACCTCAGAACAAGTGCCACTAAAGACGGCGTATGCGAATGGTTGTGCGAAGGATGGAGACAGCGTCCGTGAATGAAAGTTTGCCAAGGAGCTTCGAAGCAACCAATTTGGGGGAAAACTGACAAGGGTTCGCTAGCTCGAAGAAGAAAGCAAAATTATTTGGCTCGAAAAATGAAACATGAGTGAGGGAAACCCGTTTTGGGGTTTAGTAATAGAGCATCTTACCGACGGTCATATATCCTTCGGTAACTTAATTCACCAAGCCAATACCGACGGCCTAAAAGCCTTTGGTAATATTTCGTCGGAAATCACGCGTTTTCTTGTAGTGAAGGTAATATGAAATAAGACAACACTGGTTGCAAACGTTTATTCACAACAAGAAGGTATTAATTACGCCATTCGTAATCTATTATTATTTGTTGCTTTCAATAAAATGAAATTATATCAAATAGATGTAAAAAGTGTATTCTTGAATGGAAAAATCAAATAAGAAGTGTATGTGGAACAACCACCTGGTTTTGAATGTTCAATAAATCCTAAGCATGTTTTCAGACTTAACAAAGCTTGAGTAATTTTTTGCGTTTCATTATTATAGATATATTTCGATTGGTACCTAAGGGAGCGGGATCGTCGAAACCCCCTCATCCACACTACTTTCCATGTGGATAAGGGAGTAAGGCCTGAAGGATCGAGGGATGAAGAAGTAGGATCTGAAAATGAAGATGATGACAGTCGGAAAGAAGCCGCTGAGGAAAGTATGGGAAAAAACAACTTGAAGCTAAGAAATCTGAAAGAGAAGATTACAGCTCTTAGAAAGGAACTTCATCATGTTCTAAAGTCTGCAAAGTTAGAAGAGGGTCCTTCAGTTAAAGCCAATGAAGAAGCTGTAGTTGAAACCCTGTTATCTGCCCACTGTTGAAACCTTAGATTTTTGTCCCCAACACTCTACATGTAACAGTTCTTTCTCTCTCCCACTTCCCCCTTCGAAATACCCTTCCAACTTTGTTCCCACTACGAAAACCCTAAACCCTACCAAATTCCATATGGCAGATCGCGCTAACAAAAAGAAAAGGGTTTCCTCTTCCATAGGGGGTCGTCACCATCACCACAACCCACCGTCATCCCCACCACCAACAAGTAATGAGCTTTTCTCCACGGATGAGCAATATGAAAGGTTTTCTTCCCATTTTTTTTAGCATCCCATCATCGAAGGAAAGTATCTTACTGAGGATTTCTTTGAAGGTTGAAATTTTCAATTCTATGAAATCTTGTCAAATGTTGGGCTCAAGAATTTTGTCTCCTATAGAAAACATTTCTATCCTGAATTAGTGCAATTTTTCTACAACATGTGTATTTCCGATTCCGGAGTTATTCAAAACGAGGTGAAAAAGATGAAAATGACAATAAACCCAACTCTTTTCCATGAAATCAATTTCCTCCCTTGTCTTGGTGTTCCTTTTGAAGGAACTTTTATTGATGAGTGGAAGGACGAATATGACTCTGTAACTGCTAGGCAAATGATTTGCAAACCTGGTGCAAACGTACACACTATAATACTGGCTGGGAATATGAAGGTTGAAAGTAGGATACTTCATTACGTTCTTTGTCGTATATTAGTTCCTCATCCAAGCAATGTTGCACAAGAAACAAAAGAGGATATTATGTTGATGTGGGCCCTTTTCAATTCCGTTTAGATTAATAGGGGGCATCTCATTAGACATAGGATGAAAAGGGCATTAAGGAACAACGTCCATCTACCATATCCCCATTTGATTACCATATTCATGGACCATTTTGGGGTCCTTACAGACATTGATCCTTTTACCCAAATTAAGATTAAACATAGCATTGAAGGTGAAGTTATAGCCTCATTTGGTTTTAAACAAAATGCTAAGGGAATATGGGTTCACAAAGTAGACGAGGGCAATCAAGAGCATGAAGTTGGAGAAACTTCTGGTAATCCACAAGACAATTCTTATGCAACGCTGACTGAAGTTATAAATGACATCCAAGATCTTTAGACCTTTGTGGGCATCGGGTTTGACAACATGGCCAGAAGATTTGACATGATGGCAGCTCGAGTTGGAAACATAGAGAAACAAATGATTTACTTATGTAGTCGCTTTGATGAACAATCGCCTTCTTAGATTTGATAGCATAGTGTTATTTAGTTTGATTATGTACTTTTTGAATACTGTATTACTTTATAAATATTGTATTACTTTATAAATACTGTAAGGTTTTTTTATTAATCTATTGATTTATCAATTTTGAAAGGTTTTTTTTATTAATGTTTAACATACATTTTCCAATTTGTTATGTAGAATACAAAGGTCTTCCACAATGAGTGGTGCAAAATAAGAATTGTATGAATAAAATCAATCATTAGGAAGATGTGTTATTCATTGCAAAATATTCAAAAAGAATGCTCATGGGGAGTGAGGCTCTCACATTTGGGGAATACGCACCAACTTTTTATACAAAAATCCATTTGGCCCCTTGTAATTGATGACAAGGATGATGTAATCGATTACCAAGGCATCTGTTGCTTGAACATGTTGCAAGACCTGACCTACCATGCTGAAAAAATTCACATGGGGTCTTTCTTCCACAATGGAGTGGACAAACTACCGTTTTTAAGCACTTCACACCGTCAACCCTTAAGAAGACGTGTTATCCATTGCAAAATATTCAAAAAGGCACCCTTAATATAAAAAAATGCCTATGGGGAGTGAGGCTCTCACAGTTGGGGATTACACACCAATGTTTTGTACAAAAATCCATTTGGCCCCTTATAATCGGTTACATGGATGATTTAATTGATTACAAGGGCATTTGTTGCCTGCAAGACTTGACCTACCACGCTGAAAACACCCACATGGGGTCTTTCCTCCACAATGGAGTGGGCAAAGTACGGGTTTTAAGCACTTCATACCATCAACCCTTAGGAAGACATGTTATCCATTGTAAAATATTCAAAAAGACACCCTTAATGTCAAAAAATGCCAATAGGGAGTGAGGCTCTCAGGGAGTAAGCACTAACTTTTTGTACAAAAAGCCATTTGGCCCCTTTTAATCGATTACAAGGATGATGTAATCGATTACAAGGACATCTTTTGGCTGAACATGTTGCAGGACTTCACCTACCATGCTCAAAACACCCACCTTCCATAATGGAGGGGCCAAACTTCAGTTTTCAAGGTCTTCACACCATCAACCATGAGGAACAAGTGTCATCCATTGACAAAATTTGAGAAAGGCACCAATAAGGACCCAAAAATGCCCATGGTGAGTGAGGCTCTCACAGTTGGGGAGTACGCACTAACGTTTGTACAAAAAAGCCTTTAGCCCCTGATAATCGATTACCGGGACATCTGTTTCCTGAACATGTTGCAGGACTTGACCAACTATGCTGAAAACACCCACGTGAGGTCTTTCCTCCACAATGGAGTGGCCAAACTTCAGTTTTCAAGATCTTTTCACCATCAAACATGAGCAAATGAAATAAAAATTGTTCATAAAATCAAAATTTACGAATGATCAACAATGATGACCAACAACAATTCAAATGAAAATTACAATCACAAAGGGAATAAGCTACATCTTTATTAACATTTAAAATATTTGTTACAATACATTTAAATTTACCTTTACCTCTCTCTACATTGATATCCTACTGCCAATAATCACTAAATACACAAATCAGTCATGTTTGAGACGATATCCAGTGTAGGGAGTTCTACAAGTTTTACTCTTGTAACGCTTTCGTCGTTCTTCCTTCATAAGGTTGTTTATAATGGGTTGGTCAATGTAAATGCGTCCCTCGTTTACCGTTGTATAAAACTAGTCATTTCAAGAACAAACTTCACCAAATATACTATAACATAAAAAAGTCAAATAACAAACTACATACCACACCCGTCTCCACAACACATTTAATGAATTTGTCACCCACATTTGTATTCATCCAATGCAATAGTCTTGTGAATTTGTCTACAACAAAATTTGAAAGAATGAAATTATCACAAAACCAAACCTGAAATACAACAAAAACATCAAAATTAGTCATAATTCAATCAACAACATACAACATTTACATGTCAATCAATATATAAAATTTACCTACAACATGTAAACACATCCATCAACATAGATATTGCTGATACCTTGTCCTTTCTTCAAAGCTATAGATGCTTTGCATAAACTACTTACCAGATAATGGTACACTAAACTACCCCAACAATAATTACCCAAACGACCTAATTTATCAACAATTTTGAAAAAATTGGAAAGGTTGTTCTACTACGATTAGGAAATAAAACTTCAATTATTCCTACCAAAACGTACAAGCTACAAAAATGTGATGAAGGGATGTTTTCATGTTCTTTCAACAGAAAATCGTATATCAATTGCAAATCATGTTTTCCTTTACCAAAGTATATGTGATACTCACTGAATCCAACAATGGCATCATTTAATTTAATATTTTCTCCATCTAAACTCAACTATAATCCTAAGCAAACATTTATTTCCTTGAATTCGACAAATCTATCTCCAAAGAAACCATCACTCGAATCAACCCATCTAACCAATAATTCATACAAAATATTCCTACCAAGCTTAACATTATCATTCAATTCTAAAAAGCATCGAAATTGTGTCTTCTCAATAAATGACATGTGCTCCTAAGTCAATCTTTCATTCAAAGTACAAACATACTTGGTTTTGAAAGAATGACGAACGCACATCTGCATAAATAAAAATATAAAAATTTCACATTACAACAAACACAAAAATTTATTAACAACAAAGAAAAGGGCACAAACCAAAACGAAAAAAGCAAATCCAAAGGGGAAAGCGAAAATGCGAATACGACATATACCTTGCTCGCACCACCAATATCAACTGTAAGAACCTAGAAAATAGAGTATTATAGTAGATAGGTGTATTAAAATAATGAGACCAATTATTTTAATTTAAAATAATCTTATAATATAAATATGACTTTCTAAAGCTCGTCTCATTATCTAAATACCTTTTATCTCTCTAAAACACTATCTTCTCTATTTCCTCTCACTTCTCTTTAACCTTTCTCATTCCTTAATCATATGTTCAACTGTCAGGAAGTGTCTAGGCGATCCCAGCGTTAAGGGCTACCAATCTGACCGATCAATTTGTTGAATCGAGTAGGTAAGCGGTAAAATCCTTTCTTTGGTGTTTAGGGTTTCTTATCCTGTGAAGAAGTTTTGTTTGCATGGATCAAGAGTTCTTCTTCAATTCTTGACTCAATTTAGGTTCTAAGGTTTCTCTTCTATCACCATTCGGTGATTTGTAGGTTTTTCTAGATTTTCCTTGTAGTACAAGCAACTGTCGGGGTTTTATAGAGCTATGCAGATTTTTTTGAGGTATGGGAAACTAGATTCTTAATTTAATTGGTAATTGATTGTGTATGTGTGAAGAGTATGTGAGTATAATATGTATTGAAATGAAATTAGGTTTTGATGGTAGACGTAATGTATGCAATGTGGTGGTTTTAAGTGAGTGGAGAAACCTTGAATACGAACTGCATTGAATAATGTTTGGACTGTGTTGAATGTATGAAATGTGAAAAATCTGTGTTAACAATGGCTGGTTACGTATAAGGGCAAATTGTCTTGGTTTAGGGCTAATGTATAGGAAGTGGAATGGTGAAAATTTGATTTATGAGTTAGGTTTTGAATTGGTCAGTTGGGATATGTCATTTGAGACTTGTTAGGGTCCCTAAGTTTCTCAAAATTGTGCTAAAAGTGGTAGAATTCAAATTTGGGCCATCAGTTGAGGTTTTTGTAGATTTTGAAGTGGAATTTAGTTAGGAAACACTTTAGAATGATGTTAGTACGGTTTAGAAACACTTGTCCATGTCTATTTAAGTATATAAAATAATCCAGGAGGATTAGAAGTTGGGGAAAATAATTGGAATTGGTAAATTTTGGTATGAGTTAGGTAATTATGTAGTTTGGTGCTGCAGAATTATGCAGACTTGCTGAGCGAGTGGAGTCGCTCAGCGAGTGGCTGGATATTCTGGCACACTGTCTTTCTATTCGCACAGCGAGTGAGGTCGCTGAGCGAGAGAGTTGGGGGTCTGGACCACTGTCTCAAGTCTCGACCAACGAATGGGGTTGCTGAGCAAGAGAGTTGGGGGTCTGGACTACTGTCTGGAGGATTCGCCTAGCGAGTTGTGCCGTTGAGCGAGAGGTTGAAGTCTGGGAGCACTATGAGTTTTATTCGACCAACGAATTAGGTCGCTGAGCGAGTGGTTTGGAGTCTGGTGATACTGTTTGTGGATTTGGACAACGAGTAGAGTCGCTGAGCGAGAGAACTTTGGGGTCACTCAACGAACCCCTCGTTGAGCGACTAGTCCAGGTTTTAGTTTAGTCTTTTATGCTTTGCTTTGTTTTGATTGATATGAGAGGTATTTTGATTCAATTAAGAATGATGTATGAGTATACTTATTATTTACTATATTGAGTAATTCTTGTGTAATTGATATGCCTTTACTTAAGAAACGTGATTAATGAACGTAACTCCATGGCTCAAGGTGAAATTTCATGATAGTACCCTTGTTGATAATGTCGTTGTATGAATGTATGGAGCTTTGAAATATGGTGGTCTATTCCAACACTCTAATGATCATTCATTCTCAAGTAGAGAGGAACGATACATGTGGTGAGAGTAGCGGGAGGTTCTTGTCTTTGGGCTTTGAGTTTAGCCTAGGCAACTGAAATGGACTAACTTTGTATGGTGTTGGGGAGTGCCAGTTGTACCATACAAGTGCACAAACTATTAATAGTTCGACATTCATATATAATCCAGATGAGTATTGTTGAGTATAAAATGAGTGGAGTGATTGGTCTGTATTGTATCCTCTTGAATTGAGGTTTGCAATGTGTATATATTTATATAAATATGAATCTCTCTTGTTTATCTGGCTTACCCTTCTGTTTGTTGTTTTCTTTGTATGTTCTTGTACTCTTTTCTTGGCTATGATCATCCAGTAGGTGTGAGCAGAGGGCGAGGAGATGTCCGTGGAACAGGCCATAGAGGAGGAATCAACCGATGTGTAGTTCTTTAGCTAGTTAGGTGTCTTTAGTTTTGGTTTATCTAAGTTTCTATATAAAGTTTGAAATTTATAGTTATTTTTGGATGATTGTAAATTCCACTTTATATTCTAGTTTATAACTGCTCTATAATATCATATTTGTGATGACTCTTTTATATAGTTTATACTATATTTTTGGGATGTTACATCGGTAGAGAATTCCATTTTGCAAAATGCACTCAATGGAATGAAAGGAAAAAAAAGTGACAACTTGAACACAAACGAGGGATTTTGGTTCGTCGGAGAGAAAGAACACACAAAGGAGAGAGGTTGGAGGGAGAATGCTAAAGAAAATGGAGAAGAATAAACCTTATTTCCATTAAAACGTTAAAGTTGTTTTTGGAATCAAGAAAATGGGAACCTGAACCCTTTTTCACGTCAACCTTTTTAAAAAAACAAATCATTTCAAACAAGTCAATACTAGTGTGACAAATGGAATTATTAAAATGTTGTTAAATTTTAGTTGTTAACCTACGGGTTCCTTTGATGAGTGTTCTGCATGCGTTGGTTTTTGAGAGAGAGGGTTGATAAGAGGGTTTTATTTTTGGAAAACATTTCTTTGACAATCCAAAGTTGTCAACTTTTTGACAACGACACGTGATGCTTTTTTATTGGTTGGTTTGTAATATTTTATTAAGATGGTGCATTTTGTCATGGAGGGTATTTTTGGAAAGGCATTTGAGATTCTCCACTTCATTTCGCAGTTTCATTTGAGACTTTCTCTCTCTCCACCATTTTCATTTCCGTCTTCTTCGTCTCTCTCCACCATTTTCACTTTCTATGGAGCATTGCTTTCATTCTCGCGGGTCTTCCTATCCATCGAAAAAAATTTTGCCTTCGTGTGTTCCTATTTTCGGGTTGGCAGCATTTTTCTCTTCTTCGTCTCTCTCCACCATTTTCACTTTGTCTAGAGCATTGCTTTCACTCTCACGGGTCTTCCTCTCGATCGAAAGAAATTTTTCACTAGAGTTGGAACTTGTACATGTTTTTTGTATACAAAAGATCATGATTATAAATGTTGGGTAATATGTACTGATAATATATTATAGGAATAAAATTTCAATTTTGATCTAGTACCATACGTTCTCTACTAGTGTTGTTCGACCATATATATTGAAACTTTTATTTGGTTATGGGTGTTTGGTACAAAAATTGATTTAGTAAGCGACCTTGATAGGCCTGAGTGTTGGTGCCTAAAAAAATATCCAATTCAATTGAGTGTTGGTGCCTAAAAAAAGAAGCACATCACATATGTGCCTAAAAAAAGATTCAATTCAATTACGTAAAATGTCTTTGGCTACTTATGTGCCTATAGCTGGCTCCTACAGCACAAGTTTTTGTACAAAACCAGATTTTTGTTCGTGTAATCGTTTACAGGGTCCTTGTAATCGATTACAATGAACAAAAATATCAGAGCGGCTGTAGCGGAAGGGTTAGTGTGGAACAACAAACCAAGAGGGGGAGGGTGAATTGGTTCTTAATAAAAGCGTGTGCCTTTAAAATTTCTACTCAATTAAACTTACTTAGCAAATAATAATAACAAGTAAGTAAAGTAAGGTTGAGAGAAATTTGCACAGATGATTTTATCCTGGTTCGGATCTTACCAATCCTACGTCCAGTCGCTTATCTCAAAACAAGATAAATTATTCACTAATCACAAAACAATTACAAACTACAATCACAAAGATACAATTTGTAAAAGTTTAGAAAACACCTCTCTTCATGCCACAAGAGATAAACCTACACCTCCTTTGAATCTTCACAAAGGATGAAACACTTCTTCCGAATACTTCACAAAGGATGACTTCCTCTTCCGAATACTTCCTTAGACACACCAAGGATGAACCAGCTATTCCTGTGCCACCTAGCAACACTTCACCAGCTCCACAGGCAAGAGTTTCCTTAGCCGAACAATAGCTCACAATTCTCAAGAGTTTCTGAGTTCTAGAGCACAAGGGAAGAGTTCTATATATAACAAATGAAGCCTTCCATTCTACTTATAGGCTTCCTTTCACTAAAAGTCAAACTTAACGGCTAGTTTGTCCAACGACCATAAACGACTAGTTTGTCTAACGGCCATAAACGACTAGTTTCTCCAACGTTCGTGTTGAGTGCGATACTCTTGTCGTTAAGCGTCACTATTCATGTGAATAGTGTTACTATTCATATGAATAGTGCTACAGTGTTTTGCCACAATGATTTCACAAAACACAAATCTTTCACTCTTTAATCTAAGTCCTATTAAATCTAGACTTATTACAAAAGCTTTATAATACAATACAAGTCTTCAAAATAATTCTTCATGAATCTTGATTCTTCTTGACTTGATTTGGGCATCATCAAAACTTTATCTTCATCATTTTGCTAACAATCTTCCCCTTTTTGATGATGATGATCAAAAACTCCTTTGATTTAAAGCTTTTAGTAATAATCTGCATACAACACAACTTAAGGAAGAAAAGAATAGTAGTGAACTTAGAAATAAGCTTTAAACATTTTCTCCCCCTTTTTTATCATAATTAAAAAGTTGTGTTTAATTGCTCTCCCTAAATTACTTAGAAGATATACTTCCCTTAATAAAAGCATGTATGCATAGGAATATTAAGGAAAAAACAACACACATTTTATTGAATTCAAATAAACATTCAACCATACAAGAATGAATAGTACAAATAGTTGAAAGGAGGGATGAGAGGGGTTAAATATCCTTGAAAATAGGTTGCTAATGTCCAAAAATTCGAAATATGATCGTTTTTCTGCAACTTGTACAACGTTAATCGATTAACCTAATGAGTTAATCGATTAACGCTAATTGATTAACTTGATAAGTTAATCGATTAACCTGACGCTGATTTTCATAAAACACAGTTTTTGGCCTATGTTGAACTTTAAGACATTTCTAATATCCCTAAATCTCTTCTAAGCTCACAAAATCTATCTTTAAGCTATGCTTTGGTGAAAATATCAACTAATTGGTGTTTTGTGTCAATATATTCTATCTCACCAATCTTCTTTTTGCACATGATCTCTAAGGAAATTATGCATAATCTCTATGTGCTTGGTTCTAGAGTGCATTATGGGATTCTTTGTAAGATTAATTGCACTTATATTATCACACTTAAGTGGTATATGATCCAGCAGCAATATAATTTGCACATCACACACTATCCAATCTGTAATCTTCCAAATATCACCCATGAAAACAAAAACTACAAAAGAAAAAAAGCATACTTGGGTCGCGAACAGTGACATTAACAATGTAACCGCGTTCGAGGAGGAACTTGACAAGTCAGGAAGCGATGTAACCGGAAGCGCCGGTAACACAAACAACTTGGCCAGTGTCGGTGGTCATTCTGAATTATGTTCTTCTACTCTATTGAAGGTCGTTTCCAAACTTTCTTCCTTGAATATGGGCTTGAAGGTTCACAGCCTTGTTTCCAAGTTGGGGTTCCATGACGACCCTTTTATTCAAACCGCCTTGATTGCCATGTACACATCATGTGGACGTATTATGGATGCCCGTTTGGTGTTTGACAAAATGTCTCACAGGGATATCGTTACCTGCAATATTATGATTGATGGGTATTCCCAGAGTGGTCATTATGACCATGTTCTAAGGCTCTATGAAGAAACGAAGATTTCTGGTATGGAGCTTGATTCTATTATCCTTTTTACCATGCTTTCTACTTGTGGTCATGCGGGAAATTTAAGCTATGACAAAGCAATTCATGAGTTCATTAAGGATAACGGTTTTCATGTTGACTCACATCTACATATTGCTCTTGTTATTATGTATGCGAGTTGTGGTTCTATGTATCTGGCTAGGGAAGTCTATGATCAACTTCCCTTAAATCATTTAGTTGTTTCTACTGCGATGTTTTCGGGGTATGCAAAGATTGGATTGGCGAAAGATGCGTGCTTCATATTTTACCAAATAGTTGAGAAGGACTTGGTGTGTTGGAGTGTCATGATATCCTTTTAGGTTTTAAAGTATAAGAAACAAAAGGGAAAATGATATCTTTTATTGAGCATAAGCGAATATTTAAACTACAGGATTGGTACACGACTTTGAGAAATATCTACTAAACTTAATTAATTAAATAATGCATAAAATCCTTCTAAAAAATAGGATAAAAATATTTTTTTATTTAATTTATTTGACTCTTCCAACCAAATGTTGTTTGAATCACAAAATTTCAACATATCTGGTCATGTTGAAAGTGATTAGTCTTAGGAGGCTCTTGAATTGTTTGATGAGATGCAGCGACAAAGAGAACTGAGATAAGAGAAAGATCGTCAATAACAAGGTTGATGCTCTACAATTGAGATGAGAGAAAGAGAGAGAAATTCATTGGTCAAAGAGGAGAGAAAGAGAGAGAAATAAAATATTAAAAACGAAAAAATTCTTTTCTCTGAGTCAAAGAGAAAGAAATAGTTGGGTCTACGTCGCATAGAGAGGAGAGAGAAGAAAATACATGCTTTTTTGTCACGTCATCACATAGTTAACTCTGTTTCTACAAAATTAACAGAATAGACTTGATTGATGCACATTATACGTGTGAATGAAAAGTTGATACTTTTTTTTAAATTGAGGACCAAGTTGACACCCCAACAATGAAAGTAGAGACAAATTAAACAATTAAACCTTAATTACTATTTTTATTTAGTTTGTAAAATTTATTTATTTCTATGTACTAAAATATAAGATTTTATTAATTATTATAAATATATGTAAAATTATTAACTTTTATTTTGTTTAATAAAAATTTTTATTTTAAATGGTTCAATTATTATATTCAATTTAAAATGATTTCATGAAATAATATAAATATATTTCCAATATAAAGTTCAATTTTACAAAATAAAATATTTATATTAAATTTTAATTATATTTCATAAATTTAAATTTTCATAATAAATATATTTTACTTTTTAAAACGCTCAGGGTATAAATACTAGTATAGATACAATGAAAGCAAACAAAATCCCAACTAAAAAAATGTGACACAAGCGTAGCTCAGGGCATCTTTATGGAGAGATAAATATCTAGATTTTAAAATAGAATAATTTACTAATGGAAACAAAAATAAAAATATATAAAATTTATTATTGTTTGTAAGTGTGTCATGCAAATACAGATACCATTCAAAACGAAAAAAAATAATAAAACATGTCAAATAAATACCATTATTAATGCTTCTGCAGATTTGAAAATTAGCACAGAAAACATGGATAGCGTCACATAAGTCCACCAAAGAAATGGAAAACTATATTGAAGAAGTGGTCCAATTTAATTCATTGGGTCTAGTGAGCAACGAGACAAGAGAAAAAGTAAGAAACCTCCCAGCTTTCTGGTCCCCCAAGTACTTAGAAAAATAAATGTAAGAGAAAATGATACAGTGCTGAACATTAGTTTAGAATCTTAGTACAAAAAAACAAAAGGAAAATCTGAAGTCTTGGAGTCGATTAAGATTTCATTCGATTAAGTCTTGTACAGTGAATGAATGGTCGAGACGGGCTCTCCAAAACTTGCCACGGTACAACTTATGATACATTCACAGACATCAATACAAGCAAAGAAACTTCACATGGGTGCCAGCAAAGTGATGTCTTCCATTTCACTTTAAAAAATCCTGACCCATCAAAGAGACCACTTTCACTTTTGACATAACGAGTAAAGGCTGGAGCCACATGGTCCTTCCTTCTCAGGATGACACTCTAGACATATCTCTGCTTGATCTGTTGTATTTCATGTGGCTCTTCACTAACTGCCCTGCAGCTATAGCAGACATCAGCGACAGCTCCCCTGCTAGAACAGATCCAGCAACAATGGTGGCCAAAACCCTTGAATTTGATCCTGGTGAATCCTTGCTTGCACCCTTCAGACCAAGAAGATTCAAGCATGCAGATTGAGATGGTAGTTGAGTTCCACCCCCCACTGTGCCCACCTGAAAGAATCAAGAGTCTTACACAAACATACCAATTGAATTGGTACATTAAGTACATAAAATTCTCCATAAACACTTGTCTGGAAGAAAAGAAGGTTAAATGCATTGAACAAATCGGATATCCTTAAATCCACTGAACTTCACATTTCTAGAGGTCTTCATTTAACTTTCGCAAAAGTTATTCTCCAAAATGATTTTAATTTGTAGAGAAACACAATGTGTTTTATCCATTCTTGTTTTTTCTCCTTGAAGTACTTAGAAGTTTATCCAAAAGACTCCATGTATGATAAATATCTATCACGGTTCTAAAACTCACCTCTATGGAAGGCATGGTCACTGAGACGTGAAGATCTCTCCCATCGTTCACAGCTTCCATCATAGTTATGCAATGGGAACTCTCAACATTCTGGGCCGGATCTTGACCAGTGGCTATAAAAATGGCAGAAACAATGTTGCTGGCATGAGCATTGTATCCACCAAGAGCACCAGCAACAGCAGAGCCAGCAAGGTTTTTGAGCATGTTAAGCTCAACCAAAGCTGCCACACTGGTCTTCAACACCTTTTTCACTATATGTTCTTTGATAGTTGCTTCACAAACTACTGATTTCCCACGTCCCTCAATCCAATTTACTGCTGCAGGTTTCTTGTCCGAACAGTAATTTCCTAAATAATATAATCAATACATAACTAATCATTACAATTAAACTCCAATTAATCAGCAAATACAGTTTAAACACCCAAGGATAACCAAAGATTAACTAATGGGGCCACTTCGATATTCCCCTTTGAAAAGGTAATTATTTCACTAACTTTTCAAAGTATGACAATAATGAAAATTACATTTAATACTGCAAATTCTGAGATGAGATTTTAAACGGAGATGCTTGGTTCATCACACATTCAACGAATGCATGCATACTGGAAAAGTTAATACCAAGGTGAGTTTAACTTTTTGAAAGAAAAGAATAGTATTATAGTAGTAGCACACAAGTGGAATTTAACGCGATATAGAAGCAGGTGACGGAGTCCGGGAGTGACGTGACTGCTCAACTTCTTACATCAAACTGACAGATCCTATTCATGGTTGATAAGTTAAAGGACAACAGATTCAATGCTAACTAGGAAAATATTCTGTCAACACAATTCGGATAACGAACTATTCTGTATATATGAAACAAATAAAATACATAAATGAGTAGAAAATTAATTTTGAAAAGTAAATATATATCATTTCAAAGATATTGCTGAAATAAATAAGAAAAAAAATTTCGGTGTATTGCATTGCAGGATCACTTTCGTCTAAATAAAGAAAAATAAATGTACAATGAAACAGAGACCCACAAAAACTCTAAAGTATCCATCCACAACTAATTATCAACTAATTATCAGTATCAGGCAGACTATCAGTGGCATAACCTCAAGTTTGTTAACGAACAATAAGGGTTACCCAGTAACGTGAAAAAGGGGGGGAAAATTACCAGAGATGCCGATAACATCCATATCAGGAAAATCACTTTGAAGGAAATCAAGAACATTCTGAACCCCTTTGGAAACCATGTTCATTCCCATGGCATCACCCGTACTACAGGTAAATCTAAGATAAACATTCCTCCCCGCAATAGAGCACTTAATGCTTTGAAGTCTGCCAAATCTACTTGACCTGTAGCACAAGCAACAAACATCAGTTTCAGTAAAAACTGAAATCATCCGGAAACAAACAAATGTTTTCAAAACAGCAATAAATGGACTCTACCCTATTCTAATTAAAGAACCAGTTTTAGCTCTTTATTCCTTATTTATTCTATCCCAATTCATAAAAGTAAACCCAAACTCTGAAGAAGCACTGGAGTAGTGGAACTCACCAAACACCAAAAACTCAACATAAATAAATTCAGATTCAGAATAATTAAAGGGACAGAAAAGAGAGAAAAACTGACAGCAATAAATTTCATAATCCATACACCAAAAAAGATTCCCAGCCCAAAATATCATTCAACTGCAGTATGGAAACTCAAAATAGAGAAAGGAAATTCATAAATCCAAATTTCAAATAACAACCAGTCAATTAGGGTGTAGATTATTGTAAGTTCAGAAACAACCAAAGTTACAAAACTTAGTTTCCTAACAAAGATAAATCCATCAAGATCAAACATAGCATGACCCAAATCAACAAACAAAAAATGACACTGATTTGGAATAATGGATTGCTTAACCCATCAACCAAAATAAGATAAAAGAAAATCAACATCAAAAGTATTATCACATTAACCATTACAAATAAAACATTTTAAATTCTGACAAGTTCAAATCATGGAGAAAAGCATTCCACTTTCAAGGAATTAATTACCTTTAACTTCCCATTTAGGTAACTCCACATTTAGTTTCCTAACAAAGATAAATCCATCAAGATCAAACATAGCATGACCCAAAACTTAGTTTCCTAACAAAGATAAATCCATCAAGATCAAACATAGCATGACCCAAATCAACAAACAAAAAATGACACTGATTTGGAATAATGGATTGCTTAACCCATCAACCAAAATAAGATAAAAGAAAATCAACATCAAAAGTATTATCACATTAACCATTACAAATAAAACATTTTAAATTCTGACAAGTTCAAATCATGGAGAAAAGCATTCCACTTTCAAGGAATTAATTACCTTTAACTTCCCATTTAGGTAACTCCACATTTACAAGCCAGACTCAAACTAAGATCAGAAGTAAATAAATATATGGAAAAACAAAAACAGAAAACAACAATCCCCTTTTTCTCCACCAACACAAAAAGCCATAAAAGAAAACACAGACTTGTTGAAAACGACGGTCAAGGTATCAAAATTGAGAGGATCTTCCAGAAAGAACTTCAACTCGGCAGCCCTATTTGCCGTCGCGAATCTCACAACCGGCGCCCTACTCATCCCATCCCTCAACAACACACTAGTCGCCCCACCGGACGCGTAGATCGCCTTGCACCCTCTGTTCGTGCTCGCCACCAGACAACCCTCCGTTGTCGCCATCGGCACCGTGTACTCCGCCCTGTCCAGCAGCAGCGGCCCCGCCACCCCCACCGGAACCTGCACATACCCCACCGGCATCTCACAACACTGCCCGAGAATTGCATTGTAATCAAACCCCTCCAGAGGCAGTCCTCCCAGCGACCGTCCAGTCGTCCTTTGAAGCGCCTCTCGCCGGATTGCCGCAGCCCTGCGACAATCGCCGAGACGCGATTCAAGAGAGTAAGACGGAACAATTCCGTTTACGACAGAGTCGATCACGACGTCGTCTTCATCATGATAGACTCTGTCAGCGGAAGAAGAAAATTCTTTCAGAACCGGTTTCACGTTTTGAAAAGAAGGTTGTATGACTCTTTTCCCCTTCATGACAGAATCGACCATGATGCCATTGTCGACTCCGCACGCAACCAGTTTGACCGGTTCGGTACAGAGAAGTGGAGAAGGTTGTGCAGCTCCCTTGGTTACTGAGTCGGCCATGATGACGTTGTCTTCTTGACCGTCGACTTTATCCAGGGAGCTGCATTCCGATGGTTCTACGTCGTCGTCGGCAGGACGGGCAACGAAGGACTGGACGAAGTGAATGCCGAAGAAGCCAAGGAGGTAGATGACGGAGGCGAGGAGGGCGAAGACGGCGGCGAGGTCGGAGAGGGAGAGTAGGTGGAGGGGGGAGGAGGAGCGGATCTTGTCGCGCCAGCGATTGAGGAGGTAGTAGGCGACGGAGAAGAAGAGGGTAAAGAAGAAGGCGTTGGTGAGATGGAGGGGGAGGGGGAGAGCGTCGGAGGCCTTGGCGGCGGCGGAGGAGGATCGACGGCGGAGGTCCATGGAGCGGAGAGAGGGTGGTGGCGAAATTTGAGGGAAAATAATTTTATAGAGAAAGAGTGGAATGAATGTATGGATGGTGAGAAGGAGAGAAGCGTGGGCATGAATATGGTGATCCACAGAGACTGAGTGAGGGCAGCGCGGGACAACTGACCAACTACTGTCATCTCCCACACTGGATTTTTCGTTCTCCCCACGTGCTCCTCGACCCTACTTTCTCTCTTCAATAAAACAAACAAAAGGCATTCCATCCTAAACCACGATTTTGGTCCTTAATCCACACTATTACCTAGGACATCTGAGTTTGTCTGTTTGAATCTTTCTTAATTTTCTTAAGAAATATTTCTATCCATGAGTATAATAAGTAAGAGTCTCACTAATATTTGATGTCTTTAGTTATTTATCATGTTACATATGATTTTCTTTTTCTTTCTTTTCCATTAATTCTTTCGTTTAGTCTAGAGACATAATATGTGCCTATTCAAGAAATATCATCTCTTCTTATGTAATGTATGATCCTCAAATGCATGCCATGTTTATAAGTTGAAGTCATTCTCATTTGTGAATAAAATAATAAAAATAGTTGTAACATAATAGTATTACTCTCTTAAAAATATATTAGTTACTTATATTTCTATTTGATATTTATAGGGTGTTAATACATACATTGGTGAGAAAATAATATGGTATTTTACGTGCATTTGAGTTTTGGGATTTGACATTCTAAGAGTTTGATCAACACATCAACTTTGGAATGTGGCAAGTTCGTAGGATGGTTGCGTTAACTCAGCAAAATTTGAAAGTAATATTTTCTAGAAAATAAAAGAAATCTTTCATACACCATCTGAATGGAATGAAAATATTATACGACTCTTTCCATGATTCAATTATGTATAATTGATAATAAGTTACAAAAGGTTTTGTTTGATAAAACCACATCATCCTTGTGATCAAAAGTAAACTCCTTATACATGAAGATGGTAGCCGATCATATCGATATATTGCAATAATTATACATTCTTCGCATGGATGTAAGAGCTTACATAAGAAAATATATATCTTATTTTACTTCACTAGTTATGAAGTCAAAAATATGGAATAAAAATTTTCTAGTGAGTGGTAATCAATTATATTGCTATGTTTTTTATCCCCTCATTCTGGCACTCTCGATAAATTATAATATATTGTTGTGACCATATAAACAAGGATGAAGTGAAATATTTTCTTTTGAATCATTAGAAGCCAGAGCATGATAACAGTGGATGTGATGTTACCAATAAGTTGATCAAAGCTTTGAAAGATTTTGATGATGAAGTATTCAAATATTTGAAGAACCATTTTATATGTTTGGATGAATTTATGTTAAAGCTTTTTTTAATGATTTAGATTGTAATAGCTTTACTCATTTGAATAAGCTTTAGTCATTTGGATAAAAAAAAGTCTTGTATTTGTCCTGAATGTTCATTGGAATAATCGATTTTTACTTGGGATAATCCATTATCCTAGGAAACATCAGAAAACAACTTGATTCACATATAATCAATTATCTCTTGGGAGATAATTGTTATTCCCGAAAGTAGGAATTACCAAGACTCACAGATAATTATCATAGAGAAAATCCTTTTACAATGGTTTGGGATAATTGATTATCATTGGCAATTGGGAACTGTCTTTTAAGCTTTTGACCTAGTTCGAACCTTGTGTTATAAATATAGTGTTTTAGAATTCTCTTAGTGTTACTTAAACTATTACAAAGCAAGAGTGTAGTCTGGAAAAACTCTGAGTGTTTAAGAAAGATTTTGGTTTCAGTGCTTGAAGAAGGAAAAGCTCTTACTTAGTGTGTCTAAGTTATTGGTGCTTATATACCAAGCAAAATCAAGTTGTTTATTCTTTTGTGTGTCAAAAGAAGGTGTTGATCATCTATTATCTGTTAAGAGAGGTGTTTTCTAATCTCATATTTAATTCTCTATTGTAAATTGTTATTCATTTTAGTTAAAAGGTTCATCCCTTTTTTAGAGAGATTAACAACTAGGTGTAGAATCTTTTGATTCGAACTAGTATAAAAATTACGTGAGTAATTTTTCACTTTCCTTACCTACTTTATTTATTTGCTTTTAATCAACGTAAGTTTTCACATTTATCAAAGAAATTTTTAAAAGCAAAAATTTGTTAAAAGGAAAGTGATTTTTAACTCGAACCAATTCACCTCCCTCCTAGTTTTTGTCAGCTACGCTAAATAGTCCACTACATGTTTTCTACAATTTGTTAGCATAAAGATGAATCTTAGAAGTTTTGATGATGTCTCAAAGTCAAGTCTCAAGTGCTCTTGTTGCAAGAAGATATTCGTGAAAATTTGTTTTTATATTAAAGCTTTTGTAATTTAGTATAGTTATGTATAGGATGTGGTTTATCTTTGATTTCGTGTATTGTTTGCCTTAGGTTACGTTAAAATTCGTTTTGCATCAGAAAACCTCATTTTCACTCAGCATCATCGATTATCAACTAATGATAATCAATTATCAATAATCGATTATGATTTTCCATAATCAATTATCAATAATCGATTATGATTTTCCATAATCGATTATCACGAGCATTAATGCAAATTTTCAAGCAAGCTTTTGACTGTTGTGCATTCATTAAATGCATAATCGATTACCTCACTTAGATAATCAATTATCACGCGTTAAATAGTTGACAACGAGCTTTTGGAGGTATCTATAAGTGAGATCTCTAGAAATTGGATTGAGACTCTCATTCTAATATACGAAATACGTGAATTTCGAAAAGTTTATCTGTTTTGTTGTGTGTTGTGATAAATTTGTTCTAGGGTTTATGTAACCTTATGCTTTGGCTTTGAGAACTTGGTGTTGGCATAGAGTGAGAACTTTCACTAAAGTTGTGATTGAGTGTTGTTGTTGTTGCTAAGTTAAAGCCTGTCATCCTTTGTGAAGATTCAAAGTTGGTGCTCATCCTTCGTGAAGCATTCGGAGGAGATGTTCATCCCTTGTGGATTTCAAGGAAAATGAGTTTTATCTCTTGTGATAACAAGAGAGGTGTTCTAACTTTAAACTTTGTTATTTTCTGTGTGATTGTAATAGTTTGTTGGTTTGTGATGGTGAAGCGTTAATTATCTTTTAAGATTAATAACTAGATGTAGAATCTATGTGATCTAAACTAGTATAAAAATCATTTGTGCAATTTTCTCTCTTCCTTACTCTCTTATTTGTTTTAATTTGTCATTAAGGAATTTAAATAATACGAGAAAATTATTAAAGGCACGATTTGCGATAAGAAACCAATTCATCCTCATTTTGGTTTGTTGTTCACACTAACCATTCTGCTACATCGCTCTGACAATTGGTATCAGAGTTTGCTTTGATAGTAATTCAAAATGATGGGGCAACATCAAACCTTTGTTAAGGGTGCATCTATCAACAGACCTCCACTATTTATTGAAGAAAACTATGCTTTTTGGAAAGTTAGAATCAATTTTTTATGGAATTTGTTTATGGTGAGATTTAGGAAACTGTCACAAATGGTCATTTTGTTCCTATTGTGTTTGTTAACAATTTTCAAGGACCCAAACTGTGTGAGCAATGGAATGCTGATGATAGAAGAAGATCCAAATAGGATGTAAGGGCTCATAACATAATATCATCTACTTTAACTGTTGATGAGTTTTACAGGATCTCAACCTCTAAGAATGCTCAAGAGATGTTGAGAGTCACCCATGAAGGAATTGATGATGTTAGGAGAGCCAAAAGGAATACTCTAATCCAAGAGTATGAGATGTTTCACATGAAGCAGGGAGAAACCATTGTGGATGTTCAGAAGCGCTTCACGCATATTGTGAATCATCTCATTGGGTTAGGTAAGTCCTTTGATAATGATGAGTTAAATATAAAAATCCTGAAATCTTTGGACATGACTTGGTAACCAAAGGTGATCATTATTAGTGAGTCACAAAATCGCAATACTATGTCAATGACTGCATTGTTTGGTAAATTCAGAGAGCATGAATTGGATCTCCGGAGATTGAACGAGGATGAGGAGAAAGGAAAGAAAAAGACTCTAGCGTTTATGATATTGATAAAAGTAAAAATCTTAATGTAAGAATAGTTAGGCCTTATTGCTCAACACCAAGAAGGGGAAGGGGGTGAATTGGTTCTTATTGAAAATACGTTCTTTTATTAACTTTTGAAAAATCTTTAGCACTTTCTTGAACACACAAGACAATAAAGAAAATAATGCTAGAAAATCAAACATAAGGATTTTTATACTGGTTTGACCTCAATGCTTACATCCAGTCCCTTTCAATCAACCCGAGATTAAAAGACTTTCCACTATAAAGATTGAGTTATACAACAAGACTTACAGAGACTCTCTCTCAATATAATCTCCTCTCCAACTCCAAATCTAATATAGGAACATAATCAATACAAAAAGAAAAACCCTCTTTCTGCAGAACCCCTTTGAGACTCCTCTCAAAGATACTAGAACCACACGTTCTCTTCCTGGCAACACGCAACAAGGAAACCACAATCTATGGATTGTAAACACAATACTTATCTGGAAAGAATACACCTTAGAGTGCGGATGATTGATCAACTAATGAAAGTACAAACCAATCCTTCAAGAATCCTTCAAATCTGCAAAACTTTCGTTTCTTGATTCTTGGAGAAACAACACACCAACAAAATCTTACCTTGACTCTCTTATGTCAGATATTAAAGATCAAAAGCTCAAAAGTTATCAATATAGAGCGATATGCGTCAATATATAGATTTCTTCATGTCTTACACTTTTTAATCGATTACAAAATTAATGTAATTGGTTAAGCATTTAACAGTGTTGTACCAGAATTACATCAAAACAGATTTAACTGATTACGCAATTAATGTAATCGATTACACACTTATTGTAAGTCAAAACAATTTAAAATATGACAGTTATGATAGTTAAGACTTAACATGAAAACAATTTTCAATGTGTACCAGATTTAACAAATTAAGAAAACTGTGTAATCGATTAAGTATTACACTTAAGCAATTTTAAAATCTTTTTCTACTGAAAACTCATCACTGCACTCAGAAAACAGGTGTTAGCAAAGACACGGGTTTTAATCGATTATACATATAATGTAATCAATTAAAACTTGTAGCTTGCTACAGTTAAGCATTAACTGATATCTGATGAACTTAATTAATTACATAAACACTGTAATTGATTACTTCATACATATATGCTTTGTTCAAGTAGTTTTGACACTTAAAAACATGAATATGAATACTACAGATTTAAACACATGTATAACGACAGTAAGTATGCAAACCAAACAGTTCAAGCACAAAGAAACATATAAATGCAGCTATGATTATTAAAACGTTTTAGTTGTTATGCAAGAAATATATAGAAATATTTAGTTGTTGTCATCATCAAAAACACACAAGGGATTAGGTTTAGCTTTCACATTGCTCCCCCTATCAACAATCTCCCCCTTTTTTGATGATGCACAACCAGAAACTATTTTTCCAGTTATTTCCAATTTCTCCCCCTTTGGGCATTAGCAAAAAAGATATGAAACAACAGGAACATAAGTGCATACAGAGTAATTGGTTAAAACTTGTAGCTTGCTACATTTAAGCATTAATTGATATCTGATGAACTTAATTGATTACATAAATAATGTAATCGATTACTTGATACAGATATGCTTTGTGCAAGTAGTTTTGACACTTAAAAAAACATGAATATGCATAATACAAATATAAACACATGTATAACCATAGTATGTATGCAAACCAAAAAGTTCAAACACAAACAAACATATAAATGCAGCTATGCATATTAAAACGTTTTAGTTGTTGTGCAAGAAATATATAGAAACATTTCAATTGTTGTCATCATAAAAAAGACACAAGGGATTGTGTTTAGCTTTCACATTACTTCTTCTATCAACAATCTCCCCCTTTTTTTATGATGCACAACCAGAAACTATTTTTCCAGTTATTTCCAGTTTTATTTCCAATTTCTCCCCCTTTGGGCATTAGCAAAAAAGGTATGAAACAACAGGAACATAAGTGCATACAGAGATACATCAATATGTATTTTTACAGATCAATTGTAGAAATTGATGCTTCCCCTATCATTATGCAGTAGCTCTTTTCAACCATTTCAAATACAAAACTTAGTTCAGTATGAGAGCTAACAGAAACATTTAACATTATATAGTTCAATGAAAGTATCAGATTATGAATTGTAGAAATTATTTCAAGCATGTAACATATTTATTGAAATGTATAAGAATAAAAGTAATACTTGATGCCAATGAATTTTTGTGTGCAATATTTAGAATACTAAAATATGATTAACAACGAATATGAAATAATGAGTATTAGAATGCATGAAATCATATAACTTCATAATATATGTTTCAGAATTGATGATTCAGCAAAAAAGAAAATCAAACCACATTCTTATGTGATAAATGATTTCACTGTTTTTGCAATCGATTAATTCTTGTAGAGTATTTGATAATCCATTTAAGACCAGTGGTATGTTCATGTAAACTTGTCATGTTCAGTAATATACCTGTAAATCACAACTTTCTCAACTATGTTGAGTGTTAGTTCAGTGATACAACACAATTGTGAAGCAATAAGAATCATCAAATGAGTATGAGTATGCAATAATGTGTATGACAGTTAAAATAGTAGTTTGCACTCATACAACAGATATATCCAATCAGATTCATTCAAACAATTGATCAAGAACATGATATAATCCGGAATATATCTATTTCATTCATTATACCAAAATAACAAAGTTTAAGCATAAATGGCTTTATAGCCAATTTTTACATTCATTTCAAAATAAAACAAACAAAACATCAAAATAGACTCTAAAACATAGACTCTAATTCCTAATCTGAGTCAACTATCTTTATGAAGTCTTCATCTGTTTTGTCTTTTTCATTGACAGAGTCATCTTCAAATGTTCCCCCAAAGGCATTGATTTTCAGTATAGTGTAACTTCCTGTGCAAACCAGACAAAGATTTTTGTACCAGGGATAACTTGAGATCTTGCTTCTTAAACTCTTCAAACACAAATTTTTCAAATTCATATTGAGGCTTGAAACAATATTTAGACTTATCAACACATATAGGCTCAACCTCTTCCACCACAGGTACATGTTCATCCTTGAATGACCAACCATTTTCATCCTTTCTCAGTCCCATATGGTGTAGGGCAAGTTTTTCAATCATGTTTTTCTTTGAGCAACCCAAAGTTACTTCATTTGTGACATCAACTCCATGATGTCTCAATATCCTGCTAATGAAGACAGCGTATGGAAGGTGGTATACCTTCTGCATGGTGATCTTGGTCATATGATCACTTATCACAGAAATCTAGTTTGTGGGAACTTAAGCCTGCAAAGCATGCAACAGAAATACATCTTCAGTGGTGAGTTGTGCATGATTTCCACCTCTAGGTAGCATAACCCAAGCTATAACAAATGCACAGAGATGCTCATCCCTTTTTAAACCACCAACCCTGAAGAGAGTGAAATATCTTGGTTCTTCAGGAAATCTTAGACAATCTTTGTAAATAGTCATTTTGTTAATACTAGTCATACCCAAATGAGACTGAATCCCTGCAAGATGAAACCCTGCAATTGCCTTCCATACTGGTTCATCAATACAAACATCAACACCTTTCACTCGAGAAAGAATATGACTATCTTCAAGCTTTAGATTTGCGTAGAATACCTTCACTAAGTCTGGGTAGTAGTCACCATCCATTTCAACGAACTTAGCCAGACCTTGATAAATCAGCACTCCTGAAATATAAATCCTTCACTACAGAAGAAGAGAAGACCCAAAAAATTATGTTTGGTTACTTCTTTGAATCCCCAGAAGCATATGAAGTCACTTTGCTTTTTCTCATCACTAATCCATCCTGTGGGATTTGCTTGCCTTTTAACTAGTGTTGTCCATTTTACACGGCGATAAGATGAAGAGGCCATTACAGAATTAGGGTTCACAAAGACACTTGTACACAGATAGGGTTTTATAAATGACCTGATTGATTAAATTTAGTGAAGGCCATTTTGAATTTTTTAAAATTTGAAAAACCCAGTACAACAATTTAATCGATTTTATTATTTTTTGAATAAATTAAACTTCAACCAGTCTCAAACTTTTGAAAATAGAGAAACACTGAGAAAGGTTTAATCAATTACATTACTAACATAATTAGTTAAAATTCGTGAAAACATTGCCTTAGAAATAATAACGGGAATAATTAAGCTGAGATAATTCAAATTAATTAAAATAAGAATTCTTGGTCAAATTAAGCACAAATATCAAAATTGAGGAAATATTGGACATTTAAGCACACTTCCCTAATTAAATATAGTATAAGAAGTTAAGTGAATATGAGAAAATATTGATTAATTAGAAATCAAATTAATTAATAGTATAATTCGAAATAAAAGTTAATTGGATTTAAAAAGGTAAATAATAAAGTCTTATTGATTAATGGTTTAAAAAGGAAAATAATTAAGTCTTAATGATTAATGGTAATAAAAAGAAAAATAATGAAGCTTTAAGGATTAATTAATGTAATAAATGATTTATTATTTTTTGTTTGATATAGAATTATATTTATTTATTTGTTTGGTAATCTAATGATGGAGTGGAATCCCTAAGGGGTCCATTGAGCCTACTACATGTTTGAATGAGATTTTTGATAGTGACAAATGAGTAAGGTTAGACATGAGATGAGAATAGTAGTTGTGTTTAGGGTCAAGTTTGACTTGTGGATGAGATAAGAGAATGAGTGAGTGTTGGGGTGTACCTAAGTGTGTGGTTGATGAGCATGAGAGTTGGAGGATAAGTCTACTCGGTGTACCTAGTAAATCTTGGTTTTTGTCTTTGAATAGGTTATGGTTGTTTGGGTATTGAACCCTCCTTGTGTTAGGGTGATGATGATTTCCTTGTTTTTGTGTGGCAGGAAGACATGTTCTTTAGTTGGACTACAAGACTACTCGTAGGAGAGGCTACAGATTGGGTTGTAGGAGTGACTACAGTCGATGAGGTAGGGTATAGGAGTGTGACTGATTCTTTTCACTAGGGTGTTATGGTATTTGAGGAGACTCATGGTAGTGATCATGATGGACGTACACATGTTGATGAGTATGGTGATGATAGAGCATCATGAAAATACTGTGTTCTAGAGGCATGATTGACTCGAGAGAGATGAGAAAAAATCTTGGAGTTTAATTAAAATTATTTTGTTTTAAAAACAGATGGAAGGTAACATGACCACGCCAAAGGTGGTGGAGGAAAGGAGAAAGCTTTTGTGGACAAATCAGAGAGAGAACAAAGAGAGAAAGGAGAAAAATACTAAGGAGAAAAATCAGAGAGAGAACAAAGAGAAGATGAGGAGAGTTCAAACCTTTTTGCAACAGTGAAATGGGAGAAACCACAAAACCTTTTCGACCTAATTTCTCCTTCCACATCCCTAATTTTGGTTTTAAAAATAATATTGAAACGAAACAATGACATTATCAAAAATTTATTGTTAAAGTATCACGATCCAACCATATATTATTGACAAAATTTGTAGTACTTTTCAACCTAATAAAAAGCTATTTAGAATAAAATTTTCAAATCCTATTAGAATGTTAAAAAAGAGATTCAATATAAGTTAGAAAAATACTATGAATAATTTGCATTACAAAAGTCTCTTCAATAAATTGTTTTAGACAACCATACATCAACAGCAAGTTTAGAATTGCTGAAACAATTTTTATGTAAAAAAAAAAAGTTTGGTATGTCAAGAACATGATTATGAAATTATATATTTCAATAGATCATTAACTGTAAAAATAAAGTATTTCAGTGATTTTGTGATGAAAAGTTACTAGGTGATCAAAATTTTAGAACAAAATTTTTAAAATTTGCATATAATATATTTCAGCACTTAATTTTCTATAGGATAATAAATTTGATGACCTTTTTCTTTTTACCTAAATTCAAACAAAATCATAAATAACCTGTTAACAAGTATACAACAACGTTTTAAAACCAAGATTGAATTATACATTAATTGTGTTAATTAACCAAAGTCAAAATTTTCACCATTTGTTTATTTTAACTATAAACATGAACACTAGAAGTTGATGTTCAACTTGTTTCGGTATCATCGTTTTTTTTGTTTGTGTCTAGTTCAGTTTCAGTTTGCCCATCTGTATCAGCAACCTTCGCATTTTTCACCTTTGATACACGAAACATAGCCAAATGGGTGTCTCCTGTAAATGTTAATAACAATTAGGTCTCAATATTCATATAAAATATAAGATGAGGACACAAATAAGCAATTTATCATTTTGAAACATGGTAATTTGTAATGACAGACAAAATATGCTACAATGTTTAATTTTTGGATTTGAATAATGATTTTTCTTTTAAAAAACTCATGTATCTTTATATATTAAGATTAAACATGTTTTAATCTTTAAACATAAAGTTAAAATTCGTCTTTTCTTCAAAATTTTAAAATATTTTAGTTTTTAATAAATATAGTTATTTTGTCTAATAATATTATTTTTTGATATTAAATAATATTTTAGATTGATAATTGAGTTAAAATATAATAAATTATATAAACATTCAAATGTCGTCATAAAACACTATTTAATACATAAAATAATTAGCTTCATTATATTAAAAATATATATATTAATTCAACTTTTTAAGTAAAATTAAAATATATAAAAATTTAGAAACAAATTCTAATTTTAAATTAAAATTTAAAAATTACAAACATATTAAATTTATGGCATTTCATTAACATCCTAAATCTCTATTATATATATCACATAAAAAATATTATTAAAATATAATAAAAAATTGTGAAAAATTAGAAGTTTGTAAAAGTTACCAAATGTAATAGAACTCCCAGGTGATAGAGTTGCAGCTACTCCAGGTCTCAGACGTTTGTCATTAATGAATGTCCCATTAGTGCTATCCAAATCTGTGACAAGAAGATTTCCTTCTTTCTTCTGAATGCGTGCATGCACACCGGACACTGCAAATATCATATAACCTTTTAAATTCCAAACATCCTTTATAATATTTTATTTCCATACCTTAAAAATTCAATTATCAAATCCTTGGGACATGTAACTTCAGATATCCATAGACAAAAGTTAAATCAAGTCTTTTGAAATCTTTGACTTTATACTCAAAAAATAGTACAATCTCTTATTTTGAGATCTTGTACCAAACAAGATATTTTATGTCTGAAGAATTATGTGACATCCACAATCTTTATGAATCCTCACATAGCTACTTATTACTATACTTCAGGTACATTAGCTGATTAGGATTTCAAAGAGTTTTAAAAGATTTGTTAATAAAAGGTTTTATGATATTCAATGAAAACGATATAACATGTCTAGTGTCATTAAATGGGGACAATTATGATCTTTTAAGGAGGACAACAATTTTAGGTGTATTAAATTGAGATTTCAGAATATTTTAAAAAAACATTTTATTTTGGTATTCAACGAAAGTTTTAAAGGGGACAATGAAAGTCTGTCATATAAGTAGATATTTTTCTACTATTTATAAGAAATATGTTGGTGGTATTCATTCAAAAGGTATAAAAAGATTTCACGAGACTTTTTGGTAGAATTTATTATTACGCACTCATCAAACTATTTTTCAAGCCTTGAGACTTTTTCTTTATCTATCTCATATGGTAAGTTCTCAAATACTTGGCCATTTTCTTCACCAACGATGTTGGTGCAATGAATTTCCATCGAAAGACTTTTCTTTCTTATTGCTTCTATGTCAAACTTTTCTTTCTCTCATCACACATTATCTTTTTTTCTCTTTGTAGAGTACTTTATAACTTTGTTCACAAAGAATAATAAATGTTCAACTAAATGAATAGACAAATATCTTCTTCAGTATTATCATATAACTTGCTAGACAAAGAAAATCATAATTTTGAACAAAATTTATAACTGATTGAAGAGAGTCAATGGGACGAACAAGAAAGTTTATGCGTAGACAACTAAATAAGATATGAAGTTAAAATCAATTGCTAATTAATCATTAACAGATTGAAAAACTTGTAATGGATTTATATATTTTTCCAACCTTATTACTTTCTGAAATGGAACACTATACCTGTTGCAACTGGAATTACTAGATCAGCTTTGTCTGGTACACGTCCAACAGTCACCTCACTCTACATATTCAAAAGCCAGTTATTCAGAAATATACTAGGCCACACAATATTATTGATCATAAAATTACTTACAGAAGCAATTTCATATACACCTGGCATCTCAACCTTGTACCCTATGTGCCTTGTATCACCATCTCCTATCAAATAGCATTCATTATGTTTCCAATGTAATAAAAAGCCTTGTTAATCTTGACAAAAAGAAAATCATATTAAAACAAATACTTAAAGTGGTGGACCTTTGGGCCTCTTACCTTAAACCTCACAGATTCCTATTTTGGACTGCTAGCCCCATCAAAATCTTAAGTTAAACCATTTATTTCTTATTTAATGCTTAACTTGAAAGGTTTGAGATCAAAGAAGAAGCAAAGATTGTTATATTGACTATAAGACAACCTAAGAGTCTTTCCGAGGCAAAAAGATTGGTGGACCATTCGTTAGCCTTCAAGCAGTCATGGAAGCTTAGAACATTCCAGCATATTAAATGTCCATGTATCAAACTAGCAATAGAGTATAAAGAATGAGTGTTCAACAAGACATATACTAGCACTGACTTCGAGAAAAAAAATGCAGATTATTTTATACTACAAGTCACACATTTTAGGTGACTTTGATCCACCACACAAAGTGACAAGCAATACAAGGAGATTTAAATCAAAGGATTTAAGCTGGGTGGATGAAATCAAGGGATGGTTTTGGTGTTATTGGAGATGGAAAGGTGTCTCTTAAGCTAAAAGAAAAATTTTACTCCATATGACAAGTGATGATGCTTATTATGGTAATGAATGTCGAGAAATAAAGGGCTGGCATGAGAGTAATATAGTAAGGGTCGGTTGCAAAGATGATAATGTCATCTTAAATAAGTGATCAGACCAGAAAAAAAAGTGTGAGGAATTAAGTGTGGAGTTGAAAGTCTCACATCAAGTGAAGATGGCTAAGATGAGCAATATATAAAGAGAAAACTCACAATCTTAATGTCTTAATGTTTTGGGTTTTAGGTTCCCTTAGGTCTCTTTTCTGGGTTAAATTCAGACACATGTAAAGGAGAAAAAGATCATGAAAAAAGAAGGTACACGAAATATTCTCTTCTATCTTGCATATCCCAACAGGGCAAATATATATACAAAGTGAAAAACCATTTTGGATAGGGATCAGCCAGGATAACATCCACGACAAAATAAGCAAATACAACTAAAACATTCTAGAACCTACTAATATTTAAAGCAAACATAACAATATAACAGATTGGACTGAGTCAAGAGTGTGCTGAAGAATGAGGAATAGATTAGGCCAAGAATGTGTTAGGCTTCTTCTGTTTTAACATAAATCCAAATCTCTTTGGTTATGCAGTTTTTAGTTTTTCTTTTTTTACAAATTAGAGTATGAATAAATTAATTTTAGCTCGTGAAGAAGCTAATTTGAAGTTTTTTCTTATTTTTTCTTCCTAAAAGAATTTATGGAAAAATTCATCCAACCAAATCCATAATCATGTAATTTTTAACTTTAGTGACACATAATTCTCTTTTCTGAAATAAAAAGTGGGATCTCTATCTTAATTTTTTTGTTTTGTTTTGTTTAGTTTTGAAAACAGTAAGCAACTAATAGAAGAACGTTTTCTAACAAAATAACCAACTATGGTCTACTAACAAGAAAAAAAAAACTACAGAAACTTTGACACTGCACAATCACAAGACTAATGACGCTATATTGTATTAAATATTGGAGAACACAAGAGCATATGATAAAGGCTGCTAAGTGCATTGATGAGTGATAAAGGTTTATTGGTATCTAACATTTGAGAAGATAGTAGAATTGAGCCCAAGATTGTTTGGGCATTAGAGAAAAAGATTAACAGAATCCAGTTGAAAGAGTTGATCAAACAGAGGATATCCCAATAGTTAGAGAAAAAGGTGGATTAGAACCAAAATAGATTCAAAATGAAACTGATGAAAAGGCTCTATGATAAAATGGATTCTTTGAAGAATTGGTTTAGCACAGAACATAATATTTAGCCATCTCCACCAAGTGGCAAATGCTTTGCTGCTGTTGTAACTTACATTTTCCAAACTAATTTCTCAATTTTTCTGAAGAAAAATCATGCATAACTGTGGTGGATCTTACAAAATACCATGTTCAAACAATTCATTTGTATTTTAACAGGTCTCAGATGACAAAGTTACCCTCTCCCTAGTTAAAGAAACTAAAACAAACAAAAAGAAAACCCTCCCAAACAAATAAAACTATGGTCCAATGTCCTTTAAATAATATCATCTGTCTTCAAAATTTCAAATGTGAGCACTATACCAAATGTGAGAACTATTTACTAGGCAAATCTCAAAGTTGTTCTGGCAGGGAATTCCCAATTTTCCCACAGGATTTTCAATCATCTATTGAAGGGTGTCACCACCTTTTTTGACAAATTATATAACTCCTCTAATATTGAATAACCTGTAAGAAACGTAAAGGAATCCTGGGATAAAATTCTAACATGAATTTCTTTGTTTCATATTGAAACCTTTAGGAATTAGTAACAGGTGCTCATCAGTCATCAAGGGTGTGCATGCTGCATCCTAGATTGGGTACATAATTATAAAACATCTCATAATATAGACCAGTACAATTCCCCACCACCCCTACATAAAAAGGGTTCATATCAATAAAAATAAACACCAATTTTCCATGTTCAAGTACACTCTCCTATGATCCTATCTGCATAACTCCAAGCACATTGTATGCAAGATTTTTAGTTTATAGAAAACAGAAAATTGTAGAGTGATTATTTAAAGCTTTAGTTTGTAGAAAGGGTTCTATAGAGGAGAAAGATGTAACTGACCAACTGGTTCAAGAAGCCATCTTTCTGCATTATTAGCATTTGTTGTAGGGGTTGTTGTTGAGGATGCAGCCTCTGATGCATGTACAACTCCAAGGTTCTGCTTTTCTTTTGCTTTGGATCTAACACCAGATTGTGGGTGCAACAGAAAGCACTTGGGCAAATGATGGTGGGTTACTGAACTGAAAGCAACTGAGGTGAGTTTGCAGTGAAGCGAGAGTGGTGAATTCCACAAAGTTTGAGACTTTGGGAATTTTGCAAGGGAGAGAGAAGGTACAAATATGATTTCCATTTGAGCTAGAATTGTTAGACAGTGCGAGAGAAAAGTAGCTGATGTTTGCTCATATGGGTTGGCTTGGTGGTCCTGGTGATGAAGGATAAACCTGAAAGGTGATCTCGGTGTGACTAATGGGAAATGGGGTGTGTAGCATGTGGCAGTCATTTAATGCTTTACACAACAAGAAATTGGATAAATATATGATCTTTTAATGTTATGTTTTTTATTTCATATTTTATACTTACTGATTTTTAATTGTTAAATTGGTGATGAAAAATAAACATCTGCACCACATAATTTCTTTGCACACCCGCTCAAATTTCAAAATAGCATTTTGCCCTTCATAAAGTGACTTCTAAAATTTTCTGAACAAATTTTTTGAAATATCTAGATTATAAAATTGTATTTTGGAATAAGCTTTCTCAATTAAAATTTCCAAAATAAACTTTCTGGAATATATATATATATATATATATATATGAAATCTATTTTCGAAATACATAAAATGTGTTCGAACAGAATATTCTCTCTCATTATCCTTTACAACATTCTCTCTTCTTCTTTCTCTACAGCGGCTTGTTACCAACAGTGGCAATAATATGTGGCGAAAGTATTTGAATCTTTTTATGTTATTGTGAGGGTGCAGATAATAAATGTGAGATTGTCAAAAGCAATAGTTAGAAGTAAGACTGATGCATGTTAAATAAGTTTAGTTTGTTCTACTATTTTATTTTATGACTTTCAGAAAATTAAAAAATAAATCTAACTATATATATAATTTATTTCAATTAAAATAATATTAATTTTTAATTCCAAATAATTTATAGATAAAGTTGAAGTAGGTTGTGCAAGTTAAGTCTTCTGTCTAGGTTAAGTCCAGGTAAAGTTCCATTTACTCCATGCTAGGTTCAGTTAACTTGAATTGCAAGTTTACTCAAATTGAAGAATCAAGATGAGTTGGTCTGAATCGAAGGTCGAGTCAAGTTTTCCCGCTGAAGATCAAGTCAAGCTGGTATCGGATAAAGGTTGAGTGGAATAGTCTTAAGTTGAAGGTTGAGGCAAGTCGATTTGGTTGAAGGTTAAAGTGAGTCGAATCGGGTTCAAGGTCAAGTTGAGTTGACCTGGACTGAAGGTCGAGATGAGTTGGTTTGAACCGAAGGTTAAACCAAGTTAACATAAATTGAAGGTCAAGTCAAGTTTGGTTGGATTGAAGGGGTTGAAGGTTGAGGTGCTTTGGCTTGAGGTTCAAGATTTATGCAAGTTGATTGAGGATGAAGGTCATGGCAGAGTTAATTGGACCTTTGGCACGATTCGACTCAGCTCAACCTTTAGTTCGAGCTTAAGGTCTTATATTTAGGAGTTAATTAAAATCTTATAACAAAAACTCATTTTGGCTCTAACCCTAACCCACTTTAAAAAGGGGTTAAGGCTTTTCGACACCCCTCAGTTGATGATCACATAAAATAGGTACTTATTTAGGAGTGGATTGGAATTGACCTAAGGGTCATTGGTCAAATTAATATCGCTACTCAAAGGTCATTGATAACGGTTGAAAATACCGTTATCTGTGATATAATTTTGATACTAAATGCACCATTTTTGACTTAGAAGCTTGCTTAAACTCGTGTTGTTGCTTTAATTTTGTGAATAAGTGAGTAGAGGTTATACTTTATGATTTTATCACTAAATTCCCTTTATTTTGTAGCTAATAATGTGCTTAGAAGAATCTCCAACAATATATAGAGTTGTATAATGTTGAATTAGCCAAAAAAAAACAAGCAAAACAGCAAAAAAAAATGAGTTTTGGAATGCTACCGCCAGGGCTGAGCGCCAGTTTTCTTCCCGCACCACGCTTGGGCACCCTTACAAGGGCGTTGAGCGCCAGTTTTGACTCGTACCACGCCTGGGCGCCTCACTTAGGGCGTTAAGCGTCAACGAAGTGGGCTTGGACCTGTTTTTTGTTATTTTTTAGTTCTATTTAAGGACTTGGACGTCCTAGGGACTATATCTTTTGATGGCTTGAGCACAGAAATACACTTTTCACCCCTTCGGGGTAGATTTGGGGATATGACAACTCTCCTTTTCCTTGAGGGTAACTTTGGGGATGTGACAGTTCTCCTCTTCTCTTTCTAGGGTTTTTCTATCTTTTTCATTCTTTCATTGTTCATCTAGTTTGTCCATGATGATGGGGAACTAAACCTTATTTGTTGTTGGGGAAAGATGTAACCTCTTAAACTCTCATGTATTTTGAATTGATTCTTAATTATTTATGCTTCTTTCATTAATTGTTAGGGTAATTCTTCTTCACTCAATGTTTGCTTTGTTTAACTCATTCATTAGCATGATGTATGATTTGCATGAGTACAGGAAGGTATCTTACAATTCAGGTTCTGGAGAATTATTCCCAGAAGCAGTATTGCTCAGGAATGGGGGTATGAATTCTGATTGTCTTAAGCCTCTGTTCGTAAAAATTAATTATTAGGGATGATGAAAGACATTATGATCTATAATTAAGGATAGACTTTCTTCACCAAGGTATCGGGTTTTAAGTACTTTAGATAGTGACATTGACATTAATGAAGAAGTAGAATTCGTATATGCATGAGAGGAAACTTGGTGAAATCTAAACCCCAACAACATACTCATCTCATATTTTAAACTTCATCCATTCATCTTTATGTTTAGCCTCAATTGATCAAATTGCATTCATGTTTATTTTTATTGCATTTGCATTGAAAACCCCCAAAAATTGTTCTTAAGTCTTAATTGGTTAAGCAATTACATAACTATTTAGTGTCGTGAGTCCTTTGGGATACGATACTTGGTCTTACCATTTCATATTACTTGATACGATTTGGTACACTTGTCGAAGTCTTAACAGTCATCCTATCCAATTTTTAAGCATTAAAATACATCTTAAATTTGGATGCTATCATAAGATATTTCTAACATATCATAAGCTTCGAAAATTCACATTTTTTCAAATCCAACACATAAAAAGAATTTTGGAATTGCAAAAGATACTAAAACAATTTTAATTTATTGATTAATCTAAAAAAATGTATTATCTTTTATTTAGTCCTTACATTTGTACTTACTTTTAAAATACCAGCATTGAAATACTTCTTAAATTCGAATGATTATTGTATCATATACATTGAAGTATTGTTTGGCCATGACCGTATATAATCTAATCCTAACTGAATACATTGTCAGCCTACTAGGTTGACATATACTAAGTCCACACCTACTCACCCAAGATGAGGTCATACCAATTGCATTATCAGTCACATTAATCTATAAGCTATACCCATCCAGGTAAACGCCCATGAACAATAAGTATTGTCGCAACCGAAATCGCGACGGGACAGCGACCCGAAAAACAAACGGGTTTGAGAAAAATATTTGTGGAGTCGCCACCATAGTTTATTATGGAAAAGCTATGGAAAAGCTATGGAAAACCAAAAAATAAGACATGGTCTACGAAAAGAGATTTTCAGGTTCGGGAATCGGTTACGCGTAAGGAAGGTATTAGCACCCTATCGCGTCTGCCCAAAGGCAGTACCTTAATGTAAAAGCTGACGTGGTTTTTTTTTAAATGTTTAAATTTCCCTAAAAAAAATAAATAAAATAAAAAAAAAGAAAGCTATTTAGGAACAGAAAAATATTTTTGTTTTATGAACCCGACAAAAATTGACCTTGGTCCTACGTACATCGATTTATAATGGACAATCAGGGATCACGTAGTTCTATATCTAGAAAAATGTTTGTGAGTTTGTGTAAAAAAAACAATTATTATAGATTGATTTGGATTTTTGAAAAGTGAATGATGAACCAATATTTTCTTCACTTCATTTAGTTTATTGTACTAAAATTAATCAGGGAATTGTGCTTAAATGTCCAACATTATTTCGTTTTGTTAATTGTGCGTAATTTGATCGGAAATTCTTATTTTAATTAATTTGAATTATCTGAGCTAATTATTTGCATTAATAATTGCAGGAAGATTTTGGAATTACAAATTGGGACATTTGGAAAATTATTCACACTGTGTTTGGAAGAAGCTGTGCTACATTGATTTATTCTCTTATAATCCGTGGAAACTTGAAATATTTTTGGATTAACTAAAAAATAGAAGGAAGTGCACGGTCTTGGAAACATCTCACTTCTTAAATTTTTAGAAGTGAAAATTTGCTTGGAACAAGCCACACGGCCATTGCAAAAATTGGCTTGGAATCTTCTCTTTTTAAGAAGCAAAGGATACATGGGACAAAAGTTCACCACTTGGTTCAAAGTTCACGTATGGGAGAAAATATGCAAATGTGAATTTTATTGATTTAATATTATTAAGGGAAGTGGTGTTACGGCCATATGCTTTGGCAAGCCAACAAATAACATGCTTTTAAATCAAAGTGGTGGGAGCCACCACACCTCTATCTTGGAACGTGATTTCTAATTGGATTGGCCATTGTTTTGAAAAAAACAACAAAAGTTACATGCCCACATGAATAATTCATCTTGTCAATTATCAATCAAAGTGGGAGCCACTGAAACTCACGGTTTGGATAAGAAGCACATCCACCAAGAAGTTTACTTTCTTTTGGAGTAAACATTTTTGCACATGAAAGATAAAAAGAGAGGACATCAGCACATGAAGGATTTAATCGAACTTCTGTAAAGGCTCGACTTCACGTTCCTGCTACTGCCACAAGCAAAAAGAAAATAGAAAGGAGTTCACGTCAATGGGCTTCATGGAGAGAAAGCTGGGACAAGTTGGAGCCACCACCCAAGAACACAGTAGCAAGCTTTGAGGATGTCCATCACCTTAATCCAGCAACCAACATCCAAGCATGGAGAAATCATTGGAGAATTTCGGTTCAGCAATGAAGGTAATCCAGCGCTTCATCACAGTCCTGCACATTTCACGTCCAGTTTGGAGCAGCCACCACGTTGAGGGAAAGCTCTCGGACAGCTGGAGCAGTGCATGGCAGCAGAGTCCAGCAGCAAGGTGCTCCACGGTCTTGGTCTAGTTGAAGAAGAGATGTCCAGCAGCCTCCCACGTCCAGCCATCTCCAAGTCCAGCAACTTTCACGGACAACAGCAACGTCCAGACAGTAGTGGCTTCTCGGACAACAGCGTTCAAACAAAAACAAGCTGGATATGTCACGGCTGGAACAAAAGGGCAGCAACGTAAGGAAGTAGTATCCAACTTGATTCACGGTTCATCACAGCAGATTGGTCCAGCAGAGGGAGAAGCCTGGGAGCTGCAAAAAGAAAGACATCCAACTTGGAGCAGCCACAAACACGATCTGATGGAAGTAGAATGAATGGAGAAGTGTGTTCTTAGGGAGAAGGAGATGAGATTTCTGGAATGGAATGAAAGTGCTGCATGGTGATTAATGGAGCAAAGGAGAGCAGCAGCTTACAGAATGGTAGAAGCAAACTACACACTCATTTGAGGACCAGCACAACCAACCACACGCACATCTTGGAGTGTACAAGGCAGCTCTCCGTCCAGCTCCACCATACCAGCAGCTGGAAATTAGAAGAGCGCACAGAGATGGTGTCTCGGCCAAAGCTGGAACAACACCACCGAGGAGACTTCTTCCATTTTCTTGTTGTTGAGCTCACGGTCCAGCCACTTCCATGAGCAACATTCATACTTCACGGTCAGCACAGAATGTGGGCACCACATTTCAAAAGAATTTGGCAGCCAGCAGAAAAGAAGATGGCACTAACAAATGAAAGAGAAGTCACGGGAGGAGACTATGCGGGAGTTGGTCAGAGAATTTCTTATAAAAGGAAGGCAGCATCAGATTTTAGAAAGAGGAGAGGGAGTAGGAATTAGGAAGAGTTTTACGTTCGCTTTCATTTTTTCCTCCTCCCCTTTGGGGAGGTTTTGGATTTGTTTTCCATGTTTTCCAGTTTCAATAATGTTAATTTCCAGTGTGTTTTACAATTTCATCTGCACACTTAAAGCTTTGATCAAATTAATGTCACTGCATGTTTCTGTTCACATAAATTTCCTTTAAATTTCTTTGCACATTTTAATTTCTGTAAAAGTTTATTTGTTTTGCAATTTAAATATTTTCTGAATTTACCGTTTTTTGTTTCTACCGTTTTCTGAATTCTACTGTTTCTGCAATTTACGTTTTTCAGTTTTACTTTTACTGCACTGCTTGATTTACATTTTCATCAACTTTATTTTCACTGCATTTATTTAATTTTCTGCATCAAAACATTCACAACCCCCCCACTTCGTGATAAATCTGAGACTGAACCACCAAAATTGGTCCTTGAGAGACGACCTAGGAGTCACTTCCTAGTTTATACTACATTAATTTCGTGTATCAAATTTGTATGACCGCGATAGCCGTACCAGTGAACACAAAAAAAGATTTTGTTTAACAAGATTGATATTTTAGATTTTTTTATTTTTTATTTTTAAGAACGGTGGGAAAGAGGAAAGAAACCGACCGCGTACTTATACTTCAAAAATCATGATTTTTAAAAGAACGTCATTTGTGTATAAAAAAAATAAAACCTATAAAAAAACCTTCAAATTGCAACAAAAAGATAAAAACAAAGGTGTGAAGATGACGTACTTTTTCAGCTTTCAATACTCCCTAATTCTTCCTTGGTAGTTTCTGTTGGCAGAGTTCCTCTAGCGTGATAATTTACTTTTCTCTATCTTCTCTCATACATTTTCTATCTCCATTATTTCATAGTGTCTCCCTCTATTTTTTCGTCCCCCTTTCTCTATGACCGAGTGCGTATTTATACACACATTGTAATATTATGGGAATCTTGCCTTAATTGTGAATTAATTGACAATAAAACAAAATAGGGAAAGAATTGCTTTAATTGTGAATTAAATAAAACAAAATAGGGAAAGAAATGGTCATGATGGCCAGAAAACAAATAATATTCAAAAACATTGATTATCATTATCGTTAGAAAATCATATTTTCCTCTTTAAAAGCAACTGATGCAACAAATCATATTAATATACCATTTTAATTATTGTTTATGATTATTAGCATAATATTAATTCAAATTATTACCATATTAAACTAACATTTCAAAAATATTGTGTTTGATATTATTTTATCCCTTTTTACTCACCATTAATTATTATTTTCTTATTATATTTTTTTTATTTTTTTATTGATTTACTTACCCGGACGAAATTGGGTGTTGACAGTTGCCCCTTTATATTTGGATTTTGCTGAATAACATGAACCTTAGAGTTTTTGTGTTAACATAGTAAAAGCTAAATAAAGATAAAGACGCTAATTTCGTTCGGGTCTAAAGAAAAAGGAAAGAGATTACCTCGAAGCATACCTGGTAGAGCATGTGGCAACCTTATGGACCTCGCTGAAAAGCCGTGACACCTGTGGAGGGTGTGTCATACCCTATGAACTTGCTGGTGAGGCGCACGAACCTCGTAAAATTAAATGGTGAGGCGCACGAACCTCGTAACTTGATGGTGAGGCGTAGGAACCTCGTAAAATTAAATAGAGAGGCGCACGAACCTCGTAAATTTAAATGGTGAGGCGCAGGAACCTCGTAAAATTAAATAGAGAGGCGCACGAACCTCGTATAACTTGATGGTGAGGCGCAGGAACCTCGTAAAATTAAATAGAGAGGCGCACGAACCTCGTATAACTTGATGGTGAGGCGTAGGAACCTCGTAAAATTAAATGGAGAGGCGCACGAACCTCGTAAAATTAAATGGTGAGGCGCAGGAACCTCGTAAAATTAAATGGAGAGGCGCACGAACCTCGTAAAATTAAAGGGTGAGGCGCACGAACCTCGTAAAAAATAAATGGTGAGGCGCACGAACCTCGTAAAAATTAAATGGAGACGCGCACGAACCTCGTAAAATTAAATGGAGAAGCGCACGAACCTCGTAACTTGAATGGTGAGGCGCACGAACCTCGTAAAAGTTTTTTTTTTTTTTGGTACTAGAATGAAAACTAGGCTTTGGTGCCAGGATGAAAACTGGGCTTTGGTGCCAGGATGAAAACTGGGCTTTTTTTTTTTGAAAATTCTGAATTTTGTGACTGATGTATTTTGTATTCTATCGAATTCACGAATTCTTGTTGAATGTTGGCGATGCATGGTGTGCCATGCTTTTCCTATGATGATGCCTGCACTATGATGAATGCATGAATGTATGGGTGAAAATTCATGTGAGACCCAAATACTTCCCGTTTTGTTTTAATTCCTCGACATCCTTTAAGAATACACTCGCACCTAGTGAATCTGCCTGTGATGCTTATTATTTTTGGGAGGCATTTTGAAAGTTAAGAACGACCTTATGAAAGAGATGAAAAAAGATTTATTGGATAAAACAATATAATATTGCCAATTGCACTTTAAAAGCATTCCCTATCATGGAATCATTAGAATTTTTTTACTGCGCCAGAATTAACTAACAAAGGCAACCCCTCTCCATCCATTCTGGTGAGAATAAGTGCACCACCACCAAAAGTCTTCTTTACCCCATACGGGCCTTTATAATTTGGAGTCCACTTGCCCCTGTGATCCTTTGGTATTGGCAAAATCTTTTTTAGGACCAGTTCACCTTCTTGGAATTCCCTTCGCTGGTATAGTTGTCCATGGCATGTTGCGGTCAATGAGTTGATCAAACCGGGTTTGAACTCAATCTACTTCTTCTAACTGGTTTCCACTAACACTTGTAGGGATGGGATTTCTACCTCGAAGTGTAGTGCTGCTTCTGTTCCATATACCAAAGAAAAAGGTGTTGCCCCAGTCTACATGCGTACCGATGTGTAGTAATCGAGTAAATCGAAGGTACAATCCTCTTGATATTTTTTTTTTATTAATGGCCTTGACTGCCTCATTCATTTTTTGGCGACGATGTGAAGTTTGATTGTTCAGGTTTGCGACGATGAGAAATTATCTTTAAATCATGATAGTCGACACACATTTGCTCATTATCGTCCTTCTTTGACACGATACTTGCCACCTATTACGAGTATTTTGCCCCGGCTAAGAATCTCGCATTGAACTGCTTTCGTACTTCAACATTGATTCTGATGACATTCTAATAGTAACTCGTGTTAAACTCTTTCTTCATGCTAGTGTCGATTTTTACCTCCTATTCTCGCTTTCTCCTCCTATATTAAAGATTTCAAACTCTCCTTGATGGGGTTTTATTTCTTTAGAATCTTACTTCACCAATCTCATTACCACTGGAGAGGGTTATGGGTCAATCATAATCATCTTCCATGTTATTGATAGGGAACTCAAAATTAGGAAAATCAACATTATTGTTTTCAAAACATTCATTGTCATATCCGTATTATTTGAGTTAAAAAATTTAAGCCACGAGATGATGAAAAAAAACAAAACAAATATGATTTAATGTTAAGCCAAATGCAAAAGAAAATGTCAACCCGTAACGCACGAACCCCAAGGCTCCAGGCAAAGCAGTGAGGTTAATTAAAAACGATTACATTTCAATAAGCATCACAGACAAATTCTTTATCTTTCAGCCCTTGGGTTTGCAAATACATCTTCTTCTTTATCCTTGTGATATATTTGTAGGAAATTTCTATCGATCAGATCTTGGAGAATGCTTCTAAACCTGGCACACTCATTAATGATATGTTCGGCTCCTGGACAGATTCCACATGCCTCGCCGAGGACATCTTCACCCCTTAACAAACCCAATCTTATCAGAGTTTCAAAAATGACCTTTTTAGAACTACAAATTTTACTAACATCCTGCACTAGCTTGTGTCGTCCAACCTCGATGGCATTTGTTGAGGTATTTCCGTGCTCGGCAAGGGGATTGACTTCAACACTAGGTTTGTCTTCTTTGAACTTCAGCCATCCTGCATCAATTAGAGATTGTACTGTGAATTTAAGAGAGGCGCATCCTTCGGTCGAATGGCCAATGGCTCCCCCGTGAAAATCGCATCTCGCACTTGCATCAAAACTTTTAGGGTATGGAGGCTGTAAGGGTTTCATTGGACGAATAGCGACCAAACTCTTCTTAAGAAGATGAGGTAACAAATCTGTATACGTCATAGGAATGGGAGTGAAAATTTTCAATTGGTTCGTCCTAGCATTAGCACTTTGACCAACATTCTGATCTGGACCTAAACCGGCTCCAGTGCCCCTAGCATTAGCCTGTTGTGGTTGATAATATCCTGGTTGTTGAGCTCTCATTTGGGGACTAGACACTGTATTGTTCACATAAGGGGGATAACTCGGGCTTGGTTGATAGCTATGTGTGGGCGCATGACCTCCCCACATGGGCATTGCTGATGTTGCATGTACTCCCCCTTCTTTCTCTTTCCCTAGATTAAAAATATATTTCCTCGGAGTGGTGGCTTGAGATATAATTTTCCCACTTTTCAGTCCGATTTCGATTCTTTCGCCTATGATGATGATATCAGCAAAATTGGAAGACACGTTGCCAATCATATGCTCATAAAAAGGTGGTTGTAGTGTGCTTACAAACATTGCAACCATCTCCTTGTCATATAGAGGTGGTTCAACCTACGCCGCCAGCTCTCTCCATCGTTGCGTGTATTCTTTAAAAGACTCATCATCTTTCTTTGCCATATGGTGCAATTGTAACCTGTCTGACGCGACATGCATGTTGTATTTGTACTGTCTTACAAAGGCATATGCCAAATCTGTCCAAGAACAGATATGAGAGGATTCCAGATGCGTATACCAACTCAACGCTGCTTCAGCCAAACTATCTTGAAAGAAATGAATAAGTAGTTTATCGTCGTATGCGTAGGCAGCCATTTTTCGACAATACATGGTCAAATGGTTCTTAGGGCATGTGTTTCCCTTGTATTTCTCAAATTCTGGCACCTTAAACTTGTGTGGAATGGTCACTCCTGGAGCCAAACTCAACCTTGCCACGTCACCAAACTCGTAACTTTCAAACCCTTTTATGGCTCTCAGTCTACCTTCTAGAACTTCAAGTTTATCCTTTGCTCTTTCTACGTTCGCATGCAAAGTAACATCTTGTGCGACAATTGTGTGGGGAAGCTTGGACATTTCATAAAGTTTTGCCTCAGTTGTGTGGATAGGCCCCTGGGTACTAATGGGAAGTACATTGTTAGTTACGGGAAAAGCCAAAGAAGTATGCTCTGCCTCTGAATGATCTCCAATAGGCAGTGTGTAACCTGGTGGTAAACCATACATTGGAAATGTGAATTGTGTGCCCATAGCGTCATGTACTGGAGTGTGAGCATTATCATCAGCCTTTGCAAATGAAGTGTCTCATGCGGTTTTCATGGCTTTCAACGCTTCTAAAATTTGACCGACTTGATCCTTTAGCTGACTAATATCGGCCTTTACAGTTTCACGTTCCTCTTCCCAATCTTCCATAGCTTTCGAGTTTGCTCGAGTCTTATAAGGATGTCGTGGAAGTTTCGCCGTTGTTTTTTCTTAAACTTTATACTGTTTTTATTAACTTGGATTAGATGAAAACGAATTATGCGAAAATGCAGAAATGATGCATGCTAAAAATAAACGGAAATCACAGAAAAGTTGAAAGTGGTAAGGATTTAAAGGACACTCACTGGATAGCCACGTTGGCGTGTAATATGTGAATATGAGATACAACACACCAAAAGGATGTTGGTGTTTTGGTAAAAGGATCCATGAATGTCAAAGTTGCCCCAGTTTTTAGGCATGAGTTTTGTTCAAGATAGGGAACGAGTATGGAAAGGATTTTTTGAAAAAGGATTATCCCAAATGGTTTGATTTTCCTTTGCATGTCTAGTTAGGGAGTTCTCAAATAACACAAGCGAGAATAACTTTAGCAAGACAAATATGCTCAAGTATATGGTAGTGTTAGTGTTTGTTATAGTTAATATCTTTTCTTTTGGGGTAGGCTGGAAAATGAGTGTTTTCAAGCAATACACACACATGTCTCAACAGAAAATGCTATTGGTTATTTAAAATATTTCGTCGCAAAAACATATGATAATAAATTACTCAAAATGTAATGATTTCCCTTTCTATGTTTTTTTTTTGCGAAATGAAATTGATAAAACTTTTTGAGAATTTTTTTTTTATATTTTCCTCTTATCACATTCATTTGTTTTTTTTCAAGAAATTGAATTTGAAGAAAACTATCGACTGGGCCCAATGGGCTTAAAAAAAGTTCTTGTTACAGTGAAATGAAAATTAAGTTTGCCATTTTCATTTTTCCTTATGTTTTGAAAATTTTGATTTTTTTTCAAAAAACAATTCTTTCTTAAATAACATGATGTCAACCTGACTTGTTCCAAAACATTTTTAGTTTTATTTTTAAGACTCAAAATATGTTACAAAGAATGATAATTTTTTTTTGATGAAGAAACAAATCTTCCCATTAAATTATGATCACCTTATTTTCGAAAATCTTAACTTAGATAAGTTGCCCCTGATTTGTTTTTATTCATTTTCAATTTTTTTATTTTTTTATTTTTTTACCAAAAAGATTGCTTGCGATCACTTTGGGATAGTGCCCCTTATAAACTGATTTTTTTTCATGGATAAAATGGATGATAGAAAATGATGAAGAAGAAATACTATTTTCACGATTTCATGTTAATAAATGCTTAAAAAAATGAAAGTTTTATTAATTCATTTGACTAAAAAGTGTTTATTTTTCCTTATTAATTTATTCATTAAAGCATGATATTTTTGTTGTTTTTTTTTATTTAAATAAAAACATGACACATTTATTGTTATGTATAAAGAAAATGAAGGAAAAAAAAAGATGAAAATGCTACTAATGCATATGGTGTATGAAGATGTTTGTGCCAAAAAATAATTAAAAGATAACATGTTTTTTTATGCTTTTAATGTAGGTCCAATGTCTTAAGGTCTAAGCATTGCATATGCAATCTCACAAGGAAAGTTTCCTAAACCTAAAATCAAGGCCATCAAAGCTATGGTTCTTTTCACAGCTTTTCCACAACAGTTGAAACGCAACTAGGTGTGAAATTGCATGTAAAGAGAACAGACACTGGCTGGGGTTCTCACGATAGCCAAACTGGAAATAGTCCAGACGTGACACCGCTACACAACCCCTCTAATTCTATGCTACACTCATACCCGGGTATAGGGTCCCACTCATAATATGTAAAGTAATAATAATAATAGAAACGAGTATAAATAAATTACCAAAATAAATAAAGACAAACATATATAATAAATAAAGGGAAAATAAATAAAATAGAATAAAATAAAATGAAATAAAATAAAATAAAAAAAAACAAAACTAAAAATAAAACCACATCAATTTTGCACATTTAATCAACAAGGCCTCATTCTCTAGCTTCCCCAGTGGAGTCGCCATCTGTTGCAACCGAAATCGCGACGGAATAGCGACCCGAAAAACAAACGGGTTTGAGAAAAAGATTTGTGGAGTCGCCACCATAGTTTATTATGGAAAAGCTATGGAAAACCAAAAAATAAGACGTGGTCTACGAAAAGAGATTTTCAGGTTCAGGAATCGGTTACGCGTAAGGAAGGTATTAGCACCCTATCGCGCCTGCCCAAAGGCAGTACCTTTAATTAAATGTAAAAGCTGACGTGGTTTTTTTTAAAATGTTTAAATTTCCTTAAAAAAAATAAATAAAATAAAAAAAAGAAAGCTATTTAGAAACAAAAAAATATTTTTGTTTTATGAACCCGACAAGAATTGACCTTGGTCCTACGTACATCCATTTATAATGGACAATCAGGGATCACGTAGTTCTTTATCTAGAAAAATGTTTGTGAGTTTGTGTAAAAAAAAACAATTATTATAGATTGATTTGGATTTTTGAAAAGTGAACACAAAAAAAGATTTGGTTTAACAAGATTGATATTTTAGATTTTTTTATTTTTTATTTTTAAGAACGGTGGGAAAGAGGAAAGAAACCGACCATAGGTCGACGCGTACTTATACTTCAAAAATCATGATTTTTAAAAGAACGTCATTTGTGTATAAAAATAAATAAAACCTTTAAAAAAACCTTCAAATTGCAACAAAAATATAAAAACAAAGGTGTGAAGATGACGTACTTTTTCAGCTTTCAATACTCCCTAATTCTTCCTTGGTAGTTTCTGTTGGCAGAGTTCCTCTAGCGTGATAATTTACTTTTCTCTATCTTCTCTCATACATTTTCTATCTCCATTATTTCATAGTGTCTCCCTCTATTTTTTCGTCCCCCTTTCTCTATGACCGAGTGCGTATTTATACACACATTGTAATATTATGGGAATCTTGCCTTAATTGTGAATTAATTGACAATAAAACAAAATAGGGAAAGAATTGCTTTAATTGTGAATTAAATAAAACAAAATAGGGAAAGAAATGGTCATGATGGCCAGAAAACAAATAATATTCAAAAACATTGATTATCATTATCGTTAGAAAATCATATTTTCCTCTTTAAAAGCAACTGATGCAACAAATCATATTAATATACCATTTTAATTATTGTTTATGATTATTAGCATAATATTAATTCAAATTATTACCATATTAAACTAACATTTCAAAAATATTGTGTTTGATATTATTTTATCCCTTTTTACCCACCATTAATTATTATTTTCTTATTATATTTTTTTTATTTTTTTATTGATTTACTTACCCGGACGAAATTGGGTGTTGACAAGTATAAATAGAACATTTTACGAGGTACATTAATTACATTCATTTATTATTGCATTGATTATCTTTTAATGCACTAAGTTAACTTAGTGTCAGAGTGTTTTTTATAGGCACAACCCATTTTCGGCTAAGAGAGGATGAGTACTCTTAAAGAGGACAAATACTCCTGAAGTTGAAGGCTTGAAGCACTTGGAGTGTTTGTTGAAGTCTTCGCATGATATATTTAGCTCTATAAGAACAATTGGAACCTATCGTGGGATCAACTTATCTTTTGTCAAGAGAAAATTTTATGGTGCCTATGAGAACTTGAGAGAGTTAAGCATGACCCTCCTCGACCGACATAGTTACTTTCTTATAAGCCTGGGCAAAACTTCAATAGGAGTTTGTTGAGTTCAAGAAAATGAGCATAGAAATGAATGCCTTGAGGAAGGTGAACACTAGGCTGAAAATGTAACACCCTAGGAGTCACTAAAACACCCTAAAATTAAACGTTTTTGTAACATTATCCAAATCTTTAAAAAAAAATTGAATACATTTAATAAATTTCAAATGTTAATTAAACTTTTACCAAACCAAATACTAAAATTCAATTGTACCGAATACATAAATTCTTAAATTTCTTTTCCAAAGAGAAACTATAATTCATATGAAACCTGAGATAACATTTTCCCTCTCTCAACCGTCTACTCAGTACCTGTAAGATCTGCATCTACTCCCGTATAACACAAACATTATACGATCATCACCACACACACAAAAAATTATGGGTGAGATAACCGAATAAACATCAAAACAACAATGCAATATATATATCCCAATCATTAAGTCTTTACCACGATCCTATCACAACAAATAACATCAATACATAGTAAGACTATAACCGATAATACAATAATGATAACAGTAAATCTTAACATTATATGTGGTGCATTTTTATACCAAATCAACTCTTTTTAGCTTGAAGCTTGCTTAATCCTCTCTTTTCTCTGACTTTTGTGAATAAATTTAGTCTAGGTTACACTTAATGGTTTTCATCACTAATTCCCTCATTTTGTAGGCAATTTATGTGCATTGGAAGAGCATCAAAATCATCAAGGAGTTGGAACCCAAGAAAAGCAGTAAAAGCATCAAAATATAAGGCAATGAAGGCAAATTTTCATGCCTACGCGCCCCTCTAGAGGCGCTTAGCGCCATTTGCCTCGCAGTTTCCATGTCTAGGCGCCCCAGCTAGGGCGCTGAGCGTCATTCCTTGCGCAAATCTGGCGCCTGCACGCCCCATTCAAGGTGTTGAGCGCCATCTGCTGCGCAACTCTCGCGACCGGGCGCCTTATTGTCTGGGCGTTGAGCGCGACACTTGCTCATGTGGCACCCTAGACCTATTTTGTTAGCATAAAGCTAAAGAGCGGAAATTTTGATGATGTCTCAAAGTCAAGTCTCAAGTACTCTTATTGCAGGAAGATTTTCATGAAGACTTATTTTTATATTAAAGTTTTTATAATTTAGTAGATTTATGTATAGGATGTGGTTTATATTTGATTCTATGTATTGTTTGTCTTAGGTTAGCGTTAAAATTGATTTTAAATCAGAAAACCTCCTTTTATGTTCAAGATAATTTATTATCAATTTATAATAATCGATTATCAGTAATCAACTATGACCTGCCATAATTGATTATAATGAGCAATTATGAGAATTTTTAAGCAAGTTTTTTTTTCATTATGCATTCATTAAATGCATAATTAATTATCATAATTGGATAATTGATTATCACACATTAATTGGTTGACAATGGATTTTTGGAGGTATCCTTGAGTGAGATCTCTATAAATCAAATTGAGACTCTCATTCTAATATGCGAAATATACAAAATACGAAATAAGTGTATTTTGAAAAATCTTATCTGTAGTGTGCAATGATAAGTGTTCTAGGGTTTGTTGAATCCTTGTGTTGTGGCTTTGAGAACTTGGTGTGTTGGATTTCACAAGGAGTGTGATTGAGTGTTGTTGTTGTTGCTGAGTTAAAAGCCTATCATCCTTCGTGAAGCATTCAGAGGAGGTGTTCATCCTTTGTGAAGATTCAGAGGAGGTGTTCATCCCTTGTGGGTTATAGGGGAAGTGACTTTCATCTCTTGGGGTAACAAGAGAGGTGGTTTCTAAACTTTTACAAATTATTTCTTTGTGATTGTAATTTGTAATTGTTTTGTGAGTAGTGAACTGTTTATCTTGATTTGAGATAAGCGACTGGATGTAGGATTGGTAAGATCCAAACCAGGATAAAATCATCTATGCAAATTTCTCTCAACCTTACTCTCTTTATTTGTTATTTTTAATTGCTTGGTAAGTTTAATTGAGTAGAAATTAAAAGGCACACGTTCGTATTAAAAACCCTCTTAGTTTGTTATTCCACGCTAATCATTTCGCTACAGCCGCTCTGACATATTTAATGTTACCATGCAACGAGTGTATCATCTTTTGGCGACTGAAGCACAAAACTTAGACTTTTGGAGCTCTCTGAGCAAGCTTGGGTGTGTGAGAGCTCTTCCTTCTTCTTCCTTAGGTCTCCATTGCTTCCCATTTCCTCCATTTCTTCCATTGTAAGATCAAGCTCTCCATGACAATGGAGAGCTAACTTCATTTTTGCTGGGGAAGGATGTAACCTCTGAACTTCATGTATATGAACATGTTTTGAATATATTAAGCTTCTTTCATTGAATGTTAGTGGTTTTCTCCTATTCTTAATGCTTGTTATGTTTTTGGCCATTCATAACTTGATTTTTGGGGTTTATTTGATATTAGAAAATAACTCATGAACCTTGACTTGTATTAAGCTACCTAAAGGAAATAGTATCTAGGAATAGAGCTAGGACCTTTAGTTATCATAAACTTCTTTTCTTAATACGGAAGTGATTATTAGGGTTTTCAAGAAATTGAAGTCTAATAACTAAGTCTAGGCTCTTTATTCCAAGGAATCAGGAGTTGATATTAGCATTTAAATGAAGAAGATGAGTTCTAATATACATGAAAGTGAAGTAGGTGACATCTAACCCGAACATTACCATCTCATATCATCTTTAATCTCATTCATTTACTCTTGTTTTAGCTACAAAAGATCATTTTACATTTGAAGCATTATGTTTAATTTTATTGCACTTAAATCTCACTCAATGGAATCATTCTTTAGTCTTAATTAGTTAAACAATCATAAGATCGTTTAGTGTCACACGAGTCTCTTGGAAAACGGTATCTGGTCTTACTAGTTTATTACTTGATACGATTTGGTACACTTGTCGAGGTCTTAACAAATAACAAACCATATATTCCCTTAAAAGGAATAATGATCAACCCATTAACTCTATACAACCGATCCATTAAAGGCAACCGATGCCAATACCAATTGTAAGATCCGAGAAAATAGGAGTTTTAAAAATAAAATAGTTTTGAGACTTTGAGTTTTTGTTTAGGAAATTAGTGTTCTTAAGTGTACATTTTTGTTAGAACATAATTCTTATGTTATTTCTTTCATTTTATTTATATTTTTGCCTAGGAGCAAAAAAATATGTTACCTTCTATTAATTAGGTGCAAGAAATTAAAATAGGGGGTATAGAAAGAAAAAGCATGCAAATTAAGTAATATGAAAAATTAAGGTTTAATGTCTCGATAGGTCCCCATTTTGGTCAGGAATTTCAAATAGGTTCCCTTTCTTTTTTTTCTTCTCAATTGGGTCCTTTTTTGTGTAAAATTTGAACAATTAAAGGCCTACCCTCAAATTGGGTAAACGGTCGTTTAAATGTTGGTTACGTGGTATGGTCAGAGTTCACGTTAATGAGACGTGGCATTATAAACGAATTTTGTATTAAAAATTATGAATGCATAATGGTGTAATCAACTTTTTGGAAGGGCAAAGTGGGAATAATAAAATCCTTTAAGTGCAACCATCACCCCAACCTCCATGACCACGACGCGAAGCCTCCCTCGTCCTCGACCTCCTTAATGTTGCAAGCCAAGTTCGCATCTTCGTCATCTCCACCAGAAACGTAGATCTGCAACGCCTCCATGGCAGCCACCAGGGAGCAAAATCTTCTCCATCCACCATCGCCGAAGCACCGTAAGCTTTCTCTTACGCACGCCATCATAAATCTCATCAACACCGAGTCGCAAGTCCTCTATGGCACCCAGCAGAATCGCGAATCGTGCCACTCCTCGCGAGTTCGTCATCTACATCACTGGACCTACAAAGCAAAATCCAAAGAAGAACAGAAATGTCAGTCTCTCGCCGAACCTCCGCCGTGGCACAACCATCTCCCTTGTGTCTTCATCGTCAACCTGCAAGCAGAAAACCACAAGAGGCGCACCACCAGAAACCAACCCATAATCTTCTTCACCATCACCAAGCATCATCGTCGCCGTTATTGAAGCCTAAATTGCCTCGACCACCATCACACCGCCACTTTCTCCTTCATCTCCATCAATCTGTGAATCAAAAACACATAAAATCCAATTCGCAGCGCAGGCAGGAAGGCCTTCTTCCAACTTTCAATGCTAATTTGTTCCTCACACGAGCCCTACCCCCAATTTTTTCCCAAATCTCAATTACATTTGTTGGGTCTACACTTAAAGTTTTTTATTATTCCCACTTTACCCTTCCAAAAAGCTGATTACACCACTATGCATTCATAACTTTTAATACAAAATTCGTTTATAATACCACGTCTCATTAATGTGAACTCTGACCATGCCACGTAACCAACATTTAAACGACCGTTTGTCCAATTTGACGGCAGGCCTTTAATTGCTCAAATTTTACACAAAAAATTACCCAATTGAGACCAAAAAAAGAAAGGGGACCTATTTGAAATTCTTGACCAAAATGGGGACCTATCGAGACAATAAACCAAAAATTAATAAAAATATATTATGTAAATCTTTTAGAAGATTTAGTTGTTATTTTAAAAATTTAGGTAAATGATAATAGGAGATTTAATCTTCATGGGTTTAAAGATCAAAAGAGATATTATTATTAGAAAAAATTATTATTAGATATTGTTAGATATTTTTAAATATTGTTAATTAAAAGATATCTTAAGATATTATTGGATGTAATTGGATATTATATAATAATAATAATAATAATAATAATATATTATTGATAAACTTATTATAATAAATTAGAAAAATATATTATTATAAATGAAAAAATATTAGATATTGTTAGATATATTATATCTTTTATCTTTTAGTTAGTTTGTTATTATTTCTTATTTGTATTTTGGGCTTAGCCCATATTTCTTCTATTATAAATAGAGAATCCTATGTATGTATTTAACACAAGGGAGATTAATCCCATATATAATTTTCACTATATTTAACATGGTATCAGAGCTTAAGGTTCTTTTTTGAGGAAAAAGTTTCTGGTGCCTCTGCCACTACATCCGCCGCTGCCGGCGGCGGCGCCATCTATTGCCGTCAGCGGTGCCATCATCTACCGCTGTCACTACCGAAGTTCTAGTTTCAACTGATGATCACATTGTTTTCATCGTCTCGGCCAGGCGACTACCATGCCTTTAAGGACGCCTTCATCGGAGTTCCTTTAAAAGTTATGGATTTGCTCCCTTTTTCGTCATGCATTGTGGCATGTTTGGTAGTTGTTTAGAGCATCAAGGTTGCTCTGTTGTTATGTGTTTTAGAAACTCTAAATCAAAGAGAGAAAACAGAGGAAGATAGGAGATAGACGTTTTGGAAGAAGAAGAGAAAGAACAACAAAACTCTTAGTGAAAAGGAAGATTAGTAGTGTTTTAGGGTTGTAGATAAAGTCTTAGTATTAACCAATGTGTGGGTTGTAGATAAAGCCTTAATATTAACCAAGGTATGGAAAAACATACCTTTGGTTGCATGTTGTTATATATCCTATGTGTTCTTACTTCGGGCATTTTTAAAATTTAAAATAAAAATTAATATTAACTAATTTTTATTCACTTTCTTAACATTTTCCTCACCCAATAACATACCATAAATACTTATTTAATACCATGAAATACAATAACAAAATAAAAAGTTACTTTTATACGGATCTTACATTCTTTCCAATTCCAAAAAATTTTGTCCTAAAAAATTAAGCTACTAATTGAACAAGTGCGGGTATTCCTTCAGCAAGTATTCTTCTAACTCTCAAGTCATCTCTTGGGTTTCCTTATTCCAAAGCATCATCATTGTGAGAATCACTTTTCCTCGCAACTTCTTCATCTGAACATCTAATACTCTTACTAGTCCAACTTCAACAGTGAGATCTTCGCGAACTTGTATGTCGTCTAACTCCAACACATGAATTGGATCAAGGACATATTTCCTCAATTGTGACACGGAAAACACATTTTGCAGGTTCGCCAATTACGGTGGTAGCGCTATCTTGTACGCTACTAGTCCAATCCGCTTAAGAAGCTCATAGGAGTCGAGAAACTTAGGTGACAACTTTCTTAACTTGATAGCACTACCCACTCTTGACTTGTTAACCAAGAGTGGTAAAACTCAAACTAGACAAGATTAAGTAGAGGAACCAAGAATGGTTTATAATATTTGGAAACCAGGAGTGATTAATAATACTCATTGTATACCAAGAATGGTTTATAATCTTTGAAAAAAATTAATAAAACCCCTTAAGAGATCTTAAAGAAAATTGAATGTAAGTCAAGTTGAATAATTCAATATAAAAATAATTGTGTTATTGTTTCCTAGTTTAAAATGTTTTCCTAAAACACTTTATTATAAACACACACCTAACTACTATAACAGACCATCCAACCCTGCAATAGTTAATGAGCATTGATTTGCAAAAGAATCTAAAAGCACTATTTACACCCCTTTTCTAATATAGTTAATAAGCATTCATTTGCAAAAGAATCTAAAAACACTATTTATACCCCTTTTATAGTGTTTTTCTTACTTTTCATACCTTCATCCCTCATTCTTCCTGTAAGCCTCCGTCGCACCTCAAATTCAACCTTAAGTGGCTTTTCCAACCATAGCATCAATTTCCACAATGTTGCAATAAGAAAGTTGAGGCAGAAATCACAAACAAGAAAAGAAAAGGAACATGCACCACTCCACGAACGCAATTTCCAACAATCCCCAACCGTCAGGGTTGAATGGAATAACTCCCACATCAGATGCATTTCCAAAATCCTAAATCCCCACCAACCTTCGTAACCACTATCTATCTCCGTAATCACTACCACCAAACTCATTACCTTTAAACCCACCTCTAAAGAAAGAGTTCCAATGAAGAAAAAAAGAAAAAAGATTTGCAGTAAGGAGAGAAAGAAAGTTGTAGGAAAGAAGAAAGACTCTAAAAGCGATAACTAGCATTTATTACCAAAGACACTTTACATATAAAATGTAAAGACGAAATCAACATATACATTGAAGCGGAGACGAAATATGATTTTAGCCAATAGTTTAGAAACTTCATAACATATTTAACCTTATTGATTATAATACATTATATTATTATATTATATTAATAGTTAATATTATATTAAAAAGCCTAATCTTTTAATATGATTTACTTACAGTACGACAGTAGTTGCCGCTGCACTACGGTAAGGTGTAATATAACCTTAACTGACAAACAGGAGAAAATTTTGTGAAAATTACAATAAGAAAAACACTGGTTAAAAAGATTATTTTTTAAATTTAGTTATTTAAACAGGCTCTAACCAGATGACATAAATTGCCACATATAAGACAGCTGGGGAATGTTTTCCATTTTGGTAAAAAACAAACTAATTGATTATTTAAAAAAATATTGACATGTATGCATTACTCAAGGGCAGTAATATGGTAAAAAAAAAAGGCAGTGTTTAGAGATTAGTCTTGTGAAGGATGTGGCTCTCTCACACATATATTTGGATCTGGCAATAACCTCTGGCCAAGTGGCTTCAACCCTCTTCTGGACCAGTACCTTACAAAGGAATTCTCTAGCTTCCTCACCTATCATCAAAATTATTAAGGGAATGTTATTTCTTTTTTCAAATTGATTAATAATAATCAAACATAAGAAATTAATTAATATTCATGAATAAAATTTGTCTAATGTTTAGCCAGCATTGTCAAACAGAATTCACACTCAGCATTCGAATGGTATTAAAACATCAAAGCATATAAGAAAGCAGATAACATATACAAGTAACTACAAGTTGATCAGGTCAAAGATCATATAATACATGATAGATAGATATCAAAGAACGAGAGGAGTTTCATAGAGATAAGTAACACATTCAGTAATTGATTTGAATATTGACAAAAGATTCAATAATAGTGGTTTAAGTGCTTTATTTATGGGAGCTTATTTCTATCAAACAAGTTACTCTTAACAAGCTATATAAAAGATCTATAGAGACTTTTAACACCAACACAACCCATAGCAGAAAGAATCTTTAAGCCATGAACCATGAATTCCCCATTGGCACAAAGATTCATGCCAGAGATTGAATTAGATTACTTGGTCACACTATAAGCTTTTCTAAGAATTTACTACTACAGTGCTTTTGATGCAGATGAGTCATTCCACACAATTTTTGTGGAAAATATATTTTCTCAGTTTTACTAGAATTTCATCAGTTGACTATACAAGAGGTACGGGAGCTTTTAAGCTTGAAGATTTTATCTCTGCTATATTTCTCTTTCGTTATAGGATCTGTCAAACAGAACTTCTCATTTTTCTTCCATTAATGAACAATTATTTCCACTAATCAAGAAAAATTAATCACAACAAACAATTCTCACTCCCAGAATGTAAAATGAAAAGCATACCTGCTTAACAATAAATGGCTCCTCAGCAAGACTCAATGGCTCTGTCAAAATAGTTAGAAACCCATTCCGATTGCCATAAACAATGTCAGTGAATGGCCGATCACCCACCTACCACAGATATTATGCTTTAACTTTTAACATAAATCTGAATCAAACTACAAAAAAGTAGCTGATAGAAGGTGGACACTACAGAATTCTTATCTACCATAATTAATCGCGAAGCTTCACAACCAAAATGCTTTTCAGTTTCTTCAGCTGTACCGCCTGGCTTCTTCACCCCTGAAGCATTCACTTGACAGGATTAATATGTAAGAAAGAATATTTTTATTCAAGTTGTTTCTTTGAAACAGTACATCAGTCTCTATATAGAGAACTCTAACCCTAAAATAGTAATTACAAAGTGATCTCTAGAATCTTCTAACAACTTCTATTAGCTTCTAGTAATGCATTTAATATTCTACCAACCTCTAGTAATGCATTTAATATCCTACTAACAACACTTTTCCTCAAGCTGGTGAATGGATATCTATCATTCCCAACTTGCATGTGAAATCATGAAATTGTTCAGTGGAAAGACATCTACTAGCTGAAGCACAGATGGACGTATGAAGTAGTGTTAAGGCCACTATCCAATTTCTCTTTAATAAAGTGTCAGATCTATCTCTATGTGTTTGGTCTTATCACGCTGAACTAGATTGTAAGCAATTCTAATAGTTGACTTATTATCACAATAAAGAATTGTAAGATAATTCTTCACATGGCACTTTAAGATAATTCTTAGCCACAATAATTCACACACCCATTGTGCCATAGCTCGAAACTTAGCCTCTGCACTAGACCTTGCAACAACATTTTGTTTCTTACTTCTCTAAGTCACCAATTTTCCACCCAAGAACATGCAATATCCTATGGTAGATTTCCTATTTGTGACAAATGTACATGCTTCAATTTTTAATTTTTCATTTCTCTTGAACAATAATCCCCTTCCTAGACTTGTCTTCAAATATTGAAGGATGTTGTTTACAGCTTCTAAATGTCTTTCCTTTGGATCATGCATGAAATGACTAATGACACTCACAATATAGGCTATGTTTGGTATGGTGTGAGCTAAGTTAATGAGCTTCCTAACAAGTCTTTGATATTGGCCTTTATTCACAATAGTGCCTTCATCACTACAAATTTTATGGTTTTGTTCTATAGGAACTCTAGTGGTCTTGCAATCAATCATACTTGTTTCTTTGAGAAGATCAATAACATACTTTCTTTGGGATATAAAGATGTCGTTCTTCGAGTAAGCTACTTCTATCCCAAGGAAGTACTTCAACCTTCCTAGATCGTTCACTTCAAATTGAGTGACAAGCTTTTCTTTCAAGATTTGTTTCTCATGTTCATCATCTCTTGCAACAATCATATCATCAACATAAACCAAGAGTAGTGGACATCTACCTTTTGGGGATGGCTTGATGAACAAGATATGGTCACCTTGACTTTGTTGATACCCCATGGAGATCATAACTTGAGTGAGTTAACCAAACCAAGCATGAGGTGACTGCTTGAGTTCATACAAGGCTTTTTTCAACCTACATACTTTATTCCCCCCTCTTCAATATGCCTAAAACCTAGAGAAATTTCCATGTCGACGTCTTCCTCTAATTGTCCATGCAAGAAAGCACTTTTCACTTCAAATTATTGCAATTCATCTTTGCCATTGAAGCAAATGTCTCCTCATAATCGGCACCATAAGTCTAACTAAATCCTTTAGCAACTAGCGTTACTTTGTAAAGTTCTAAGTTCATATGTGTTTGAGTATGTTTACATGGGTATGAGAGGCTTGAATGCATGTATGATGTATTAAGTATGTTTCCACGTGATCTAGGATTGATGTATGTATGTTTAAATGCTTGAATCATGTCCATTATGTGTTTCAATTCGACAATAATTGATTGTCATCAGTTATAATCATGATGATCTATGTGTGAGATGTTAGTGATGACATCAACGGTTAGAGATCAAGAATCAATGATCAAGGATCGAGGATCGATGATAAAGTAATTCGTGGGGATTGAATTGTTATGATTAGAGGATTAGAAATTCTTTTGTTATTACTACTATGTATGGGGTGTTGGATTATATTGTTAATATAATCAGTATATTATACTTGTTATTATGATTGTTTTATCGGGAGCTTACCCCATACGTGTTTGTATTGTGTTTGTGAATAAAATTATCGGCGATGATCGTATAATGCGTTATATGTGTGCAGATGATGTTGCAGATGGTGCTGAGACATGATCGATTCGAGAGATGACGGGGACAAACTTGGGGTTTTTTTCAAAGTTATTGCATTTGAATGTTAAAACAATGTAATTGAAACTGTTTTATTTCCTTCGTTATTTCAATGGAACAAATGCTTTTGGAACTATTATGTTTTGAATACATTATGTCGTTTACAGGTTAAGGTTTTTGAAAATACGTTTCTGCACTATGATAAAGTTATGTATTTTATCGGTTTTTGAATAACCCGTGACACTTTGAAATTTGGAGCGTTACAGTTCTTGTATGAAAGTGATACAAGAGATTCAAAAGACTTGGCCTCAAAAGAACTCTCTCCCTGAAGCTGAGGACATTAGTAAAAAGATTTAGTTTCATCAAAAGTGACATTGATGGAGGTATAAAACTTTGATTCGAAGGATGATAACAACGATACCCCTTTTTATAAAATGCATAACCAACAAATATGCATTTAACAACTCTAGCATCTAACTTTCCACGGAATTGACTATGAATACGAATAAACACAACATGTCCAAACATTAGACTATGAAGACTAGAGAGAAAAGGAACATATGGAAAAAAGGAAAATATGAACTCAATGGGACTAGAACCATATAGGACTCGAGAGGGTAATCAGTTAATAAGATAAGCCGTAGTGAGGATAGTCTCTCCCCAATAAGATCTAGGGATATTAATTTCAAAAATAAGTGCCCGTACCACCTCAAGCATATGTGTTACGTACCTGAGTACGTAAACTAGCCAAATACAACCTTTCACTCTCTCTCACACGGAATAGAACAATAAACGAATAATATTGGATGAATGAATCTCTTTTATTGATGGTAATATCTGAATAAACAAGGATAAACAATAATTGGGAGCATAACCTCCTTCAATTACTTTGAGAGCATAACCTCCCTCACAAGACAATAATGTCTGTCACAAAACTCAATAATCAAAAGCCTGTCTTTAACCCTGGACTCTAACCTTATTTATATTAATTATTTCCCGCCCATCTCTTATTAAATATTCCTCTAGAATATATTTGCATTTGATATAAATATCCCTATATTTAATATTCAATAATTTATATAAATATCTCTATATTTAATATAAATATCTCTCCGTATATTATCTTAGCACATATCCTTAATTATAAATATCTTATATTGAATATTTCCCTAAATATATATTTATTTACTCTAATTAACTTATACTATATTTATTTACTCTAATTAACTTATATTATATTTATTTACTCTAATTAACTTATACTAAATATTCTCTCTGCTCATATACTTTATAACCCTTATTATTACCCCTACCTTAGGTCGTAACAATATGCCTATTTTTTCTTTCAGTAATGTCATTTTGTTGTGGTGAACTCACACAAGTAAATTCATGAACAACACCATTTTCGGAAAGGAATTTAGACATGTCATGATACACATATTCCTTCCCATTATCATAACATAAATATTTAATTGACTTCCAAAATTTGTGTTTTTACCATTTGGAAGAATTTGACAAATAAGTAAAAACTTTAAATTTTTCTTTCGTGAGGAAAATCCAGGTACAATGGGTATAATCATTAATAAATGTGACAAACCATTTAGCACAAGATATATCATAGTTTGATGCAAGCCCCCAAACGTCAAAATGAAATAAATCAAAATGATGAATTAAATCAAAATGACATACACTCTTTGTATTACTAGGAGGATATGTGATGCGATGGTGTATTGCAAGTTGACATACATCACATTTAAATGACTCAACAGACTCTTTCAAAAATAAGGAAGGGAACATGGACTTTAAAACAAAAAATTAAGGATGTCCTAAACAATGATGGAGAAGCCAACTTTGAGAGGACTCAAAAGTAGAGAAAGATTGGAGACAAGAGGTAATTTAAGAAAGCACAAAAATAGTGCAAGATTCTGGGAAACACAATGGGTAAGAAAGAAGGTTACATAACACTTTATGTCATGGGACCTTCATAAATAATCCTTTATGAAAGTTAAAGAACACTCTGGTCTCCTCCATAAATCGTCCAAGGACCTTCCTTGTTCGTTGACCATTGTTTCTAGTGTGCTCATTCTCCCTTCCATGACTTCCCCCCTTTAGAGATTCGACAGGTCAAACAAATTGATAGGTTTCTTGGTAGCACCAAACCCATGATACCCTTGGTTAAGCACACAACACGCACACAACTCACAAAAAAGTAAATTGTATTGATATTTAAGGTACATAGGAATTGTTCGAAAGCATCCAAGGAAGCAATTCTTCCTTCACACAGGATGTAATATTCCTGTCAAACAACTAACAACAAAATGTGTCATTCTCGAGACATTCTTCCCCCCTTATATAGCTAACACCTTAACCCAAACACACCTACCCCAATAGCCTAAAAGAGATGAATGAGGGATCATATGGTATGTGGTATCAGGTTTGAGAACCCCAGAGTCCTTACATAAAATTTTAGAAACATTAAAAGAGGAATTGAAGTTTTACCAGTCACGGCTAGAAACCAAGTACCATAAGGTGACTTACTGGTAGACTCCATGAGAGTTTTCAATCTTCAATTTCAGCACATAGTACATGTATCTCTAAAGTTAGAAGCTCAACATTGCTTAGTGGAGCAGTCATGCTTAAGTAAATAATAGGGATTTCTTAGCCCCTCTTAACTAAAAAAGAACAATAAGACAAAAGGCTCTAAAGGTGGCAACAGCGACAATTATGACGGAAGCTCCAACAAAAAGGTTTGACAACAACTCCGGTAGAAGTCCAGCAAGGGTCCGACAAGGGTTCGATGACAACTCCGGTGAGAGTCTGATGACAACTCTAACAAGGGTCCGATGAGGGTTCGATGACAACTTCAACGAGGGGTTTGACAACAGCTCCAGCAAGGTTCTAACGACAGCTTCGATGAGGGTCCGACAAAGGTTCGACTAAGGTCTGACAACAACTCCGACAAAGGTCCAACAACTCCACAAGTTGGGTACACTTCAAGTAACCCTAAAAAGAACTAAAACTAAGAAAGTAAAGGAGAAATGCAGAAGCAAGGCTCCCAAGATCGAGAGCTCTAATACCAACTTGAAATTATTAATATGAAAGAAAGAAGATTTTTATTCAAATTGATTCTTTGAAAGAGTACATCAATCACTATATATAGAGAACTCTAACCCTAAAGTAATAATTACAAAGAGATCTCTACAATCTTCTAACAACCCTCTAGAAACTTCTATTAGCTTCTACTAATACATTTAATATTCTACCAACTTCTAGTAATGAATTTAACGTCCTACTAACAACACGTTCGTACACATATCAATATCCCTACCAAAGCAATTTATCCCAAGAGAATAATTCACACTCCCAACATTATAAACAGAGCAGAGAGACCATGTATTTTCAAGTTCCAAGATAAGGAAATATTGCAGAAAATGCTCTAAAATAGAAGGCAAAACTCACTATGTCGGATTACTTTAATTCCGATTGCACCTTCAAGCATCCTAGCTTTTGAACCATCATGGTCATATTCATGAAGTCCTGATTCACAACAATAAAGCAGCAGAAAACAAATTAAGTGACACAGTGAACAACTTGTACCATAAAATTCAGAACATTTTCTAATTGCTTCAAGCTAGAATTACCAGCAGAGTTACTAAACACAGCAATATCATGACCAAATGCCAATTTACAACACTCCAATGAAGACGCAAGTGGTGGCCAGGGCTTCAAAGAGTAAGGAGCTGTAATAGTATTGTCTTTGTCAAAGACAACTCCCTTAAATCCCTTTTTGTGCAGCACAGCCCAATCAACGTACCGTATATCAGGAACAGAAATATGGGGCATTGCCAATTTTGGGTCTTTAAACATCACCATAGTTGAACATAGAATGGCCTCCAAGTTTATTCTTTGGCCAAGTGCTGCTTTCACATCTACCCACCACATGTTCGTGAAAAGGCTAGCCCTGTTATTGTCCTTGAATTCTCCTTGTTCGTCTACTTGATGATGGTAGTGGTTTCTTGTCCTTGGATGTTGATTATTGATGTCATCTGTGTCACTGTCAGGGAACAATTGTAGAAATAATAAGTGTTTGTGGTTCTGGTTTGAATTGGAATTGTGAACTGAACGGTTATTGCTTTCTTTCCCTTTGCTGCAATTGTGGGTCTGAGGAAGACTTAGGCCACATAAGTTTTTGAGGGAAATTTGGCTATCTGCATTGGCAAGTGATAGAGTCGTGAGTTTTCTCTTTTGTTGGGCATGATGATGGACGTTAAGATGGTTGGGAATGCGGTACCAACAACTTGGAAGCTGAGCAGCGACAGTAGTCAACAGCATTTTATTCTTTTTCTTGCTTAACTAATGTCATGGCCACATGTTGCTACAGATGTATGCTTCAATCATTGCTACTTATATAATAAGATCAAAACAAAATTACGGTTTTTAATTAAAGATCAATAAATAGAAAATGTAACATCAATGGAAGTATAATGAAGATAAGCATCTTACATAAAAGATTCTAAATACAAGATAATTTGAAAAAGTAAAATAGTCCACGAAAACACGGAGTCAAAAAGAATTAGTCATACAAATTAAAATGTTCTAGTCTTCTCATAAAAAAAAAGTCTCACCTTAAATTATTATCATTCATTGCTTCTAGGTGCAGTTGTTGCCAAAAGAATACTGAATGTCCAAAGGCAGAGTAGTTAAGTGTAATAATTATTGTACATGATTAGCAAGCTTGTTATGGTTAGTAACATATGACTACTAGAGTCCAATAAGATCTATAAATAGAATTTTTTATTTCACATCATTATCATTTTCAATGAGTTTAATATATTACCCTGTGAGTATTTTGAGCTCTTAATCTTTCTTATCAAAATGATCTTCATGTTGTTGATCCATGGCTTTGTCACAATAATAAAAAAGCTCAACGCTAAAATACATTCTCTAGGTTATACACTATGTAAACAAAACCAAAGGCAAGATTCTTTTCCCCTTGGCAATAGATATTCTTACTAACTGGCATAACAATAAATCATTTGAGTTAATAATGATGCAAAAATTTAAAAGAAAACACAAAAAATCCACTCCGATCATGAACTATCTATTGCGTTTATTGGTGACAAGAAAAAGAAACCCTGAAAACTATCCTGGTGTGAACACCAGACACGTAACTCACTCTAGCACACAAAAGATTATCTGCCTCTGTATTTCTGGTAACACAACAATGTACAAAAGCATTCAAGGAAGCCTGTCTTCCTCCCCACATGATGCAATTTTCCGGTCCCAACTACAAAACAATACAACATGTCCCTTCAAGACACTCATTCCCCTTATATAGGTAATTCCTAAAACAACCACCCAAACATAACTGCCTAACCAACTTCCCCCGTCCGTCCCACCTTATGTCCTGTTTTTGTCCCCTTTTTTCCTGACATAAACCCTTAAGACCCATTCATTACTCGCTGACCTCTAAACAATCTTGTCCTCAAGGTGAAAATCTGAGAATTGATCCTTCATGGTTGCCACATTCTATCCTCCTTCCTGCCATTTGATGAGCACTTGGGGCACTTGTTCTCCTTGGACCTACACCGTCCTTCATTCTAACACCTTGAGGGGACAACAAACTATCCCTCCCCCTGTAGATCTTCTGGTATGCCTTTTCTACTTCTTGGGCTCCCATTGCCAGTTTGAGTTTAGATACATGAAAAACCAGGTGGATACGAGCAATTTCTGGCAGCTATAGCCTGAATGCTACTAGTCCTACCTGTTTGGTCACTTGGAATGGACTGTAATACCTTGCAGACAGCTTAGGGTGTAGTCGAGTAGGCATGGATGCTTGCCTATTAGGCCTAATCTTTAACTATACCCAATCCCCATCCTTAATCACTGATGGTCTGCGTTTTTGTTGGCAAATTTAGCCATTTGGCCTTTCGCTCTTTCTAAGTGATACCTTAGTTGTTTCAGAGCTTCATCTCTTTACTGTAACTCCTATGCCATTGCTTCCACCGTTGTCTCTCCTGGCACAAACAGGCTAGGAATGGGGGAGCTCGCCCATATACCACTTCAAAGGGAGTGCATTTGGCAGACCCCTGGAAACTAGTGTTATACCAGTGGTCTGCCCATGGAAGAATACAACTCCAACTTTTGAGTTTCTATGAACTAAAACACCTTAAATAAGTCTCGAGGGTCCTACTCAAAACTTCTGTTTGGCCATCTATTTAAGGGTGATAGGTTGTCCTCCTCAGCATCTTTGTTACCTAAAATCTGAACAATTCTTTCCAAAACAAGCTCAGGAACGTAGGATCTCTATCGCTTACTATGGAAGAAGGTATGTCGTGTAGTCTTACTATGTCCCTTACAAACAGGCATGACCAGAAATTCATAATGCCCTTGGTGTGTGCGAAATGTTGTTTTGTGGATGTCTTCTTCCTTCATCCTTATTTGATGGTAACCTGCCCTTAGATCCACTTCTGAAAGAAAACATGGCCCCTTGTAGTTCATCCAACAATTCTTCTATAACAAGAATAGGGAACTTGTCTGGAATGATCGCCTTGTTCAAAGATCTGTAATTTATGCAAAACCTCCAATTGCCATCTTTTTTATCACCAAGATAACAGGGCTAGAGTACGGGCTCTTGTTGGGCCTAATTATCCCCATTCCCAGCATTTTAGCTACCTGTTTTTCTATTTCAGATTTTAAGAGGTGAGGATACCTATAGGGCCTCACGTTGATAGGGTCCACTCTGACTTTAATAGGGATCTTATGATCATGGTCTCTTCTGGGTGGTAGTTTTGTTGGTTCCCTGAAAATCTCCTCATACTTCCCTAAAATCTTCTCAAGTTCTGTGGACTCTCTTGACGATAATTGTTCCACCCTTCTCTCTTTTTCTTCCAACTCAGTTTTTTCCAAACTCCAAACTAAAGTAACACGTCTTCATTTTACCCATCCTTGTAATTTCAAAGTCTTTGACTATGTCAGCCCCCCAGCCGAGAAGACTGACAACTCCATACACTTCTGCTCCATTTCCACCTCCTCTTCTCCTTCTCCTTCTTCCTCACACTTAGCCATAATCAATATCCTCATACTCCTTTCTGGGCACCTATGGTCTAGACTGTATAGGCTCCCACAGTGAAAACATCTCCCCTTTTCCCTTCTATGGATGTACTCTAGATAAGGAAGGTTCCTTATCCCTCTGCTTCGGTTATCTCTAGCCATATTACTTCCAATCTTGGATACTCCCAAAGTACCGGGCCCCTCATTCCTTGTTGTGCTTATGTCACTCGAAGTACCCTGTGTTAAGACAAGATCGTTTGAGAGAGAGACTAGGATCGTCTACAGCATCTCTGGTTTTGAAGTTTAACAAACAACATTAAACGAAATAGTCTTGGGTAATCAAACACACAAAAGAAGCATCTACACAACAAGCCTAATCAAAGTTGTGTCAAAAGCTACATAAGATGTTAAATAATAGAAGAGATAAGATAAAACAACATAGGAGACTAACAGAAGTTCACACAGAAGAATTAAAAAAATATAACAAGTACAAGAAACATCCAAGTTAAACTGACGAAACACTGAGCGCACCAAGTACAATATCTGAAGAACTTAATATGCAAAACGTAATAATCCACTCTTAGTCTAGAAAGGTCGTTAAGGGAAAGGCCAAGATCGTTTAGTGACTTCACACTTCTTGAGGACTAATGAATAGCATTGAGCAAAAAGATGCTTGACAAAGTATTATCCTCCTGAAATTCACAACACAAATGGAAAAATGACGTATAAATAGGGCGCTTAAGAAAAAGCCTTTGTAAGACGCTCCATTGAATGGTTTGCCTATTAATATGTCAATGAGAGTCTGGATACAACCAATGTTATACATCACTAAGCGATGATAAACGAACTCTCAATACATGTTGATAGATGAAAGTGTCAAAAGATATTTTTGGAAAGTAAGCTAAAAGTCTTAAACATAATCCAAGAAATCATACTGAATGAGAGTCTTACTAAACGCACTCGTGTTACACCTTGCTATACGAGCTAAACGAACTTTCACTATAAAATGATGTTTGTGGTAATCGTACTAAAGGTACAAACATAATTTCAGAAACATATGCTAAAAGATATCTTACTAAGCATGCTCTTGAACTAAACGAGTATTTACTAAACATGGTGCCATTAAGAAAAGCCTTTCATAGGCTAAACGATACCCTGTGCTAAAACAAAGTTTTCATCCAACTATGAAATCTTATCAACTGCTTGGTATCTTAATGAAAAGCTTAAACGATCAAATCCTGCTTGAACGGTAGAAACCATAAAAAGCACTTTGTTATTCTGAACAGGCATTAAATGTCATTAAATGCTCAATGTTTAAAAACAACAAACGTGATTAGAGAAAGGACATATATGTTTCATGCATATCTACTCTACTTTGTGTAGATTTTCTATTACACACATCTACCAGCTCTATCAAATACAAGGCAGAAATAGATGTTAGAGACAAGAAGACATTTGTGGAACGATCTTCTCACCAAAAGTCGCACCAAAGTGATTACACAATCTACTTTTGATAAAGTACTGAAAAAGTAAGTCTGCTTTGACAAGTAGACCTCAACCTATGACAGTCACCTATGATAAAGGCTACAAAGAGCGAATTTCGAGGACAAGCATCATCTAACGACTACATTATCAAAAGGCTTATAAATAGAAGATCTTTGAAGAAGAAGAACGAGAGGATGGACACTTAAGGAATGAAAAGAAAAATCATCCTCATGGAAAGATCAATAATTCTCTCAAAACTATTTAGAATCAGACCTTCTTGTGTAAGAAGAAAGAGAGAGAAAAGCTTAAAAGGAAGAAGAAGACTCTCAAGCTTCATTGACTTATAAGCTTACCGTTGTAAGAAGAGAGGAGAGAGAAAAGTTCAGTGAGTCTATTAGATTGAATTGTATTACATACATATCCTCTTTGTGAGAGTTATCGTCTAAGGACTTGTAATCAATCTTTTGATTGTAAATTCTGAAGAGAATTCAAACACTTGACATTTAACATGGTGGAGTTAAACACTAGCTAGACATGTGTGTCTAGTGGAAACCAGGAGTGGGTGAAACTCAGTGATGTTTAACTTAATAGAGTTAAACGGTAGCTAGACATGTGTGTCTAGTGGAAACCAGGACTAGGTGAAACTCATTGACGTTTAACTTGGTGGAGTTAAACAATAGCTAGACAAGTTTGTCTAGAGGAAACTAGGAATGGGTTAAACTCGATTAGACAGTGTATCAGGAAGATATCGGAAAACTCGACAATTGGACATAGCTCAATTGAGTGAACCAATATAAAATGTTTGTATGTCATGTCTTAGCTTTAAAAACATTCCACTTTCAAATAAATCAGATGTGCGGAAAGCAAATCATTAACATGCACGCTTATCAACAGACACTCCTTCCTCTAAGAGCTACTTCTCCTAAACGCTACAGAGATTAGCTAAACACTAGGATTATAAACGTGCCTATCAGAACAGCATTTATAGCTTAAGAACTTAACCACTCATGAGGATCATTCAATCTCTATCAACAATTGTTAGATATCAGCTCCGAAAAGGATTTAGAGAAACACTATTCAACCCCCCTTCTAATATTTCTCGATACTTCACCCTGTCCACTTTTGGCCCCTTTGTATGTCTTTCTTTTGGAAACAACCCCAAACCCCCCTTATTATCTTCTAGAAGATTGACTACCTTTATTGGCCACTCCCCTGTCTAGTCTGGGATCTGTTATAACTTCCTCTACATCCTTGGCTATCTCCATACCCCATAGCAATTCTATAGGGTTGTGGGGCCTGATTTGGCTCCTAATACTCCCCTGCAATCCAGCAAAGAAGTACCTCAATAGTTGTTCCTCTGTCAACTCAGTAGGTTATGCCACTTGCCTCTCAAATTCTTGAATATAATCCCTCACAAACCCATTTTGTCTTATCGCAACCAATTTTTCAAACATTGTGCACCTATCTTTTCCTCCAAATCTCCTGATCAAAGCTTCTGTTAGTTTCTCACAAGAAGGATTCTTGGTCTTTTTTTTCCAGAACTATAACCAGTGGTTGGCTCCTCCCTTCATGCTAATGAATGTCAGTCTTATGTTTTCCTTTGTTGAAACGTTTTGGATCTTGAAAAATTTCTTTGCTCTAACTTGAGAATTAAACTGTAAAATAATTCTAGAGGGCTTGATTGATCCCTCTCACAATCTTCTATTTATAAGAATAAATTGATACAAAAGTACATGATAAATAGAGTAACCCTAGACACAATATAATCATGATAAATAGGTTAATCCTAGACACAATATAATCATGATAAATAGGGTAACCCTTAACACAATATAATGATAATAAAATAGGATAAATATCCTAACATATATCCATCCCACTGGATCAACCCCTTCAAACGTAGGCAATTCTACTCTCTTCATCCAGCCTCTTTGTATTTCTCCCTTCTCTTCTTTCATCTCCTCCTCCACCTCGTCCTTCCTTCCCAACCTTTCCCCATTCACCGACCCTTGACTATCCTCCGAACTCCTGTCTGACTTCTTGGAATTTTTCATAAGAACTCTAATAATCTCAGTGAGCTCTTGATGACCATCCCTTAGATCCTCTAACGCCCTTCCGTGCTCATTGACCATCCTTTCTATCATGTTGATTCTTCCCTCCATTTCTTTCCCTTTTTTGAAATCTGGTAGATAGGACCACTTGTTGAATTTCATGGTGACAATAAACCCTGATAACTATCCTAGTGTGAACACCAGACACATAACTCACACTCTAGCACACAAAAGACTATCTACCTTTGTATTTCTAGTAACACAACCATGTACAAAAGCATTCAAGGAAGCTTATCTTCCTCCCCACAAGATGCAATATTCTTGTCCCAACTACAAAACAATACAACGTGTCCCTTCAAGACACTTATTCCTCCTTATATAGTTAATTCCTAAAACAACCACCCAAACATAACTGCCTAATAAACTCCCCCCTCCATCCCACCTTATGTCCTGTTTTTGTCCCTCTTTTCTTGACATAAACCCTTAAGACCTATCACTATCACTAGCCTATCAGGTCAATGAGTATTCTATTCTATCAATCAACAGCCAAAGAGAAAATCTTGTCACTTAAATAAATACCCCAAATGCCTTGTGTAATAAATTAAATACTAAAATCTTAAAATAATCTTTTAGTATCCCCTTTAACTAACCTGCAATACGTGTTACTAAATAATCGTCCTATCCTCCCAAGCTTGGTATTAGGAGCACTGTTATCAGATTCCTATGATTCATGATATGAATCTCACAACTCTATACATTCTGGCTATCTACCAATTTGTATACCAAGATGAATCGTAAATGACTTTGTATTTCAAAATACATGACTAAATCTATGAAATTTGTATCACCCTTACGATTCAACGGTTCATATGTTTTCACTTTTTCACCTTAGGTGCATGTACTCTATATAGCTCTTAAATTGTTCGGTTTCCATTCTTCTAAATAAAGACTTCACAAGCTTATATTACTAGTTGTAACTGTTTACATTGAACACTATATATGCTATATTTGAAATATTTTTTACTGCACCAGAATCTTAAGTCGGTACAAATTACAATCCATGATTCGAAAAATAGTTTGGTGATTCACAACAAGCAAAACATGTAAAGTGGAGGGGGAACCCTCCTCGTTTTCCAGCTCTCCCCGTCCCTTATATTCAGAAGTTTCTCAATATATATACTAAACAAATTCATTCACAGAGAAAGTAAATTTTTGAAAATAACATGCTGGGTCAAACAAGCAAAAAAAAAAGTTCCAGACTGTGTTTATTCTCATTTAATCAGATAGTAAATGAGAAAGGAAAATCCCTTCACATCCAGACCTACTACTTATTCTAAGTACCCTCTCCCCCATCCCGGGGGGAAAAAACAACGACAATGAAAAGGTGGAGTGCAGATTAATTATTGGGCAACACAAATTTAAGGCCTGTTCGTTTTTATAAAATGACAAATACCTACAAAAGTACCACATTCATTTCATTTGATGATGCAACGAATTTTTACACCACTCTTATGAAAATCCTTGAAAACAAGAATCAAAATGAAAACAACGGGACTCTCTTGTAATTATAAGTAATAAAATGAAAACTATAAGAATTTTCATAAATCAAATAAACCCTTGTCATATTTTAAGCTCTTCTTCACTCTTCCTAGGGCATAAAACTGAATAAGATTTTCTTTCCAACCCTATTATTAACCAAAACTCAACTCTGTGCATAAGCTTAAGAATAACCCAACTTCTGCAGTCATAAAATTTCATACTGCATTAGTAGGAGAGAATATGAATGCAAAATGTGTGCTACTAGCATTCCTCAAACTGAATTAAAAGTAATTTCCACCCCAAAAAGGAAATAATGAGAAAAATAAAAACTTTTTTATTTTCCCATAATAATTGATATTCATTTCCCATCGAAATAATTCCAATTAGTCTAACTAACCAAAGACAAGAAACAATAGCAGCGAATATTATAGCTAAAGTACAACGGCAACATGTCACCGTACAAAACACACAGGTACAAATTTGTTAACCTAAAAATGCATAAAAAAAATCCATATTCGAGAACTAAAATCATTATCTTATATATAATGATTATACATAATAATAATAATAATAATAATAATAATAATAATAATAATAATAATAATAATAATAATAATAATAAAAGGAACTTACAGAAACAGCGTGATGAATGGTGTGGGGATTGAAAAAGGAGAATAGCAGAGAGTGCAAATAAAGTGAGTGAGGATTTTGGGTTATTGTGTTTTTGGCGCAGCTGCGCGCTGTTGCGTTGTGGATCAAACGAGAAACGAGAAATGGGGACCAAAAGAATAGAGTTTTGTTACCACCTCGTATTCCCAGTTGATACCTATGTTTCTTTTGGTCGTGGAAAGTGAGAAAAAAAAATAGGAGATGAGACAAGAAAACAAATTTAATTATTTTCAAAGTTCTTTTATATATCTAAATTTTATTTTATTTTTTAATTTAAAAATGGTGGATCCTTGGGTAACTTACATGTTTAGAGGATATCTATACCTTTTATCTTTAATCAATAGAAAATAATCATCAGTATTTAAAATTACATCTTAAATAAGCTATCATTAGTGATATTTCGAATTTTATAATTGAAAAATTGATGTCACTTCTTCTTTTTCTAATTCAATATTAAACTTGAAAATGGTATATATGTGTTAATGAAATTAAAATCCAAAATAATACATCATATAAACCCTACAAGTACAACTTACTAACCTTATGGGAGAAAGTGTAGAACAAAAAATAGTGATTAAACATGCTACTCATACATGTTATCAAGATTATCTTAGTCAATGAAAAAATTGTATTCAATCTTTATTGTATGAAAAGAAAAAGACTTATTAAAACACTGAGATCATAATACAATGGAAGAGATTAATTTATGACATAATTAAAAAAAAAGAGAGAGAAAAAAAGTATACAAGTGTCTCCATAATTTATTGATTTATGACGGTAAGTACTATTCCATAAAATAAGTGTACCACATTTTGTATATTTTTGTATTTACTATTAAGTATTTGCTTTACTTAACTACAAGACTTGTTATTTCAACATTTAAATATATGTTATCAAACTTAAATCGATAAGAGAATTTTTTCTATTCCAAATCTATTTGATTTATTAGACTTAAGGTTAGGATTGAATATATCTTGTAAAGATTTTTTTTATTTATTGTCTTTTTCATTGTTCATCACTCGTCCTAATATTTCAAATATAACCATAGGGGAAAAATCCTATAAAAGGTTATATGATGCTTAAGTTACTAATTGGTCAGAGTTCCTTGTTCAAATTTCAATTAATGCCAAAGTGAATAATAAATTACCATTATTGTTCTATTTATAGTGTTTGACCTTAAATCATGAATTCAACAGGATAGGTCACACTTATGTGGGTCCATCAGCCTTGAAACCCACTGGCCTAATTACCTATTTAGGCCCAACCATGAGCTTTAGCCATCTGACAATCTCTCCAAGCTTTTAGTTAAGAGACATCGGTACCCGGTATCCAGATTAAGATACCTAGTCCCTAGTACCCGGTATATTATTATTATGTTAAGGCTACATACCTTATTTGGAAGGGTTAGAAGGTCTTTAGCCCTACATAGTACATCAACCCCCCAATCTTTATATGACTGCAAGGCATGTAAATAGTGCCTTTTGTGCCACATAATCAAAGCAATGTTTCGGCCCCGGTATTCGGTAGCCCAATTATTTGTGATATTTTCAAAATAAGCTTTTGCAAAGAAAAATTGTTATATTTGGTCTTACCCTTACGGGTATAGTAGACCCCAAGCCTCAAGTAGCATAGCGATAAAGAGGTTTAAATGCTGAAGGGGTTTACATGATGCAGTGATGTGACATTTAGTGGTAGAGTTGGCACATAAATCGAAGTGTCAACTTATCATGAGGTTAGTACGATTCACGATGAAGCATAAGGTCCATGGGCTTGGATTGAATGGTTGTGGCCCAACAATTTTTAAAAGTTGAACCGTCACCATTTTGTTATAAATAGGGAGGGGAGGATCATAATTCACTATTCAGTTTCGCTAGTATATGTGCTCTCGTTTTCTTGTGTCTGCCAAAGAAGTTTCTCTTTGTTGAAGTAAAGTCTCCTTCCTTCTTTATCAAGTATGTTCGAGTCTTTTGGTGGTAATAGTGTTGGTAGTAGGGAGTCGGTCTATTCGGACACTTCATCCTCCCTAGGTTTAGGGGTAAGCGCTGAGCACTTCAAACAAACCCGGGTACATGCTCCTAAGGAACATGCTGAGACTTCTTGGAAAGTTAGGGAAGGATATGACTAGGTAGAAGTTGAAGTTCGAACCTTGATGTCAAACTATAGGTGGGCCCAGACAATATAATTAGGTAAGCAATATTTATATTTTTAAGAATGGAGAATTATGATTATGACTTTTTCTATGCCTATACTAGTTCTATACCTATACCAATATATTCATGCAACTTCACGTCTAGATTTCCTTTGATGAATTTACAATGGGCATCCTCCATCTCTTAAATGTGGCCCCAATGCAACTACATTCAAACGGTAGGGATGCATACAAGCTTTCAGACTTTTGTGTTATTGATTGTACATGGATTTGATCCTTGAGTGCTTCTTATATTTTTATTGTACCCATCCTCGGAAGCCGACATCCTGGGTATCTCAAATAAGGAAACCAAGGGCTCCCCTATTCAGACCATACTCAGACTCTTTCAAAAATTTTAACAAATGAATTTTTAGAATAGTTATAAATGAAAGTGGTCGGTCCCACTTTTATGACAATGCCATTAAAAGGAAGTTTCTCTTGGACATGTAATTTGTTAAGGTATCAAGACTAGCCTTGGGATCGGTTATCTATCGAAGACAGGAAGGTTATTAGGGTATTAGAGCAATTACCTCAACGAATGTTTTTTAGGAATCTTGTTAGGATTTACTTATGTAGTAATATTATCTATGGACTGAAAGTTAAGCAAAGAAAAATTGTAATGTAAGGGCATTTGTTGAATTGATCTTAACGTTTTTTCGTGTTTGCAGGTTTCATGGCCCATCACACGCAAAAGGTTAGCAATGAGGAAAACCTCTTCATCAAGCTTCCAAAGCAGATGAAGGATAAGGCTAAGGAGGCGGGATAGGCCCATGTCCCAAATCTGCAACAGCCCGAGGCTAATATCCGTTATCCTAGGTTTGTGAGGAAGAGACTAGAGCCTAGGAAGCCTAGGGGGGTCTGCAAGGAAAGGACGAAAATTTGGACCGCCCTATTAGGTGAAGGTAAGAACAAGGAGGGGGTAGTAGTGATATGATCATAGATGGGGCAACAATGAAGAGTTTTAAGAGTGACAACAAGCAATGTGGGACTTCACATAGCTTGGACTTAAAAGAAAGAAGAATAAATAAGTTTTTTCTCTTTAGAGTTGCTTGTAATGCAAGTTACCATATGTATAGTTTTAGTTTTGATTTCTAGACTAGTTAGGAAGCTTATAAACCCTTAAGAAGTGGAAGAATCGAGAGATGTGGGACTAAGATCACCATGAGGTGCTGGTTCAGACTTGAAGGCTTTTTAAGTCCCACATCCTTTAGTTATCTTCACCTTCTTCTTCCTTAAGGCTATATAAGCAACCTAATGGTCTCCTTTGTAACACACCTTTGATTGAATGAATATAATAGTAATTTTCATTCATTTGCTTATCTTCTTTGAGATTGAATTTTTTTCTCTTAGTCATCTTTTGGGTCTTATCTTGTGAAAAGCAAGTAGTGATCCAACCTTGACACTTATCTTGGATCATTTCAAGTGGCGTGTCTTCAATTCCCTAAGTTTTCCTATCCTTTCTCTCTTCCATTTTAATCTTTTAATTCCATTGCTTAAATGTCATGATTAGTCTTAGGTTTATCTCTTTCTAAGCATGTTATTCCATATGAAGTAGGGCCCTCCACTAAATTTGGAAAAGGAGCTTTTGATATTAGTGAGCTAAAGGGCCCACTGATCCGCATACGCAAGGGGGTCTTCCTTAAGCTTGATGGTCGTAACCTCAAGGTTATCAATGATTTAGATCTCAAGGTTCTATTCTAGGGTTTGCTTGAATTCTAAAGTTGGGCTTTGGTGTTGAGTCGTCGAGTGGTAAACCTAGCTAGGAAGGAACTAAAGGGGGAGAATAAGAAGAAGCTTTATGAGGACTTAGTTGTAGAGAGACAGGCTAGGAAAGAGGAATAAAGCTCTTTGGCTGATGAAATAGAAACTTGGTGAAGAGAAGAAGTTGCTTGAGGAAGAGATTCGACGTATGAAGTCATGGAAGACTTAATGCCTCGAGGACGAGAAGAAAATGAAGGAGCTTAATAACTCCTTAAAAAATCTCTCAAGAGGGAGAAGGTTGCTACCGAGGAGGTGCAAGAACTGTACAACCATGTTTTCAATTAGCATACAAGAGGTTTCAAAAAGGCCCTTTGTCAAGCATATTTTCTTTATAAAGAGGTGTCGACTACCGATTGTCGATTTGATGTGAACAAAGATATTTATGATGGTCGGATGCTCGATGTGACGAAAATTTCTTCACTAAAGAAGGCACAGAGGAAGTTGAGAGAGCCGTTATTGAAGGGGTTGAGGAGGAGGCGGTAAAGGAGGATGCTAATGAGGTCTCGGGTGAGGAGGCTAGACTGAGTCCTTTTACTCATGTTGATGTCACTGTGCTGGATGAAGAGAATGAAGTGGAGCAGTAACTTTTTAGATTTTCTGTATAAAGTTTAGAAGCCATTTTTTTTTATTCCGTAGTATATCTTTTGTATACAAGTGCACATGGTCTAGTTGGCCCTGTTATTTTGTATGGTCGAGTAGGTCTTTGTATTTTAAGAACATGAAAATTATAAATACAAGTGTATCTATCCTATATCTGTTTTATATTTTTGTTTCCACATTTGCCATTTATTCTCGTTGAGATGCGTAGATTACTTTATTGCATTGTCAGTGTTGATAAATGAAAGGGTGTCTAATATTTTATGGTTCAACCCAAACCGGTAATTAGTTGATGGGGAATTACATGAATGGTTCGACCCATACCGGTTGGTAACCGATGAGAAATTTTATGAAAGATCGACTTGGATCGATGATCAGCCAATGGGGAACTGCATGAAAGGTTTGATCCAGATTGATTGGTTGCCGATGGGAAACTGTATGAAAGCATAAATAACTTTGCCTTTGAAGTAATGCATAAAAAAGACCCTCGTTTTATTAAGTAAGGTGCCTCGTTAAACCTTCTCGGCCAAAACCCTATGTAGAGATGAAAGAACGGGTAAGGAAAGAGTGTACCTAGGGTTACAATGCTTATCAATCTTTACTATTAAGAAAATGATGCCTAGTATCTCAAACCAAGTTGTCCTTGCATTCTTGAGACCAAAGGACATCACTTTATAGAAGTAATTGACCTCCTCTATTATGAAGGTTGTCTTCAACTTGTCTTTAACTTGTCATTTTCAGTCATGGGTATTTGATTATACTAGGAATAAGAGTCTAGAAAGCAACGCTTGGTCTCTCCTACCGGATCTATCATGGTACCAAATGTGACATGGAGACTATAGCTCCCAACATGTTCAATGATGATTGTCCCAACAAGATATTATAAGAGGTAATGACATCAATCACCCGATACCAAACCGATATCGTCTTTGTCAAACCCTCATCTCCGAAGGTCGTATAAAGATCGATGTAACAGAGACCCTCTCCCATAGAAGCCATACACTAACTCATCATAAAGCCTAAGGGCGTCCTTTAGCAACTCTAAATGGTTAAAGGTTTTCCAGTCTGTGACCTAATGACAATATTAACAAGTTATTCAAATTGATTATGTCGTATCATTCTTTTGAAGGACAATTTTTATTCTTCTCTTAAAGAGGTTGTTACTAAGATGATGGAGAGTAGTATTAAAACGACTTCATCACTCTCAGTCATAGAGGCAAGAGATGAGTTTTGCGTAAGGAGAAGAATACATCTACACATTGTGCAATCGAAAAAAAAGTTTATGGATTTCTAATACGAAAAAAATTTGACTTTCGAATGACACATTTTAAATATCAATTGACTTTTAAATTGTGAAATTCAAAATTAATTTTTAAAAAAAGGTTCAAAATTATAGAAATTTCATACAAAAATATAGGAAAAAATTTATGAAAAACAAGTAACTGTCTTATGATAGACGTATTGTCTACCTCTCTAGAAGAAATTTTGTTTTTAAATGTGTTTCACTCTCATTAAATACAATAATTTCTACTTTCATTACTATTAAATATATATGTTAGCTTTACATTAATCACATATTCTAATAGTTTTTTTATTCTAATTATTGATTAGAACTGGTTTCAATGATAAGAAATGAAAATATTAATATAAAATAAAATAATAAAAAATATTAGAATTAGTATAATTATATTTTTTAACACTTAATTTAATTTAATAATATATTTATTAATTAATATACTAAATATATTTTAATACTATATTATTATTTTTCATTTAATTATTTACTTTTAACATTGTACTTTTATTAAACAAATAATTATAATTTAGTTATATGCTTATAATTTTTTATACATTAATTCTGACATCATAATTTTAAATGATTGTAAAAACTTATGTTTTCTAAAATATCACAGAGATAAAAAAAATATTTCTATATTTTAATATTAGAAATTATACTATATTAAAATTATAAATAGTATTAAAAAATTATCATTATTTCTTTCTTTTATATAAGTTAAAACTAATATAAAATATTTTATTATAATTGATAATTGTCATCTCTATGATCAAATTAAGCAAAAGTATTTTGTCTAATAAACAACTTGTTTATTTCTAAGAAGATAGTCTAGTCTTAATTAGATTTACCTAAGGATTTACTCAATTTAAATGTAATTAAATATAAGGTTAGTCAATCCAATTCGTTCCCAATAAATTTAACAATTTGTTTCCCAATAAATTTAATAAGAATCTGAAAAATCCAACACGTACAAGCTTCTATAGAAAGTACAAGATTGTGAAATATCAACAAACTAGAGTTTGTTATAGAGACAATGTAAGTATAGGACAATTATAAGAAGATAAATTGATTCATAGTTGAATTTGTCATCAATTATCATATGATTATCATTTATTTAATTTCCAAATAAATATGAATCAATTAAGTATATATCAACCATTCACTAATTTCCTTACCCATTTCATGCATATATGTGTGAAATTTTATTCTTCTATCCCTTTAATTAACTAAAGTGACAAGAATTCTTGATTAGAGAATAGAATAGAATTATTAACAAACATTCTAAAGTAATCCTAAGAATAGAAATCAAAATTAAAGAATATATATTACTCTGCTTGAGATAAATTGAAAAGCAATACTTTAATTACATACTCGGAATTGACTATAAATTTACAAGAGAAACAAACTAAAATGATTTATCCCTCCATACGATAAGTAGTAAAAGACATTAGAAATAAGAAAATAAAACATGGTCAGATGAGTGAGTGATTCAGTAGTAAAACATTATATTATTATACTATCTTGGTAAAAGATATTAATATAAAATTTTTAGTTAATATTACATTAAAAAGAACTAGCTTACCACTTTTAAAATGATTTAAATTGAATATCATATACTTACTGAAAGAATGAATAATTAACCTTTAAAAGTATTCACCATTGTTATTTCAGTCTCAGATGATAATATAAGAAAACAAAAGTTTTAGAAAAGGTCCTCCTATGTGCAATTCAAGAATCTATCATTCGATTTAGTCTAAAACTAAAACAATTATGCAATTTAATAATAATATCTCTTAGAATTAAAATTAGAATAAATAATTAAGTTGAAAAATATAAAAACAGAATATGTCTATTTTCAAAATCTACGACAATAGTAGCCGCTGCTCTATAGGAGGCTACAATGTAACCGTAATAAACAATGAAAATTGTTAAAAGTTACAAAATTCTTGTTTATAATTTGTCTCCCGATGTTGTAGGCACAAAAAATAAATAACGTGTTTGTAAATGATTATTTAAAAAAATGTTTATTTTATTTCAGAAAAAAAATATTAAGAAAAAACGGTTAAAAAATATTATTATTTAAATTAAGTTATTCAAACACGCTTTTAACAGAGGAGATAAATTAGCATATATAAGACAGGTGGGGAATATGTTTACCATTTGGTAAAATAAAGAAAAATTATTGTTTAAAAAATATTGACATGTACGATTACTCAAGGTACTAAGATGGTAAAAAAAATTAGGGCAGTGTTTAGGGATTAGTCTTGTGAAGGATATGGCTCTCTGACACATTGCTTTGAATCTGGCAATAACCTCTGGTCAAGTGGCTTCAACCCTCTTCCGGACCAGTACCTTACAAATGAACTTTCTAGCTTCCTCACCTATCAACACAATTATTAAGGCATGTTATTTTGTTTTCCAAATTGATTCATATTGATAAAACATAAGAAATTAATTAATATTCATGAATAAAATTTGTGTAATGATTAGCCAGCATTGTCAAACAGATTTCACACACCCAGCAAGGATTCCAATGGTATTAAAACATAAAAGCTTATCAGAAAGCAGATAACATACAAGTAACTACAAGTTGATTAGGCCAAAGATCATAACAGATATAGATCTCAAAGAATAAGAGAGGAGTTTCATAGAAATAAGTAACATATTGTGTAATTGATTTGAGTATTGACGACAGATAATTAATAGTGGTTAAGTGCTTTCTTTATGGAGCTTATTTCTCTATCACACAAGTTACTTTCAGCATGCTACATAAAAGATCTATTGGGACTTTTAACATCAATACAACTGACTAAGAGATGAGCTTTAAACTTAACTCAATCCTACAAAATCGGTTTGTAAGGTGAGATTTGTATCCATTTATATACTATAAATTAGTCTTATCTCTAGTCGATGTAGGACTTTCAACATATCCCTTCACGCTGAAGCATATACATCTCAAGCGTAAGAGTAGACATTAATGAATTGTCCAATAACAACCGAATAAGAGATGAAACAATAAGTCCAACAAACAATAAATATCGTTTGGATAGACTCTAACATAGCTCTGATACCATGTTAAGAAGTAAACTTTAAGTCTAATTCAACCCTACAAAATCAGCTTGTAAAGTAAGCCTTATACCTACTTATATACTATAAATTAACCTTATATCTAGTCGATGTAAAACTTCCAACACAACACACAGGAGAAAGAATCTGTAAAGCCATGTACAATGAATTTCCCATTGGCACAAAGAATCATACCCCATAGATAATATCACACAAGAAGCTTTTCTGCGTATTTACTACACCAATGCTTTGGATGAAGATGAGTCATTATGCAATTTTTGGTGAAAATATATTTTCTCATTTTACGGGAGCGTTTAAGCTTGAAGATTTTATCCATGCTATATTCTCTTTCGTTATAGGATCTGTCAAACAGAACTTCTCATTCTCTTCCATTAATGAAAAATTATTTCCACTTATCAAGAAAAATTAATAAGAACAAACAATTCTCGCACCCAAAATGTAAAACGAAAAACATACCTGCTTAACAATGAATGGCTCCTCAGCAAGACTCAATGGCTCTGTCAAAATAGTCAGAAACCCGTTCCGATTGCCATAAACAATGTCAGTGAGTGGCCGATCACCCACCTGCCACACATATTATGATTTAACTTTTACATAATTCTGAATTAAACTACAAAAAAGTAGCCGATAGAAGATGAACACTGCAGAATTCTTATATACCATAATTAATCGCGAAGCATCACAACCAAAATGCTTTTCAATTTCTTCAGCTGTACCTGCTGGCTTCTTCACCCCTGAAGCATTTGTACACATATCAACATAACTACTATAGCCATTGTTAGGTTTCTTGGTGACAAGAAACGTAAATTCTATCTCAAAATAAACAATCACAAACAGAGACAAGAAACCTCACTGTGAGGCAACAATTTATTGAATGAAAAATACAGAAAACATTCAACAACATCCAAGGAAAAACATTCCTTTCTACACAGGACAGTCCTTGTTTAGAAATAAAACACCCAACAACCACAACCAGAACACCCCCCTCCTTAAATGACAAAAACTGCCTAACTAATAGTTAAAACTTCCCCTAACTCCTGTTTAAACACCTCCTAACTACCCCTAACCACTTCATACTAACTTCTATGTTTTATTTTTTCCAAACTATCTAAAAACTGTCTACAAACTGTCTACAAACTGTCTAATACATTACATATCCTATCATTATTACATATCCTATCATTACTCGCCGTTGTAAAACAACCTTGTTCTCAAGGTTTGTAATCTAAAAACTGGTCCTTAATCATTGCGACAACTTCCCATGTGACTGCCTCAAGGCTTCCTTTTGGCCATTGGATTAATCCTTGAATTTGCAAAGATCAAACTTTGACAACATAATCTTTTGCAAAAAGATGCTTAATAAATAGTCTGACTCGACTTCCCCTACTACTGTTTAAACTCCTCTTAACTACCCCTAACCACTTCATACTAACTTTTATGTTTTATTTTTGCCAAACTATCTAAAAACTGTCTAATACATTACATATCCTATTAGTCATTTATCCCAAGGGAATGATGATACACACTCCCAACATTTTAAACAGAGCAGGGAGACCATGTATTTTCAAGTTCCAAGACAAAGAAATATTGTAGAAAATGCTCTAAAATAAACGGCAAAACTCACTATGTGTGATGACTTTAATTCCAATTGCACTTTCAAGTATCCTAGCTTTTGAACCATCATGGTCATATTGATGCAGTCCTGATTCACAACAATAAAACAGCACAAAACAATTTAGGTGACATAGTGAACAACTAGAAGCATAAATTTAACAACAATTCAAATTGCTTCAAGCTAGAATTACCGGCAGAATTACTAAACACAGCAATAGCATCACCAAACTCCAATTTACAACACTCCAAAGAACACTCAAGTGGAGGCCAGGGCTTCAAAGAGTAAGGCACTGTAATAGTATTATCTTTGTCAAAGACAACCCCCTTAAATCCCTTTCTGCGCAGCTCAGCCCAATCAACATACCTTATATCAGGAACAGAAATATGGGGCATCGCCAATTTTGGGTCTTTTAAGATCACCATAGTTGAACATAGAATGCCCTCCCAGTTGATTCTTTGGCTAAGTGCTGCTTTCACATCTATCCACCACATGTTTGTGAAAAGTCTGGCCTTGTTATTTTCCTTGAGTTCTCCTTGTTTCTCTACTTGGTGTTGATAGTAGCTTCTTGTTCTTGGATTTTGATTATTGGTGTCTTCTGTGTCACTGTCAGGGAAGAACTGCAGAAATAGTATGTGCTTGCAGTTTTGATTTAAATTAGAATTGTGTCTCGAACGGTTATTACTTTCTTGCCGTTTGCTGCAGTTCTGGATCTGAGGAAGACTTAAGCTACCTGCATTGGAAAGTGAGAGTGGTGAGTTTGTTAGGTTTCTGCATAAGAGACCTAACTATTCTTGCAACACCCACTCACGCCAACGCCAATAAACAAGAGAAAACAAAGGAAATGTGTATAAACTCTGTAATCGTATGTATTCACTGTAACTGTAAAACGAAAACAATGACAACTCGGGAGCCTAATCCCCCTCAACAAGGTCCACGACCTGTTTACAAAACGTAAGAAAATGACTGGCTACCTCAACAGAAATGAAGAATGTTTATTTATACTTTCTCTCTCCCCCTAACCAACTTTCCCGCTCTTTATATTCCTCCTACCGTTCGGTATTAGTGTAGATACCGTTCGGTCCGTCACTCCTTCCTCCCACCGTTCGGAATTAGTGTAGATACCGTTTGGTCCTTCACTCCTTCCTCCCACCTTTCGGTATTAATGTAGATACCGTTCGGTCCTTCACTCCTTCCTCCCACCGTTCGGTATTAATGTAGATACCGTTCGGTCCTTCACTCCTTCCTCCCACCGTTCGGTCCCTTACCGTTCGGTACTCTTCTTTTTCCTCCTTTCATAAACTTTCCACTTCCTAACATTACCCTCCCCTTGTAAATCAACCTTGTCCCCAAGGTTGAACTCAGGAAATTGCTCCTGTATGGTTGCCCGATCTTCCCAGGTAGCTCCATCCACCCCTCCTTCATTCCATTCGATCAGCACTTGCTCTCTTACCTCCTCCTCTTGCTGCTGCCGCCTTCTGTTCAAAACCCGTATGGGCCAGCAAGTAGGACCCTCCATATGTAGGTTGGCTGGGAGCTCCTTCTCGACACTCTTTGCTCCGACTGCTAACTTTAGCTGTGATGCGTGGAATACGGGATGTATTCTCGCTGTATCAGGTAACAATAATCTAAAGCCACCGCCCCCACCTGTTGCACCACTTGGAAGGGCCCATAGTACCTAGCAGTCAGTTTTGGGTGGATCCTAGCTGGCATGGACGACTGTTTATAGGATCTAATCTTCAAATAGACCCAATCACCTACTTTAATCGTCACTGGCTTCTTGCTGCGATTCGCCTGTTTCATCATTAAATCTTGAGCCCTTGTCAAATGGAACTTAAGTTGCTGGAGTGCCTCATCCTTGGTTTGTAATTCTTGTGTCATCGCCTCCACCAACGTCTCTCCTGGTACAAACCTAGTCAGGGTTGGGGGTGCTCGTCCATAAACCGACTCAAAGGGTGTACATTTTGCTGCTCCCTGATAGCTTGTGTTGTACCAATATTCGGCCCAAGGAAGTATGGTACTCCAGCCTTTGGGCTGCTCCGAACAGAAACACCTCAAGTAACCCTCCAATACTCGATTCAACACCTCTGTCTAACCGTCCGTCTCCGGATGATATGTAGTGCTCATCTGGAGCTTTGTTCCATGTAGCTTAAACAACTCCTTCCAGAACAAACTCAAAAATAGGGGGTCCCGATCACTCACTATCGACTTGGGCACCCCGTGCAACTTCACTACTTCTTTCGCAAACGCTTCTGCCATGGTGCGAGCTGTATAAAGGTGCTTCAAGGAAATGAAGTGCCCGTACTTGCTAAGTCGGTCAACCACCACCAAGACGGCATCATAACCCCTAGATTTTGGGAGTCTTACAATGAAATCCATGTTGATATCCTCCCAGATTGCTTGGGGAATGGGCAGGGGCTGTAGTAACCCCTGTGATGAAGCTGCTAAGTATTTATGTTGCTGGCACACCACACACTGAGCCACATATTCTGTCACAGTTCTTTTCATCCCCTTCCAGTATAAAGATTGTGCCACTCTCCGGTAAGTTCTGTACACCCCAGAGTGACCCCCTGTGGTTGATGCATGTAACTCAGCTAGGATCCTAGGAATCCATTTAGATGTAGCAGACAACACCAGTCTACCTCGATAGTGTAACCTGCCATTTTCTAAAGTAAACTCTAGATGCACTTCAGGATCCTTCGATATATCTTCGATAATCTTCTTAAGCTCTTTGTCCTCCTCAACTTCATCCAATACCTCCTGGAAATCTCTCCAATAGGGTCTAGTTATTATCCTCAATTCTCTTTCCCCTTCCTCCAAGCTTTCAGCCACCCTTTCTTTCTCCTCCATCGCCTCCATCCCTTTCCTGGATAATGCATCCGCCACTTTGTTCATAGCTCCCGATTTGTATATGATGTCAAAATCATAGCCCAATAATTTGGCAATCCAATTTTGTTGATTTTGGGTGGTTATCCTCTGCTCCAGCAGGTACCTCAAGCTCCTTTGATATGTATGCACCACAAACTTCTGACCTAGTAGGTAAGGACGCCAATGCTGGATGGCCATCACTAAGGCCATGAGCTCCTTCTCATAAATGGATTTGCTCAATGTCCCTTCAGACAAAGCTTTATTTAAGAAGGCTATTGGTCACCGGTTCTGTGTCAAGACTACCCCAACCCCGACTCCGGACGCGTCGCACTCAACATGAAAAGGCTACGTGAAATCGAGTAATGCCAACACAGGGGCAGTAGTCATTGCTGCCTTTAACTTCTCCATTGCCTCCCTTGCCACATCTGTCCACACAAAATTACCCTTCTTCAGCAAATCTGTAAGTGGGCGCGCAATCTTACCATAATCTCTCACAAATCTCCTATAATATCCAGTTAAACCCAAGAATCCCCTTAGAGCTTTGATCGTTTTTGGCTCCTCCCATCCTAAGACTGCTTCCACCTTCTCCCGATCCATCTCTACCCTTTTCTCAGATATTAGATGGCCTAAGTACCGGATATGAGTTCTTCCAAACTCACATTTTTTATGGTTGGCGACCCATCATTGCTGCATCAATATATTCAACACACATCCCACATGCTCCAAATGATCTCTCCAAGACTTACTATATACCAGAATATCGTCGAAGAATACCGGAACAAACTGCCTCAAGTGCTGTTTCAACAAGGCATTCATTGCACTTTGGAACGTGGTTGGGGCATTGGTGAGCCCAAATGGCATCACCAAGAACTCGTAATGCCCTTGGTGCGTCCTAAACGTTGTTTTCTGGATGTCCTCCTCATCCATTATGATTTGGTGGTAGCCGGCTTTGAGATTTATCTTGGAGAAATATTTTTCCCCTCTCAGCTCATCAAGCAATTCTTCTATCACAGGAATGGGGAACTTATCTGGTATAGTCGCCCTATTGAGAGCTCTATAATCTATGCAGAATCGCCAACTTCCATCTTTCTTCTTGACAAGGATGACTGGGCTAGAATATGGGCTAGTGCTGGGCCGAATAATCCCCATCCTCAACATTTCCTCCACCTGCTTTTCTATCTCCCCTTTCAACAAGTGGGGGTACTTGTAGGGCCGAACGTTAATGGGGTCGGTCCTCTCCTTCAAAACGATTCTATGCTCCATCTCACGTTCTGGTGGTAAGCCTTGGGGCTCCTGGAATACCAGCTGATACCATACCAGCACCTCCTCCAGCTCTTCCTGTTGTCTCACTGTCAACTGTTGCTACTGTCTCACTGTCAACTCTTGCTTCTTTCCCTATTACCTCCATCTGTTTTAAACCCCACATCAAAGTTATTGTCTCTATCTCAGTCATCTTGAGCAGTGCTTCCAGTGCTATCACTTCCCAAGCTAGGGTCGGGTCTCCTCGGACTGTGACCTCCTTTCCTCCTTGTTTGAAAGACATGGTTAGCTCGCCCCAATTTGTCACAACCTCTCCCAACTTAGCTAGCCAATCCATACCCAAAATTAGGTCTACACCCCCTAATTCAAACACATAATACTGCTCTGTGATCTCTACTTCTCCCATCTGTAACACTACTCCCTTGCAACATCCTAAAGTTTTCTTCCTCTGTCCATCCCCCAAACAAACTGAGTAAATTCGGTCGTCATCTACCTTCAATCTCAGCTCCTCTACCAACACTTTAGATACAAAGTTGTGGCTAGTGCCACTGTCAACCAAGACCAGCACCGCCCTTCCTCCTATACTTCCTTGGAGTTTCATGGTTCTCGGCTGAGTCAACCCTCTTGCAGAGAAAGATGATAATTTCAGTTGTCTTTGATCCAATTCGACCTCTGTTTCTCTAGGTTCGTCTTGCTCGTCCTCCACCAAAATTGTCACCCTCAAACTTCGTTCTGGACAATGGTGACCAAGGCTAAACTGTCCTCCGCATCTGAAACAATGACCTTCTTCCCTCCGCTTAAGGTACTCGTGATATGGCAGGTTTCGCATTCCCCTGCTTTTGACATCGTTCTCGGTGGTACTCGCACCCCTCACCATATAATCCCCTGGGTTGCCTTCTCTCTTTACAGATCCTACGCTCTCCGTGTTCCCCATTCGCCCCGCCTGGCTGCAATTTGGTTCGACTCGGGTGACTGCCCCCAACATTCGTCCCCCCGATATGGATTGTCGATTCGCTCCTCTATCCTAGTTCTTCGCCCCTCCCAGGCTGTCCTCCACATCTCTCGCGATTCGCATCGCCGTCAGCAAATCTTGAGGATCGTGCGGCCTTACGTGACACCGCACATTGTCTTGAAGTCCCGCGAGAAAATACCCCAAGAGCTGTTCGTCTGTCACCCCATTAGTTTGCCCTACCAAGATTTCAAAATCTTGGACGTACTCCTCAACCGTACTTGTCTAACGATTCGCTGCCAGTCTCTCAAAAATTGATCCTCAATTCCTTTCCCTAAATCTTATGATCATTGCTCCCTTCAATCCTTCCCAGGTGCGATTCCTTGCTTTTTCCCTCCAAAAACGAAACCAATAACCAGCGTTTCCTTCCATGCTAACATAGGCTAGCCTGACCTTCTCTTCCTCCATCACTCCCTGTAACTCGAAAAAACGTTCCGCTCTATTGATCCAATTCAATGGATCCCCCCTTCGAATACGGGAAGCTCCACCTTCTTTCTCCAATTAAATTGTCCCTCCGGTGGTCGTTCAGTCTCTCGCTCACCATTCTCCTCCTCTCGCTGTCCCCTCCGGTTGTCGTTGACAGATGCCTGACTACCATCCGATGCGCCCTCGTGATCGCGATTACGGCCTCCCAACATACGAATGACTTCTTGAAGATCTTGGCGGATGGCCGCCGTATCTTGTCTCAATGACGCTGTTTCGACCTTCAATCCATCTATAGCAACCTCCACCGCGTCTAGCCGACTCTCTACCACGTTCAAGCGTCCCTCATTTCTTCCCTCCATCTCTCGAATTTGTTAGGTTTCTACGTAAGAGACCTAACTATTCTCGCAACACCCACTCACGCCAACGCTAATGAACAAGAGAAAACAAAGGAAATGTGTATAAACTTTGTAATCGTGTGCATTCACTGTAACTACTCGGGAGCCTAATCCCCCTCAACAAGGTCCACGACCTGTTTACAAAACGTAAGAAAATGACTAGTTGCCTCAACAGAAATGAAGAATGTTTATTTATACTTTCTCTCTCCCCCTAACCAACTTTCCTGCTCTTTATATTCCTCCTACCATTCGGTATTAGTGTAGATACCGTTCGGTCCATCACTCCTTCCTCCCACCGTTCGGTATTAGTGTAGATACCGTTCGGTTCTTCACTCCTTCCTCCCACCGTTCGGTTCTTCATTCCTTCCTCCCACCGTTCGGTATTAATGTAGATACCGTTCGGTCCTTCACTCCTTCCTCCCACCGTTCGGTCTCTTACCGTTCGGTACTCTTCTTTTTCCTCCTTTCCTAAACTTTCCACTTCCTAACAGAGTTTCTCTCTTGTTGGGCATGATGATGGACGTTTAGATGGCTGGGAATGCGGTACCAGAAACTTGGAAGCCTAGCAACGGCAGTACTTGACAGCATTATGGACCTTCTGGTCATAACTATTCTAATCTATTGTTGGACCTTGTGGGCTTCTTACCGTAAACCCCACAAACTCCTATTTTTTATTACGCTCTATTGAAATATTGAGTTAAACCATTTATTTCTTATCTAATGCTTAACTACCTCTTGAAAACTGTGATCAAAGAGGAAGCAAAGATAGTAATATTGACTACAAGACAACCTAAGAGTTTCTATGTGACAAAAGATTGGTGGACTATCTCTTAGCCTTCAAGCAGTTATGGAAGCTTAGAACATTCATGCATTAAACTAGAACCAGAGTATAAAGAATGAGTGTTCAACAAGACCCAAGCTAGCACTGACTTGGAGAAAAAAAAAATGTAGATTATTTTATTCTACAAGTCACATATTAGGTGTCTTTGATCTAACACACAAAGCGACAAAAGCAACAGATGTAAATCAAAGGATTAAAGCTGGGTGGATGAAATCAAGGGATGGTTTGGGTGTTATTAGAGATATGGAAAGATGCTTCTAAAGCTAAAGAAAAAATTTTACTCCATAAGACAAGTGACAATGCTACTCTCTCCAGAGTCAAAAAAACTAAATCAAACAAATAGAAAACCCTGTCAAACAAATAAAATTAAGGCCCAATGTCCTTTATGCAAATCTCCTATTTCCTATGGAAATCTCAAAGTTATTCTGGCAAGGAATTCCCAATTTTTCACTAGGATTATCAATCATCCATATGAAGGGTGTTACCATTACAACATTATTTTTTAAAGTTCTATTACTCCTCTAATAGTGAAGAACCGTAAGAAACGTAAAGGAATCCCAGGATGAAATTCTAACAGAAATTTCTTTGTTCCATGTTGAAGCCTTTAGAAATTAGTAACAGGTGCTCAGCAGTCATCAAGGGTAGGTTTGTGCATGCTGCATCCCAGATTTGGTACATACTTCTAAAATATAGGCTAGTACAATTCCCCACCACCCCTCTACCTAAAAAGGGTTTATATCCATAAAAATAAAAACCAATTTTCCAAATTCAAGTACACTCTCCTATGATCCTATCTTCGTATTTCCAAGCACATCCTATGAAAGATTTTTAGTTATAGAAAGCAGAAAATTGTAGAGGGATTACTTTAAGGCTCTAGTTTGTAGAGAGGGTTTTATAGAAAAGGAAGATTTAACTGACCAACTGGTTCAAGAAGCCATCTTTCTGCAATATTGGCATTTGTTGTCGTTGTTGTTGGGGGTGCAGCCTCTGAGGCATGTACAACTCTAAGGTTCTGCTTTTCTTTTGCTTTGAATCCAGCACCAGCTTGTGGGTGCAACAGAAAGCACTTGGGCGAATGATGGTGGGTTACTGAACTGAAAGCAACTGAGGTAGGTTTGGAGTGAAGCAAAAGTGGTGAATTCCACCAAGTTTGAGACTTTGGAAATTTTGAAAGGGAGAGAGAAGGTACAAATATAGTTTCCATTTCAGCTATAATTGTTAGACAGTGAGAGAAAACTAGTTAGGTGATGTTTGCTCATATGGGTTGGCTCGGTGGTCCTGGTGATCAAAGATAAACCCGAGGCTATTGCTTCCTGCACCCGCTACTTTCTGCCTGCAACCCCCATCGAGTGTGTGAAATGTCAGAATCACCCTTATAAATTTTTAATCTAACCCTACCTCTTTCTCCTTTCTCCTTCCCCGCCGGCGCCGTTCAAGCCGTCATGAGCAACCGCTCAAGAATTCGTAAGGCGCGCCGGCAGCGAAAGCCACCACGATTTGAGGAGCAATCCCTGGCTCTCCGGTGATTTCGTGCTAAAAGTCGGCTTACGTGATCATTTTCTTCTTGATTTGAATGTTTGAGTTTGGAGAAAGAAGAAAGGTTGATGGGAGAAGGTGGAAGAGAATAGAAGGAGATGTTTGGTGGTGTGAGAGAGGTAGGAACGGTTATGATAAAAATGACGAAAGAGAGGGAGAACACGTATCTCTGGTTCTTGAACATCATCATCTTCCAACAGCCTGCAACAAAACACAGCGTCTTCTTCCATGGAGGACTCTGTTTTAAATAAAATTCAAGGGGGCAAAAGGGTAATAAAATCTTGTCGGGATGCGTATAGCACTTTGGGATGCAGAAATCAAAAGCCTAAATCTGAAAGGTTATATTGGTGTGACTAATTGAAAATAGGGGTGGTCAAACAATTTATTTCCCATCAAGAAATTTGGTGTTCTAAGGAATCTTTTTCTCCAATAAGATTGGGTAATAATAATAAAAATAAATAAATAACCCATGCACAGTATACTTAAATGTTATTATTAAATCAAAGATATTTATTATAAATTTATAATCAAGTCCAAACTTGAAAATCGTTATCTTCATGGCAGCTTATTTTCATACATTCCAATTTTGCACTTCCATAAAGCTGTGAAATGACCTACTTATCTTTGTCTTCTCTCCTTCGTTATAAATTAGATTTTGAATTTATTTTATATTTTAGATTCTATAAATTGAAATATTAGATATATAAAACTTACATTTTGCTGAGCACACTAAGAAGAAAAGAAAAGATAAAGTTTAGGGGGAGTATCAAAGATGCAAAGAAGATAAGAGTTTCTTTTATAATTGTATATGCTCATATGCTAATTTTTAACAAACTGAATGATAAAGTTTGACGTTTTTTAAGCAATATAATAGGATATACGTTTAAAAACTCTGCCTTGAAATTGTTCCGTCCATAACTGAAGTGTTTGTAATTTATTTTGGATCTATAATATAATAAATTAAGGATTATATCTTCTTTGTAACATCAGCACATTAGATAACTTATTGATGTGTATGATTCCATTCCTTTCAAAAATTTAAGTTAAAACAAATTGTTTAACGCTCTTCTCACGTATCTCAATATATCTTTTAACATGTTCAAATCTTTTATAGATATTTAAACTCATCAACGCTTTGAATCTCAAAGGAGTGATTAAAACAAACTAAAAAAATATCGAAACCACTGTTTTTACAATTAAAACTTTATTTCAATCAAGGTTTAAAGTCTCGGTTGGTCCTCATTTTTGTATGACTGTCTCAATTGGTCATATTTTTTGTAAAAATGAGTCAATTTTACCCTAACCGTTAAGTGCTCTTAAACAGTGTTAAATTTAGCTGATGTATTTATACTGATGTGCATTGTTTGATTAGATGAAATTTTTATTTAAATTAAAAAATTATGACGTGACAAAATTGAATTGATTTATATTAAAATAATATCTCAAGACCCAAAACCGCTGTCAGAAATGCTGAGATGAATGTAGTTGCAAAGATTGTGCCATAGCAACCCTCTGCCTTGCACATTGCAAACCAATATGTTCGTAGTGTAAACGCCAAAATTGACACTCCAAAGACATTTGGAAAGTTTACTGATTTGAAATCCGTAATGTGGGAAAATGGTGCTTTGAGGAACCCCAATAACCTAAAATCTTCCACTGAAAGGAAATTAGCTTCTTTGGATCTTAAATTAGGTTCAACTTTGGATAAGAAACATTCCATCTCTCAAGTGCAGAGTCAGAATGATTTCTTTAATCTCATTAAGAAGAAAACATTGATGAACTCTTCTTCAGTTCTTCCAGATTCGGAGGGAAATAGTTAACGAATATGCGGAGGCGGCTGTCGAGCTTGGGCGACAATCGGTAGTGTTGGAACGGGAAGTAGAGGAAGGCGAAGAAGGGTTAGGGTTAGAGCACGTGTAGGAAGGGAACGACACGTGGTGCGTCGCGGTTAGGGACAATCAGGTGTTGCGCTTGGACATGGATAGCATGAGGACGCGGGTTCATCAACTGGAACGCGAGTGTTCCTTGATGAAGAGAGTAATCGCCAAGTTTGATAAGTTCGACGAAAGCGATGGCCGTGGCGGCGGTTGGAGGGCGTCGCTGGGGCGGAAGTTTGTATGTCTGTGTTGGTTAGGAAGTTGTTTCCTTTTTCATTAGATTTTGTTGGTCGAAAAATTGGAGATACCAGGGGCTGATTATGGTAGTTTATTGAAAATAATTTTCCAGGAAAAAGAAAAATTGCAACGATGACCTTTTGTGTTGATGCAAAAAGGAAAAAGAAACCTGACGACGACGTTTTTTAGTTTGAGAGGGATATAGGGTGTGTGTTTGGGGAGTGAAGGTTTAAGGGGGGAGTGGGAAGGAAGGAGCTTAGGCAGAGCGGAAGAGATGAAAGATGATCAGTGGTTGGAGAGAAGAAGAAGCACCACTGCCACGTGTGATGATTCTAAAACATATCACTCATTCAAATTTAATGGAAAATGCCATGTCATAAAAAAATACATACAGCTCAGCTCAAGTTAACAGCGTTTAAGACAACTTAACGGTTAGGGTAAAATTGACTCATTTTTACAAAAAATATGACCTAATTGAAACAGTTGCAAAAATGAGGACTCAACTGAGATTACCATACAAAAATGAGGACCAACCGAGGGTTTAAACCTTCAAACAACATATAATTGAAGACTATATCAATATAACTCTCTCATCAACTCTAAATCCCCTCTCTCTTCTCTTATAAGTATGTATCAACATCTAAGGGATTGTCTGCTTTCTTATAACATACACCATCAGCACAGTCAAATACAAATATAAACAAACCGAAAGGTAATCTAGTATTCACATTACAAAGCATGTGGATTAATAAAGACTACAATATATTTATCGAATCATGGATCAAAACATTTTATGCATGTTCAAAAATAGCCACTAGTTATCTTGAGTTATCACCAATCCCACTCATACAAAGTCATCAATCAACTTACTCACACCACCGAGCTACCATTCTTGCTCACACAGAGCTACCAAGTCTCTTGCTCACAGAAAGTTATAGTATTACCATATGATAGACAAGACAACATTATACGATCTTGTTTAACATCTAACATGGTACAAATGTGTTAAACCAATAAACAAATAAAAGTAATTTAACCTTGTACTACATGAAAATCAATAAATACTAATTTTATGTTGTAGGAAATGTCCACTACTTCTATTTGTCAAAAAGATTTGTTAGTTGATGGCTCGCTCCAAGAGGCTTGGATAGCCATTCTTCATGGTATAGTGAGGCAGGGATTGGAATCCATGAATCAAGAAGTAGAGGTGCAGCGGAATAATGAAGTTGTATGGTGAAAATGGAATCCACTAATAATGATTTGAGTTTACAAGAATACAATGAAAACACTCAATTGCACTCCTCACACCACTCAAACGAGAAATAGCAATTACAAAGAGAGGAATCTCTCACTCTCAAAAACCCAAGAGATGAATCACTCAATCCCTTTACAACACACAAGAGTAATCTCAGCTCTCACCCCTGGCTATCCTTGCATAGGTAGCCAAACACATATTGATGAAGAAACCTGATCAAAAGAGACTCTCCAAAGTGCAAATATATCAGAAAGTTGAAGTCAAAAGTAGTCTTGAAGTAAATCTTGATGTGTAATCACCAAATGAAGCTTAGATTCTCCAAGAACGTTTCTTGAGATCACCTGTAATCAAAACTCAACAAATTTATTAGTATTTGAAAATTAGAATGTTATAGAAACAGGTCTCAAGTCACACACACACACAAACACACACACACACACACACACACACACACACACACACACATATATATATATATATATATATATATATATATATATATATATATATATATATATATATATATATATATATATATATGATTTCCTAATCTTTTTGTAGTTTAATCGATTATGTTATGTGCATAATCGTTTATGCTTTTGTGTCTGTTTTAACTGATTATTACCCGTGTATAATCGATTATTTGACCCTTTAAGCCTATAACTGCCTTTTTCAACTAACCTAACAGATTAGGTTATTTGTATAATGGATTAGACCTTATGTTCTGTTTTAATCGATTATTGAACTTATATAACCGATTATATTGACACTTAGGCTTATTAGTCATCCATTTACCTTTCTTAACAAATTATGTTACTTATATAACATATTATACCTTTCTTTCTGTTTTAATCCATTATATAACATATATAATCGATTATATGCCCATAATATAGAATCTAAGAGTTCTGGCTTAATGTAATGGATTACACCACTTATCTAGTCGATTCATATTACCAGAAACTTGATATCTAATCTATTTTAGGCTTCATTTTCTAACCATGAATGGATTCAAACATCTAACACTAACAAGTTAAAGATATAAAACATTTGTTATGTCATTTTTTTGTGCAAGAATGATTAAAACCATTTATAATCATTTAAATATATTCATCATCAAAAACTAAAATGTATAGGGACTATCTTCCCATATCAACATTTATGAAGGGTTATTCCTCCTTCTTCCCTTTGAGTTATGTAAGAGTGTCCAAAGGGTACCTTTTTTGTGTGCTTTAACCTATATATTATATTAAAACCACTACGGGAGTAGGATTATGACCATAAATTATTATTTTTATTGTAATGTATGTATTAATTAATAGGTTTCTATTGGCTAGTAGTGGGTTTGAAGTTCCTGATGAGTATTAATGGGCTAGGTAGGCCTACTTGGGCTTTTTTGTCATCTTAGCACTAGATTTTGGAGTTAAACATTTAGCTTTGTGTATATATATATATATATATATATATATATATATATATATATATATATATATATATATATATATATATATATATATACCATGTGCCTGGGTGGTTATTACATGTAATGAAACTATGTAATGATTTGTGTTATAACATAAAACTATGTCTTTCCTTGTATTGTGATCGGTTGTGTGAGCTTTTTGTACTACGTTACGATAAGGATGTTAGGTCTCGAGTAGAGACAGAGATTCGAGTGTCACCCTTCCTCCTACGCGAGGACTCAAGAGGGTTGGATGTCTTGTCCAAAGGCTTCGGCTTGTGCTAAGTATAGTGCACTGATGCGCATAGTATCGATGTTTTTACTCGTTAGTCCTTTAGAAGTCAGGGATATAGGTTTGAAGTTGTGATGGGAGATGACTTGAATTGCCTGGTTGTGAGAACAGGATATGATGACACGATACAAGGAAGTGACATTGGTTTATGAACGAATAGACTATGATGTTAAGTTTGTGACAAAATATGATTTCATGGTTATTTTATTCTGTGATTAACATGAATACATTATGTTATATGTTATGTTATTTCTAGTTGCTCACCCTTGCGTGTTTGTGGTTATTATTTCCACCTACGATGATCGTACTTGTACGGGAGTAGATGGTGTTGTAGATAAGACCGGTTCAAAGTAGTTGACGAGAGTTGAAAAGTTTAAGTTCAGGAATTATAAAGTATTTTCATTGATGGCTTGAGCACAAAAACACACTTTTCACCCCTTGGGGGTAGATTTGGGGATCTGACAGCTCTCATCTTCTCTTTCTAGGGTTCTTCTATCTCTTTCATTCCATTATTCATCTAGTTTCACCATGCTAATGGTGAACTAAATTCTATTTGTTGTTGGGGAATGATTTAAACCTTTGTAAACTCTTATGTATTGAATTGATTCTTAATTATATATGCTTATTTCATTAATTGTTAGGGTAATTCTTCTTCACTCAATGCTTGCTTTGTTTAACTCATTCATTAGCATGATGTATGATTTGCATGAGTACCGAAAGGTATCTTGTAAGATCCTTGAAAATATTTGTAAGTTAGATACTAGATAAAAAAAAAATTTGGAAAGGATAAGTGTTCTACGTAGCTTTGAGATCAGAATTCATCAAATTGCAAATAAAAAATTATTTTTGTAATAGTAAAATGAATAAAAAAATGAATAGTTAAAATGAATAGTAAAAAATGAATAGTAAATTTTTTTTGCTATAAATAGCCAAGGGGGGGAGGCTGAAAATTTACACCAAAGAACTTAGAAAATTTTTTAGAGAAGAGAGTTGGAAGAATTTCTAATTGCAAAGGGGATATTCTGGAAGTTTTCAGAGAGCGAGGAGATTAAGTATGTAATAGAGGTAAGGGGAGTTACATTTTTGTTTGGTATTATTTTGAGTCTTGTATATGTTGCTTTTGGTTGATCTTAAATCTTGAAAGTGAAGTATTTTGTTTCTGTATGATTTTTAAATTTTGGATGAGAAATGCGTCTGTGTTTATATCCAAGTGTGATAGTTTTAAATGTGATGTTGATTATGTTATGTCATATGTATGCTATTAATTGTTTATTTTTGTATTTTTGGATGGATTAGAAGTTGTCTAACCGGCTCTGCCAGATTCAACTTCTTGTTTCCCCATACTTTATATTCTTTTCCTTATTCGTTTTTATTTTTGGATGGATTAGAAGTTGTCTAACCGGCTCTGCCAGATTCAACTTCTTGTTTCCCCATACTGTATATTGTTTTCCTCATTCGTTTTTATTTTTGGAAGGATTAGAAGTTGTCTAATCGGCTCTGCCAGATTCAACTTCTTATTTCCCCAAACCTGTTATTATTCTTATTATTTAATTACATTGTATTCCTGGAAGGATGAGAAGTTGTCTAACCGGCTCTGCCAGATTCAACTTCTTGTTTCCCCAGAACTTTTATTGTTCTATTTAATTTTTATTACATCTTCTTGGAAGGATTAGAAGTTGTCTAACCGGCTCTGCCAGATTCAACTTCTTGTTTCCCCAAGAATTTTTATGTATTAAGATTATTTTAATGATTGTCAAACATTTGATTCTTCTACGATGACCATTTATAGTAATATTTTATTATTGTTATTTTATTTGTAATATATTTATCTTGTATGATTTCTGTGATGAATTTAATCTGTTTTGAATGAGTTTGTTGGCTGAAATTGATCTTGTTGGAAGGTCTGGAGTAAGGGTTCTGTAATAGCTTGTATATGGGTATTAAATAGATGTACAGATACTGTTTGAGGTTGTTGTGAGAGGAAGTAAAAATATTAAAATTAGGCATTTTAGATTTGGAGCATAAGAGAACAAGGTAGATAATTTAAATAAATAAATTGTTAATTATTGAGGGCCTCCCTTTGTTGGTAGGATAGAGGAACCTTAAAAACCTGAGTTGGCACATCCCTGATCATAGAGCAACCCTGGCCTGGTCCAGTCAGTTGTGACTAGTCATATGTGCTGGCGTCGAAGGTGAGTTTGATGCGTTCAGACATCTGGGTCCTCTCCGGTGACCAATTGGGGTAAAGAAAGATCTCTACTAAGATGAAAATAAAATAAAATAAGTTGATTGTAGATGCATAAAGTTATCATGGTAAAAACTTCATATATATTTTATTTATCGTTACATTGAACTCAAACTTTAATATGTAGTTGCTAAGATATGTTGAAGTGTTTTGGCTGATCTAAGATCTTTGATTAAAATACGTTGAGTTATACTCGTTATGGTCAAAATGAGTTTATAATATGAAGTATGATATCTGGCAATATGTTTAATTTATTGACACCAAAATAGGTTATTGACAAATTATGATTAGAGAATGAACATGATTGAGTTATGTGGATAAGAGGTTATGAATGGTTGATTTGATAAAATGTTGGAGTGGATAAGAGAGTATGAAATGTTGATTTGATGAAATGTTGGAGTGGATATAAGAAATCATTGCTTATGAAATGATGTTTACTACGGGGAGTAGTATGTTCGGTTTATACCATGAGAGCTTGATATGAGCAAAGTAACACCTGAGGTTTATGAAAGCAGGCAGAAAATGGTCTGACCATAAGGCTTTGACATAAATATATGGTTCATAAGTTTTATAGAAGCAGGCAGAGAGAGGTCTGACCATAAGGCTTCAGAAAGTAAGATATAGTATACAGGTGAGACTTAAGGAAGCAGGCAGAGAGCGGTCTGACCATAAGGCTTCGTGAGTAAGCATGGTACACTTGTAAAGTTTATGAAAATGAGGAAGATGATTTTGATAATGATGAATTAATGACATCGGGATAATGATATTTTATCAATTGCAGAAATACATGATTGAAATATTTTTATTACAAGTTTAATGATTTATATGATATGGTTGGCTTACCCTTATTTGTGTGTGCTATGATCATATAACTCATGTTATATGTGAATAGATAATGTTGCAGATGCGGTTGAAAAAGCTTAGAGATGAGGGAGATGCGGGGAAAAACTTTCAGGGATATTTTGTAAAAAGAATAGATTTGTATTGGAAAAATTATGTTGTGTAAAACTTATAAGTTGAAATTTCGAATTTATGTTAAGTGGTGAAGACTATATTGTTTGAAGTTTGTAAGTTTGGTATTGTACTTTTGGAGAATTGAAATAAAGTTTGATTGTTTATAGAAGATATCAAATTAATTTAGTCTCTACTATCAGTAATACCCTTTAAATATTAAGGTGTTACATATCTTACAATTCAGGTTCTGGAGAATTATTCCCAGAAGCAGTATTGCTCAGGAATGGGGGTATGAGTTCTGGTTGTCTTAAACTACTAATCGTAATGCAAAATTAATTGTTAGGGATGCAAGGAATTGTGACCTAGTTATTAAGGATAGACTTTCTTCCCTGAGAAATCAGGTTTTAAGTACTTTAGATAGTGACATTGACATTAATGAAGAAGTAGAATTCGTATATACATGAGAGAAAACTAGGTGAAATCTAACCCCAACAACATATTCATCTCATATTATCAACTTCATCCATCCATTCTAGTGTTTGGTCTCAATTGATCACATTGCATTTGCATTCAAAACCCCAAAAATTGTTCTTCTTAAGTCTTAATTAGTTAAGCAATTACACAACTGTTTAATGTCGTGAGTCCTTTGGGATACGATACTTGGTCTTACCATTTTATATTACTTGATACGATTCGGTACACTTGTTGGAGTCTTAACATTAGGTCGATAGCCGCCTTTTCCCTTTCCTCCTCAACGTTCTTCAAAACTTCTTCCAAGCGGCGGGATAACTCCTCGTTCGCCTTCAAATCAATTTCTTAGTCCTATCGAGTGGTACTCAATTCCTTAGCCATAACAGAACTGGTAGCCCCCACGACATAGGCCATACACAAAAAGAACCGAGTGTTTAGCTTATATGCCATGTACATGCCCTCCTCAATAGTCATTCCTTTAAAGGGCTTTTTCTCCTTGGAAGCTAGTTTGTACTGAATACCTTCAACAATTCGAAGGTTGGGGTCCAGCGAGTAAGGGCCCCTCGAGTACGCTCCTTTTTCCCCTTTTATGGGAGGACACAAATCTTTCTCGGGAAGCCTTCCTTTTCGTTTTGCTTTTGGGAGCAGAAATCTGTTCAGAGGCCTTAGGAGTTGAAGAGGAATCAGGCCTTGGAGCTATCCGCAAGGCAGCAAGAATCGTGCGAGATGGCATTGTAGGCTTAAGAACGGGCAGACGAGCAGGAGCGAAGGACGTCTCCTCCCTAGTCTTCTTGACTTCCTCCTTCCGTTAGGCCATCATCATGGAAAATGCACTAACTTTTCCCTTGTCGATTTCTAGGAGGAGATCTGCAACGTAAAACAAAATTTATATAAGTTACAAATGGCACCCAACGTAAAGTATTTTAAAAGGCTTACTGAACACTCTAGTACATAGAGTGTTGGAACCCAAGTAGCAATGAGCGTCCGGGAAGAGGTCCGACGGGTTAGCTGATCGAGCTAACTGATTGTTTCAAGCTCAACTGAAGTCATACTAAACTTGTCCCACGAGATTACTCTCTTGGGGTGCTCAGTCCAATAGAGAGGGAATTTGGGCTGACCAACGTCTGTAAAAAAGTGGGGCTGACCAGACTCCATTATTGCTACTTTGAAGAAGTTAGTCTTGAAATATTTGTATGATGTATTAAACAATGTACACAGTTGACGATCTTTCACGGACGTAAGCGAAATCCATAACTTATTCGGATGAGGCAACACCGAAGAAGAAGAGGAAGGAGGCAGGAGTAGGTGTGTAAGAGCAAGGGCAGTGCAGATAACAATAAAGGCATGCATAAAGGCCCACCCATTTGGGTGAAGCTATGTAGGTGTAAGAGCAAGGGCGGTGCACGAAAGACGCCTATATGAAATTCCAAGAAGGGAAGACAAATGCCCAAGTCACGAAACATGGTCGAGTAGACATACAAAAGACTCATCGGACGACCGCGCCTCGGACAACATTATTACCTGAAGAAAAATAAGCAGCATGATCGGTTGAAGGAGAGATGAGAGGGAAAGTTTGAAAATGACAGCGACTTATGAGTTCCAATCTTAAGTGTTCATCCTAGTCCAATCTAGTGGTAGAGGACAGTTTCATCTTCAACATAGGCACAAATCCCACGTATCCACGTGTCCCATGATCAGCGGTTACCCTTAATGGCAATTGCTAGAGTAACCGTGTTCTAATGTCGATGCCTTGAACGAGCAGGGCAAACAAGTTAGGCCACATGCGCAAACCCCATCGCAATTGATCAGTTGCTTGGGGCTTGGGGGCCCTGTGTACTACATGGTGTGTCGACCGGGAACACAGTCCGACGAATTACCAACCGATATGGGGCGTGGTTGATTGATGAAGACAACTGTTAAAGGTAGTTTAAGGCTAATTAATAGTATAACAACCATTAATGGATGGTAACAGGTACATTAACAATCAATAATGGTCAATTAATAGGTTTGATTACCATAAACTCTATAAATACAGGTTTGATGTCAAGGTAAAGACATTTTTTGACATAATTCAATTCATTAAGACCTTCTTGAGAAACATATCTGACTTGAGCGTCAGAGTGTCTTCTGCAGGTCAAACACCGATCGATTTGGAGAATACTCGTGGAGAGGCGTGAATGATCGTGATACGGAGCAAGCCAAGACAGGATGATCCTCCCTCGACCCTACATAACCAAAATAGGTTGATTTCACTACTTTTTAAAAATAGGATTCATCATTGGTTATCTAAAGATTATTGTTCAATTAATTATTGTCTTAGATTTTCAAATTAATCAATGTAAATTCTAAATTAATTTGTTAGCGTTCTCACTCGTAACCAAAGTACATTCTTAATTAAAAGCAAGAACTTTGTAGATTAATCATAATAAATTTAAGGCTTAATATCTTATTTTGTCCCCAATTTTGGTGAATTGTGTCAATTAGATCCATCCTTTTAAAAAAGTGTCAATTGCATCCTTACTTGCTAAAATTTGCCTCAATCAAGTCTCTTCTGTTAAATACTCATATACGGCGTTAACTTTTTATTCTCTCTCCACTGTTTCACTGCAACGCAGCAGACCTTTCTTGCACACTTGACACGTAAACTATTTTATGAATCCAAATGAAACCTTCTCAATCTTCTTCCTCTGACTCTTGCCTCTCCTTCGATCACTACCTCACTGAGCTCCTCCACCCTAAAAGTCAATGACCCCTTTTCGAATTCGACTCCAAACCCCAAATAATCGACCTCGACACCCCTAAACCCCTCACATCGCTTCACAAGAAACCTCAATTAAATAGGAAACCTTCTCTGCAAATCTCTCTCCCAAGAAGACCGAGTGGACCCAATTTGGGAAACAGGATCCCAACCCGCCTGTGGTATTGTCGGAGAACCAGCCGGAGAAGAAGCACTACAGAGGAGTCCGCCAACGACCTTGGGGAAAGTTCGCCGCCAAGATTCGCGACCCGAAGCGCGGGTCGAGAGTGTGGCTTGGAACCTTCGACACCGCCAAGGCCTACGACCGTGCTACCTTTAGGCTTTGCGGCTCAAAGGCTATCCTCAACTTCCCGCTTGAAGCAAGCGCAGTGGAGGAGGTCGCCGACGCCGAAGGCGAAAAAAAGCAACGCCGCGAGGAGGAGGAGGTAGAAGAAGTCAAGCCGGTTGTGAAGAAGGAGAAAACAACGGAACAAGAGGTGAAATGTTTTCGGGAGTTTTCGGAAGTGCCAAAGGTAGCGAATTTCCTGTCTGTGTGAAGGAGTTGGCAAGCCTGTTCTCCAGCGCTAACGCACAACGCGAACACCAACGTGGTTAAGCTTGGCGACGGGATGGTGATGTGTCTGATGGAGACGCATAAGGGGGCGATTGTGATTGACCCTAATATGCTGGAAACGGTGGGAAAGTTCGTGTACAGTGACTCGTTGGGGGTCTGATTCACTACGCACCCCGTTGTGAGGGATAAGGAGTTTGTGACGTTGTTTCCAGATTTGGTGAGAGCAGGGTACCTTGGGGTAAGGATGAAGCCCGATACCAATTGATATTTGGATATCTTAGCCTTAGATTGTGGAAAGATCATAATGCATAAGAGTGACTTATGGTTTACTTAACATTGATTAATTAACAGGGTTGGACGGTTCAAAATACCACTGGATGGAAGTCTATATGGAGAACTAGATGCAACATTGGGTCTAAATGAACATGGGAAAGGCATGGACTTGTGCAGCATAAACCCTAATCATCTAGGAAAGAAATAAAGATATGTGTATGCTTGTGGAGCATAGTGACCTTGTAACCCCAATCAATTTCTTCTTCCCATTTTTTTTCTCTCTGATTTGTGTGTATTGTGTTAATTGATGGCAACGATGTTGAGAATAAAAGATATGATGGATGAATTGATTGCTGACAATGGAGGTGGAGAATGAGTGGGAGAGAATAGAAGAGTGTTTGGGGTTGGATAATCAACAAATGAGTTATCTAAATAAGAGTAATGGAGGTGGAAAAATGGAGATTGTGCATTTGACTTTTTGTATTGGAATTGGAAGTATAACTGCATAAAAGGACGAAAAGATAGCACTGACAGAACGGCCTGTTGCGTTGCAGAGAATTAGATGAGAGAGAATAAAAAGTTAACTCTGTTTGTGAGTATTTAACGGAAGAGACTTGATTGAGGTAAATTTTACGAAGTAGAGATACAATTGACATTTTTTTAAAAGGAGAGATCTAATTGACACAACTCACCACTGGGGACAAAATAAGCTATTAAGCCTAAATTTAACCAAAGTACATTTTTAATTAAATATTATTATGTCTAATCATGTCTATTATTTTACCTTTTATATCAAGTAAAAAGCTAATTAACCAAAATACATTCTTAATTCATTCTTATTAAATTTTTTACCACTAATCAAAGTACATTCTTAATTATTGGCAAAAACTCATTCAATCACATGAAAGCTTCTAACTTTAATTAAAATAAATTCTCAATTTAAAAATAAAAACCCTTGGACACATATGGTTGATATGTTATGTACATTTAACACCATGCTAACTTGCTATAATGTAAAAATCATTACTTTTACTTGATTAAGAAACAAAAGACAAAGATAAAAATAAATCACAAGAATCAAAATGACCAAAAAAATTTATTCATCAATTTTTAACATGTATATATAAGTTGAAATTGGACTTAATTACTAATTTTGTCTCATTTTGAAATAAAAAATTGTTAAATAAAAAAAATTGCACTAAATAGAGTTGAAATTTTAAATATAAGGACCAAATTGAATTCTAGACATTGTCATGTAAAACTTACACTGACACGTAATACTAATACTGACACTTGTTACTGACACTAGCACATGACACGATACAAACTTAACATGTGGCAGAAAATTTTTGAACATAAACCGAAAAAAATTAAAAGAGTTAAGAAATACCATAAATTGACATATGATAAGTATAAGATAGTGTTAATTTTAGCATTTATTAAATTAATTGTAAAATTATGATTAAAAATAAAATTTAATTAAAATATTATGAGTGACTATTGTTTATTAGTACTAAAAATGATATTTAATGTGGTAACAATGTTTTTCCATAAATCATAAATTTATTTAGGAAAAAGAGATTGATTAATAATCTTTATTCACTTACTAATATATTATTCTTATATTTATCTTATTCTACTCCTTGAGTCCATGCTTTCTTCTTGGACATTTTTTTAGTAGTTCAATTTAACACATTATTCAATATCCATTATTTTATTCTGATCTCTTATATGCTGTACATGTGTTTTACTGTCTCTGTTTGAAGTGGTAGCAGGAGCTAATTGGTCTTTATTCTTTTTTAGTGTAATAATGTGTCATAATGCATAACACTAAAACCAAAAAAGTAAAACTTATTGTTATTAACATAAATTTATCTTTTGTAGATACTTGTTGCATGCATATTCCTTTATTTAATTATAATTTTATTTTTTATTAAAAATTGTTAATTTAATAATCTCAAATCTAATACCGAGATAGTTTTTTTGTTATTAAGCTTCTACCATCAATCGTGATCAATTGTGTGATTGATCGTCAAAATAATTTTTTTATAATTGTTTTTTTAAGTATTAATCTTAAAATAAACTATGCATGTTTATAAAAAAAGTTAAAATTTGGAAATTAAATTTAAGCACTTACTATAGAAGAGAAAAAGAGTTGAGACTTCATGATACTATGATTGAGTTTATTTTCTTGGCAATCAGAACTAGGTTTTATTATCTTATCTTATTTTTTTTATACTTTTCTATAATAGTGTTTATACATTATAATTTTTTATTTCATATAAAAATGTATAGATATGTGAATTAGAAAATATGAATCAAACTATTAAGACTCCATAAGAAAAGAAGAGCTGAGACTTTAATTGCATCACAAAAAAAAGTTGTGTACGTTTATAAAAATATAAGAAAAATAAATTAGAAAATATAGATAAATATTCTTTAAATGAATAAGATAATAACAATATAAATATAATTGAAAACAATAATGTCTCGTAAAAGATTAAACAGAACGATCTTATTATCTATTGAAAAAGAAATATTAAATAAAATTAATTACAATAATTTAATAAATAATTTAGCATCATAAAAAATTCGAAAAAAAATAAAATAAAATTATGATATATTTTAGCATAAGTTATTTTATTAGTAAATGAAAATATTTTATTCTTACTGCCTCATTTAGAACTATTACTAACTTGTATTGGAGTGTGTTTATAGGCACTCACAACTTTTTCAAACAAGCAAAGAAGAAACAGAGACATGGAGTATCTTGGCAAAAGATGTTAGATAAATTTAGAATGGTCCATGCAATTGAATGGAAAGCACACCATCGAAAGTAGCCACAAAGTAGTTTGTTTGTAAGTGAAAATAAGAGCACCACTAAACCAACCACTCACTACTAGTATTTGGACTTTAGTGCTTTTCTCAATGATATATTGAGATCATGTGAATGTAGAAGTGTGGCACACTTACAAGTGTGTGCACCATGAAGAAAGGGAGAAGGGGTACACACACCTGGTGGAGCAAAGATAAAATTGTGAGTGTGTGGGAAAGAGAAGAACCACCGTGGAGAGGAAAGAAGAATAGAATTGTGTATTGTGAGTGAACAAAAGGAGAGTACATACTATTATGAATCCAAATTTGAGTTCAAGTCCCACACTTGATAGAAATGAGAAAGTAGAGCAAGGTGAAAGACTCATTAATCCATTGTCTTTAAGGCTTTGTTCACTTGAATGGATTTAGGGGAAAGTGATTGAATGAATTTGAAGGTAATTTTTTGTTGTTGTTTATTTGAGTAGATTTGGAAGTAAGTGAGAGTGGTTTTGGAAGTAAAGTTTCTAAGAATTAGTGTAGAATTTGATTGATATGACAAATTAAAAAAATTTACTTCCAAATCCACTCATCAGTGGTTTTCACACAATTTAAGATCATCAATAAAGAGTATGTTTCCTAAATACTACAAAAGATCTCCACCATAACACATTGTATTTCTAGTTTCCAATCATAACAAAAGGACTTATTAAATTACTAGGGAAAGCATTGTTAATCGACTAATACATAGCAACACTTTTATTTGACGCTTGAAACTCCATTATAATCTAACTAATATAGTTTGCCCAAAGTGCAGCTGGAGTCACTGAATTAGAAAAGATGAACTCATAGATGGTGCTTAAAAAGCCTTCCATGGTGAAGCAGGAGGCAAGGTTCCATAGAGGAAGGAAGTGATGAAGGTGAGAGCCCGTTCTGGTTGCCAGCTCGGAACCAAATGTCCTGCTCCTCTAACTGTAACAAATGTAATTCCTTCGTATTTCACCACATACCCTCCAACCTGTGATTATCAGAAGTTGGTCAAGTTTAAGAATCATAAACAAGTACTAATTGACCTTGAAGAGAACTCAGCAATTCAGTATCAGATCATAAACTTGATGGCACAATTGGAATTTTGATCAAGGTTTTAAATGCAGCTCAGTTTAGTACCTCTTGTTCAGAATACCATGGACGCCAAGGAACCTGGATAGGTAGCTTGAGGGTGTTGATTGAATATCTGGAAGATGTGACTGGCACCCTTGCATCAGTATCACCACTGTAGCAGAACAAATCATCTAAATTAAGTACTTGGGATACTTCAACAAAAGGGAAAACTTCAAGTGAAGGAATTAGCTGAATTCAAAAACATGGCTATGTGTAGGTAGTGAAGCTTTGTCATTGCAAATAGATTCTCAAAGAACTCAGAATAGTTGAGCTTCCTAAAAAACCGAAAGGAAAAACAAAGGGGAGGACTATTTAAGTGTATACTTTTTTTTTCTGTGTTTGTTCATATAGGCTGTAATCAAATCATAATAATCTTGCTTCTTGTGGCTTAAACTTGTAGGGCATATGCTGAAAGTGAAACTGAACTTGCCTGTATATCCACAATCCAATGCCACTATCGATGAGATACTTTATTATTGGCAGGATGGTAGTGGGACTGTCGTTCCAGCTTAATTGATCACTACAAACATGTTTCAGTATATGTTTGGTTAGCAATGAGCATGGAGTAGTAGTAGTAGTGTTGATATGAGAAGATGAATTTTATATTCATTTCTTGTTTGATACAAAAGTGTTCCATTTTTACATTATTTCCTGTTATTAAATTTATTTTATGCCACAGATATCTTCCAACACACTCGATCAGACACTAAAATCCAATGCCACTAATTTCATTTAGCTGCTTTCATTATTTGAAAGGAAACAGTAAAAGTAAGGTGATATGATAATTGGTAACTATAGAAAAAGTGAAATAAGAATCATTCTTCAAAACCAAATAGGAGTGTAACTAATATTTTGGGATCTTCCAAGTTATTGTAGATTACCTGCAGTGGGTCCAGTTTGTGGGTTTCGCATGAAGAGCTAGTTGGACTTCTGGCCTATTTAGGTAGGCTTCCCCGTAATAATCAGAACAAGGGTCGAAATCATATACCTGAAATGAAGTGTCAGAGGGCATTAAAAGTTACATGGAAAATCCATCCTTAAATTTTTTTTGTCATACTAGTTGAAATTATTGAACTAAATAAGATCTTTCTGGTAATGTCCATGCTGTTGCATGAATTCTGTTCATTGTAAACTTTTTACATAGCATGTTTCAGTAGTGTTATACAACATAAGAATAGAATAAAAGAGATGTGGAAGACTGTCATATGACAGAGGACAGCACATGCGATTTTTATAATCTGCTCGTTTTGGTTCAAAAATTGGTGTTACTACTGACATAAATGAACTTCATATGTTTGTACAATTCTGAATTACTTTGCACTATCCAAGCAACAATACATAGGAGTATATTACTTACAGAGCCAGTTGATCCATTTTTGATAGAAGAGTCAAGACACAATGGAGCATAGATGTTATAGAAGTCTATCTTTCCTTTTTCAATAAGGGCAGTTCTTGTTGCATTGGCACATATTGCTGAGTCATTTTCAGCAGTGAAATCGCAGTACTTCTCAATCAACTCATGTGTTTGATCTGAGCTCAAAGCATGAGTCCATAAGTAGTCAAATATCCCCTTCACACTTGTAACATCATCAATCCAAGCATTCCCAATCTGAAATTTGCAGTACAAATCAAGTAGTTAGAAAAAGGATGGCAAGTGATTATGTTATTTGCAGCAGTAGTGTTTTGAACATACAGCAATGGCTCTGAGGTTAATACTTTGGGGACTGTATTTATTGTTGAGCAAAATAGTATATGCAAGCTGAGGCACATAATGGCCAGCATAGCTCTCCCCAGTTATGTAGAAATCACGAGTTTTGTACTGTGGAAACCTTTCTAGCCAATTGATGAGAAAAACATAGGCATCATTAGCAGTAGATTTATCTCCTGCATTATCATAGTCTGAAGTAGTGTTTGAGTAGGAAAAGCCCACTCCAGCTGGGGATTCCAAGAACAACACATTTGCCACTGCATAATGCACCATTATTGTGTGTTAAGTTATTCATGTCTCTCAACTCCATCACAAAGGTTTGAGTATACCAAAAAGCAGTTATTTTGATGACTGTCTCACCTTCATTCCAAGCATCTTTGTTACGATAGAGTGTTTTTCCATCAGAGTTTATTCTGAAAGGTCCCAATTCCTCAAAGGCGCCATACCCCAATGAGGAGCAACCAGGTCCTGTGAGTTTCAAACACTATGTTTTCAGACTGAGTCAAATGATATTCTCTCGTTATCTGACTCATAATGTTCTAGTTTATGTAAAAATGATGTCTGCAAAGTTTAGAGGATGGTGATAATAAACTCAAACTCATTATCTTAAATATTAGGTTGTGAAGGTAATGTCATGGATTTTCATATGATTTTGCTCTTAACTTACATAGTTTACATCCTAAAACTAAACAAATTACCACTATTTCCTTTTTGCCTTAAAAAATTAGCAAACGCAGGTAAAAGAGTGAAAACAGAAGACACACAAAAAGAGCGTAAGCTATATCAGCATGTATGAAGCAATTTGAGTTATGTTTTTACCTCCATTTAACCACAATACTAATGGTTTAGTTGAAGGGTTATATGGAGACTCCACAAAATAATAGAAAAGTGCTCTTCCAGCCTCTGGATCAACAGTGACATAGCCTGAATACTGATCAAAATTTACCCCATATGACTGGCCAGGCAATGCAACAATCTTATCAGCTTGTTGAAGTCCCTCTTGGGGTGCAACATAAGCAGAAGAATGAGTTTTCAATGCATCTTCCTCTGCCCAAGAAAGAGTCACAGGAGGCTTCTGTGAGCTCCTAGACAGAATCAACTCATCAAGTTTATCAGCTTGATTGGCTTTGCTATGAGGAAGAAGAACCAAGAAACTCAAATTGAGTAAACAAGCATAAAGAGAAAGCTTCTTCATTTTGTTCACAACAACCAGGTTACTTGGTTTCTGTATCCTAAGTTCTTGTGTATTTTTATAGACCATAATGAGTGGCAAAAAATGCAGAACTGTTATCTTATGCTTGGAAGCATGTGAAAGAAAGAATAGAAAGATAACAACTACACTACTCTTGATCATGCATAGATCAGCCGGCTGGTTTATTTAGTTACTAACTTTGTTACTAACTTTGAACATTTCTGTGTTATTTGTTCCTCTAACTTTTTCTTACATTGATGCATGTACTTGTACTTAAGTTTCATACTAATCACATTACTCTGTGAGTTAAGCGTCTGTGCTTGTTTCATGACTGCTTTTATGTGCACATCTTTGAAGCTTGACACGGCAATTGTCCAAAACATAGGACAGCGGGGTCGAAACTATATAATGTATAAAATAATCTCAAAACAAGAAGATGAATTTTGAATTTAAGAAAGATATGTATTCATCTTCTCAAAACATTGTTACGTTTTCTTTCTTAAGTGTAATAAAAAAAAAGTTTCAGCAAAAATGGTAGCGATTAACAAAAATATTTTAACATATTTCTTAATATTGTCTTGTATTTAGGTTTAAATGTACTTCTGTTTCTCCTTTTGGTGGAAATTAGTTTATGAATTTAATTTAAGTAAACGGATATGATTTGTGAGGTTTTTATTTATTTTGATTAACGTTTTTCAATTTAGATGATGAGAAAAAGAAAAGCTATACGGAATAATTTATTTCTCCAAGTAATTTATTACTAAAAAGATTAAATTTATCCTTATAAATATTCAACGTTTCTTTTATATAAAGTTTAAATTATATCATGTTTAAATATTTTTAATCATATGTTTAGAGAAAATTCCGCTGGGAAAGGACATTATATCAACTTTGAAAATGTAATAAATTAAAATGAGATAGAGAAATTAATGCGAAGTAAATATTTGAAAACAGTCAATTGAAAGCAGTAAAACTAACTCAAAAGTAAATGTACACAAACATTAATTCAAACAAAGTGCAAAAATAGACAATTTAAAAGCTAGATGCAAACAATTGTAAATAAAAAAGAAAAATAGAATAGTTACTTATTTTTACATGGTCAATATGTGTCATGGTTAATAAAAGTAAACTTGTTATGCCTCACCTTGATTTTATGCTTTGTGGTGATGGTTTAGAAAGATATCAAATGATCACCATAAAAAACAATCTTTTTATATCGGTTAAAATAAGTTTTTTATATCGATTTTCGAATAGGTATAAAAGCAAGAGTATAGAAAATATTTGATTTTTTATATCAATTTTAGATCAAATATAAAAAGTCTCACTTTTATACTTGTTATTTCCAAAACCGGTATAAAAAATCTATTATAAACAGTCAAATCGTTGGAGAAAGTATTGAAGAAGACATCACCAAATTTATTATTAATTTGTTCCTTATCATACATAGCCCTTACAACTTTATAAAGCACACAAATTCTATATAGAATAAGCTTTATATAGACTACTAAGAGCCTCAAAACTATAAAACCTATAAACTGTCTAACAAAAGTTATTGAAATTGTTAATAACAGGTAAAACTAAATACAAACGGTCCAGACTAGCTAAAGCAAGATTACAAGACTGGTAAAATTAGGTAAAATTGGTAAGCTCTTTTTCCCAACTGGTTAGTGTAGGTCAAATTAATTTTCAAGTTATATCCAATGGAATCCTTCACTGCCTATTCCAGATTACCCAATCAACTTAGACTAGTTCCAAATTACATCTTCAGCTTAGTCTAACTTATTTTGCAAGTTACCAATGTGATGCACATTCAAGTACAATTGTTCTCGTTCAAGGCTTTTCAAGCAAGCTTCCTTTATCAATATTTATGATTGGATCAAATGCTTCATTGCATACACTTTCACAATAGCAAAAATCATCCAAGCTGGACTATCCTCTCACGCGAACAACACAATCAAGCTAAGAAAAGAACTGCATTAACCACTACCATGTAATGCTAAGCATCCTTTTCTGAAAATGAAAACAAAACGAACTCATAATTAGCCTTCAACATGATAATATTATATGAATTCTCATGGAAATACCAAAGATTTAGGTACATCCTTTAAATTTTGCACTAAAAGACAAAGATTTAAAGAAGTCTAAAATTTGTTATCAATTTTGTCAATGCTGACATAAGGCTTAACAATACCCCTATTATTCCAATATATAGAGCCTTTACGCAGGCTGGCAGAATCAGCTCCCCTTGGTGGGGTTTTCAAATGACATCCTTTAAAACCTATCCTTTCTCGTTACCTAGAAATCTCCATTTTCTTCTCTATAGTAACAGATTTAGAATCTCCATATGTTGGTATTCAAGATGTTGTCAAAGACAGTTCTATGGCAGTAGGAGAAACATAATAGCCCCATTTTATCCAGGGTTTAAGGTTATATGTAAAGGAAAGTATTCAAGTTGCATGAACCATTCTTCTTAGCACAGTTACTTGAGTGAATGATATAGAGCTTTTCGTCATGCATAATTCCATTTTCATTTTACTAGTTGAGTAGAGAATCCAGAAGAATAATAAGGCTCACCTTTGGCAATAATAAAAGGAATTGGTATTTGGCTTCTCAATCATAAGACGGTGTATCTTTAGTCATAGTCCTAATTATATTTAAGGCTGCTCGATGCACAAGCCCCTCCTAGTCCTAATGGGGTTTAGGGAGGTTAAATATTTAAAGTCTTACCCTTACAAAGGATGCGGCAATTTCAAAGGTCTCATCCTCAACAAATCCAACATATGAGTTTCCATTCTAAATTTGCATCCACAAGACAACATATATTGTCAAAACCAAACGTGATAAAACGAGGACCACATAAGCAGGAAGATATGAGAGTGAGATTACAGTGACTTTGTTCCTAGAAAATCACTTACAAAAATATTTCGACAGACTTTCATATTTACAAGTATAGATTACAAAATTTAAAATACTAGTATTGCAAATGTACATTATGCAATTATTCTTTCTTGAAAAACAATATTAGTTATAAATCATCAATTTAATGTTGAACACTGAAATTGTAGTGAAAAGTGAAATAACATTGCGCAATTGTGTCATTTTGTCTGTAATCATGTGATGGTAGAAAACAATAACTATCCTACCCCCTTCTACTGTTTTTCCAAATACTTCAGCCCTACCTTTCCACCACAATAAAAGGACTTTTAATCTCATGTGGGCCCCACTTATACCGAACCAAAAAAAACCCTTTGGTGGGCTCCACATGTACACACAAAGAAAACAATCCAAGAAAGGAAAATGGTATGTGGACAACGAATTTTTGACAACAATTTCACAAAGCCACGTGTCTTCTATGCATTGGCTAATTAAATTGAAAAAAAAAAGGAAGAGGTTATGAGGCGAGGGGTATTTTTGGGATTTTCAGTTTAAAATTTTAAGAAATGGCTTTGGCGGTTTAGGGTGGGCAATACGTGCGTTCAACCCTTCCATCTTGTCTGTCGCTCTCTCCTCCATCTTCACCCTTCCATCTTCTCTGTCGCTCTCTCCTCCATCTTCTCTGTCTGGTTATTTTGTTGTGGATTTCCCATCTGGTGGAGGAGGCCGTGGAGCATTGTTATCCGTCTTTGTTGGTGTAAGTAAAAATGGCCGAGCCTTGACATTGTCTTTTACATTGTGTTTTTGGTGTTTCATTAAGCTTAATGATATAACGAGTGTGCAATGTTATCTTGTTAGGGCCGTTTCAATGGAAGGGAAAAAACCAAGTGTAAGAAAAATTAAAATTTTGTGTTAATATATTATTTGATTATCATATCAATTGTAGGTATTAATAAATTGATCATAATTTTTTTGTAGTGGCGGCTTCTTATCTCGATGGACTCATCGATCATTATTGAAATGAATCGTTTACTACGAAAGTGTCATGTGGAGCGGATTAGGATGACTCCATTTATGTGGTGTTTGAATATTCAAAGCCCTGTGGAGGTGAATATGAAATTATTGAAGGTTATGGTTTGCAGGTGGGTCGGGCATGATAATAGTTTTAGAGTAAGTCAACAGTTGGTGCCCTTTTCAGTTATTGATGTGTTCATGAGCATAGGTTTAGAAATAGGTGGTTTAGAGATTTCGTTTGATGAAGTAGTTGTTGGATTGGTTGGTGAAATGTTCAAATCAAAAACTATCAGTTTGAAGGACTTGACGGACATGTTTAATGTCATTGTGCATGATAATAACATTGATGTTGATGTAGTATGTAGGTTATATATATTAGTTTGTTTGGTTGTTTTCTATTTTCCTAGGAAATCAAGGCATGTTTGTAACATGCCTTTTGCAGTGTTAGATGACTTAGACAGTTTGTGTCTATACGATTGGTGCACCGGTGTACATAAACATATTGTAGATAATTTAAATAAATGTAAGAAGAAAATTATGAGAGGAGGTATCGCGGAGTCACTCACTCTTAGTGGCAATGTGGCAGTGTTGCAGGTAACATGATTTGTAGTTTATTATTTTGATGTACTGCAGAACATTGTCAATTAGGTTTGATGAAATAATATTATGATATTGTAGGCTTGGGCGGTTGAAAGACTTTCTTTGCATGGTCATGCTTCACACAGGTTTTTCCCGCGCATAATGCGATGATTCCCGTATAAATCAAGGACCGAAAAAATTGAACATATATTTAAGACCGGAGATCTAAGTGTTTTGATATTTGTTATTTTTTATGTAAAAATGGATTGTCTTTTTTGTCAAAATTTGTTGTGTGATATTGGTGCAGTTAAATATGGAGTGGTATGTACGAAAGGAAGATCGTCATCGGCCGGAAATCCGTGCAGCTTTCAACATGGATGACGGAGGGATGAGTGAAGGATCCTTGGCTGAAGGATCCAAGGTTGAGAAAGATGATGACGAAAGCTCTGATGACGGGACATGGGAAGCAGGTGCCGAGGAGAGATTGAGGAAAAATAATGAAGATATCAGAGCATTGAATGCCAAGATTGGAGTTCTTACTAGGGAGTTATTTGAAATTTGTCAAACTCCAATCTTTACTGAAGAAGATGCATGTGGCACTGATGAAGAGGTTGATGGTGGAGTTGATGAAGCACCTGAAGTTGGAGGTGACGAGAAGCCTAAAGTTGGGGGTAACAAAGAGGCTGAAGTTGGTCGTGATTGTGGATTTGAAGAAGAAGGTGATGGTAATGCAGTTCATGACCCCCTAGGTGCATATACTGAAGTAAGAGGGGAGGATAAAACCGCACATGAAGATGAGATAGTTTCAAGAACTGTTGATAACATTGTTTGTATTGAAATCGATGATGATGGTGATGAAGAAGAACGGGAGGTCATACCATTGGTTATCCCCCCATTGCGCAGTTTTGTTGGTGTTCCAAGCACCACTGTTAATGTAGACCAATTGTACAGAGCAGTCAGCGTCAGAGAGATCACCGTATACAGGTATATGTTGTGAATTGTAGTTGTGGTTGACGAATCTCTATTGTTTGTGATTGACTAATATTTATATGTTTAGGGTTGTATGCGAGATAATTGGGCAAACCTTGAGCACGACTTCATTTTACACTTTGGCCCCGATAAAATACGTTGATAACATGGTTAGTATTGTGACATTTGTTTGTGTTTCATGTTGTAGTTTATGTTAGTAATGTGAAAATTTTTTATTGTGTAGGTGGTGTTATTTGCTTGTACGATGTTTATGTACTTTGAGAAAAGGTTGTGCGGTGTTGTTAAGAGGATTCATTTTAGTCCGTTATACTCGGTAAATAAAATTTGATATGGTATGATATATTTCATTGAATAAATGAATTTTGATTGATTTTTGATTGATGATTTTGAAATTGTCCACAGCACCATATTCTTACTGATTATAGGAAACGTCCACAGAATCGTCATGTTTGGACGCTTCATAACTATAACAGTTATCTGCGTTGCGATCAGTTTGGACTTGGAGACATTGTCACAACTGACTTTGTGAGTAACCTTTAATTTGCAATATTTGTCCACTTTTGGTTGTAAACGTGTTACTGATATTGTTTATATTGTTTGTAGTTGTTTATGCCATTTGTCCACGATGATCATTGGTGGTGTTATTCAGTGAAATTGAGTTCATTTTGGATTTTTGTCGTTGTTGTCAGCTGTACATACCAATTTCGATAACAACATCAGTTGATATATACAACTTCTTCGCTGTTTTTTTGTCAATTTATTATGTTTTTGTAAGTGACAATGGTCGTCCATGAAATCCCATTGATGAATGTTTGGAATGCATATGAATACACCAAAATTTACTATTGTAATCGATTACGAGGAAGTCGTAATCGGTTACACGTTACAGTTCATTAAAGAAAACTACCCACTACATTAGTACGTATAGAAAGTCTATAAATTGCAATCGTGTACATAACCGCCCAATCACGTCCTTCTTCAAAAACGTTTGCAAAACCTCGCTTCTCTCAGTGCAAAACCCTAAACAAAATTAAATGGGTGATCGTGGAACCAAGAAACAAAAGGCATCTTCTTCCGTTGGTGGACGTCGACGCCGCCGGAGTCCAACCCCGTCACCATCCTCATCCCCTCCAACGCCTAACAATGATCTCTTCTCCTCGGATGAGCAACAGGAGAAATATGCCCAACATTTTGTCAATCGTGAAATATTGGAAAGTAAGTATCTAGAGTACGGTTACTTTGAAGGAAAAAGATTCTATGACATATTGGTCGAAGCTGGGCTGACTGAATTTGTCTCTTTAAGAAGACATTACCACCCAGAATTAGTGAGAGTGTTCTACAGCAACATGTCAATATCGGATACTGGGGTTATTCGAAGCGAGGTAAAAGGTGTCAAAATTAGGCTCAACCCTAATCTTTTTCAACAACTCACTAATCTCCCCTCTAATGGTGTTCGTTATGAAGGAAAACTTCTAGATGAGTGGAAAGAACAATATGATTCTGTTACTGCAAGGCAACTAGTGTGTAGAGATGATGCAGTCATACAATCCAGAATACTAGCGGGCCAAATGAAGGTTCAATCAAGGATACTTCATTACGTTCTCACTCGAGTATTAATTCCTCGTGCAACCAATATTGGTCAGGCATCCGAAGAGGATATTATGCTGCTATGGGCATTTTTCAATTCCATTCACATTAACTGGGGACATCTTATTAGATATAAGATGAAAAGAGCATTAAGGGAGAACACAAAGTTGCCATATCCACATTTGATAACCATCTTCATGGAACACTTTGAAGTGCCTACTGACATTGATCCCTTTTCAGAAGTGAAGTTCAAGCAAAAAATTGGTTGTGAAGTTGTAGCATCATTTGGTTATGTGCAAAATGATGAAGGAGAATGGGTTCCCAAAGGCAACGCCCCCTATCCCCCCTTACAAGAAGGTCAACATGAACAAGGAGAAGATGATGAACATGGCAGTTCATCTACAACAATAAATAATGTCATCAACCGCATAGAACAACTTCAGACCTTCGTTGGTACAAGATTTGATGCCTTTGAAACTCGATTTGATGCCCTTGAAACTCAATTTGGAAACATGGACATCGTCATCAATACAAGGTTTGATGCGTTGCAATCGCGCGTTGGGAACACTGAAGAACAACTGCAACACTTGCAAAGTGCTTCTGAAAACAATCCTCAGACTTAGAATTGCTTGCTAGGCTTTATTTTCTGCATTATAAAAAACTATGTACCACAGTTCCTACTTTGATAATTTCAAGTCTTTAATTTAATGAAGTTCTTTAGTATCAAACTGGTTCCTCAATTTTAGACATTTAATATGTAATGTTCAATTTATGATACACTTAATACAATTGCAGTTGTGAGTAAAACACCAATACCACTAACCAAATATTACCTCCCCATCCACTTAGAGGTGGAGTTCTGCCTAAAAGTCACTGGTTTTGACAATGGTCACCCTTGTGACCCTGACTGACTACTTCAGTTGAAGTTTCTGTACAAAAATTCATTTTCTCTCGGGTAATCGTTTACCAGGACTGTGTAAACGATTACCACAGCCTTTTTTCAACACTATCATTCATCCCTTGCACAACATGGTCCCCCCACTCATGAGGGGTCACTCTACACTCCTTGGGGTCACATCACATCACCCACCACCATCTCCCATCACTTAAATACCAGGAGCTTCCAAACACAAGTGCAAAAGTGACTGAAAGTCACTGGTTTTGACAATGGTCACCCTTGTCACCCTGACTGACTACTTCAGTTGAAGTTTCTGTACAAAACCTAATTTTCTCTCGGGTAATCGTTTACCAGGACTGTGTAAACGATTACCACAACCTTTTTTCAACATTATCACTCATCCCTTGCACAACTTGGTCCCCCCACTCATAAGGGGTCACTCCACACTCCTTGGGGTCACATCACATTACCCACCACCATCTCCCAACACTCAAAGACCAGGAGCTTCCAAACACAAAAAGTGACTGAAAGTCACTAGTTTTCACAATGGTCACACCTGTCACCCTGACTGACTACTTAAGTTGAAGTTTCTGTACAAAACCTGATTTTCTCTCGGGTAATCGTTTACTAGGACTGTGTAAACCATTACCACAACCTTTTTTCAACACTATCACTCATCCCTTGCACAACTTGGTCCCCCCACTCATGAGGGGTCACATAACATCACCCACCACCATCTCCCATCACTCAAACACCAGGAGCTTCCAAACACAAGTGCAAAAGTGACTCAAACTCACTTCTTTTGACAATGGTCACCCCTGTGACCCTGATTGACTACTTCAGTTGAAGTTTCTGTACAAAACCTCATTTTCTCTCGGGTAATCGTTTACCAGGACTGTGTAAACGATTACCAGAGGCGTTTTTCAACATTCTCAGTCATCCCTTGCACAACTTGGTCCCCCCACTCATGAGGGGTCACTCCACACAACTTGGGGTCACATAACATCACCCACCACCATCTCCCATCACTCAAACACCAGGAGCTTCCAAACACAAGTGCAAAAGTGACTCAAACTCACTTCTTTTGACAATGGTCACCCCTGTGACCCTGATTGACTACTTCAGTTGAAGTTTCTGTACAAAACCTCATTTTCTCTCGGGTAATCGTTTACCAGGACTGTGTAAACGATTACCAGAGGCGTTTTTCAACATTCTCAGTCATCCCTTGCACAACTTGGTCCCCCCACTCATGAGGGGTCACTCCACACACCTTGGGGTCACATAACATCACCCACCACCATCTCCCATCACTCAAACACCAGGAGCTTCCAAACACAAGTGCAAAAGTGACTCAAACTCACTTCTTTTGACAATGGTCACCCCTGTGACCCTGATTGACTACTTCAGTTGAAGTTTCTGTACAAAACCTCATTTTCTCTTGGATAATCGTTTACCAGGACTGTGTAAACGATTACCACAGCCTTTTTTCAACACTCTCACTCATCCCTTGCACAACTTGGTCCCCCCACTCATGAGGGGTCACTCCACACACCTTGGGGTCACATAACATCACCCACCACCATCTCCCATCACTCAAACACCAGGAGCTTCCAAACACAAGTGCAAAAGTGACTCAAACTCAATTCTTTTGACAATGGTCACCCCTGTGACCCTGACTGACTACTTCAGTTGAAGTTTCTGTACAAAACCTCATTTTCTCTCAGGTAATCGTTTACCAGGACTGTGTAAACGATTACCACAGGCTTTTTTCAACACTCTCACTCATCCCTTGCACAACTTGGTCCCCACACTCTTGAGGGGTCACTCCACACTCCTTTGGGTGACATAACATCACCAACCACCATCTCCCAACACTCAAACACCAGGATCTTCCAAACACAAGTGCAAAAGTGACTGAAAGTCACTGGTTTTGACAATGGTCACCCCTGTCACCCTGACTGACTACTTAAGTTGAAGTTTCTGTACAAAACTTGATTTTCTCTCGGGTAATCGTTTACCAAGACTGTGTAAACCATTACCACAGCCTTTTTTCAACACTATCACTCATCCCTTGCACAACTTGGTCCCCCCACTCAAAATGTGATTCAAATGAACTGGTTTTGACAATGGTCACCCATGTAACCCTGAATGACCACTCAAACACCAACATCTTACAAACAAGCCTGCAACTTATCAAACACAAACCTTCACCATATTCTCAAATCCACAAACCCACAAATCATAATAACAATGGTATTCAAAAAATTAAATATGTGACCAACCAAACCAAAAACTCAAATTTTATATCATTCAACTAAATCCGATACATTACACTTTGTTTTCTTAATCTATTTACAATGATCATTTACTTTCCATTAATCAACTCAATACACATATCACTCATTTTTTATTCTAAGCACTACGGTTCCGGTGTATGGAGTCCTAAGTGCTCTTCCCTTGTAACGCCTTCGTGATCCAACCCTAACATACGTCTTCAAAGGTTGTTCATTTCCGTCAATGTCAGTAGGGGATACTAAACCAGTGTTCATGGATGGTTCTGTATGAGGCACACTTTGTCCACCGTGATCTTTATTTTGTCGTCTTGCCTTCTCTTCAGCCAATTGTGCCTCTAAACTTGCAACCCTCCTTTTAAGTTCTTCTATTAGAAATTCTTGATCCTCTAAGGCACGCATAAAAGTTTCTCTTCGATTTCTTTTTTGTTTTTTATTTGGTCTTCGTGTACCATCCTTTCTTGTTGGTGTTGGTCTGTATTCCTTCTTATCCTTGGTTGAAGCACCAACATAAACATCGTCAACAACCTGAAATTTAACCACACATTACACACTACACAACTTTTCTCAATATATCAAAACATAACAAAACTTCGGATAACAAACCACATACCAAACCTGTCTCCATACACCATTTTACGAACTTGTCTCCAACACTTATATTCATCCAATGCAATATTCGTGGAAATTTATCAATTGGACCTTCCGGTGGAACAAATAGCTCAAAAAACCATACCTAAGAAAAATAATTCATCTTAACTTGTAGTAAGAAACTAAAATCACACAACAATAAACAAACAATTTACATTTTACATCAACAAGTAATAATTACCTGCAGCATGTAAACACAACCATCCACGTAAACGTTTGTTGTACCTTTGCCTTTCTTCAAGCCTTCTGAAGCTTTGCACAAACTACGTAACAAAAAACGATAAACTAGACTACCCCAACAATAACTACCCAAACCACTTAAGTTGTCAACAATATTAAACATTACGGGAAACACTTTTCCGCTACGTTTTGGAAATAAAATCTCACTTATACCTACCAATAGGTAAAGGCTACAAAAATGAGAACAAGGGATCTTTTTCTTGTGTTTTCGCATTAGAATTTTGTATATCGAATTCAATTCCTTTGTTCCTTTGCCTATGTATTTCACACATTCAATATTTCCCATTTCTTCCTTTAAGTTAATATTTTCACCGTCTGTACTCAATCCCAACCCTAAATAAAAATCATTTTCATTTATATTCAAAACTTTATTTCCAACTAAAAAACCACTACTCGAGTCGTCCCACTTACCCAATAACTCACTCAATATATTTCTACCTAGTTTAACATTCACATTGACATCTAAAAACCACGCAAATGAAGTCTTCGCAATCAGTGACCGATGCTCGTTTGTCAACCGTTCGTTCAAAGTACATATATACTTTGTCGAAAAAGAGTGACGAACAGTCAACTGCATCAACCAAAATAAAATCAGCAAAACTACTAAAACCCAATAACCCAATAACTAAAACAAAAGGATACGAACCCCAAACCTTAACCCAAACCAAAAAACCATGGTACGAAATCGAACGGATAACCACTTACCTTCGTCGTCGGACAATGCTCACCGGACCTTGCCATTGCGCACGATAACTTGTACGAAAAACACCACCTTTACGAAAATGGAGGGAGACAACACGACGCACACAGAACAATCACAGAGAAAGCAAACTCAAGAGGTAGGAAACGCAACCTTCGTTTCCAATGAAACAGACAGAGGGGTATTTTGGGATTTTCAATTAAAACAAAGCTTACAGACTTCCACTTCCACGGTTTTTAAAAAAAATTCATTTTAAATCAAACCAATGAACATGCGACACGTGGCGTTGTAAAAAAATTGTTAAGAAATCGTTGTTGGAATATCACGATCCTCCAAGAAATGTTCCTATCACGATTTGAAACCAAGACTTTTTCCTACAAGCTCATACTTCTACCACCAAGCCACAAGCTTTTCATGGGTATTTACACAAAAAAAAAATACACATATAACCCATACAAATGGCAACATATATCATTAACACAATAAATAAATAAAACTATAACTTAATCTATTTATTCACCAAAATATTTTAACACAACCACACAAAATTATTTTATTTTATGTTATTTTTTATTTTCCTGTTTTTACATTTTGTAAACAATATAGGTAGAGTTTTCCTACAACAAGATGACGACAATGTTAAAAATGTTCACATGGACTATTAGAGATTGTCTAAAACTTTCAATGCTAGAAGGTGCAATGTAGTTTCTTTTAGTCATTGATGATTACTCAAGGTTGACATGAGTTTTTATGATGAAGAAGGAATTAGGCAGATGAGAAGTTTAAGCATTATATACTCCTAATAGTTAACTAATCAAAATAATTGTTAAGTGTCTAAGGACTTCCAATATATTGGAATTCTACATTAAATAGTTTAACAACTTTTGTAAAGATAAATGCATCACAAGACATTTGACTAACTATCATGTTCCACAATATAATGGAATCACCAAGATTATAGCCTTGTTCAAGAGGACAATGAGCATATTGTACCACTCTAATTTAGATAGATGTTATTAGAGGTGATGTTATTAGAGGTAAAGTGGTGAGCACAATGTGTTATTTGATGAATCGTTTTCCATCTACAACCATTGGATGCAAGACTTTGATTGAGATTTGTACAAGTTCACTTCCTATTCAACATTAAAGATATATGGTGATTTGCTAAACTTGAACCAATGTTTAGGAAAAGTGTATTTATGATTTATACAAAAGACATTATAATTGATAAAGTTCTAAATACACAAAAGAGTTTTAGTACTCATCAACACAATTAAAAACATATGGATTATTCAAAAGCATGATAAGTTTTATATGAAAAATCCATGTCATAAGTCTTTAACATTTATAAATGAGTATTTATGATGCCTAATAACAATACTTAATTATTTATTTAAAGATTACACTTATACTTTAATTGATAAAAAAAATAAGAGAAAGTTTTTACATAAGAAAATGAGATAATAAATAAAGTAAAAACTTGAGATTGTATAATTGAAGATAAATAATACAAAAAACAATAAATAAATATATATTTATAAACAATAAAAATAATAAATACATAATAGATTACACATAATAAACATGTTAAATTTATTGTCATCTTGATTATTCATTTCTGTTTACGTGTATAAGAAATAGAAAAAAATGTAACTTTCTCTTTTGGTGTTGATTTAGGGGGTAAAAAGAAGCGACGAAAATTCGAAAATATAAAATGTTTGAAAATATAATTTTTTTATGCTGTACTAATTATGTTATATAACATTATTATCAATTATATACGATAAAAATATAATTTTTAATTTTTAATAATTATTAATAGACATGTTTTTATATTATATAAAATAAATAATTAAAATAATAAATTAAATTGATTAATTTAAATTTTAATATTTCATAAAGTAATTTATTGAAATTTATTATTATTTTAAAATGTATTATTTTTGTTTATCAATATTTTATAATATTTTTATTTTAAATAAAACACATCTTTTAAAACTAATTTATTCTTTAAAAATTTATTTTCAAAATTTATTAATATAAAACAATAGTATATCACAATAAGGTACATTTATTTCTCATCGGTTTTCCTTAACCCAATGAATCATTAAAGTGTTTTTGTTTCTTCTAAACTCACAATTTTATTTCTTTAAAACCAATAAAATCCACTTCTAAATATTTTTAAATTTTACTTTAATTGTTACCAAATATATTGATAGTTTGATTCGATTTAAGTACTTCATTGCAAAATCGTAACTTTATTTATGAATCATGAGAATAAATGTTATATATATATATATATTAATGTCAGTCTATTATGATATTATTTGTATTAATATTATGATTAAAAGTCATAAATTTATTAGTTAAATCTGATTTTGATTTATGTTTGTTTAATAAAATGGTAAAAGTTAGAAAACATGACAAAAATTAGAGCGATGAGAATCAAAATAAAATATTAGTGATAATAAAAGAAATAAAAAAAATTGTTTTGGGGGAAACAGCTAGATTATTACTTGTATCAGTACCGAGAGAAGTAAGAAGAGAGAGGAAGATAAAAATACAGGTGAGAGAGCGAGAGAGAAATTGCGTGCACAGTGAAGTGAATAGTATAAATGTACAAACTCTCTGTTCAGTGTGTGGCACCGTTTACCTTCTCACTTTGCACTCTCTCTTACTCGTCCTCTTCTGTTCGCTTCTCTATTCGTTCCACTTCTTCTCGGTTCGTTCTCTTTGGTTTTCACTTTCAGTTTTTAATGATTATTTTATGTTTTTTCAGCCATTTTCATCATGGAAAGAAGTGGGTCAATTTAACTGAGACTCTGATTTTCGAGCTTGCCTACCCTTTCTGGTTTTCCTATCTCTTTGCCTTCAAAATTTGGTTTTGATTTATCTGGGGTTTGAATTTGATGTTCAAATGAGCAACTTAATGCCCTCCCTTCTCATGCTTAGCGCTTCCGACTTTTTTTGTGTGGGTTATGAGTTGCTACTAAGCCTGATTTTGTGAACCTTGGAGTTTGTAGTCGGCTGAAGTTGGTAAGTTTTTTAATCACTGTGTTCGCCGTGCCCTTTTGGTTGATTGGTCTGTATCTCCTTCTTAATAGAATAAGAGGATTAGCGAGTCCAAATCAATGGTCTTCACTGTGTGTTTGATTTTTTGTTTGTTGAAAACTGTGTTTGTTTTGATCAGTTAAATAATGTTAGATGTCTTTATATTCTAAAATGCAGATTTTGTTGCTCTCTATATGCTGTTATCGTTGGAATTGAATTTAAATTAAAGAGTTCTTCTAAGTAGTAGGAGGGAGTACAAGTGAGATTCGGTCAGGTTATAGAAATTGAATTGAAGACAATAGAAAGATTTAAGTGTAGTATATCTTTATATTTCATAAGATTTAAGGACAATGGCTCAAATGACTGGTAAATACTTATATTTCATGATGGACATTCCGATATTTATTAATTTGTTAATGTTATACAATTAGAATGGGGTATGGTGTGGATTTAGTTTCCAGTTAGTTCATTCACCTTTATGGGGTAAGCAAATAAACAATCTGATGAATGTTTTGCTAAATTCAGATTCCAGGATTAGATGTTTTACTGGAGGTGTAATGTCAATTATAGTCGTCTCACATCTATTTGTATTCGGGCCACAATCAGAGAAACCTATCATGGATAACCACATGCTACATTCTAGCATTGATCTTCGTTTGTATCTGTATATTGAAATTTTGGATTTGAATATTGCAATGACAGAGCAATGGCATCTCATATTGTTGGTTATCCACGAATGGGACCCAAGAGAGAGCTTAAATTTGCCTTGGAATCCTTTTGGGATGGAAAGAGTAGTGCTGAGGAGCTGCAGCAGGTTGCTGCAGACCTTAGGTCAGCTATCTGGAAGCAGATGGCGGAAGCTGGTACAAAGTATATTCCAAGCAACACCTTCTCATACTATGATCAAGTGCTGGACACAACAGCCATGCTCGGGGCAGTTCCTGCTAGATATAATTGGAATGGCGGGGAGATTGGGTTTGATGTTTACTTCTCAATGGCAAGAGGGAATGCATCCGTACCAGCTATGGAAATGACCAAGTGGTTTGACACCAACTAGTAAGTCAAATCATCCCTCTCAATTTTTGAGTTTTACATATAGTTTGATTAATTACGATTGATATGAAAGGTGTAAGTTAGTGTATGATGGAGATTTTGGTGGGGACTTTGAATGACTGCAGGAACACACACATTCGCTCACAGTTGACACTGTAGTTGATTTAAATCTATTAATGCAAAACTTAATATGGCAACTGTTTTGGTATTTGTTTAGTTCTAACAAACTTATTATCCCTTATGGTACAGTCATTACATTGTTCCTGAATTGGGTCCAGATGTTAAGTTCTCATACTCATCCCACAAGGCTGTGGTTGAATACAAAGAGGCCAAAGTTGTAAGTTCTAAGATAGATTTATCACAACTATCCTAGATTGATCTGAAAAGTTCATAATAAACCTCTGTAGACTGTGGGGTTAGAAGAATTTTTACTACCTTAACTGTTGACATATTACAAAGGTCTCTGATATGCAAAGAATGTTAGTGGCCAAAGGGAGAAATAAATTATTTTAAATTATTAATTTCATTCAATGATGCTTATAACCTTTGTCTTTCTAATATGTAGCTGGGAATTAATACTGTACCTGTGCTTGTGGGTCCTGTATCCTACTTGTTGCTGTCAAAACCAGCAAAGGGTGTTGATAAGTCATTTTCCCTTCTTTCTCTAATTGACAAGATCCTTCCTGTCTACAGGTATGGTCTTAAAGTGCTCATATGTGCTGGAATTGTATATCAATGTTGCTTCAATCATACATCGTTAAATATTTTAGGGAGGTTGTGGTTGAACTGAAGGCAGCCGGTGCTACTTGGGTCCAGTTTGATGAACCTACCCTTGTGAAGGATCTTGATGCCCACCAGTTACAAGCATTTACTCATGCCTATGCAGAGCTAGAATCAAGTTTATCTGGTTTGAATGTTCTGATTGAGACATATTTTGCTGACGTTCCTGCTGAAGCATACAAAACTCTCACCTCGTTGAAGGCTGTTACTGCATATGGGTTTGACATTGTTCGTGGAACAAAGACCCTTGATTTGATCAAGCAAGGATTTCCATCTGGAAAATTTCTTTTTGCTGGTGTTGTTGATGGAAGAAATATTTGGGCCAATAATCTTGCATCTTCTCTGAACACCTTGCAGGCACTTGGGGACATTGTTGGGACTGGTACTTGTTGTCAATTTAACATTATTATTGACGTATATTCAGCATACCAGAAATTAAATCTGAACCATCTTTTACTTTTGCAGACAAGGTTGTGGTTTCTACATGCTGTTCTCTTCTTCACACTGCAGTTGATCTTGTGAATGAGACCAAGTTGGACCAAGAGATTAAATCATGGCTTGCATTTGCGGCACAAAAGGTTGTTGAAGTAAATGCCTTGGCCAAGGCATTGTCTGGACAGAAGGACGAGGTACATCATACCAATTGAATTGAAAACTTTTTGTTACAAACCTAAGTCATTTTGTTTTTTTATGGCCTATCTTCTTGCAGGTTTACTTTTCTGCTAATGCTGCAGCCTTGGCTTCAAGGAAGTCCTCCCCAAGGGTGACAAATGAGGCCGTCCAAAAGGCCGTAAGTGCTGATTTAGATTTTCAATTTGGTTCTTTTACTTTTGAGGATTATTTTAGAAGATAAGTATGCAAAATCATCACTATTGTTGAAAGGACTAGTGACAAAACAGGTCACAGAGGATGTGATCGCTTTGTTACTATGTTGAGAAGAGAGAAACTTAGAGGGAATATAATGATTTCCTTGTGTTAGGTACATGCATGTAATCTTATAGCAAAGAAAGTATATAATACTAAGGAACAAAACTAATATCTAATAATGAGAAATATTTGGTAAGATATTTCTCTATCAAATCATATCATATTGTCCTATTTAATGTAATCAAACCATATCTCTAACATAGTCAACTCATATCCCTAACACTATAACTAAAGTTGAAGCATATTTAACATATCATTTGAAACAAACTTGTTATAAATGTCATCAACACAAGATCCCTTGAGAGACTACGTAAACATGCTTGCCAGGTAGCTGACAAAGTAAATAATGACAAAGCTAGTAGATATTTCTCAGACATGACTTTCTATCTTTCAAGGTGACAATTAATCTTCAATATGCTTCTTCCTTTCAAATCATAACACTCCCTTTCAAACTGACATATATATATAAATCTACTTGAAAAGGAGTATTAAATATATGATTTGAAAGGAAGAAGCATATTGAAGATTAATTGGCTTGAAAAGAGAATAAATTTTATTATTATCATTCATATGTATTACATTCTCCTTACCTCTATCTAATCTTCTAATCAAGGGAAATAAGAAAACAATATATTGAAAAATAATCTAAAAGATCCTACAAATATTTTCTATAATTAGGAAGATTCTATGGATATTTTCTCTAATTGGGAAGATTTTCGTCTAATTACAACACCCCCCTCAAGTTGATAAATGAATATCAATCATTCCTAACTTGTCTACAAGATCTTGAAATCTACTCGAAGGGAGTCTTTTGTAAAATTATCTGCTATCTGATGTTTTCTAGGAACGTGAGTTTTAATCACAAAGCCTTTGTTTAGATTATCTTTGATGAAATGTATGTCAATCTCAATATGTTTGTTCCTATCATGTACTGGATTATGGGGAATGTTCATGGTAGACTTATTGTCACAGTGTAGTTGCACAGGGTTGTCCACCTTGACTTGAAGGTCATCCAAAATGATTTTCATCTAGAGTCCTTCACACATTCCTTGAGCAAGAGCTTAGAATTAAGCTTCTACACTAGAACGAAGTACTCTATCCTGCTTTTTGCTCCTCCACGTTACCAGACTATCTCCAAGGAACACACAATACCCAAAAGTAGATTTTCTGTCAGTAATAGAACCTGCATAGCCAACTTAAGAATATATTTTCATAGTCAATGAGTCCTCCCTTTTGAATAATAGCCCCTTTTCTGGACTTGACTTCAAGTATTGGAGAATTTTGACAGCTGCTTACATGTGTCTCTCTTTTGGATCATGTATAAATTGGCTCACTACAATAATTGCATAAGCAATGTATGCCCTTGTGTGTGATAGATAAATCAATTTTCCTACCAATCTTTGATATCGGGCCTTCTCTACAAGAGCACTTTCTTCACTTCCAATTATGTGATTCTGTTCTATAGCTATGATTCTGTTCTATAGGATCTGTTGAGGTTCTACATCCCAACTTTCCTGTTTCTTTGAGGAGATAAATACATATTTCTTTTGGGAGATGAAAATTCCATTCTTGGAGTAAGCAACCTCTTCCAAAAAAATATTTGAATTTTCCTAGGTCTTTCATTTCAAATTGGGCTGCCAATTTTTCTTTTAACGCGTATTTTTCTGTTTCATTGTCTCCTGCAATAATCATATCATCTACATAGACAAGCAATAAAGTGAATTTACCAGTAGAAAAGTGCTTTATGAATAGAGTATGATCTCCTTTGCTTTGTCCGTATCCTAAGGAAACTATTGCTTTTGTAAATCTTCCAAACCATGCTTTAGGGGATTGCTTAAGGCTATACAGTGCTTTCTTTAGGAGGCATACCTTGTTTCTTTCATTTTTCACTTCAAAACCTGGGGAATTCTCCATGTACACTTCCTCTTCTAGATTTCCATGAAAAAGACATTCTTCACATACAATTGGTGTAAGTCCCATCCAAAATGAGCAGCCAAAATGAGAACAACTCGAACTATATTCATGTTTGCCACTGGGGCAAACGTCTCCTCATAGTCAATCCCATAGGACTAGGTATATGCTTTTGCCAACAATCTAGCTTTATATTTTTCTATTGTCCCATCTGCCTTATGTTTCAATGTGAATATCCATCTACATCCCACCGCCTTCTTGTCTCTTGGCTTATCAACAATCTTCTAAGTTGAATTTCTTTCTAATGCATTCATCTCTTCTTTCAAGGCTTGATTCTATTGTTCAGGTTTCATGGCCTCTTGGATTGGGGTAGGAATTTTTGTGGCATCAATGGCAGAAAAAGTTTTTGTGCGTATTAAAGAGATTGTTAGTACAAACATATTGAGAAATAGGATATTTATCACATGATTTTCTCAATGTAATGGGTAAATCCTCAGTAATACTTATCTCCTCATTGTTATCTTTAGGGATCCTCTTCTTCGGATTAGACAATTATTCTTGCTCGAGAGTTAAAGTGAGTTGTTTTCTTCTTTCATATTTTTTGCCAAAAGAAAATTGTCTTCTACCTCTTCCTCACTATGGACTACGGTAGCTTCATTGCTTAGATCTTGAGCATCCTGCAAAGACAAACATGACAATGACAAGAAGGAAAGTTCATCCACCTCAAGTGCATTCTCCCCCTAAAGTGGTGGGCTGATATAAAATGATTGTGTTTTATGAAAGGTGACATCCTTGGTGATAAATACATGACAACTCTGAGAATGATAAGATTTGTATCCTTATTAGAAGGATACCTAATAAAGACACATTTAAGAGCTCTGGGATCTAATTTACTACGGTTAGGATGATGAAAGTGAATAAAAGCAATACATCCAAAGACTCGACTAGGTAAACTCGTTATTAGGGGGAGAAGGAACAAAAGACAATTGAGACCTATAGGACTAATGCCATTTAAGATACGGGTAGATAACCTGTTGATGAGATATGTGGCAGTTAACACGACTTCTCTCTGGTAATTTGTTGGAACAAACATTTGAAAAAGAAGAGCTCTAGTTACTTTAGGAAAATGACAATTCTTGCTTTCTGCAATCTCGTTTTGTCGAGGGGTGTTTACACATGTTAGTTCATGAACAATACCATTATGAGACAAAAAATTGAGAAATTCATGATTCACATATTCAATACTATTATAAGCCCTGATTCTTTTGATATTTTTTCCAAATTGATTGTGGACAAGACGAAAAAAATTACCAAAGATTTGGAAAACTTTTGATTTATTTTTCATAAGGTATGTTCACGTGACAGGGGTACAAAGGGTAACATACCATTTGGTTCCGGAAATAGATTCTATAACGGGTCCCCAAACGTCAGAATGAATTAAATCAAATGGAGAAATACTCTTTTTATTACTAATAAGATAAGATGCACAATGATATTTTGACAACTACAAATATCACAATTAAAAGACTGAATAGACTCTTTGGTATACAAATAGAGAAATAAGGACTTGATAAGATTGAATGAAGGATGCCCAAGCCTTTTATGTGTAACCATATTTGGAAATTTTCCCACGTCTCATATGTAACTTGTTTTTGAATCATGATTTTTGTTTTGCTTTGGTCATCAGACATATACAACCCACTTTGCTCCTTAGCAGTTAAAATTGTCTTCTCGTGACAAGGTCCAGAAAAACACAATATGTTGAGAGAAATGTTACAATATTTAAATCCTGTATTAGTTTTTGCATAAAGATAAGACTATTGGCTGATTGTGGAACATGTAAAACATCCTTTAATACAATAGATGAGTCGAAAATTATATTTCTAGAGCTTCACAAAGCCATCTCCATTTCCAGTGTTCTAGCCCCATTCAACATACTACCATGTGTCAATGGCATCATTGATTGTATGCTCTTGAGACGTGGCCTAATGTCGTCCTTCAATCCCAAAACAAAATAGGCAAAATAATGATTGTCAGGAATGAGATACTTGAGAAACCAAATACTCAAAACTCTTGGTATATTCTTCTACGCCGCATGTTGTTTAAGCATTGTAAGTTACTCATAACTACATCCCTCTCGCCATCCTCCACATCTCTCCAACTAGGCTTCCTTCAATTGTTCCCCGACAAATCTTCATTGTCATTCACTAGAGAATTAAAGAAATGAATGGCGCCTCCCTCCATGCACAATTGTGCCAAACTGATCTTCACCTCCTCACTAGTTTCCTGCATTTTGAAATAAGTTTCTGTTCTAGTAATCTAGCTAGCAGGATCTTCACCATTAAACAGGGGAAACTCGATCTTCTTGATTGATTGTCAGAATTCCTCCATTGCATCCCCCTAAAAGGGGCATAGCTCAGACCTCGAAACACTATTTCTTCGAGCCCACTTACTCGTCTCATTCCTCTGCTCTTTTTTGTGAAAGGCTAAGGGAGATCGACTCCATCAGCTTTGTTTGTGCCTCTGCTTGAACCTTAAGCTCCTCAACCGACACTTTCATCTGTGACACTGGAGCCTCGAAACAGTTCGCTCACGACTCCATGTTATCCTCCTTTACTAATTCTTCAATCTGTATGGTGGTTTGCTTCTTCCTCCCTTTTGGCATCCACTAAGGTCACAAATCTGATAGGTCAGACCAAATTGATGGAAACCAAAATATTACAAAAATATAATAGAACACACAAGTAATGGGAAAGTATATGATATTATTGAAAAGTTGGGAAAATCAAAAGGAGTGAGACTCCCATTCCAAAGCAGAGCTCTTAAACAGAGAAATTAAGATGATTCTCTATACCCCAACACCTCTCCTCCTTTCTCTCTCTCCCCTATACCCAATAACGACATTCCTCTTTCTCTCACCCTAACAACCTCTAATAACCTTAAGAGATTGACCCTACTACCCTTGCCAGCTCAGCATCTTGCATATTGCCTTTCTTCCTTCTCCTCATATACACTTTCCACTTGTTAGGGTCCGTGTCCACCCAATATGAGTGGGCCAATTGAAAAAATCATGACTAACACCATAAAGACGTGTATCATTGGTGTATAATAATTTGCTGTGTTCCTAGATTTCAAAATATGTTTCGTAGGAACAATTTTTTTTTTTTTAAAGAAGAGTGAAAGGAACCCTTGAGAATATTGCATAACTGAGCATCAATTTTCAACCAATGGGTAACTTTAGGAAAATCAATAAATGTCACGTTCTGAGTAATATGATCAACATACCCTTAACTCTTAACCCAAAGTTTAATGTTTGATGTGCAAGTTGCATAATTAGTGGCATCTAACTTATCAATTGATAAATGTACATTGACATAGTTTGTATATATCAACGGGTAAGACGTACTAGTGACAAAAGAGAGGTCAGACGCGAATTAGGCCCAATCAATAGAACCAGGCCAATCCAAATAGAGGAGGTTGCAACGAGTCCATCGAAGGTGGTTGATGTCGGAGACAACGACACACGTGCTACCATAAGCGGCTAGAAATTTCTCGGCTTGTGATAGTGATTGTGATCATGATGTTGAGATGCCAACGTAGAAGAAACAGGTGTATCATTGATGGGTTTACTAGGTACACACAAAAGTGTGATACAAGTTGAAGTCAGTGGGAACAATAGGTGAACCCAAAATTTGATCACAAATAATAGTATGAAGAACTTTGACCGTTGTCCTTTTTCTTGGGCAGGAGTAGAGGTAAAAGACAAAAATTCATTAAATTCATGGAAAAGAGCATGAATTTTACTCATATAATAAGCCACAGAGTTCTAATGCCGAGGAGCAACAACATTGAAAAGATAAAGACAAACACCATAAAGACGTTGAGTATCATTGGAGTTGAAAATATGACTGATTTTATTATTCAGAATCATAAAAAATACATTCTCATATCCTCTATTTGTAGCAATGTAATTCTCCTAAAAATGGAAATAGGAAAACTAGGTAAATAAAATAAAATAGAAAATTATATATCTATTTTCTCTAATTAGGAAGATTATAAAGATATCTCTTCTAATTACAACAATTGGTATATAATAATTTGGCTTGTTCCTAGATTTTGTAACATCCCAAAAAAATATAGCTCTAAACTCTATTTAAAAGTTCTTACATTTACAATAAAATAGAACACTTACTGAAAATAAAACTAACTTACAGTTATCCTAAAATAACCATAAATTTAAAATTTTACAGAAACCTATACTGAAACAAACCACAAGAACCAACCGAATGGTAATACAAGCAGGGTATTACACCGAACAGTCCTACACTAATACAAAAATAAGCATAAGACCGATCGGTAACGGAAACCATCCTCTCCTGCCAGCGCCTGCTCTAGAGAACTCTCAACACCTTCTGCTCACACCCACAGGGTAATCATTCCAATGACAAAGACGACCGAACGGACAACATGACAAGACAGGAAAGGGTAAGCTAATGTAATTTAATTAACCATGTTAACATGCAATTCAGACAAACATATAATACAATCATACATATATAGAAATTATACAATCATATTATAACCGACAACTTTTACTCTGATTGTCCGGACTGTATGAATATGTAGCTATGGCCGTTCGTGCACTCGTGGGTGAAGTAACTAGAAACACCCTCAGCTGCCACACGAGGTTAGCCCGTTATCCATCACCTTAGGTCAAGGTAAACATACCGCCCAGGCTAGGACCTCCTGCTATTCTCACGACATGCCTCACCATTCTCTACTTGAGAATTGGTGACCATTAGAATGTCAGGATGAACGCCAAAACTGAGCTTCCCATATTCATACTTTTACCATATTGAAACCACCACTGAGATTCATACTTTTATCACATGAAACTACCACTGAGACATTCCTCCTTGGAATTCTCTTTCTCGTCACATTAGAATATCATACCATACTTAATTACCAACATGCTTCCTCATCCATAACACATTTAAGTAAAATCAAACCGAACAGTAAAACAAACACCACCCTTGATCACAACCGAACGAAAATGATAACCTTAGTCTATGAACAAGACCAAATGGCCGAACACTCTCAATATGTGAATATATGACCGAACGGTCATGTAAAGAGTAAAACTCAATCATGAGCCGAACGTCTTTGAAGCTGAACGCCAGAACAACCGAATTCTAAAGCTAAAACCGAACACTTGAATCTTAGACCGAACCCTTTTGATTTAGAACGAATATTAATGCCTTAGACCGATCACTATTTGCTTAGGCAGAACACTATTGGCTTAGGCCGAACACTATTGATTTAGACCGAACACTTAGAGCTTAGACCGAACACCAATACAAACCAAGTACAAGACCAAGCACTACCGAGACCGAACACTACCGAGACCGAGCGCTAACACTAGCATAACTGCTAGTACAAGACCGAGCGCTTCTGAAACCGAATGCTGGTAAATGACCGAGCACTACCAAGACAGTATGTGACCGAGCGGTCATTAACAGTTAAGGCCTATAACAGACCGAACGCAGTTTAAATTCAAGAGCCATGACTAGACCGAATGCTATATTCAATGGAATATTAACACAAGACCGATCAGTCATTAACTAAGAATCCACAATATTAGAACTAAGTTAAGACCGAGCACCAGATAAAGCCGAACGGTCAATTAAAGACGCTCAGCGAACTACATAATTTTGCAGAATAACTGCAGAATTATGATCAACACCAATCCTTACCAATTTCACTACATTCTCCCAACTTCTAATCCTCCAAACGTATATCATATACATCACTACACATTAATTAAGAATATCTAAGTCTTTCTAACATCATTAAGAGAGTTTCATCACAGATTTGAGAGTCAATTCTGCAGAATCATGAACTCAATGACCGAGAATTAGATTTCCTAGTTTTTGGCACATTTATGAGTGAATTAAGAATTCTAACAAGTCTTTAATCAACTTACCCAGATTTCCCATACAAACCAAACTCAAACCGAACATAATTTCCCCATTTTCACTACCACACTTCCTTCCAATTTCACTCGGCCACTGAACCATAATCATGCAGAGACACAATCATCATAAACACATCATCAATATTCCACACCAACAACACCAAACATCAAATCATTCAGTTTCATATACATGCAACATCATCAAACAACATTTTCATACATCAAAACTAAGTAATTAAATTATCTAGCTTCCCTTACCTCTTAACTGGACCGAACAGCTCTACCACTTCAGAAATTTGCTCTTAACACCAGACAATCTCGAGAACCTACAGTTCGTCGATTTGCAGTAACGGACCAACCCAAAATACCAGAAAAAGTGATTAGAAATAAGAAGCTGATGAACACATGCAACCAGAAATGTGGCTTGCATGTGTCAGAAAGTTTCAGAATCCTACAAGAACCCCAGAGATTGAGACTTACCCGTTCTAAACGAGACTTTGATCGGTGAAAATTGAAGTTCTTGATACCAGGGGTGATTAAGTGTGGTCAGATGATTGAAAAGATGAAATGAGATGAAGAATTTCTAGAGAGAAGGAGGAGAAAAGAAGAGACTTGAGTTTTAGAGAGATACAGATTCTGAGAAAATGAGATAAGCTGCGGTTTGGAAAGTTCTATAAAATGCTCAATCTCTTTTATTTGAGACATCTGTCCCTCCCTTCCACATGTCATTTTCAGGGTTTGACAGATTTCAAAACATGTTTCATAGGAATGAAAATTTTGTTTTAAAGAAGAGTGAAGGGTACCTTTGAGAACAATGCATAACTGAGCATCAATTTTCAACCAATGGGTAACTGCAACGGAATCAATAGTTGTCACGTGCTGAGTAATATGATCAACATACCCCTGACTCTTATGTCAAAGTTTAAAGTCTGATGCCAAGTTGCATAATTAGTGTCATCTAACTTATTAATAGATAAATACACATTGACAAACTTAGTGTATATGGACGGGTCAGGCGTATACACTAAGTAAAAACCTAAAAAGGCCCAATCAACACTCCCCCTCAAGTTGGTAAATGAATATCAATCATTCCCACCTTGCCTACAGAATCTTGAAATCTACTTGGAGGAAGCCCTTTTGTAAAAATTGTTGCTATTTGAAGTTCTATAGGAACATGAGTTGTAATCACAAAGCCTCTATCAAGATTATCTTTGATGAAATGTCTGTCAATCTCAATGTGTTTGGTTTTGTCATGCTGTACTGGATTATGGGCTATGCTCATGGCAGACTTATTGTCACAGTGTAGTTGAACCGGGTTCTCCACTTTGACTTTAAGATCATCCAAAATGATATTCATCCAGAGTCCTTCACACATTCCTTGAGCAAGAGCTCAAAATTTAGCTACTGCACTAGAACGAGATACTCTATCTTGCTTTTTGCTTCTCCATGTTACAAGACTATCTCCAAGAAACACACAATACCCAGAAGTAGATTTTCTGTCAGTAATAGAACCTGCATAGTCAGCATCAATATATATCTTCATAGTCAATGTGTCTTCCGTTTTGAATAATTGCCCCTTACCTGGACTTGACTTCAAGTATTGGAGAACTTTGTCAACTGTTTGCATGTGTCTCTCTCTTGGATCATGCATAAATTGGCTCACAACACTAACTGCATAAGCAATGTTTGGTCTTGTGTGTGATAGATAAATCAATTTTTCTACCAATCTCTGATATTAGGCCTTCTCTACCGGAGCACTTTCTTCACTTCCAATTCTGTGATTCTGTTCTATAGGAACGATTGAGGTTTTACATCCCAACTTTCCTGTTTCTTTGAGGAGATCAAGTACATATTTCCTTTGGGAGATGAAAATTCCGTTCTTGGAGTAGGCAACCTCTATTCCAAGAAAATTGTTAGAAGTGGACTTTAAGCCTAACTCAACCCCACAAAACCGGCTTGTAGGGTGAGGTTTGCACTCACTTATAAACTATGAATTAGCCTTATCTCTAGTCGATGTGGTCTTCCAGCACCCCCCATCACGCCGAGGTATATACATCTCGAGCGTAGGATTAGACATTTTTAATGGGTGGTCCGATAGCGGCTCGATAGCGGGTGGAATAATATGCCCAGCAAACAACAAATATTGCTAGGATAGGCTTTAACCAGGCTCTGATACCATGTTAGAAGTGGACTTTAAGCCTAATTCAATCCCACAAAACCGGCTTGTAGGGTGAGGTTTGCACCCACTTATTAATTATGAATTGATCTTATCTCTAGTCGATGTGGGACTCATTAGTAGGGAAGAAGAAGGAACAAAAGACAATAGAGACTCTATAGGACTAATGCCATTTAAGATACAAGTGGATAACCTGTTGATGAGATATGTGGCAGTTAACACATCTTCTCCCTAGATATTTTTTGGAACAGACATTTTAAAAAGAAAAGCTCTAGTTACGTCAAGAAGATGACGATTCTTTCTTTCTGCAACCCTATTTTGTTCAAGGGGTGTTAACACAGGTTAGTTCATGAACAATACCATTATGAGACAAAAAATTGAGAAATTCATGATTCCCATATTCAGTACCATTATTAGACCTAATTCTTTTGATATTTTTTCCAAATTGATTTTGGATAAGATTGAAAAAATTAACAAAAATTTGAAAAACTTTGAATTTATTTTTCATAAGGTATGTCCACGTGACACAAGTACAATCGTCAATAAAGGTAACAAACAATTTGACTCCAGAAATAGAATCTATGACAGGACCCCAAACATCAGAGTGAATTAAATCAAATGGAGAAATACTCTTTTTACGATTAATAGGACAAGATGCACGATGGTGTTTTGAAAATTGGCAAATATCACAATTAAAAGACTCAACAGACTCTTTGGTAAACAAGTGGGGAAATAAGGACTTGGTAAGACTAAATGAAGGATGACCAAGGCTTTGATGATGTAACCATATTTGAGATTTTGCCCATGTCTTAGATGTTGCTTGTTGACTCATGATTTTCGTGTTGCTTTGGTCATCAAACTCTAAAAATTACAACCCACTCTGCTCCTTGGCAGTTAAAATTCTCTTCCCCGTGGTAAGGTCCTGAAAAACACAATAAGTTGGAAAAAATATTACTGAACAATTTAAATCCTTTGTGAGTTTTTGCACAAAGATAAGACTATTAACTAATTAAGGAACATGTAAAACATCCTTCAATACAATAGATAAGTCCAAAATTATATTCCCAGAGCCGCATATAGGTATACCTTGACCATTCGCAACTGTAATAAGTTGTTCTTTATTTCTTTTACCATGAGTCGAAGGACACACTAAAAGGTGTCATATGATCAGTTGCACCCGAATCAAGGATCTAAATACCTTCAGACATATGACCAATAGTATTGAGACAAATCTTACCTTTTATGGACATAGTACACGATCTAGAGGGCTTACTCATTGATTCAACTATTGCTTTCAAGTGCTCGAGATTCTTTTTTAATGAAGGCACAAAGGAATAAATTTTACTTTAGACAACCTGTAGAATGCAACCAGAGTCTCCGGTGACCTTTTCCGAGACGACGACGGCGTGTGGGTCACACCGAGAAAAAAAGGAGCAGAACTTAAAAGCTCAGATCTACTCAAATATAGGCCAAACAGATCGTCATCAACCCTAGGAACAGACTTAGGAGGCTCCGGCGACTCTGTCTGTGGCGGCGGCAGCGAGTGGGTCACACCGAGAAAAAGGAGCAGAACTTAAAACTCATATATACTCAAATATAGGCCAAACGCGTCGTCACCAACCCTAGGAACAGACTTAGGAGGCTCCGGCTACTCTGTCTGTGGCGACGGCGGCGAGTGGGTCTCTCCAAAGTTGGGCGCGTGGGCTACATGCGCCGGCGACGGTGGCGGGGCGTGGCGGCTTCTCTCATGGAGCGACTTCCAACGTTGTGGTCGCCGGTGTTGGGCGCACCTTTCTGCCCTATCAACGACCCCAACTGGCAACGACGACAGCGGCAGCGGCAGTGGTCGAACAGCGATGACAGCGAGACTATGCAGTGGAATGGAGCCCCAAGATCGGGAGCTCTGGCACCAAGTTGAAAATAGGACTGATTTTATTATTCAAAATCATAAAAAATACATTCTCATATCCTCTATTTGTAACAATCTAATTCTCCTAAAAAAGGTAATAGGGAAACTAGGTAAACAAAATAAAATAGAAAATTATATATCTATTTTCTCTAATTAGGAAGATTCTAAAGATATCTCTTCTAATTACAACAATCGGTATATAATAATTTGGCTTGTTCCTAGATTTCAAAACATGTTTCATAGGAATGAAATTTTTGTTTTAAAGAAGAGTGAAGGGTACCCTTGAGAACAATGCATAACTGAGCATAAATTTTCAACTAATGAGTAACTGCAATGGAATCAATAGTTGTCACGTGCTGAGTAATATGAACATACCCCTGACTCTTATGTGAAAGTTTAATGTTTGATGCCAAGTTGCATAATTAGTGTCATTTAACTTATTAATAGATAAATACACATTGACAAACTTAGTGTATATGGACGGGTCAGGCGTATACACTAAGTAAAAACCTAAAGAGGTCCAATCAACACATCCAGGCCAGATCCAAAGAGGAGAGGTTTTGACGAGTCCAAAGAATGTGGTCGGCATTGGAGACAACGACACATATGCTGCCATGAGTGGCTAGAAAATATGGCAGAAGCAAATTGTGATCGGCGCGTAAGAGTGTGTCTAGACTTTGATGGTAGCGATCTTGACGGCGTTGTGGTCGCTTGGTCGAGACGGGCAATACTGTGGTCATCGGTTGAAATTGATGCTTCAATGATGGTGACAGTGGCGGCGACGGTGGCGGCTCTAACAGTGGTGGCGACAGATCTAATGACGGGGGCAGTTATAGTGAGTAGGGGCGACAAACGTTTTGCTAACAAACTTTAGGCTCTAGATACCATGTTGAATATAGTGAAAAATTATGAATGAGATTAATTTCTCTTGTGTTGAATATACACATAAGATATTCTATTTATATTAGAAGAAATTTTGACTGTCCAAAATACAAATAAGGAATAATAACAAATTAACTAAAGATAAAAGATGAAGATAAGATATACAAGATATCTAATAATCTAACAGGATGTAATTGCTTTTGAAAATGATATTGATGAAGTAGAAAAAGAAACGTTTGAGGTTGTTGTGGGTGTGCAACAATGATTAATGAAAGAAAAACAAGGTTTGATATTGAGGATGATGATGTGGAAATTACAATAGGAAAGACTAAAGAGGAGGATGTGAGTGACAGTAGAAGTAAGCTCACGGGCCACAATTAATCAACTATTCAGAACCTGCAAAAGGAAAGACCAACCAATTTTAGAAGGCTTAATATTTTTTTTTTTCCCTCAGGCTGCAGCTCTGAAGGGCACTGATCATCGCAGGGTCACGAATGTTAGTGCCAGGTTGGATGCTCAACAGAAGAAACTGAATCTTCCTATTCTTCCAACCACTACAATTGGATCTTTTCCACAGACTGCAGATCTCAGAAGAGTTCGCCGTGAATTCAAGGCTAAAAAGTGAGTATTAAGTGTTCATTTCCTGCTACCTGCCAAATCCAACTATCATTACAGTATGAGATTTAAACTGCCATATGATTACTTTGTGAATAGGATCTCTGAGGAAGATTATATCCGTTTCATTAAGGTGGAAATTAACAATGTTGTGAAGCTCCAGGAAGAACTTGGTATTGACGTCTTGGTTCATGGAGAGCCTGAGGTGTGTAGATGATATTTGTTATTATTCGTAGTTTAATAAAAACTTCTTTCTGAAGTAAAATATACTTTCAAATTGCTGAAAAATCTTGGCAATTTAGAGGAATGACATGGTTGAGTACTTTGGTGAGCAATTATCTGGCTTTGCTTTTACTGCCAATGGGTGGGTGCAATCATATGGATCTCGATGTGTCAAACCACCCATCATTTATGGTGATGTGAGCCGCCCCAAGCCCATGTCTGTTTTCTGGTCTTCAACAGCTCAAAGTTTGACCAAACGACCTATGAAAGGAATGCTTACTGGCCCTGTTACTATTCTGAACTGGTCCTTCGTTAGAGATGACCAGCCAAGGTATGAAAACATTCATTGCTACCGTGCAGGTTTGAGTAATAGTTTTGCTGGATATCTGTCTTACTTAACTTTATCTATTTGTTATTAGATTTGAAACATGCTACCAGATTGCTTTGGCTATCAAGAATGAGGTTGATGATCTTGAGAATGCTGGTATTACTGTCATCCAGATTGATGAGGCTGCTCTAAGAGAAGGTTTGCCGCTGAGGAAGTCTGAGGAGGCTTTCTATCTAAACTGGGCAGTTCACTCATTTAGGATTACCAACTGTGGTGTGAAAGACACCACTCAGGTTCAGTTTCATTTCTCATGTTCTGATAAGTACTAATGTTTAGTAACTTGATTTATTAATATTATAATATACTGTGATATTTAATAGATTCACACTCATATGTGCTACTCCAACTTCAATGACATCATCCACTCAATCATAGACATGGATGCTGATGTGATCACCATTGAGAACTCCAGATCAGATGAGAAGTTACTTTCAGTGTTCCGCGAGGGAGTGAAGTATGGTGCTGGCATTGGTCCTGGCGTTTATGATATTCACTCACCAAGGATTCCACCCACAGATGAAATTGCTGAGAGGATCAACAAGATGCTTGCAGTTCTTGAGAGCAACATTCTGTGGGTCAACCCAGATTGTGGCCTCAAGACACGCAAGTACACTGAGGTCAAGCCTGCTCTCACTAATATGGTTGCAGCTGCCAAACTTATTCGTGACAGGTTAGCAAGTGCCAAGTGAGTTGAGAATGAACACGTGAGATACAAAATTCTAATAATGTCGGGAAACTCAACCTTTCTATTTCTAATAATGTCTTCATACAAGATTTTGTCCTATCTTCTATCTTCTCCCATCTATCTTTTCTGCTCTAGTTCTAGGTAACTAGTTTGAAACATATACTTTTCTAATTATTTACATTGGGATCACAAAAGAATTTGGATGCAGAAGGGTGGTGACTTTTTTAAGATATTCAAATAAAAACTTGTGTGAGGCTAATTATATTTTTGTCTGTTTTCATTTAATAATTTTTTTAATATAATTATTATATTATATTTCAATTTATTAATAGTACAATTAAATTTATTACTAAAATAAATTTAATAAGAGAATATATAGTTGTAATATTTTTAAATCAGTAATAACATTTTAAGATATTAATATGCAAAAATTGGAATATAACTAGAGTGTTTCTGGTGTGTGATTTGGTTTTTAGATAAACATACATCTAAACTAAAATAAAATTTAGTTCGGCTCTAAAGAAAAACAAAATTCAAATCAAACTAAAATTAAAAGGCATAAAAATATAACATCAAGTCAAAATAAGTTGCGACCCAAATTGTACAAATTTTTTATAAAAGTGGTGATCTAAATTACAACTCGATTTGTCATTTCTTCTGTTTGTCGTGTTTTTAAAATGTTTAATTGTAATTACAATTTGTTATTTCTATTTTACTTTTGAATAATCTATTTTTATTTTCTTCTTTTTTTTTTTCTAACAATTACACTAAAGTAAAATAAAATAAATTACATAAATTATAATAACTGTTTCAAAATTATCCATGTATTCTTTGTTCCTACTTAACCCGTGTTTTGCAACAATTATCCCAAACTAACCTTTCTTTCCATCCAGCATTGTTATTCTACAATTCTATCAATGAACACTTTTCTAGATGCTATCTTTGTTGCTGCACTGCTTAAATTCTTGAGAAATGCACCTAATTATTAGTCATATGACCATAATGTTTATGAAATTTGCGTTACCTCTTTCCCTTTCTTTGTTCCATGGAAGGTAGTTTATAATCATCACTGAATTTTATTTGTGTATCTTTCAACAAAACATCAAATATTAGGTCAACTTTCAAATGAATAAATTCGCTTAGCCATTTCGTCATTTACCTCACCTCTTTGTAATAACTTGCATGCATAAGGTGGTCTTATTTTTAAGTCATCTATATTAACTGCCTCACCTTCATTCTCACTATTTAAAAGTTAGCCACATTATTTGAAGCATCTATATAACACTTTTTGATAGCAACCTTCTTAGGTTAGATTGGACTAAAGCTTAGAAGGAAACAAGGAGATGGTTTTTTTGTAGTGGTATGGTTGTAGAAATGAGGTGTAATAGAGAAATATGATGCACAAATGGTGGTGGTAGTGGTGTTGGCTCACGACTTTGGGCTAGATGGTGGAGATGGTGAATAGTTTGATGGTTCAAGGAGAGGTCAGGCCAACTTCATGAGATAGACGACTAGAGGGGTCTCTAGAGTTGCTATAGTCTTGATTTAGGAAGTGTATGATCATAATTTGACAGTATAACATTACTTTAATCCAAGAGGAAATACAAGGGTGGAGACACCTTTATTTATAGGTTAAGGGTGTCTCATAATCCTAAAAGCATCTTTTGAAAACCAAAAATCAAACCTAACCACCATGCAAGGGTGGTGGCCGAATATATCTCCCCATTAGAAGGGAGCCATGTGTCACAAATCCTCTCCAATGGTAGAGGGACATGTGGCCATTACCAAAAAGAAATTCTCTACTCCTAAGGTGTCATGTGGCCATTTCTAAAATACAAATTTTCTCCAATAAAAGCATGACACATGACACACATTTTCCACTTGGTTAGGATATCTAACTTAAGGAAAATTCTATCTACTTAGACCTTAATACAAACCTACACTACATGGCCAAATACAAGGCCTAAATCTTACACTTTTCCTTCTTCTTCCATGATGGCCAAGGGAATCAAACCTTTATGGGTGTTGCTCCCTCCACCACCCCAAGTGCTTCTGCACCTCCCACTATTTTCTTTTATTCCAAAAATACCCTACACCTCTCCACTATCCTCAACAATCTTTTTCTTTCTCTCTCTGCATTAATGGAGCATTCATATGACTTAGATTTAAACTTGTGATATATTGCAAAATATAAAATTCAGAGAAAACTTGAATATTAGTGCTTCTACCACTTCCATTTTATAAACTTAAAAGTTAGATGCAAATATAAAATAATAAACATAATAATATTAATAGTAAATAATATATTATTATTATTATTATATACTAACTTTATAATGACGAAAGAACTAAATAAATTCCAAATCTTTAACAAATAATTTTTCTTTTATATTTTAAGTATTTAATAATATTTTTATATTATTTATCTAATAAATTAAATATTTTATTCAAGTTATTTGAGTCAAACATGTCGGTAAGTTAAAACATAATATAATGTTAAAAATTATAGATATTAAATGTAAAAAAAAAACATATATATAAACATTTTTCTAGAAATTTAGAACAAAATTTTACCATTTATTAAGTAATTTGAACAAAAAAAAAATATTGAACAGTGAAAATAAGATTGAATCAAACTTATTCAAGGGAAAATGTAAATAAAATTTTGCAATTAATGTGGAGAGAGAAAGAGAAAAATTGTTGAATATAGGGAGAGGTGTAGGGTATTTTTGGAATAAAAGAAAATAGTAGAGAGATGTAGAGTATTTTTAGAATAAAAGAAAATAATAGGGAAGTGCAGGAGCACTTGGGGTGGTGGAGGGAACAATACCCAGCCTTTATTTCTCCTTCTAAAGATGGTTCTTCTTGGAGGAGCTTGGCCATGCTTCTAGTGATTGGACCCTTGGTTGTGAGTTTGCTATCACTCCTTAATTATAGATTTATCAAACCATTGATATCTTTGTTTTTCATATTTGATTTGTTTGATTCTTCTGACCACTTTATCTACCAGTTGAGCAATGTCTCTTAAATAATTATTTACAAATTGAAAATTGTAAACTTGATAATGCCATTTTTACTAGTTCATATTTTGGAATCTGAGTAAAATATCAAGATTTCATTTGTCGAAATCTATTTAAGAAATAATCGTTTATGCTCTCATTATTAAATCTCTTCACATTCATCAAATCTATTAGGCTCACTTAGGTTTCTTCCTCTGTTGATGGAAATTTCTTTTTAATTGAATCCAATTATGTATTGAATTAGAAGGTAAATTTGTAAACCAAGTGATAACAACTCTTTGTTAAAGAATTGAGAAAATATTTCATTTCCAAGAATTAGAGACAAGATCCCTTAATGTTTGGATCCAATGATTTGCCTTGATACTGTCAATCTCTGTAATTAGTGTAATTACCAATCAATGGCTGTCAGCACCATTTGTTACCTTATTTGGTTGTAGTATCTTAATGCTAGCCTTAATCATAGGATCTTGTATTGCTAGCATCTGCTATATAAGTACACGGTAATCATCAGATTAAATATATCTTGATTTACCTCTCATTACTTTTCCTAACTTGGTACCAGAGCTCTTAAGCCCTGAAGGCTCTTGATCCAATAAAAAAAAATGGCATCCGTTGCAAATTCAACGTTCAAAAATGATCTCCCATCCACTGTGTCTGTCAAGTTAGACAGAGACAACTACCCACTATGGAAATCCTTGGTGATCTCTATAGTCAAAGGCTGCAGGCTCGATGGGCACATGCTATGGACAAAGGAGTGTCCTGAAGAATTCATAGCTTCTGCAGATTCAAGCAAGAAGCCAAATCCTGCTTTTGAAGATTGGCAAGCTCATGATTCACAACTCCTTGGATGGTTGATGAATTCAATGACTATTGAAATGGCAACACAGTTGCTGCACTGTGAAACCTCAAAACAACTTTGGGAAGCCTAGCAGGTGCACACACAAGGTCTCGAGTCACTTACCTTAAATCTGAGTTTCACAGCATCAGAAAAGGAGAGATGAAGATGGAGGAGTATCTGGTCAAAATAAAGAATCTCGCCGACAAGCTTAAACTTGCAGGCAGCCCCATTTCCAACTCAGATCTAATCATTCAAACCCTGAATGGTTTAGATGCTGAATACAACCCTATGGTGGTCAAGCTATCGGATCAAACCAGTCTCACTTGGGTTGATTTGCAGGCTCAATTGCTGACCTTTGAAAGTAGACTTGATCAACTGAATAGTCTCACCAACCTAACCCTTAGTCCTTCAGCAAATGTTGCCAACAAAACTGATTACAAAGGCAACAAATTCAACACAAACAATAACTGGAGAGGTTCCGGTAGCAACTGGAGAGGCTCTAACTTCAGAGGTTGGAGAGGAGGCAGAGGAAGAGGAAGAATATCTAAACCAACATGTCAAGTTTGCTGCAAGGTCGGGCACACAGCAGTAAATTGCTACTACAGGTTTGATAAGTCTTATTCAAACTCAAATTATTTAGCAGGCAATGACAGACAAGGAGCACACAATGCCTTCCTAGCCTCACAAAGCTCTCTTCAAGATTATGATTGGTACTTTGACAGTGGTGCAAGCAATCATGTGACACACCAAACTGACAAATTCGAGGATCTGGCAGAACATCATGGTAAGAACTCATTAATAGTTGGAAGTGGTGAAAAATTGAAGATTGTTGCCACAGGTTCCTCAAAGCTAAACTCACTTAACTTACATGATGTCTTATATGTGCCCAACATTACCAAAAACCTATTAAGTCTGTCGAAATTAACTGCTGACAATAACATTTTGGTTGAGTTTGATGAAATTGTTGCTTTGTGAAGGACAAGTTGACAGAGAAGGCAATTCTAAGAGGGACACTTAAAGATGGCTTGTATCAGCTTTCAAGGACTGAAAGGGACCCGTGTGCTTATGTATCTGTCAAGGAGAGCTGGCATAGAAGGCTTGGTCATCCAAATAATAAAGTTCTAGATAGAGTCTTGAAAAGTTGTAATGTCAAACTATCACCTAGTGATCATTTTAACTTTTGTGAGGCTTGTCAATATGGCAAAATGCATTTTTTACCCTTTAAAACCTCTTCCTCTCATGCTAAGGAAATTCTTGAATTAGTTCATACTGATGTCTGGGGGCCTGCACCAGTAACATCTCCTTCGGGTTTCAAATATTATGTTCACTTCCTTGATGACTTTAGTAGATTTACCTGGATTTATCCTCTGAAACAGAAATCAGATACTGCACAAGCTTTTATCCAGTTTAAAAACATGGCAGAAAATCTGTTTAACAAGAGACTTAAGACAATCCAATGTGATGGTGGTGGTGAATATAAGACTGTGCAAAACCATGCAATAGAAGCAGGTATACAATTCAGAATGTCATGCCCTTACACATCACAACAAAATGGTAGGGCTGAGAGAAAACACAAACATATTACTGAATTTGGCTTGACATTACTAACACAAGCCAAAATGCCCTTACATTATTGGTGGGAAGCTTTCTCCACGACAGTTTATCTCATAAACAGACTGCCCTCTCTAGTCACTCAAAATGAAAGTCCTTACTCATTGCTCTTTAGAAAGGAACCTGACTACAACTCCCTAAAACCTTTTGGGTGTGCTTGTTATCCCTGTCTCAAGCCCTATAATCAGCACAAACTGCAATTCCACACAACCAGATGTGTGTTCTTGGGCTATAGTAACTCCCACAAAGGATACAAATGCATAAACTCTCATGGAAGAATTTCACTTCAAGACATGTTGTCTTCAATGAAGAACATTTTCCATTCCATGATGGTTTTCTCAATACAAGAAGTCTCTTGAAAACACTAACTGAAAGTCCATCTGCCTCTTTTTCTTTGCCCACTGTAGGTAACTCACATATTGGAGAAGCAACACCTTTCGATGACAACAATCCAAATGTCGAACAAGAACCAGCTAGTCCAACTGGAAGTGTTGCAGTTAATCTTAGTAGAGATCAAGATACAAATGATTCAACAAGGAATAGTCCAATTTCTCATGACACTGATCCCACAGAAATAGTTGCTGAAGCTCCCCAAGATTTTGCTGAACCAAGCACAACCATCAACACTCATTGGGCCAGGAGCAAGGCTGGAATTCACAAGCCAAAGCAGCCATATGTTGGGTTAGCTGAAACCTGTACAGATGAGAAGGAACCAGAAAATGTCACAGAAGCACTCACAAGACCAAGACCACAATGGAAAGCAGCTATGGATAATGAGTATCAGGCCCTTATGTCAAATTAAACCTGGGTTTTGGTACCATATCAAGGCCAAGAAAACATCATTGATTCTAAATGGGTCTTCAAGACCAAGTACAAAGCAGATGGGACAATTGAAAGGAGAAAGGCAAGATTAGTTGCAAAAGGATTTCAACAAACAACTGGATTGGATTATGAAGAGACCTTCAGTCCAGTTGTCAAGGCCAGTACAGTTCGAATCATACTCTCAATTGCAGTGCATCTCAATTGGGAGGTCAAACAGCTGGACATAAATAATGCTTTCCTGAATGGCTACCTCAAAGAAACTGTGTTTATGCATCAACCAGAGGGATTTGTAGACTCAACTAAACTTGAACATGTTTGCAAGTTATCTAAGGCAATCTATGGATTGAAATAGGCCCCAAGAGCCTGGTTTGACAGCCTCAAAAATGCCTTACTCAGCTGGGGTTTCAAAGACACAAAAAGTGATTCCTCACTCTTCACTCTAAGAGGTACAGATCACATTACCTTTCTACTTATATATGTGGATGATATAATTGTCACAGGGAACAACACCAAATTTTTAGAATCCTTCGTCAAAAATCTCAATGTTGTGTTTTCCCTTAAGGACCTTGGTCCACTACATTACTTCTTAGGCATAGAAGTTCAAAGAGATGCATCTGGTATGTACTTGAAGCAATCGAAATACATAGGACTTGAAGCAAAAGGTAGTCTCAAGATCTAGTACATAGTCAGAATATAGAGCCCTGGCTGACTTAGCTGCTGAAATAACATGGAATCGTTCACTCCTTGATGAGCTAAGACTCCCTCTACCAAGAAAACCAACACTGTGGTGTGATAACTTGAGTGCCAAGGCATTAGCTTCAAATCCAGTTATGCATGCTCGATCCAAACACATTGAAATTGATGTGCACTACATCAAAGACCAAGTGCTGCAAAATGAGATTGTTGTGGCCTATGTTCCATCAGCTGATCAAATTGCTAACTGCCTCACTAAAGCATTAACTCATACACGATTCAACCAACTCAAAGACAAACTTGGGGTGACTCTCTCACCCATCAGTTTGAAAGGGGGAATTAGAGACAAGATCCCTTAATGTGTGGATCCAATGATTTGCCTTGATACTGTCAATCTCTGTAATTAGTGTAATTACCAATCAATGGCTGTCAGCACCATTTGTTACCTTATTTGGTTGTAGTATCTTAATACTAGCCTTAATCATAGGATCTTGTATTGCTAGCATCTGATATATATGTACACGGTAATCATCAGATTAAATATATCTTGATTTACCTCTCATTACTTTTCCTAACTCCAAGTTCACACTTAAAAGCCAAATCACCAAACTCAATTTGATACCTCGCAACATGCTCTACCATGGACTTTCTAATCTTTGCAAATTCGAAGAAATTAGGTATTTTATACCCTTTAGGCAACTTAGGTTCAAGAACAAAATCTAGAAATGGAGATACAAAATCAAGTTGATTGTATAGCTCAATCTCTATGCCTTGGTTAGGCATTTGATTCCCATAGTTAAGTTGCATATTATTAGGGTTATGATTATACATAAAATCATCTCTTATATAATATTCGTTTCTTATTGTATTGTCTCATATATAAGAATTGATAAATTTTTTGACCTCTCATAATCATTTGGATATTTCTCATTTTATTTGGATTAAAGTGTTCTATGGTTAGATATATTATCTTTTATCTTTTGTTAGTTTATTACTATTTCTTATTTGTATTTTGGGCTTACTCCATATTTCTTCTACTTTAAATAGAGGACTCTATGTGTATATTTAACACAAATAAGATTAATTTCATACATAGTTTTCACTGTATTCAACATGGTATTATAGTTTAAGGTTCTTTGAAAAATGTTCGTTGTCCCTGTCAGCTACAATTGTCATCGCTTCCATTAGAGTCACCGTCTCGAAGAATTAGTTTCAATCAGTGACCACGGTTTTTCTTTGTCAGTGAACATTTTTCTCGATGTTGTTTTTGTTGCTGCATTGCTTGAATTCTTCATTGTTCTTTTGCTTGTTTTCTATGTTGACCTTTATTTTGATATCCCTTCTTGACACATATTATCTTGATTACCCTTTGATCCTACCCTTTACATCTTTCTTCTACTTACATCACATCATCCCTTTTGATGTCTTCTTCTTTTATAATCCCAACAATGTTAAATGTATATTATAATTCGGTTAAGTTTGAGTCAATTCTAAAAATTCAAATAGCAAACTGAAATGATTCATTTAGCTATTAGAAAAATTAATTAAAAACAGTTTAACTATTGTCAATACTTTTTTTTTTCAATTATTGATTATATAGATAGAATTTTAATTTTATTTTGGACATAACATAAAAAAAATTTATAAAGAAAAATAAAAAAGTGTGTACGTTACTAAAGATCAAAAGAAGGTAAACTATTTGTAGTACTTCACAAATTTTGTATTTATCACATATAAGAAAAAAAATTTAAAGAATTGAAATAAACTTAAAGCTAATAGATACTTAAGAAATCTAGATGAAACATATGCGTCTCTCAACATCCAATTTTGTCCTAATAAGTAAATGAATAAAAAATAAAGAATAAAAATAATAAAATAAATTTCCTTACAAAATGTAACTTTAATACAGGACACATTACTAAAAAAATATTTTTGAAATATTAGTTTAATATGGTAACAATTTAAATCAATATTATGCCAATAATTATAAGTAATAATTAAAATAATATATTGATATGTTTTGTTGCGTCAGTTTCTTTTAAAGAGAAAAATATGATTTTAAAAATAAACAAATTTTTTGACAATAATTATAATTAATGTTTTGAATATTATTTGATTTGTTTTTTTTTCAACCAAGACCATTTCTTTCTCTGTTTTGTTCACTGCAATTTAATTCACAATTAATGCCAGATTACCATAATATTACAATATGTGTATACAAATACGCACCCTATCATAGAAGAAGGAGAAGGGAAAACATAGAAAGAGATACTGTCGCAACCGGAATCGCGACGGGACGACGATCCAAAAAAGAAATTTAGGTTTCGAAAAAGAGATTTGGAGTCGCCACAATAGTTTATTATGGAAAACTACGGAAAAACCATAAAATAATAAGACACGGTCCACGAAAACCAAATTCTGGGTTCGGGAGTCGGTTACTGTAAGATCCTTGAAAAATATTTGTAAGTTAAATACTAGATAAAAAAAAAAAAGTGAATAGTAAATTGTGAATAGTAAAAGGTGAATAGTAAAAAGTGAATAGTAAAAAAAAAAAAAAAATATTTTTGGAAAGGATAAGTGTTCCACGTAGCTTTGAGATCAGAATTTAGCCAATTGCAAATAAAAAATTATTTTTGTAATAGTAAAATGAATAAAAAAATGAATAGTTAAAATGAATAGTAAAAATGAATAGTAAATTTTTTTGCTATAAATAGCCAAGGGGAGGAGGCTGAAAATTTACACCAAAGAACTTAGAAAATTTTTGGGAGAAGAGAGTTGGAAGAATTTCAAATTTTGCAAAGGGGATATTCTGGAAGCTTTCAGAGGACGAGGGGATTAAGTCTGTAATAGAGGTAAGGGGAGTTAAATTTTGTTTGGTATTATTTTGAGTCTTGTATATGTTGCTTTTGTTGATTTTATATCTTGAATATGGAGTATTTTGTTTCTGTATGATCTTAAATTTTAAATGAGAGTATGCTTTGTGTTGATATCCAAGTGTGATAGTTGTAAAATGTAATGTTGATTATGTTATGCCACTTGTATGTTATTAGTTGTTTATTTTTTTGTATATTGGAAGGATTAGAAATTGTCTAACCGGCTCTGCCAGATTCAATTTCTTGTTTCCCCAAACATTCTATTGTTTTCCTTATTTAATTTTATTGTATTTTGGAAGGATTAGAAATTGTCTAACCGGCTCTGCCAGATTCAATTTCTTGTTTCCCCAAACTTTCTATTGCTTCAGTTATTTATTTTATTGCACTTTTGGAAGGATTAGAAATTGTCTAACCGGCTCTGCCAGATTCAATTTCTTGTTTCCCCAAACTATTTATTGCTTTACTTATTTATTTTATTGCATTTTTGGAAGGATTAGAAGTTGTCTAACCGGCTCTGCCAGATTCAACTTCTTATTTCCCCAGACATGTATCGTTCTTGTTATTTAATTATATTGTATTTTGGGATGGAGTAGAAGTTGTCTAACCGGCTCTGCCAGATTCAACTTCTTGTTTCCCATGAATTTTTATATTAAGATTATTCTTATGATTGTCAAATATTGTATTCTTCTATGACCATTTATAGTAATATCTTATTATGGGTAATTGTTTATAATTATCTTGTATGAATTCTATCATGAATGAGTTTCTTGGCTGAAATTGATCTTGTTGGAAGGTCTGGAGTAAGGATTCTATAATAACTTGTATATGAGTATTAAATAGATGTAGTGATACTATTTGAGGTTGTTGTAAGAGGAAGTAAAAATATTAAAATTAGGCATTTTAGATTTAGAGCATAAGCAAACAAGGTAGATAATTTAAATAAATAAATTGTTAATTATTGAAAGCCTCCCTTTGTTGGTAGGATAGAGGAACCTTAAAAACCTGAGTTGGCACATCCCTGATCATAGAGCAGCCCTGGCCTGGTCCAGTCAGTTGTGACTAGTCATATGTGTTGGCGTCGAAGGTGAGTTTGATGCGTTCAGACATCTGGGTCCTCTCCGGTGACCAATTGGGGTAAAGAAAGATCTCTAATAGGATGAAATTAAAATAAAATAAGTTAATTGGAGATGCATAAAGTTATCATGGTAAAAACACTTCATATATATTTTATTTATCGTTACATTGAGTTCAGACTTTAATACGTAGTGGCTAAGATATGATGAAATGTTTTGGCTGATCTATGAATCTTTAATTGGTGAAAATATGTTGAGTTATACTCGTTATGGTCAAAAATGAGTTTATAATATGAAGTATGATAGCTGGCGATATGTTTAATTTATTGACACCAAAATAGGTTATTGTCAAATTATGATTAGAGAATGAACATGATTGAGTTATGTGGAGAAGAGGTTATGAATTGTTGATTTGATGAAATGTTGGAGTGGATAATAGAATATGAAATGTTGATGTGATGAAATGTTGGAGTGGATATAAGAAATTATTGCTTATGAAATGATGTTTCCTACGGGAAGTAGTATGTTCGGTTATACCATGAGAGCTTGGTATGAACAAAGTAACACCTGAGATTAATGAAAGCAGGCAGCAAGTGGTCTGACCATAAGGCTTTGACATAAATATGTGGTTCATAAGTTTTATAGAAGCAGGCAGAGAGCGGTCTGACCATAAGGCTTCAGAGAGTAAGACATAGTATACAGGTGAGGCTTAAGGAAGCAGGCAGAGAGCGGTCTGACCATAAGGCTTCGTGAGTAAGCATAGTATAAATTGTAAGGTTTATGAAATTAAGGAAGATGATTTTGATAATGATGAATTAATGACATCGGGGTAATAATATTTGAGTAATTGTAGAAATAAATGATTAAACTATGCTTATTACAAGTTTAATGATTGATTTGATATGGTTGGCTTACCCTTATTTGTTTATGCTATGATCATATAACTCATGTTATATGTGATTAGATAATGTTGCAGATGTGGTTGAAAAAGCTTAGAGATGAGAGAGATGCGGGGAAAACCTTTCATGGATTTTTGTAAAAAGAATAAATTTGTATTGGGAAGATTATGTTGTGTAAAATTTAAAAGTTGAAATGTCAACGGTGAATACTATATTGTTTAAAGTTTGTAAGTTTGGTATTGTACTTTGGAGTAATTGAAATAAAGTTTGATTGTTTCTATGAGATATCAAATTAATTTAGTCTCAACTATCAGTAATACCCTTTAAAATATTTGGGTGTTACATTATGGTATCAGAGCAATGGTTTTCGAAAGTATTTTGGGACTATGGGGAGTGAAATTATTATTCTTAGTAAAACTATTAATTGTTATGATGAAAACGACTATTGGAGGAAATTGATATCATATGCTAAATTGTATTGTTATCTTTTTGAAGAAATCATTCAAACTCGACAAAGATGCAGCAACAACAAGTTGATCAAGTACCTCAAAATCATTCTAGCTTGAATGACTTCTTAAGGCATGATCCAACTAAATTTAATGGGGAGGCTACTCCGGATGAGGCTGATTCTTGGCTAAGGCAGAACGAGAAGATTTTTCGGGTAATAACTTGCTCAGAAGAACAAAAATTAACTTATGCATCATTTCTTTTGGTGGGGGAGGCTGAATATTGGTGGGAAAGTATGCAACAGTTGATGACGGTTCGTGGTGAGGCTGTGAATTGGGAGAACTTTAAGATAAGGTTCTTGGAAAAATATTTTCCAAACAGTGCAAAATTTGCAAGGGAGGCGGAGTTCCTGACCTTACAACAAAGGAGGTTATCAGTACAAGAGTACGTAGTAAAATTTAATTATCTCTCGAGGTTTTATACTCAGAATATCACAGAAGAATGGAGATGTCGAAAATTCGAGGGAGGACTAAGGCATGAACTGAAGAAGGTACTTATGCCATTGGAAATACAAGAGTTTCCAGCATTGGTAGAGAAAGCCAGAATGATAGAATTATTGGAGTTTGATCCAAGTAGAGTTTCCAGACTTGCCAAGGGAGAATCTTCAATGAAATTCAACAAAAAACCTTATGAAAAACCACAATTATCATATCGAGGAACAGTGAAGTGTTTTGAGTGTGGAGGGGCACATTTCAGACGTGACTGCCCTAAACTTATTGGGGAAAAAGTTGAAGGGAAGAGATGTTTCATCTGCAATGATCCGGGACACTTTGCTAATGTTTGTCCAAAGAAAAAGAAGGTGGGAGAACCACAACAACAAGATTCTGCTGAAGTAAAGCCCCGGGCAACAGGGAGAGTATTCGCAATGTCTGCAGAAGAGGCTACTAAGCCAGGTACATTAATCTTACACACCTGTATGTTGTTAGGAGAATGCGTATATGTTTTGTTTGACTCTGGAGCCACACACTCCTTTATATCCCTAGCATGTTTAGAAAGACTCGGATTACCGATGCTTGATCTAGGGTGTGAATTAGTAGTTTCTACACCAGCATCGGGACCAGTTACGACCAGTTCAGTCTGTGTCGGATGCCCGATCCAAATTGCAGGACGCAAGTTCAAAGTGAACTTGATCTGCTTACCCCTTCAAAATCTAGACATTATTTTGGGAATGGATTGGTTGACTGCCAATCACGTTCTTATTGACTGTGGGAAACAAAAGATAGAGTTTCTAAATTTGAACGATTTAGAACTAAGCTCCACTCGAGTCGTTGCGAAGGATATCAAAGATGGAGCTACCTGCTTTGTGGTGTTAGCTCAGGAGAAAAGAGAGAATACTGAAGAACAAATCATCGGAATACCTGTGGTAGAAGAATATGTTGATGTTTTTCCAGAAGAAGTACCAGGTTTACCACCTAGTCGAGAGATCGATTTCACAATAGATCTAATGCCTGGAGCTGGCCCAGTTTCTATGGCTCCATACAGAATGGCTCCTGCCGAACTAGTAGAGTTGAAAAAGCAAATCGAAGATCTGCTGGAGAAGAAGTTTATCCGTCCAAGTGTGTCTCCATGGGGAGCTCCTGTATTGCTGGTGAAGAAGAAGGATGGGGAGCTCCTGTATTGCTGGTCAAGGTCTTTGCCGGCGACCACCCCGATCTCTCCCTCTTTTTCTACTGTCATTTCTTCGATTGTGTAATGGGTGCCATGTGTGTGAATGTTGTTTTCTGGTTGTTACGGGTGTGTGTGGATGTTGTTCGGTGATGACGAAGGTGAAGGCTGATTTGGAGATGAAGATGATGAAGTGGGGAGCGGTGATGATGGCGTGAAGGAGGATGACGGGTTCACGGGGGGATGGGCAGACGTCGGAGGTATGGTGGATGGCGTAGTTGAAGATGATGAAGATGAATATGAAGGTGGTGGAAGTTTGAAGTGGAAGCGTGAAGGTTGTGGGTTTTCACGGTGGTGTTGAGTTTTACAGCAACACGCCGACAACGACAAGTTTAGTGATGACACGAAAGGGTGTCTCGGTGGTGTTTGAGTTGATTGATGGTGAAGGTGAATGGGGTTTCGTGGTGACGAGAGAAAAAGTTGATGGTGGCTGGGATGGAGGCTGTTTGACAGTGGAGGTTGAATGATCTGGCGAGGTTGATGACAATGGCGGAGGCGGCTGTGATGGAGGTTCGAAGGGCCTTGGTTGAAAATGATGGGGGACGATAGTGATAATGGAGTGATAATGAAGCTCTTGTGAACAGGTGCTACGTGATGAAGCTCCGATTTCTTGATTCTTCCCTTCATCGTGCCCCCATGTTGTTCCCACTTCCTGTTGCTTTTTGTTGTAGGTGAGTGTTGGATTGTGTTCCAGCCGTGAGGAGTGGTGGGGGTCATTGGGGATGAATGACAGTTGAAGACAAAAGAATAGAGAATGGATGTTGCAGTATTATGGGACGGCGAAAGGTTGCAGACCAGAACATGTATTCACACAACAATCTTATGCAACACACACAGCAATCATATACGACCCACACAACCTAACAAGCAAAAGCCGAGATATTGAATGCAGTAATCAACCCAGAGGTGCAAGGCAGTTTACCTGCTGGAGCTTGGTTCGTTCTTGGTTAAACTTGTATCTCGGATGGATTCTCCTTCTTTTGACTGACTTCCTCCTTTTCTTCCTCGTGTAAAATGGAGTCCTTCTCCTCAACAGTGGACAATGCTTCAAGATGAAGAAGCCTCCCTCCGTTATTGCTTTTTTTTTGTCTCCCGAAAATAACAGCCCCCCTCTCTGCTCCCTCTCTGCTTTCTCTGAGTGTTTTTTTTTCTTCTGTGCCAATTCTCTGTGTGCCCAAACTCTTGTACTGATTTCGTACGTAAAAACCAAAACGTTTCTGCCACCCCCGCCACTCGCAGCCACGGTTTTCTGCTCCTCCCTCCCAACACGCACACCTCGTACCCTGTGTCCTAACCCAAACATTCCTTTCTCTTTTTTTTTCTTTTTCATTTTACTAAAAGACAAAAATGTCTTTTTCTTCTTGTTTTTTTTTAGTCATATAATATTAGAACAAAAATAGAATATAAATGGAATAAAACTAAAAAAAAACAAAAATAAAAAATAAAATAATAATAAAAATAAAAAGAGAAGAAAAGAAAAAGAATAAGTAAAGTGAGAAATAAAATAAAATAAAAATAAAGATAAAAATAATATAAGAATATAATAAATAAATAATAAATAAATAATAAAAAAAAGTCATAAAATAAGTAAATCAATAAAAATAAAATAAAAATAAAGGGATAAAAAGCAAAAATAAAGTTAAACAGTAAAAATAAAAATAAAAATAAAAATAAAAATAGGAACATAAACTACAGTAAAAGCCAAAAAAAAAAATCAATCTGGACGAAATTTGGTATTGACAGATACTATGAAATAATAGAGATAGAAAGAGTGAGAGGAAAATAAGTTCTCACGTTAGAGAGACTTTGCCAACAGAGACTACCAAGGAAGAACTAGGAGACTACTAAAAGCTGAAAAATGTATGTCACCTCTACACCTTTTTTTTTCTCTTTTTATTGTATTTTGAAGGTTTTTTTTTTCTAAAAGTATTATTTTTTACTACACACAAATAATGTATTTTTTAAAATCATAAATTTTGGAGTATAAGTACTCATCGGCCTATGGCCGGTTTCTTTTCTTTTTCCCACCATTTTTTAAATAAAAAAATACAAAATCTTTAAAACCAAAAAAAATGTCAATCTTGTTGTCGGGTTTACTTTTCAAAAATCTCAAACAATCCATAATAATTTTCAAACAAATTCACAAACCTTTGTCTAGATAAAGAACTACGTGATCCTTGATTGTCCATCATAAATGGATATACGTAGGAGCAAAGTCAATTCTTGTCGGGTTCATAAAACAAAAAATATTTTTTGTTTCTTATTAGTTTCTTTATATTATTATTTTTGGGAAAAATTAAATATTTTGAAAAACCACGTCAACTTTATACATTTAATTAAAGGTACTGCTTTTGGGCAGATGCAATAAGATGCTAATACCTTCCTTACGCGTAACTGATTCCTGAACATAAAATCTAGTTTTCGTAGACCATGTCTTATTCTATGGTTTTCCATAGTTTTTCTAAAATAAATTATGGTGGCGACTGCCAAAATATTTTCTTAAACCCGTTTGTTTTCGATTCACCGTTTCATCGTGATCCTGGTTACGACAAATGAAGACTCCACTAAGGACGCTAGAGAATCAGGCTTTGTTAATTAAATGTGCAAATTGATGTGGTTTCTCTTTATTTTATTTTTTCTTTTATTTATCTATATGATTGATCTTTATTCATTTTTGTAATTTATTTATATTATTTTTTAATATTATCATGAGTGGGACCCTATACCCAGGTCTGAGTGTAACATAGAATTAGAGGGATTGCGTAGCGATGTCACGTCTAGACTATTTCCAATTTGGCTATCGTGAGAACCCCAACCAGTGTCTGTTCTCTTCACATGAAATTTCACACCTAGTTACGTTTCAACTGTTGTGGAAAATGCTGTGAAAAGGACAATAGCTCTGGTAACCTTGATTTTAAGTTTATGAAGTCATCCCTGTGAGATTGCATATACAATTCTTAGACCCTAAGACGTTGAACCTACCTTAAAAAAAAATAGAAGAAGAAAAACATGTTGTCTTTCAATCAATATTTGGCACATGCACCTTCATTCATCATATGCATTAACAACATTTTTATCATTTTCCCTTCATTTTCTTTATACATAACAATAAATGTATCATGTTCTTTTAAAGAAAAAGCAAAAACAAAATGTCAAGCTTTAATGAATTCATATTTGTCCATGGAATTATTCTTTTGATAAAAGGAAAAATAAATAAATCAGGCAAAATAAAAACTATTTAGTGTAATGAATTAATAGAATAACTTTATAAAAAACTTCATCATTATTTTGAAGCGTTTATGATTTGAAATCACGAAAATAGTTTTCTTCTTCATCATTTTCCATCATCCATTTTATCCATAAAAAAATCAATTTACAAGGGGTTGAATCTGTTTTTTGTTATTTTTATGTTCTATTTAAGGATTTGGACATCCTAGGGATTGTATCTTTTGATGGCTTGAGCACAGAAACACACTTTTCACCCCTTGGGGGTAGATTTGGGGATGTAACAACTCTCCTTTTCCTTGAGGGTAGATTTGGGGATGTGACAGCTCTCCTCTTCTCTTTTTAGGATTTTTCTATCTCTTTCATTCTTTCATTGTTCATCTAGTTTTTCCATGATGATGGGGAACTAAACCTTATTGGAATATGCCAAGATGCCAAATTTAACCAGATTAGAAATGTAAGTTAACAAATGCACCAATCATGTCAGTTAACTTATTAGTTTATGGTGTAGAACTTTGGCTTTATATTTAAATACCACTAAAACAAGACAACATAGAAAAAAAAAGTGTAGCATTTCGGTGCTAGCTAGTTATGCCAAAAAGGGAGAAGAAATCAACACATATGAGTCAGCCAATGATTTAAGCACAACTCAAGTACCAACGGGAAAAAGAATTTGTGTTAGAAAGTTGTCAAGTCACCAAAACCTACCAATTAATGTGATACAACACCATGCATCTAGTTTAGAGTGTGGTTCAAAGGCTGTCCAGAATTATTGGGTCTGATTTAGGGGCAAGCCATAATTAGTGGGTCTGGTTTATGTTTTTAATTAGGGTGTTACTCCCTCCACCCCCACCGAATACTTCCTACACCTCCCTAAAATTTAAATTTTTTTTGTAATGTCAAAAGTACCCTTTTTACCTTATTTATTTACTTTTTTTTTTCTCTTTCTAAAACCTAATTCCTTACCCATTTTCACTTTTTCTCCAGCCCCCAAATTCCACATCCGTCTTCTTCCCACCTTCCCACACCCTCAGATCCGTTTGCTTCCAACCGATATCCGTTTGCTTCCAACCCACATCCGTTTCTTCGAATCCCCTAAGTCTCACTTTCTCTCGTTCTCTTGTTGGTGGTGCGGTGGTTGTTCGTGGTGCGACGTTGCGACAGTGTGTGCGGTGGTCCATCAGCGTTGCGGAGGTGCGGCGGTGTGCGGTGGTCATTTGGTGCTTCCTTCTTGTGCAGGTCTACGAGAGGTTAGTTTGTTGTTTAATAATAGATAGATTTATGAATTTTTGTTGATTATTGTCGTGCTGTTGTGTTTGGTGGTAGTTTTTGTTTCTGCGTGCAGAAGAAGAAATAACCACGCAGGCCATGAACGGATGTCGCATATCCGTTTGGCCCTGAAACGGATGTCGATATCCGTCGACGGATTATCACATCCGTTGAAGAATTACAATAACTTCGCGCACTTGGGACGAAGCTTTCCTTTGCTGCCTCCGGCAACCACTACCACAAACAATGACCTCTGCCACCACTGGTTCCTTGCACCACTTGCAATCTCCCGCCAAGTAAAGCCTACCACTTCACACGAGTACTACACACTCTCAGAACAATGAAATAGAGGAAGAAGAAAGAAAGGGATAACTGAGGAATAGCTGATAGCTTATTTCCGTGTGCAACTTTTGTGGGGGTGCATTGTTATAAAAGTGGGACCATTGTAATTAATGAAGTAGGTTAACGTTGTTGGCCAAAATTTATTGTACAGTAAATAAGGACAAATTTGTCATGGGGAGGTACAGGAAGTATTCGGTGGTGGTGGAGGGAGTAACACTCTTTTAATTAAGTTGAAGTTTTTTTTTTTTGTGTAGTACAGTCCTTTTTGAAGAGTAGTTTTACATATTTTTTACCTTTTCACTGGTGAGTCTTTGAATCTTTTAGAATTAGTAACTTTTGCATTTTTCTTTAACTATTCTTAGCCATTTAAAACTTATGTAGGTGGTTTTATTATAGTTTCCTTTGTTGATTTAGTAAAGTTTTACATTCTTAGATTAGTCCAGTAGGCTATATTGCCTTGAGTAGAGATAACTGCTTTGATAGTTAGTTTCTAGGTTATTTTGACACCTCGAATCCTATGTTGTTGGCTGACACAGAATGATCCAATAATTCACTAAGTTAAAAATATGTTTTTAATTATAATTTTTACATGCTCAATAATTAAACTATAATCTTATTGTGTTCTCTGATTTTTTACACACATTAAATGAATTCTTAAAGCATGCATTTTCAACAATTCAATGACAAACCATTCATATTTTCTGAATCAAACAACAACATACACAAAAACACAAGAACATTGCACACATTTACGAAGAACATGAGAATCAATTTTTAAAGTTCATTCTAAAACATAGAACTTACCTCCATGGTAGGGCCTTTCGATAGCCTATTATGAATCAATATTTTTTACTATTCACTTAGCTTCTTGTACTAGATTTAATTAGGAAATTGTGCTTAATTGTCCAATACTTTTTCAATTTTGATATTTGGGCATAATTTGACCAATAATTCTTATTTTAATTAATTTGAATTATCTGAGCCTAATTATTTTCATTATTAATTGCAGGGAATTGTTTGGAGTATTATTTTGGGACTTCAAGAGGGCAAGAACGTCAACACCTACTCTCCACATAGGCGTTTTAGATTTAATTCATTTCTAAATTCGTTTTTAGTGTATTTTTGACAAATTTGGACCATTGAGCCATTTTGGGTCAAAATAGTAAAACCCAATTTGTGGACTGACTTTGGGACTATGTTTTTAGGACCTAAAGGAGGCAAAAGGTCCCACACTTCTTGATATTCTCGTTTTTACAACGTTTTTGGCTCTTGGATAGCTCTCTCATTTGGGGTTTTAGGTTTTCATTTACATTGTCATGCACTTTCAATTCAGTAATATAACTTCGATTCTTCCGTTTTCTTCTCTTAGCTTGCAATTTCGATTGTGCACTTTTAATTTCGGTTTCATTCTCGCATTGCAATTTTGTTTTAGGGTTTTTCATTTCGTTTTGAGTTCGTTTTCATTGCATTTAGATTCTGTTTGATTTCATTTTCCAGTTTGCTTCGTTTTTGAATTGTGTTTTTCATTTATGAATTGGAATTCGTTTGTTCTAATTCTGTTTCAATTATGTTTCAGTTTCGTTTCACTGTGTCAATTTCGTTTGTGCATTTGAGGTTCATTTTTAGGTTGTTGTTCGTTTTCCAGTCCAATTTTGTGCATTTCCAGTTCTCTGTTTTGAGTTTTTAATGCTTGGTTGTGGTTTGGAATTAGTTTAATGGAAAGTTAATCGGATTGGGTTGGTCTTGTAGTGATGTGCATTGTTTTTCTTGAGATTTTTGGGCATTCATTGTGATTTTGCTTTTGTTACCCTACTTCGCGTGCAATTTTTTTGGCACTTATGATTAGAACACACTTAGTGGTCTAATTTGGGTTGATTATTGCTTAGTTAATTAATTTATTCGGTGGAGAATTGATTGAACAAGGTGCACTTCGTTTGCAACATTCGATTTTAGGAAAACCCAATTAATCTTCGCTTAGTTGGTTGATTGGTGTTGGAATAGGATGAGAGCAGCGTTTAATTGATTGTTAATCAAGGATTGAAAGCATTGTAACTAAGCTAATGACCAACTTGTCTTTAAATTGTGTTTTAATTCGTGTTTTTGTTTGTTAATTTCTAGTAGAAATTGTCCACATAACCCCCCCACTACGTGTTTAACCTATTGTCTGAACCACATTTGGAACTTGAGGAACGACCTAAGAGTCACTTCCTAGTATTATACTGCACTTAATTACATATTAATTTAATTCGGGTACCGCCTTGATCAGCCTCCCTCGACGACGACATCGTAGACCATGATAGCGGCAAAACCCCATAAAGGACCCTTAACAAAAGTACCTCAACCAAGATTCTTCAAGATAGCACAAACCCTTGACCATGATCCCTTAACGTAGCAGGCAACACCAAGTCACGGCAACAACCTCCATACACAACATCCACGAACCACCACCCCTCGTACAACAATCCTACAGGAACCACTAACCACAAACCCTCCACCAACCATGAACCCTAACCAAAAAACCCTCAAAACAAGACACACCCATTTGTCTCACGAAAGCAGAGTCAACGAACCAGGAAGGAACCACTCTTGCGAATGAAAGAAGCACTCTCTACCACCGCGAATGGGATGATCTTCACAACGACGTTGGGAGAGGAGAAATGGGACGCGAACAAGATTGACATAATAGAGGAAAGTGAACCATGTTGGCTGACAATGAAGAGCCGCCACAAATTGCACCAAAAATCGCCTAGAAAAGGAAATGGAGGGGAGTCAAGTGTTTTCTGAAACTCAATTTAGAGACGGAATACCCCAAATTCGATCTTATTTCATCAAGGACATTTGTAATGGTCATTAATCCGTCAATAAATTATGACACATCACTACATTACCAACAGATATATCTATTGGTAAAAGAATCACTATAATCCACCAGTAATTCCATCGAATACTGAAGGATCTAAGATTGGTAATGATCTGACAGCAATTAACATTTTTACTCTAGTGAGAAAATTAAATAAGATAAAAATCAATAAACTATCATATAAATTAATTTCATAAAGTAAGTAGTTATTTGTTCAATATTACAACATTTATTATCATCTAACGAATATCTTTGATTTGAACGTTAAAGTATTTTTTTTACAAGTAAACATATTAGTATGAATATCTAAACATGAAAATATTTCAAATTGGAAATTATAGAACAAAGAGAAGAGCTTCTCGTGGAGTCTTTACCATATGTTTCCGGTCTTATAAAAAGACAAAATTTTCATATTACATAATTTAAAAATCATTATTTACTTTCAATTTATACAGTTCAAAAATATTTTCTAAAAAGAAGCTAATTAACGCAATTAGAAATTAAAAATATCTTTACTTTGTAATCCAACCAAAATCATGTAATCAAAAGACAAAATGGAAAAGAGAAAAAAAGTACAATGGCGCAGGAAGAAATTGTCTCTTTTCTTTTTTGACTGGCGTAACTTGAGTGGAGTTAAAGATAATTATTATATTGTTTCCATGTGATGGTTGACTAGTTTTATAATTGTTTTGTCGACACGAGAAGCATTTGATTTATTCATCAATGTTTTATTAAATGAGAAAATTTTCTTAGTCTTTTTTATACCATGTAAATATTATATATACTATTTGGCTTTTAATTTGTAAATTGCATCTCTTGAATTTACAGTCGGTAGTAAATAATTCGAACTTTTATTATTTTATGAAAGCTCATTATCCAGATTTTTATTAAAATCCCCATATACGTTTATGTTAGAGGAAATTATCAAAAGGGTTCATTACAAATTTATAGCTTTAAGAAAAGATATTGAAAAGGTTTCAAAAGTCCTTCTACCACTGCTGCAACCATTAACGTCGAATGAAACGGAGAAGCTTCTTCTTTGACAGTGAGAATGGAATTCACAAATTAATGATTGTAGATGAATCCAGGAGTTGCTTGTCCAGTTTCAAATTCAAAATTAATATTTATTTACAACTTTTTCTTTAAACTAATCTAGTATTAAATGAACTTAAGAAACTAGTGGGTTCTATCTGTAGAAAAAAAAAACTAGTTATGTTGTGAAGAAATACTATCAATATATCCTTGTGATAATAAAGATTTAGTAAAACCAATGAAATCCTGCAAAACTCATTTGTTTTTCATGTTAGATTAAATTTTATTTACCATTTTTTCTTCCATGTGTTTTTGTAAAATGACAGTTCTACTCGCTGCATATGAAGGAATATGAATAGGAGGAACATGAAATGGTGAATTTTATGGTGACTGGCAAATCTTTTACATTACATAAAAAAAAAAGCTCTGCTACAGCATTATGCAGCCCTTACTTAACTTAGATTAACACTTCTAACTGGAAAAAATCAGGAAGCAATCAAGAAAAATGACAGAAGTCAAGCACTATACCCTGTATACACTCGCTAATCCAAAAAACTTATGTACTGATACAGTTTCAGCGATATGATCAATGACCTCAACTTGAAGAACCTCCATACAAAATCGGAAGTAGTAAAAAGCTCAAGGCGCTGTGGTAGGCAGATACCAGACGTTGAGAGCAATATTACCCCATTGACAGAAAGAATTACATAACCACATAACTAAATGTCTGCAGACACCACCTGAGTTGCTGATTTCATTAGTCCTATACATAGTAGCCTTTTGCCATCTTCCCCAAGTTTACAAGCCGATAGATATATAATAATGCTGAATTCATTCCATGCATCAACTTATCAATACCACTTTCTTAATTATAAATCTTTACTGGCTTCTCAAACGTGTGGCGATTCTGAAAACAAAAAGCCATATAATGTTGATTGTAATAAACAAAACCAAATTTTATACCCTCAAAAACATATTGTACTTGAGGAAACTTGCTCGTCAATAAACGCACTAACCTGGTTGACAGCATATGATCTTTGAGGAGTATTGTCAGTATGCTCCAAGCCAAGATATTGCTCCCAAGCACCATAAACATCTCTTCTCTATTAAAAGATAACAAAATAAAAAATACAATGTAAATTTGTTTTAAGAAAAATGTTTACAATTAAGTTTCATATCACCGCACCTGAAACCGACTGGATACAATGTCAGAATCCTGAAGGTACTCCGGACGCCCTAGTGATAGAAATGCAAACTTCCACTGCCCAAACGAGATATGTTAAAAAAGTAAGGTGAATTGAAATCAGATATACTCAATTTTTACTCATTGAAACCGTCAGGCAAACAAAATTACACAAATAGGTGGAAAAATAAAATAACACAGGTAAATGAGTACCTTGCCAAACTCATCATCAGGAACTTGAAGTTTCTTTTGTATTCTCACTTTAATTTCAGCTAGAGTTTCTCCTTCATGTATAACCAGAAAAAAAGGTTCCCCAAAGTTTTGAATTTGCTGTAATTTTTTAAGGGAAGAGAAAAATATAATACTTGTCATATAATTAATATCAGCATGAAATATGAAGGACATTAAATATTTTAAATTTATTAATAAAAGATATATCAATTAAAACTAGTTACCATTTGGTTTTGAGCTGTGTCTTTAGTGAAATGGTACACATGGATTAGACGATCATGAGAACCAAGATTTTTCTCTTCCTCTGGAATCTATTAAATTTGAAAATGGACATGCATGTATTAAAATTATAATGGGAGGGAAATTGAACAATAATAATATAATATATATATATATATATATATAGAAGTGCCAAGCAGTGTCATCATTACAACAATAAAAACAGGAATAATTCATTATATTAAAATGCTATCTCCCTTGTTTCGAATTCCTACCTCCTCCGCTCGTAATGTCCAGTATTGATCATTAATGTTTTCAATCTTTTCATTCGGAGGGAAGACCTGCACGGGCAGGAAATGAAAACGATATTTCTACAATAAAAATCTGCTATTTTGTGATGGTCAAAAGCACAAAAGCCAAAACAGAAGGGCAAGGGTAGGATTATACTGAACAGTAAATTTAACCAATATTTCCCGATGACTACTCTGGAAACAATAAAAAATATTAGTAACAACTGCACAAGTCATCAATGTACGTAATTCTTTACCTTGTATATTTTGTGATAGAAGACTTCAAGCAACCTAAGTTCCGCTTCAGGATCAGATAACTCTACCTGAGCAATGGTAATAAATGGGTATGATGTATAAAAAGAAATATAGTATACTGTCATCTAGAAGTTATTAATGGGGGCAAAGTTGGCAGCTTTATAAGGAAAAGTTGGTATTTGCCCCAGATTGCAGTCCCAACCAAAGTAACAGAAATGCATTGGACCAGGATCATAGTAACCAGATTCAAGTTGATGGAGCTTATTGTTTAAAAAGTCAAACACTATACGGAATTATATTGTAGTGAAATTTGTGTTATTTCTTGATTAGTACTTTCTTAGGATAAAGATATTAAATTTGGAGTAGATTTGTCAAACTATGTTAGACACACATATATGTATATTAATATAGATCGGCAAACTATTAGCCCAATGATCCAATCACTAATACAGTGCCTCGGCCACTAACCCAGTAATATGCTTAGGTCTTGGAATTGAGTAAACTCAACCAACCCAGAAATGCTAGCTCATGGAGTGACGATTTGCCCCCTCTATATCCAGAAGTTCACTGACAATTAATCAATGTGGAATCTTCAATAGTTTACACTACCTGATTTCCCTTTCAACTACAGAAGAACCCACACGTGTACTTGTGTGCATTTGTGACTTATGACCATAGGGTTGTGTACGTGGGTAAGATAATGAATCAAAGCTTAAGAATTTCACCTTTGTTTTAAGATCATCCAGGACATCCCCAACGGTGCTCTGCTTTGGCAGTCGGATAGTATGAATAACCACCTGACAAAAATATATAAAGAAAAACAGAAAGCTGTTACGAAGACAAAAATTTACAAAAAAATGGAAGAGAAATCTGGTCAGCATACTCACTTCATCTTTAATGGCATGATGAAATGCAACTTTCAGAGTTTTCAAACCTTGTAATTCTGGTAGAGGGATGTCAAGTACTTCATAGTATAATATATCTGAGGTCTGACATTGAAGAGAGGAATAAGATCTATTGTCTTTCCAAAAGAAAAAATTATTATTAATTTATCAATAACTACCTGATTGTAATGAACTAGCATATCAGACAAATGTTCTACCCCTCGATATTTAATAGGCTGTGGTTTTGGTTGTTGAGAGTAGCAGTTGTGTGGTGTCAGCCGTATTTTGGACGGATCATCCAAACCAAGTTGTTGGGCTACTCTCTCCACTACATCATCATAGGTAAAAAGCCTTGACCTAGACATTAGTAATTAGGAGAGTGTAAAAGCATTGAACAATAAAAAATTACATATAGTATATATTTTATTATATGAAGAAATAAGCTGCCAATATGCTTACATTTCCAAGAAGAAGTCATCTTCTTTAGGTCTATCCAGGGATCGAAAGTGAACCACCTAAGAATGCATAAAATATATAAGCAATTTAACTATTAACATGAAATTTGAAAGCTTAATTAATTACACATACAGATATGCACAAGCACGGACATATAGTGAAAAGTGGGACTTGAATAAATGAGATGAAGAAAATTCATTATATTCAACTTACACTGTTTTACCCTACGAAGCTCCTATACAAAAATGGCGCTTTCGCATCATACTCATGGTGGACACGCACACGCATCGGAGGCGTGCACAATGCGGTGTCAGATGCATATCTTTGGGCCAAACACAGCCCTGTTTGGAGACTCACAGGAGAAGACACGACCTTGCCCGAGTAGGCGTCGTGGTGGCTCTTCCAGGTTGGACAACAGCATTGGTGGTGGGGGTCACAGTGGTTTCAGATCTGGTATTGCAAGACTAAGGGAAATCTTGTTGGCATCAGTGAAGCCTCCAGTAGCCACTGACAATGGCTCTGGCTGGATAGAGGGGTTGTAGAGGCATCATCTGGTGATGGCATACACCCTAGCCATGGTAAAGCACATTTAAGAAGAGTTGGAATCATTTGTGGAAGATGGGTCTAGACTCTCTCTTGGGCCATCTTAAGCCATCATGGAAATTTTAGAGTAAAAAAAATTTTGGGCCAAGTAGAATAGGGTTTTGACTAACCAAGTCAACAAAAAAAGGGCCAAGGCCCAATGTTGACCAAGGTTGGACATCAACTTTGACAACTGACCAAGGAGTCAACATTTTTGGCCAAGCTTGGAGGACAAGGAGCATGGTTCGGCCATGACATGTGTCTCCTCCCTATTGGAGAGTTTTTCCACCCAGTTAGTGGCCACTTGTCATTTTAGGAATGAAGAGTTTTTCCATAGGTAGTGGCCACATGTCACCCTCTCATTTGAGAGGATTTATCCTTGTTCTCCAAGCTAACCAAAGTCGTTCTTTGAGGTTAAAATTTCTGCCTATTTTGAGACACTTGTGTCTCTCCTTCATGTAATTACCTTTGAAATAGAGTAATGTTATGCTGTCAAACTTAAGCCATACTACACTTATTAGGTCACCGTAGGCTAGACAACCCAAGTGACCTCCTCTAGCCACCTTCCTCCAAGAGTTGTCCCAACCTCTCTTAGAAAACCCCTAAACACATCATCCAACATAATGAAACCACCATGGTTGAGACACTTAGCCAACCTTCATCCACCATAATTTTTGTCCCTTCATCCATGAACACTTCCATGGCATTTTCCTTCTAGATTTGGTTCATCCTAGCCAGAGGATTGCCATCAGCTGATGTTGGGTTGCCATGTCATGGGAAGATGAAGGAGGAACCGAAGGGGTGTGACTTTTTTCTGAATAAATTAATAATTTATTACATTATTTAATACACATATTTGACAGATTCCATAGAAATCTTTTTCACCAATGAGAACTTTACATCTTATTAAAGTTCCCTGATTCTCCATTCATCATAATACACCCATTTCAACTTAAAAAAATCAATATTTTTCAATATAATTCTTTAAATATCAATTATATTATTTATTCTTATATATTATTTAAATATAGTTATTTAAAATTAATAATTAATATATTTTTTCAATAATAATTAATTAATTAATACATTATTTACATTTATATATAATTAATATATTATTTATAAATATATATTATTTAAATATAGTCGTTTCTTCATAAATGTTTGTTTTTATATTTTGTAGATTAAAAATTATAATTAATATACATATAATATATATATCAACGAGTTCATGTCATGTATTTTTACAGTTTAGTAGTATTCTTGTGTCCATGTCGTATTTGTGTTTGTATCTAGACTTCATACCTTTTACCTATGTTATATACATACATACATACATATATACATACATACATACATATATATATATATATATATATATTATTAGACAGGCACATCTATATATATATACAAATATCTATACACTCCGGGTTTCCAAAATATCAATATAATCAGATCCATATACTTCTTTTCCCAGTGATATATAGATAGATAGATATGGCTACAAAAAGGCAAGACACTTACCTTAAACCCTAATCCTAAAGCTCAGTACATACAAAATAAATAACATTACATTCCAACAGAGGGCAAGGTAAATCTACGAAAAGCATTACTGCATTTTGGGAAGTAACCAAACAAATTTGTATAAAGTAGCCAAAAATTGAATGTACCTGGCGATTGTGCACATATTCCAAATATGAGGGCACATCTGGATACCGGACATTTTCCCCACTATCCATAGAAGAAGCCTTTTGAAAGCATATGATATCACCATCTTCCAGCTGCAAATATGGAATATAAGCAAATAAATTAAATTGAAGCATTTGGTTTTGCAATAGTGGGAATCCGTACACACAACAGTGGATTCTAATGTTATTACTGAAACATTTCCAATTATTGATTGCCAAGAATATTTTTGCCAAAGATTCTCATACTAGTTTCATTCACAAGGAAGGAAGTAAGGGTAGGATTTCTCTATTATCTTAGCATGAGAAAATTTCTTACATGAAAGTTGTCCAGAAACACATGACCTGGTCATCAATCTAATATAACCATCTAATTTTCTGAGACAACCTGATAGGACCATGAGGGTCTACGTTAGGAGAAAAGGGAATAAAAAGAAAACATAGTCTGTTAGGAGGTGTTGGGGTTGTTAGGATGTGTAGTGTCTTTTGGGGGGTTAGCTATATAAAGGGGGAAGGTGTCTTGAGACAGGGTCATTGTTTTTGATCTTTAGTAGACAGGGTTTGTTTCATCCTGTGTGAAGGGAGGTTGGTCTCTTGGATGTTTTCGAACATATTCCTTGTTTCCAAAATAATAATACAGTTTTTCCCCAATGTTAGTTTGTGTGAGCGTGTCCTATGTCCAACTAGAGAATTCTGGATTTCTTATCACCAAAAAACCTAACAATTGGTTCGACTTGCCAGATCAAGAAAAAAGAGAGACATGGAAGAAAGATTGAGTACATTGGAAAGATTGGCCAGCGAACAGGAAAGAGCCATAGTCGAATTAAAAGAAGAAAACAGGGAGAGTTTCCAAGAAATTAAAGACATGCTGCGGAAGTTAGAATCCCATAGAGCTATAACTGAACGGAAGGACACTATGCAAGAAATCAGGGAGATTTCCAAGAAATTAAAGATACCCTAGGGAAGTCAAAATCCCATGAAAGGGGATCCAGAGGCAGTCAGAGCTCTGTGAATGGAGAGAAAAGAGGAAGAGAGGATCCTGAAGAGGAAATTGAGGTAGAAAGGGAGGAAAATCAGAAGTGCTGGATAAAAAGCGGAGAGTTGTCCATATTTGAAGGAAATGGCATCCAAGGTCACACAACAAGGGCAGCAAATATTTTGAAGTTCAGAACAACACAGGAACAAAAGAAGTACACCTAACCTAACCATCAATAGCATGGAAGAAATGCAGTCCTGGGGTTCAAGACCTGGCAACAAAAATCCAAGAACCTTTCTTGGGAAGATCTTGATGGCAGGTTTGGGGCTGATAATAACTGCAGTGAAATTGTTGATGTTGCTACTGAGAAAGGTGCAAAAGCTACTGCTCCAAAGGATGATAATTTGACAAAGGTTGGTGGGAAAAATACATCAGGTGAAGACTGAAATTGTTGATGTTGCTACTGAGAAAGGTGCAAAAGCTACTGCTCCAAAGGATGATAATTTGACAAAGGTTGGTGGGAAAAATACATCAGGTGAAGACTGTGAATGGAATGTTGTGACTCTTGCTTCTTAGAGTGAAGTTGCAAAAGCTACTGATTTTAGTGGGAAGAGTGGGGTAGGTCTTGGTGCATAGGTTAAAACAGTGGAGGAGGGTAAAGACAGAGAAAAGAAAGCAGAAAGTGGTGGGAACATGGTGACTACTACTTGTGATAATAAAGTAGAATATGCATCTGTTTTGAGTGTGGATGGTTCAAAAGTGGTTGGTGTTGAGAAAGCAAAAGACGGGGAAGCAGTGAAGAGGTAGAAAAAGACAAAAGAAGTTCAGAATATCACAGGATAGGATGTGTAGTGTCTCTTGGGGAGTTTGCTATATAAGGGGGGAAGGTGTCATGAGACAGGGACGTTGTTTTTGATCTTAGATAGCAGACAGGGTTGATTTCATATTGTGTGAAGGGAGGTTGGTCCCTTGGATGTTTTCAAATATATTGTTTGTTTCCACAATAATAATATAGTTTTTCCCCATTGTGAGTTTGTGTGAGGGTGACCTATATCCAAAACCAGAGAATTCTGGGATTCTTGTAACCAAGAAACCTAACACAACCTCATATAGTCTCCTATTGCCACATCTTGGCAACTCCATGCCACTACTGCCAGAAGTTAACAATAGATGATGACCTATCACAGGAATCCAGCAACTCCCCATCAATACTGCCAGTCAGTGTCAGTCCCCAGAATGTTTTGGTCAATCAGACACCGCAATTGTTATTTTTAGTAATACCATTCCCAAGAACCAAAAAGTATTTTCAAAAACTGAAAGAAGTGGAGCATCAATTATGGATATAACTCACCTGGCTAGTTCGAAATGTTACTTTCTTGTCAATAGGTTCGCACATGACGTTTGGTTCAAACTTAATTTCCTGCAAATAAAAGTCAGTCAAAACAGTGTCAGATCATAAAAATGAATTGAAAGCATAGATAAAACAGGACACATATGGCTCAAAACAGTGATGAGGAGAATTTCAAAAACACAAGGCACAAGAAAGCAATAATGCAACAAAAAATATTAATCAGAATTTAACATAAAATAATAGTAATGAGAGAACTCAAGATTAGTACAAGACATTATAGACATCAAGTTGTGATAGTTTTCCAAACAATATTGGATTAATTAAAACAAGTGGGAAGAAAAATGATAACTGTAATTAATAATATTTGGTGTCATGTAGTATCCAATATTGATACAACTGTGGCAAGGTTACAACACAAACGGCTATAACTCAAAGTACCCATACTTTATATGCCGGAACCAATTAAATTTCTATAACATATAGCACTGATATGTTATTGTTAGAGATTAGAGATATTACAGCGAATTCACTGTATTTGGCATTTTACATTTCATTCCAATGATCTTCTGTTTTATTTAGCTACAAGTAGTTACTGAGTCAGCGTTGACTAACACTTGTACCAATATCTTATGCGATCACCAATGTTGTCAAACTCAAAGATCCTAATGGGATTGGAAAGGAGATGAAAAATCATAACTCTTGGATCGCAGAAGCTATGAGTAAATAAAAAAATATATTCATAAATAGGTGCATCATTAAAAATAATATAAATGACAAAAATAACTCCCACATAATTCATAAAATGGGTTCATCACAACTAAAAATAGGTTCATAATTCATAAAATAGCCATAATGAAACAACCAATAAATTCATAAAAAATGGTTATGCCATTTTTTTTCTTCAAATTCAAAATAAACCCGAGCAGCCAGCAGAACCACCAAGGAAAGCAGAACAGAAAAAAACAGAGGCAGAGAGAGAAAAAGGGTAGAAGAGGAACAGAGAGCAGCAAAGGCGACTGTAAGGGCAGAGAGGGTGACTATGAGGGCAGGTGTATCAGTGGTGAGGACTGACACCACCGACAACAATGAGGGTGAAGATCGTATCCTAATGGATCAGGCAACAATCGCAAGGGTGGCAATAGCCAATGATCGAGAGTGCCAAGAGTGCTAGGAAGTGTGAAGGCAGCAACAGCCAGTAAGTGTGATGGTGGCATTGATAATGGTCATCTTGAAGCTTGTGCCTAGCTTGGGTCTTATCTGGTTCTGATATTCAAAACGCAACCCTACCAGAAAATGATCAGCCGATCTAGCAAGGATACTCACTCGCTGAGCTGCCCAACTTTTGATCCAAACTCTGCATCAGCTCGCTTGGTGGTGCAAACTCACATGATCATGTGAGTTTACTCATGATTTTAACCACATTGGCAATCATAGTTGATATTGAATAATATCTTTAGATTTCTCTCTTTTCTTCATATTCGTTCTTTATCTCTTCCTCATTCTATTAGTTACAAAGAAAATATGCCAAAACCATTCACCAGCAAATTTAGTGGCTAAAACAACGACATAGAACACATTAAAAATATATTACTGAATCTGAGTCAACAGGTTGAAAAGGTATGGAGCTAATTGGCACAAGTTATAAGCCATGTGCCAATTGATAACACATAAAAGAGTTGAGAGAAACTAAAAATTTTATCACTTCTCTAAACCCTAATACACCATACTACCCTATTTATAAGGGATAGTAGTTCAGCATACAAGGAATATAAGGAAGCTCCTAAAAACCTACTAGAAAATACATTACATTTCAACATAAGTTACATTCAATCTAAAATACAAATAGCAAGATTTATGACTAAATTAATAAATAAAATGTAAGAAGTTCCAAGATTTCTCAGTTACTAAAATGGTAAAAAGAATAGACAGAAAAGGACAAACAAAAATTCAGGTAGCATGAAAGTAAAAATGGTAGAATTTCAGTCAAAGACCAACTGGATTACCATCCTCACTACATATTTAGTTGTTTCGATGAGTTACAAAAGAGTTAAAGGAATCAATACAAACCAACCTCATAAAGTGCAATATCTTCTTCAGGGTCATAACCAGCCATTTCATTTAACCTCGATAAGATTTCCAATGGCTTGCCAGTGCACTTAACAAAGATCCTCCCAACATAACTGCCATTATAATGAAATAAATCTTAGGTCAACCTAGGTCTCAAAAATGTTGAAATAAATAAACTACTCAGTACCGAAGTTCCTCCTTTTCAGGATCATATAGCTTGAAGAAAAGCAATATATCATCCTTGGTCTTTTCAGGTGGTGCGATGGGACATGAATCCTAAACATGAATGCAGATTTTCAACAGGATTGCTTTGACTTGTACAGTAAAATTTAATAAAATAATAAATTAGTATTTAATTTCAATAATACAAATGTTACCATCCCCATCTCCACTTCCAAAAACAATTTTAATTCTGCATTGTGAACCTTGTTTGATACTTCTCTCAATTGTCCAACCTGCAATACAGTGAAGTACATTGAGAAAAACTTCAATCATATAATTTTTCATTCCATATAACCAAGCACCAACACAGATAATAATTAAAAGACATCAGAGCATTCCCAGAACAAGGAATATAAATCCCAGGATCCAACACAATTAATATGAACAATACTACTGAAACATTGATTTTTATTTTCAAGAAATAGAACAGTTCATAATGGGGAAAGTGAAAAACAAAAGCAACTCATGAGCAATTAGGCCAGCAAACAAAATGAAATAAACATATAGTAAGATAGCATCACAATCACATAACTAACAGGCTTCCATAGTAACAAAAAAAAAGCTATAATTCAAAAATTTAACCAAATTGTTGAAGGACCATAATATAATTGTAAAACATCTTCATATACAAAAAGAAATAATTAGTCAGCAAAAAAATAAAAGGGACAAAGTAGAACAAAATATCCAAGTAAACATGAAAATTTACAGATTGTGCTTCCTCAGCAGGTGTCAATGGTCTGTTAGGACGATATGTATGGTTTTGCCGCTTTGCCCATATCCAATACCGCTGAAATTGAACTGGAACATTAAATTCTTTTGCAACCTCGTCCTGTATATCAAAGAGTGTGCAAAAATGGGCATTAAAATAACATTACAATATAAAATATATAGAGAAATGCTCTATACAATAAACTATGCAACTGTCACTAAAACTTTAAATTATTACTACAACAGAAGTTGATCATATTGATTTATGTGATACATTTAGTTATATCCTTCTAATTTCCAGATCTCACATATACAGTCAAATTATAGTACATAAGTACAAGGCAATTCTCACTTTACAACATAGTTTTTTGGAACTCACATTCTGAGATACTGTAAGCTATACTAGTCAATGTTATTAGGCCTATTGTGACATCCACTTTCAGAGCACTCAGATGTCTAGCCCAATGCACAAAATGTCTACTCAACATGCATGGGATTTGCAAATGTCATATGAACTAAAGATATGCACAAATTATACTATATAAATGGGGTCACGATTCTCATCTAATAAACCAGATTTATAGGGCTCAATGAAATCTAAATTGACATGCTATGAGCTTATAAGATAACGTTTGTACCTCGTTAACATACCCTTTTCATACTCTAACGGTAGCTGATTTCATATTTAGGTTTTCCCCACTAAGTTCCATAATGTAATATTCAGTAGAATTTGGCTATGCTTTTCAAGTCTTTTGTTCTTATGAAAGGAGAATGTAAGTCACAAAATTTTAAAGTTGTAAAACGTAATCACAGTTGTCATTCCCGGATAGTGCAGCAGCCAACCCCAAAAGTGGGACAGGGACCCTGTCATTCTATTATTTTTAGATATTAAAATAGTTAAAATACAAATATATAAAAGCTGAAAAACAGAAAACAAAACACAAAAAATCATACACTAAACATGATTAACCTTCTAAAATAATAAAACCCAAAGTCTGAATAAAAAGAATAATAAAAGTTGTTTTGATAAACCAGAAATAGAATAGGAAACAAAGAGAAAAGAAAAATAAAACAAAAGCATGGAATAGTATGATTCATACCCATTTTAAAAAAGTAACATATAGGACATAAAAACATGTAAAAAGATGTAATAAACAATAACAACTATATTCAAAAGAAGTGGTTATATAATGGGTAGATTAGATTGGGCTGTATGGTCCAACTCCTTTACTAAATCTAGATTCAAAGAGAATAAGAATAAATATAGCAAATATAATCCTTAAATAATAACTAATTATATATATAAAATATAATAATAAATATATACTACTTTAAATAATATTAAGAATACTCTATAAAGAATATAAAATTAAAAAAATTACATCAAATAAATAATTTTACATAAAAAAATATGATAACACATATATATTAACTTAAATAATAGTTAATTTTTTTCTTAAAAGATAATATTACTTTTTATAGAGAAAAAATAGAAGTTGATATGATTAATGTTCTCAGTGCAAGAGAAAAAAATTAAAAGACATCTTAAAATATTATTATTTTAGATTTATTGTTGGCGCTCACTGTTCATTATATTTATCAACCGAATCATCTTCTCTTTCTATGTTCATCTTCTCTCGTTTCATCTTCTTCTTCTAGTTTCATCTTCTTCTTCTAGTTTCATCTTCTTCCATTTCATCTTCTTCTTCTAGTTTCATCTTCTTCCATTTCATCTTCTATCTTCTCCTAGGTTCATCTTCTCCCTTCTCATTGACACTAATTATCTTCTCCTATTCTCTTTTCTCTTGTGTACATCTTCTATCTACTTAGTTTCTTGTGCTGTGTCCTGATATTTCATCTTCTCCTTCTCACGGACAACAGTTATCAAACCGGGTTGCGAGACTTGATCCCAGTTTAAATTAAAACCTATTATGTGCAATTCAGGCCCATTACACACCAGACTCGTGATTCATGCAATACTAAGCGCAAATCGGACGACACAATAGCAATACAGGAGTAAAACTGAGTCTTACAACAATTTGTATCGTGAGGGAGAAGAATCATACCGTTTTGTATGATTGGCATTCAGTATCACACAATACTTACTAGTCTAAACAAAAGTGAAGACAACAAAATCCTGCCACTATAGAAGTTTGGCCGCTTAGACAGAGGGAGTCATCCAGTGAGAAAAGAGGAGAAAAATTGTTCACAATAAGCTCAACATTAGCAGTTTTTTCATATAACGTTTTGACACTCAAAACATGCATTAAAAGATCCCAAAAACCCATTAAGTGAGGGTATTTTGGCTCTTTCACATGTTTCAGTTAGTGGGAAACCAATTGCCTTGTCTTTAAGACCCAATGTGAGGCTTCTGTTCCAGACACAACATCAAAATGTCATGTGAGTTGGCAACCATTTTGGCCCTCAGTAGCAGTCTCGACTGCTTCAGCCACATTAACCTACCTAGATAGTAATAGGAGCAATTTTGTTATTAAAAAAACTGAGCTTTCACCGAGTTCAATTAGAAGCAATCTAAACATGACTACTAAATGTGTTCAATATTTGTTTGTCTCACTTGAGATTAAACAGAAAATATATTTCTAGAGGACTTAGTTAATCCCTCTCCAATCTTCTATTTATAATATAAACTGTCGTAGACATATAAGTACAGAACTAAGTACTACTATGGATACAACTCATAAAAGCTAGTACACTACACCCTAAGTAGGCTTAATGATGATATATAGATGCCATTATTCTAACAGTCTCCAACTATTCATTAAAATTATATTTCATTTATGCTTCAAAGTATGTATCAACTTCATCCATACACTTAAAAAGAATGTAAAATGTCCTCGACAACAAATAACAATTGATGGTGCTAGAGTCTCTCCTAATTGCAACTCTCTTTCCTCATTGCAACTCTCTTCCTAGAGTGGTCGGAGTGGGGCCATGGTGATGGTTTTGGAGGCTGGTGGCAGTGATCAATCTTCCCTTAAATCCAAATCTCATATCTAATAAAATAAAATCCCTTGGTTCATGACTCCATCACCTCCACATCCATGTCTTCCTCATTCTCTTCCATTCCCACCTGCCCATCAACCTCTATGCCAGTCCCTTTCACGTCTCAATCGCCACATCCTCTCACCTCTCCTTCATCCACCCTTACTTGTCACCTTCCCTCCTAAATTTCTCTCACTGCCCCTCCCAATGGAACCTCATCAAGAAATCCCTCCCACCTCCTCCTTGTCCACAAATTCACCCACCACTACCCTCAATATTCACTCAAACCCACCACCAAGCTCATCATCTCTAGGCCTACCTCAAGGTCCCATCACCACCAAAAAAAGAGTTGTAGTGAGAAAAAGAGTTGCACTGAGGGGAGAGAGAGTTGCAAGTAAAAGAGGAGACTCTAACGCTATTAGCTGCCATTTTGTGGCCGAGGACATTTTACATTATGTCACAAAGTATAGGTACAAAATTGGAACATACTTTGAAGCAAAAACGAAATACAATTTTAGTGAATAGTCTTTGGATGAAAAACATATATAACGCTTATTAAATTATAGAACTTAAGCTTACTTTTGAACATATTAATTTTCTCTGAAACAATTAAGTAGTTTTACAGTAAAAAATCTGTCAGGCCAAACAGCAAATGCTGCCCATAGATAGCATTCAAGCGTAAACAACCAAGTCCCTAGCTATATTCCTATCCTTTACTTGTTTTGTTGTTAATGCTCGTTTATATTTGAATGCTTAGAAAATATATTACAATATCATTATTGTATCTTAGAATATTTTTCGCTATAAGATTATTTCCTAGGAGTGGATATCATGGTTCCAGGAATTTCCTTGTTATTTATTAAGATTAGAACTTGAAGTACAGCAATAGAAGTCTAGTAAAAGGGGATTTAGAAATGTCTCTTTAATTGCTGTAGGTGCATCAATTATCCTGTGACAAAGACCAAGTGGGTCAACTGACAATCAAAGTGTTCAATTCCTAGAAATTCTTGCAAGATCCATCCATTGTCTCATGAACCAAGTCACAATTGTATTGTTGCACTTAGGCAAATACACTTAAGTAAAAAGGGTTGTACCTAACTATAACTTAAAGATTTTAACCTATTGGTGAGTGCTTGAACTAACAATTAATATCAGAATCAAGGTGACTAGTTTGATTACTATGGACAATCGTTGAGGGGAAAATTCTTGTAAATTGTATTAATTGTCTATGGCAAAGACCATGAGAGGGAAGTCACAATCAAAGAGATTGGTTATCGACAAGACAATCTTTGAGGGAAATTGGTTTCCCTCCCAACAATTTCCCCCTAAGACATCAAACTTCTCAATTGTCACTAGATCTACAAAATCACCATCATAGGACAACAAATGCAAGTTCCAAGAATCTTCCCCTCCGCAATTATCTTACTGAAAATCAAATCCGTGACCTAAGTTAAACCATTAAGCCTATCAATAAGCATTTAATAAACATCTTTTCTAGCATATGATTATGAGAAAATTATTTTGAAATTCCTCATTCCATCACTCCCTACTAAAAATTTCAGTTGTGAAAATGCGTGCACTAAACTTCGCCATTGAAAGGACTTGTGGCAATAATAGTTCAGCGAGAATAAGGAACAAAATCAATATCTAATAATGGAATCATATTTCTCATTATTTTATGTAATAAAATCATATCACTAGGATTACTTGGTAAAAAGAATTTACAAAAAGAGTTAGGGTTATATGAGTGAGTGCAAAACTCACTTTACAAGCTAATTTGATAGAGTTGAGTTAGGCCTAAATTCATTTTCTATATGGTATTAGGGCCTACTGCAGCAATGTTTGTTAAGCCCATTGTGTCATCTGTTATCAAACCATTATTGAACTACCCACAAGCCTTTAGTCTCATGCTTAGGATGTTTAGTCCTTAGTATAAGGAAATATGTTAGAGATCCCACATCAACAACAAACAGTCAAATTATAATATATAATGCGTGCAGCCCACACCCACACCTTACGAACAAATTTTGTAGCCTTGAGTTAAGCCTAAATTCATATTTTGAAGTGGGAAGGTATTATCAGTTTGTTTTCATACTGATAAAAAAAATCAGTTTGTTTTCATTCTGTTTTCAGTGTGTTTTTAAGCTGCATCATCAATAGTTCCCAGTCTTTTGATTATTTTAAATTACATATCTCGATATCATACTTTTATGTTTTATGGCACTTTTTGTCGGGCTAATATAAAGTGCCCTTCACTCTGAATTCTTAAATGAAAAAATAATGCAGTATCATGACCACAAGACCAAGAAAAAGAGCATGACTGCAAAAGATACCTTGAAAAGATTAAAAGTTGTCTGCTTTTGGACTCTGAAACTTCTAACTTTGTCATGGTCTACAAGATCAAAGTAAATATCCTTTCCAATCTGGCTTTTCAGGTCTTCATCATGTGCCACCTAAGAATATCATATCAGTAATAACAAACATAATTTTATGGTTTAATCCAAAAACCTTGGTAAAGTTCAAGACACAATATTCGATTGCCAATTTAAGAAGTCAAGGTCAAGAACTAAGAACCTTTATGATAGTATATAGGTGAGCTTCTGCCTTTTCTTTCTTTTTGTGCTCTTTCTCTTCTTGTTCTTTCTTCAACCTCTCCTACATTAATTCATTGCAAAAAATCATACCCGATTACCAGAATAAAGCAACCTAAATAATAGAACAATAAAAAGTAGATGACACAGCAAATTGAACATCACTCAAGTTTTGCCCAATATGTTCATAAGGCCTGCAATTCCTCTTCAGGAAACAGAGATAAAACGAGATAAGTTCGTAAGTGCAATCATGTTGATAGCAACAGCTGAGTGGTAAAATGCTTTCTAAGACTATTCACTAATAAACAGCCATCTAAGTTAAAGCAAGTGTTTCGAAGTCTTCAATGTAGATAAGAATACACTCTTACCCTTAAATGTGCTGCAATGTCTTTCTCATCCACATTGCATATGATTTTGTCCTTGTCACTTTCACGAATATACACCAACATATAAGCATTTGAGTATTTGGTGAACTTAAATGGAGTGTTATTGAAACCAGGATTTGCCTGTGGTAACTGTTCAAACACAATCCCCAATGTTAACTAGCAAATATTGAAAAGGGAAAAAATAGCATGGTCTATGTAATAAAATAATTTAATTACCTCTTCCTCACCCCCATATTGCTCCTCTAATGCCCTTTTATTATCTTCTTTTGTCACCCTCTCATCATCAAATTTGTACCTGAATACGCCAGTCCAGATATCCGCAAATAGTTAATATCAGGTAAACTGCCTCCCTTATGCACATATTGAATCCATGTTTGTACAGCAGTTATAGTCACTAAGTATACCAAACAGTCAATAGATTTATTAAAGTACCAAAGAACAGAATATTCAGATTCTCTAGTACTCCAACAGTCTGATTTCAAATATCAACTACACCATACTACATCCATCAACCAGTTGAGATATTTGCTCGGTGCTTTTTAGACACTCTCCAAACAGTCTCATGCATTAATTATGTTTTAAGAAATCGGCAAGGAGAACAATGTCCAAATTATAATAATCAAGGCTCCCAATTATAAAGCAGCTGGTGAATTCTTAACGCAGAACAGAAAAAGGCTATGTTGAAACCCATGTGAAACACATTGCATTGACCTGATGCTAGAAGAATTTTAAAAGAAGATACTTGTTCATCAAGATATAATTCCAAAAAATAGACAACATGCCACCTCTTAGCTCTAGGTTGTGTTTTGGCCCATTGGTTCCCTTTGTTTAGAATGTTTACTAGTGATGAAGCAAAGAATACTCATTTTGTAAGTAAAGGGATGGAAATTGAACTTAAGAGTTGGTCTTCGATAAAGAAAGTGCTTCGAAAGGTAAATTATGATGATAAACCAACCATGGGTTTCATCTACAAGGCAATGGACTGGGCTAAAGAAAAAATTCAAAAGGAGTTTAAAGGTAACAACAGGTAAGTAATTTGCTAATCTCCATATTGAAATTTCATTTCAACTTTTCATTTGACTTCTTAGAAATGAACAACAATAATTCAAATTATTATTCTACCATTTTATGTTATGAAGATTTGAAATACTACTCATGAAAGGTGGCACAACGAAGTCCGTAGGCCTTTGAATGCTATGTGCTACTTTTGGAATACTGAATTCCATTGTTCCCCTAATGCTAAAGCAAATACAGAAAAGTTGGTGGCCGATCCTGAGAAGCAAGATTGGATTGATTTGCAACTAGAAGATTTCAAGAACCAAGAAAAGTTGTTTGGCAACTCCTTGGCTATTAAGACAACTGGAAAAAAGACTCCAACAGCTTGGCACGAGTCTTATGGAGATCAACACCCGGAGATTGAAAGTTTTGCCATTTCTGTACTTAGTTTGACATTTAGTTCTTTTGGATTTGAACATAACTAGTGAAAAATCAGATAAATTAGAATTAATATACAGTAAACTAGTAATTACTTGTATGCATGTTTACGTTTGCATTTATTAGGTCCAAACAAGAGAAGAAATCATTTGAAACAAGAAACTATGATTGACATTGTTTATGTCATGGTTAATTCAAAATTGGCTGACAGAGGAAGGTAGGAGAAGATCACTTGAAGAGTTTGACCTTGATGATATCCCATCCAATGATGAGTACATTATGAAAATTGTTGATGGACGTGACAATTGAAAGATAGATTTAAACGATGCTGCCACTTCAAGCAGAGATGATGAGCACTTGGCTAAAGATTAAGCCCAAGGTAGTGGAGACTTTATGTTCTCATCATCCACCTCTAGAGGTGGAGGATGTTCTTATTGATGAGCTTCATTAAGGAGAAAGAGCTAAAGAAGATCCCTCAAGTTTTAATTTTTAATTTGAATGATTTTGTTGAAATGTAATATGTTTTAGATATAGACTCCTTAGGAGTCTTCTATGTTTTTCCTTTGTTTTCACTGTTCCTACTTTCAGTGTTGATTATGTTTGTATAAGTATCATTAGTGATGTATTAGGAAACAAGAAGAAATAATAGAGGTTTTGTTTTAATCTCTTTCTCTCTAAATCTTCAAGTTGGCATCAGAGCCAACCACCGGGGCTCTCTGTCTGACTACCGATCGCCGCCGCCGCTTCTGCCGCCGCCGCCGCCGCCGGTGACTCATTTTCTCAGGCGAAGTTAGGGGTTTTGTGCGCCTGCTCGAGCGTGACCCATCCCTGGTGGTCGCTTTCCCTGTTTCCGCTGCACGCGCCGCCACGCGCCTCCTTCCTCCGTCAGACGTCAAGCGCGTACTGTTCACGCGCCCAAGCGCGTACTGTTCACGCGCCGCCTTATCCTTGCCGGACGATCATCGAACCACTGTCGTCCTGTTCGTCTGACTTTCCAGAGCTTCTTTTGGCTCTTATTTTACTGTTTCAGGGGCTGTAATTGATACCTAGGGTTTCCCCCTCAAGTTGGCTCTTATCTTTTACTGTTTCCAGATCCCATTTCTGATTCTGGACTCCAGATTGTTCTTACAGATCTGTCATGGCATCTCCTATTGGAATTAATTCCTCTCTATCTGCTACTCCAATCATCACATCTGCAAAGCTCAATTGGAGAAATTATTTATCATGGTCTTCTGCTGTGGAATTGTGGTTTCTTGGTCAAGGGCACCATGATCATCTTGAACAAGACATTTCTATGATTCAAGACGACGAAAAATCCCAATGGCAAAAATTGGATTTTCAGTTATGTGCAATTTTGTGGCAGTCAGTTGAGCAAGAAGTTCTAGATATATTAAGACCCTATAAGACTTGTTCATCCTTTTGGAAAAGGGCACAAGACATATTTGCTAATGATGTACAACGTCTGTTTGATGCAACTCAAAGAGCAGCATCTCTAAAGCAAGTCAATCATGACATGGTTTCTCATATAGCAAAGGCTAGGGCTGCTGTAGAAGAATTAAAGAACTTCTTTATAGCTGATTCATTAGAAGGGATCAATAAAAAGCTTGACAAGTTTTACATGGTCCTAATTCTAAGAAGTTTACACTCAGATTATGATCATGTACGTGATCTGATTTTAGCTGGTGATCAAATCCCATCAATGGATGGCTTAGTTACTCGACTTCTTCGAGTACCTACATCAGTGAAAAATGAGAATCCAATTGAGGTTATTGAAACATCAGCCATGACAATACCCGAAGGAAGAGGAGTGCCACAAGGGAGAGGAGGAGGCAGAAGCAACCGAGGACGTGGTGGTCGTAGTATACGTCCTCAATGCACATATTGTAACAAAATAGGTCATACTCGGGACAAATGTTATATTTTACATGGATATCCAGACAAAGTTGCTCATGTTTCTAAAGCTGGTGATCTAGAATCCAGAATTTCAAATGAAGAATATGAAGAATTTCTCAGATACAAGTCTGGAAAATCATTTAATCCTGGTCAATCTTCTACCATGACCAGTGTGCCTACAACCAACCTATCTAAATCTGTGGAAGGTCATAATCCATGGATTCTTGACTCCGGTGCCTCTGACCATATCTCTGGTAACATTTCTTCATTTTCTTCTATGTCTTCTCCAAAAATTCACCATCTTATTACTGTTGCCGATGGATCGAAAGTGACATCTCAAGGAATTGGCAAAGTTTCCTTATCTCCTTCACTAAATTTAAATTCAGTTTTATATGTTCCCCATTGTCCATACAATTTAATCTCCTTAAGTCAGTTGACTCGTTCCTTAAATTGTTCCATAACCTTTACTGCTAATTCCTTTGTTATACAGGAACATGGGACAGGTCGTCTGATTGGAGAAGGACATGAGTCTCAAGGACTTTATTTCTTAAAATCTTGTTCTTCAGTTTCCTGCTTTACTTCTTCATCCCCTAAACTTTTGCATGATCGTTTAGGCCATCCAAGTTTGCTCAAGTTGAAGATTATGGTTCCAAGTCTCAGAAATATTCAAGTCTTAGATTGTGAGTCTTGTCAATTAGGAAAACATGTTAGATCTTCCTATCCTAAAAGATCTGAGACACATTGTAATTCTCCTTTTTCAATTATTCACTCAGACATTTGGGGACCTAGTCGTGTTACGTCATTTGGTTTTAATTATTTTGTAACTTTCATTGATGAATTCTCTCGGTGTACTTGGGTTTATTTAATGAAAGAGAGATCTGAACTTTTGTCTATTTTTAAGTCTTTTCTTAATGAAATTAAGAACCAATTTGGGAAGACAATTAAAATTCTTCGAAGTGATAATGCTAAGGAATATTTCTCTGCAGCATTTTCTTCTCTCTTATCTTCCCAAGGAATTTTACACCAATCAACCTGTCCTCATACTCCACAACAAAATGGCATTGCAGAGAGAAAGAATAGACATCTCATTGAAACTGCACGTTCCTTGATGTTGAATACCAATGTTTCTGTACATCATTGGGGCGATGCAGTCCTTACTGCCTGTTTTCTTATCAATAGGATGCCTTCTTCCTCTCTTAACAATAAAATTCCTCACTCTGTCATTTTTCCCAATGACACTTTGTATCATGTTTCCCCACGAGTATTTGGGTGTACGTGTTTTGTTCATAATGTTTCTCCAGGTCTTGATAAACTCTCAGCTAAAGCTATCAAGTGTGTTTTCTTAGGATACTCTCGTCTTCAGAAAGGGTATAAATGTTATTCTCCCTCCATCGGGAGATATTATATGTCAGCAGATGTCACATTCTTTGAGGATAAACCATTTTTTCCTTCCTCCATGGAGGATCGTTCTTATGTTCAACAAATGTTTCCTTTGCCAACATGTGATCCTTTAGTTATTCCTGATTCTGTACCTCAAACTCAAAATCCAAATGACATTGTTCCTCCACCTCTTATCACATATCAGCGTCGGACACAATCTTCAACTCCAAACACTGAAGATCCTCGAGACTCAGTTCCTCCTCCATCAGATCATCATACCATGGATCCTTCATCCTCTTCACCTTCTACTGATTCAGATGATAACTGGCCCATTGCCCTTCGGAAAGGTATTCGGTCTACTCGTAATCCATATCCTATTTATAATTTTGTGAGTTATCATCAATTGTCTCCTTCATATTTCTCTTTTGTTTCCTCATTATCTTCCACTAAAGTTCCTAATAATGTTCATGAGGCACTTGGTCATTCTGGTTGGCGACAAGCCATGGTTGATGAAATGATGGCACTTGAACACAATAACACTTGGGATCTTGTCCCTCTTCCTCCTGATAAGAAGGCTGTTGGTTGTAGATGGATATATACTATTAAAGTTGGTCCTACTGGTAAAATTGATCGTCTTAAAGCTCGGCTAGTAGCTAAGGGCTATACTCAAGTTTATGGCCTTGACTATAGTGATACTTTCTCTCCTGTGGCTAAAACCAGTACAGTTCGTATTTTGCTTGCTATGGCTGCTATTCGTCAATGGCCTCTTTATCAGTTAGACATTAAAAATGCCTTTCTTCATGGTGATCTGGAAGAGGAAATATACATGGAGCAACCTCCTGGATTTATTGCTCAGGGGGAGTCTGGCTTGGTTTGTAAGTTACGTCGTTCTCTCTATGGCTTGAAGCAATCACCTCGAGCTTGGTTTGTAAAATTTAGTCAGGTAGTGCAAAGGTTTGGATTGAAACGATGTGAGGCAGATCATTCAGTGTTTTATGGTCACTCTTCTCCTGACAAATGTGTTTATCTCATGGTGTATGTTGATGATATTGTTATTATAGGAAATGACATAGCCAGAATTACTCAGTTAAAGAATCATCTGTTCAACCACTTTCAAACTAAAGATCTGGGTCGTCTAAAATATTTTCTTGGTATTGAAGTGGCACAGTCAAAAGATGGTGTCATCATTTCACAAAGGAAATATGCTCTTGACATTTTAGAAGAAACAGGTCTAACAAATTGCAAGCCCATTGATAGTCCTATGGATCCAAATCAAAAGTTAATGAGAGATCAGGGTGAACTCTTCTCAGACCCAGAGAGATATAGAAGGCTAGTTGGAAAACTCATCTATCTCACCATAACAAGACTCGACCTTTCTTATTCAGTTGGAATTGTGAGTCAATTTATGCAAAATCCACATGTTGATCATTGGAATGCAGTGCTTCGCATTCTCAGATACATAAAAGGAAGCCCAGGACAGGGACTATTGTATGAGAACAAGGGAAACACTCGAATCGAAGGATATTGTGATGCAGATTGGGCTGGTAGTCCAATTGATCGAAGATCGACTACAGGATATTGTGTTTTACTCGGTGGGAACCTTGTATCTTGGAAAAGTAAAAAACAAAATGTTGTTGCCCGATCTAGTGCTGAAGCTGAATACCGATCTATGGCTCTAACTACATGCGAACTTGTGTGGATTAGACAACTTCTTCAAGAATTGAAATTTTGTGAAAATGAGCAAATGAAACTGTACTGTGACAATCAAGCAGCTCTTCACATTTCTTCCAATCCTGTGTTTCATGAGAGAACGAAACACATAGAAATTGACTGTCATTTTATTAGGGAGAAGTTATTATCCAAGGAACTAGTTACTGAATTTGTCAATTCTAATGAACAACTTGGAGACATTCTGACCAAATCTCTAAGGGGGCCTAGAATTCAATTCATATGTTCCAAGCTTGGTGCATATGATTTATATGCTCCAGCTTGAGGGGGAGTGTTGAAATGTAATATGTTTTAGATATAGACTCCTTAGGAGTCTTCTATGTTTTTCCTTTGTTTTCACTGTTCCTACTTTCAGTGTTGATTATGTTTGTATAAGTATCATTAGTGATGTATTAGGAAACAAGAAGAAATAATAGAGGTTTTGTTTTAATCTCTTTCTCTCTAAATCTTCAAGTGATTTATATTAGATGAACTTATGTCAAATGAAGTATTGACAAAGCAATCAATTTTATTTTAATTATTTATGTTATTTGCCTAGGCATGTGTACCATATACTTTTGAAGAAAGTAAAATCTATGATTTGTGTTACGATCTTCTGAGCCCTTCACGATCATTATCATAATCACGATGTTGACTACCTTGCATGTGTCCCAATAATTGGACTCCCCAATATTCCTCTATTGTCATCTCCTAACCTTGAAAATGTCCTTCATATTCAAAAACTTTCTAATACACCCATATTGAAGAAATAACATGTGCATGACAAAGAAGCCCTATATGGAATTAATTAGTCACCCCATGATTGTTTTATAAGAATTACGTTAGCTATGGTATCCTTGGGGTACTGCCAGAGTCAAGATGACCATGACCATACATTGTTATTGAGCATACCTTAGAAGAGAAACTTATTCAACTCTTGGTCTATGTAGATGAAAGATTATTTCACAGGAAGACAAATTATTGTTGAAAATTATCTTGAATGATCTTAAAGTAAAATGTGAACAACCTATGGTTATCTATTGTGATACTAAATTAGCTATAGGTTATCTATTGTGATAATAAATCAGCTATAAATCAGCTATCAATATGGCTTAAAATCCAATTCAGCATGATAGAACTAAGTACATAAAGATAGATCAACTTTCCATTATCACTAACGACCTTATCACCAAGTCCTATGTCTCAACCAGACTTCAGCTAGCAGATTTGATTGCGCAAGGGCCTTCGCGGTTTTATGATCTCACATCACATGCAAGCAAGGAATTATAGACATCCAACAACTTCAGGGAAGGTTGAAATGTCAAGAAATGTGTGGAAACACGGAAAAACAAAAAATATCTTGTTAAATTGTTAATAATATTAACGTTTAATCATTCAGGAGGTCCTTATTTTAGAGGAGAATCTTGTTAAATTGTTAATAATATTAACAAAAAATATCTTGTTAAATTTCTTCCTATTCTTTTTTGTTTTCTCAATTGGGTCCTAATTTTGTGAAAATTGCAACAATTGGGCCCCTACCATTAAATTGGGCCTAACGGCGTTAGTTTGTGGTTGACGTGGTGCACTGGAGTCCCTTTCTTATTGACGTGGCACGCTCAAGTAGAGACACCTCAATTCTTTACTATTTTTTATTTTTTCATATTTGAAAACAAGCCTAAGCCATCACTTCATCCAACTCGTAATCAATCAACCATACCTTCCTGCCATCACTTCACCGACATCCTTGTTTATCCACTCAAACCTGCAAGAAGAAAGTCACAAAACCATAAATGGCTAAGCCACTATGAACCCTTCAATCTTTTTTCAATTTGCCGAACCACCCTCATCCTCCTCTTCGAACAACCATCAACCACCATAGCAAATTTCCTTGCCTCCATAGCAACCATGAGTCACCGGGAGTTTGAACAAACACCTGAAACACGACAAAAACCCAAAAACCAGATTTGAGTACCATTCGGACCTCGAATCAAGAGACCAATTCCTCCATCATTATTGCGCCTCCCCTCCGCCTTCGCCCCTTCTCGAAGTCGTCGTTAGCCGCCGTAGTGCACCTCACTGCCTCCATTGCATTGTCGTCTTCTCCTTATCACAGCCGCATTGTGAATCTCCAACCCACCTCCGTTCAACTCCACCATCTACACCACCTTGAATCTCCCTTACTGCCGCCAAGAGCCACTCTCCATTATCTTGACCTTCCCTCCGAATCTCGTCCAATCGGGTTTAATCATCGTCGCTCTTGCCACCCTCGATGCTGGAAGGTCCCCGTTGGCTTCACAATCGTGAACTCTTCCTCGCGAACACGGTCACCGAGATAAGAAGGACGACCATCGACGCACTAATGGTAGGGTTGCTTCGGATGAACCTTTCTCTCGGCAAGAATCTTGTTGCTAAAGAGAGGATCCTTTCCCTGCGCGGCTAGCCAAGAAAAGAAGGGATGGGGTAGCTTTCTTTTCCCTGTTTCTGCTAGAGAGGAATACCCTGAAATGGCATGGGCTTAGGTCGTTTTCAAATTCGAAAAAATAAAAAATAGGAGAGAATTGAGGTGTCTCTACTCCAATGTGCCACGTCGATTAAGAAAGGGACTCCAGCGCGCCACGTCAACCACACACTAACGCCGTTGGACCCAATTTAACGGTAGTGGCCCAATTGTTGCAATTTTCACAAAATTAGGATCCAATTGAGAAAACAAAAAAGAACAGGAAGAAATTGAGATTCTCCTCCAAAATAAGGACCTCCTGAATGATTAAACCTAATATTAACAGTCATATTAATTGTTACAATTGATATATTATAGGGATTCAAGAAATTATTGTGATCATATAACTCCAAGGTGGTAGAGTTCTCTCTCTCTCTCACTATCTCTCTCTTTCTCTCTCTCTCTCTCTTATATATATATATATATATATATATATATATATATATATATATATATATATATATATATATGTATATATATATATATATATTATACACACACATATATATACATACACATCTATATATATACATATATCCATACACTCCTGGTTTCCAAAATATCAAATATAATCAGATCCATATACTTCTTTTCCCAGTAGTAATAACCAAAATGTTGAGAATTTTGAGTAACTTTCATAATTGACCATATTCATCAATGTGTATTGTGTTTGTAGATGTAGAATACTTGTATTTAATATTCCATGATAGCTGTAATTTTTCAACAGAGTCTTCAAGATCACCCACACCACACGAACCTTCAGGACTGAAAACTAAGCTCTGACCCTATATATTTTTTATTGATAATAATGAAAAAGACCTCAATTTTTAGTAACGTTTATTTCTGACATATTGATCAGTGTGTATACTGTGTTTGTACACATAGATTACATGTATTTAATAATCCAGCATAGATGTCATCCTCCTACAGCAGCTTTTGGATAAATCACTCGTCACCAATATTAAGGGTTGATAATTATGTATCGGGTTAGTTTTCAAATTTCTCAATATTTCATGCACTGTTTCATGATCAATCATTGGTATTGGTATTGGTAAGGGCTAACGCTTTTAAGTTATGTATGACATTGTAAAGCATCATATAAATTATAACATTAAGCTAATATCAGATTCAAAGTCTTTATTCAATCTTTTTCAACCTTCAATACTTCAGGATTTACTTCCTTATTTTCTTTGGATTAAGATCTAGAATCTAGAATTGCAATATCACATGCTAAATGGGATCGAAAAAGCAAATGAATAAAAATCACATAACAAAAAAAACAAAGAAAAAGTTAATGTAGCAGTATCAGAGGCACATAAATTTCGCCAGAAAGCTAACATGTGTGTAGGTTCTGGATAAGTTTATTAATACTATTGATAAGGGCTAATGTTTTATATTCTGTATCATATCACAATTTTAATAGATCATATAATATTGAGTTAATACATCATATTATAAGGGCACACTGATCTTCTCAATTATCAATTTTTTTAAACTGCCACTGCCACACCTGTTTCTGTCAAGCACTGGCCTCAACCAACATTCTCCTTCACACTTCAGAGGTCCCACAACACTTTACTCATCCCCAATTTTCGAAAGTTATGGTTGCCAAGCTGATCAAGCTAAGCTAACTCTCAGACATGGTTTCCTAACTGTACAGCTTCGTAGCATGTGATAAATGCCTGTCAGAATATCCAACAAACTTCTCTACAGGTACAGATCAGATCTTCATTCACAACAAGAGGTTTATATATTTCCTCATCTAGCTCTTCTTTACTCACTTCTTCACATAATCCTAAAATCCATACTATTCTTGAGGCTGAATAGCCTTTCAGATTCATCAAAAGTCCCTAAAAGCATTGACATTAAAATTAGTACCTTGAAGTAAGCATTGCTTTTTCACATTAGTCTTTTGTATGAAAGATGTTAACTAACAAAATTAGTTTCTTTATATGCTACGTTAAGTGACAAGTCCACCACCACCTCACATGCCAAATTGAGGACAAGGTGGTAGCTGACTGTCATTTAACGTGTCATGTTGACAAACTAACTCTATCATCAATGATCAACATGAAAAACAGATCTTACTCTCGAGTACTAAATTTTAATTTCAACACTTAACTAACTAGAAGGTGGCATACACTTTGAAGGACATGAAAGACTATTCCACCTATTATTAACAAACTCTTGCATGTTCCTTACATCTTCAAAAACAAAAGTGTTAACAAATTTGTTCAAGATAACAATGTTCATTTTCAGTTTCAAGCTAGCCACTACTCTGTAAAATCTCAATCATCCAACAAAGTTATGCTTCATGGAGATGTTGGACTGGAAGGCCATTATCAATTTCCAATCAACATATTGCTTCTTAGCTACACAATCACCCCTGTTCTTTGTTTACATTGTATTCTTTCCGATATTAATGTTAATCATATACTTGGCAAATTGGCATTTACAGTTTGGTTATCAAAATTTGCATGCATTTAAAACGTATAAAATGCTTTTTTTTCTTAATAAAGGACTATTTTATTCTACTCGTTGCACGACCAAGCCCATAGACCTCCCCCACAATAATCTCTTACCAACTACATTTCACCTTTTAAATTGAACTTCAGTAATTTTTGGAGTCCTTCTGATAAGACTTTCAAGGTGTATATTAGGAAAAAGTTTCAAAATTAGAAGTTACAAACAGTTAACCGTGGTTGGACAGTTCATTGGTGTTTAGAGGAAGTTACAAAGTCTAATAGGGGTTAGGAGTTATCTTTTAAGGGGGGAAACGGTCCTTGTTTTGGTGTGGAGTAGTTTATTTAGAAACAGGTCTTAACCTGTGTAGAAGGAAATTTCTTCCCTTGGAAGTTGTTGGATGTTCTCTTGGAATTAATGCGTTATCTTACGTTGTTGCAATAATATTTGCGTGCTATTTCCTTAAGCTAATTCAGTAATTTGGTTTCTTGTCACCAAGAAACCTAACAATTTGGTCCAACTTGTCAGATCAAAAACACCAAGAGAATAATGGAGAGTAGATTGAGCACGGTAGAGAGGTTGGTGAATGAACATGGAAGAGCAATTGAGGAAACAAGGGAGGAATCTAAAGCCAACTTTCAAAGGCTCAACAATATGATGGAGGATATTTTGTGCAAACTTAAGAACATAGAAAGGGGGTCTAAAGGAAGCACAGGTTCTGTAAACGGGTATAGAGTTGGAAGGGAAGAGATTGACGAAGAATGGGAAGAAAACAAAAGGGAGAACAACAACTTGATACTACAGGAGATTCATCAGAGATTATGGGAAGATTGCTCGACCTCTCACCAACTTGCTTAAAAAAGGGAAGTTTGATTGGTCTCTACCTGGGGCAGAAGCCATGCAAAGACTCATGACAGCAATAACCATTGCTCCGACATTAGCATTACCTGATCTTACCCAAACATTCCATGTGGAATGTGATCGAAGGAGGATGTCTGAGGTAAAAACTTATTCCATTGATCTTGATATGAAAGCTTATAAGGAGGAACTAGAGTGCTTCAAAGCAATGGTTGAATCAATGACTAAGCCCTCTGGATCATGTACTCTATCCATGAAAGGTAAGATTTCTCTCAATATTGTTAGTCATGTGTCTTAAGGTATTTGGGTTCTAGATTTAAGAGCACCTGATTATGACACCCTTTTGAGTGTCCTTCAACTATTATGGTAAAAGAAATAGAAAACAACTTATTACAGTTGCGAATGGTCAGGGTATACCTATTTGCCGATTTGGGAATGTAATTTTGGAATCATTTATTGTATTAAAAGATGTTTTACATGTTCCATGATTAGCCAATAGTCTTATCTTTGTGCAAAAACTCAGAATTTAAATTGCTCAATAGCATTTTTCTCAACTTATTGTGTTTTTTAGAACCTTGCCATAGGGAAGACGATTTTAACTGGTAAGAAGGAGAGTGGGTTGTATCTGTTGGAGTCTGACGACCAAAACAAAACAAAAATCATGAGTCAACAAGCTATATCTGAGACGTGGGCAAATTCCCAAATAAGGCTATATCATAAAAGGCTTGGGCATCCTTCATTCAACCTTATCAAGTCCATATTTCTCCATTTGTTTATCAAGGAGTTTGTTAAGTCTTTTAATTGTGATATTTTTCAGTTTTTAAAACGCCATCGTGTTTCTTATCCTATTACTAATAAAAAGAGTACTTCTCCATTTGATTTAATTCACCCTGACGTTTGGGGTCTTCTCGTAGAATCTATTTCCGAAGCCAAATGGTTCATTACTTTTATTAATTATTGTACTAGTGTCACATAGATATACCTTAAGAACTCATAGTGACCTTAATGAGTCCTAAAAGCGGTTTTATGGATATCCCACTCGCCCATCCGAATCTGATGGTACCCGGCCTTTAAGTCAATCTTGGAAAAATATCTAGCCCCCCTCAACTCATCTAGGAGCTCTTCTATCACCGGAATCGAAAATTTATCCGGTATCGTCACACGGTTCAAGGCTCTATAATCTAAATAAAACTGTCAGCTACTGTCCTTCTTCTTGACCAGGATGACTGGGCTGGAGTAAGGGCTGGTGCTTGGTCGTATGACTCCTACCCTTAACATGTCCGCAACTTGTTTCTCTATTTCTCCTTTCATTAAGTGTGGATACCTATAGGGTCGTACGTTCACTAGATCAACCCCTTCCTTAAGGGGAATTTGGTGTACCATTCCCCGTTCGGGCATCTCCTCCTCTCGTTCGATCATTCCCTCCTCCTCGTCTCCCTCTTCATCCTTCACTAAAATTACCACGCGCAAGCTCCGTTCGGGGCAATGGTGGTCTGGCGCAAAAGGTCCCCCACATCAAAAACAATGCCCCTCTTCCTTTCTCTTCAGGAACTCAGGATAGGGCAGGTTCCTCACCGTTCGACGCCTGTTATTGCTTCTGCCAATACCGCTCGGTCTTGTGTTGGCACTTGCCACGACTCCTTCTCTTCTCATTACTCTCCGGCCCTCCAGGTCGACTCAGATTAGGACCCGGACGACTAGGCTCGTTTCGTATCACAGCACCAGTCGCGCGCGATCAAGATTGTGAATTCTTGGTCCCATTCCAACTTCCCCCTCTTGCTCTCCTCGTGGCATCCTCCACGTCTCTCGCAATTCTCATCACCACCATCAGCTCTTGGGGATCGTGGGTTCTAACCTGACCCTTAATGTCATCGCGCAGTCCGGCAAGGAAATACTCGAGCATCTGCTCCTCCGAAAATCCACATGTTTGCCCCACCAATATCTCAAAGTCTTGGACGTATTCTTCGACTGTGCCCTCCTGTCGCAGCGTTGCCAGCCTTTCAAACATCGTTCCCCGGTATCGTCCTCCAAACCGCCCGATCATGGTTGTCTTAAGGCCCTCCCAAGAACGATTCTTGGCCTTTTCCTTCCAAAACTTGAACTAATAACCCGCGCTGCCTTCCATGATTATGTACGTGAGCCTCACCTTCTCTTCCTCCGCCACGCCTTGAAGATCAAAAAACCTTTCCGCCTTATTTATCCAATTTAGAGGATCCAACCCTTCGAACGTGGGTAATTCAACCCTCTTCCGCCAATGATTATGCCCTTCCTGATGATCGACAACCCCTCTTCCTCCAATTTCCTCCTCATGTCGTTGCTAGTTATCGTTTACGGAGGTTTGACTCCCATTTGAGTGTTCGTCATTGTTGTTAGCCCACGCCCCCATCATCCTCATTAATTTTTGTAAGTCTTGGCACACTGCGGCGGATTCCGCTTTCATCCCTTCCATCGTAATCTCCAGAGCCTCCAAACGTCCCTCCGTGCTTCCCTCAATCTTCACTTCGCACCCCCAAATTTGGATCCGGCAGGTTTGACCAAATTGTTAGGTTTCTATGGATTAAACCTAACCAAAAGAGTAATCGCACACACAATACTCACACACAGAAGACCAAGGAATGCTAATCTTGTATTCACAGTAGAAAGAATACAATGTACAATCTGGATTGGGAGCCTAACCTCCCCCACAGGGTTAAAACTCCTGTCAATTCACAACTGACAAAATGTAACTCCAAACAATACAAGACTTCTATTTATACATTCCCTCTTTCCCGCTTCTCCTAACTGCCTAGGTAGTTAGGCTATTAATGCTTTCCTCTTCTCACATAAACTCTCCATTCTCTAACAATTTCCCTCTTTTGGAAGATTAGATTGTTACAAATAAGGGTAAGGAGAATGTAATAGACATGAACGATAATAATAAAATTCATTTTCTTCTCAAGTGAAGCTCTAATAGTCTGATTTAGAATGTCAAAGCCAGATTTCATGCAACCTTTCCTTTAAAATAGCTTAATCAATTGGACTTGAGATCAATTTACTTGATCAATATGTTCTTATGCCTAAGACAACATGTATACGAGATTTAGATCACAAAACTCATGGTTGAATCTCGTTCTATTTCTTCTCGTATGTTTCAAACTGCAAATTATCAAAACAAGTGTTGATATTTTCTCATACCCTACATTATATAGATCAGTAGTTGGTGCATTGCAATATGCTACTCTTAGTAACCAGAAATTGCTTTTTGTTGTTAACAAAGCTGTCAGTTTATGGCCAGTACACTTGAATCTCACTGGGTTGATGTCAAACATATTTTAAGGTATTGGAAGGAACATTGTTTCACGGTTTGTATTTTCAGCCAGAATTGCTACATAATAAAATTTCATTGAAAGATTTTTGTGATGTTAGACTAGACTTCTAACATTGATGATAAACGACCTACTTCAGGTGCAACAACATTTCTCTGTTCCAACTTAATATCATGGTGGTCTTGAAAGAAACAAGTTATTGTTCATTCAAGAACTAAAGCTTAATATAGGAGCTTGGCACAAACTTTTGCTGAATTGTCCCGGATATCCAAATTGTTTACAGAACTTCAAGTTTCTTTTAGCACTCCAACTCTTCTTTGTGACAATCAAAGTGTTGTTTCCATTGCCCACAATCTTGTTTTGCATAATCAAACAAAGCACATGGAGATTGAAGTTTTCTTTTGCAAGAAAAAAGATTACTATACTAATAATTTATTCTTGGCCTCAAAAAACACATCAATGTTACTATCCTGAGACCAAGAAATACTACATGTCTATCAATGGCACTTTTTTAGAACCAAGTTCGTTCGTCCCTCCTTATCCAAAAGATTCTAATTTTGTCCAACATATTCTACATGTGTCCTTACTTGAATCCTCCTTCTACACGTGCACCCCACAATACCGTACAAAATTCTACTAAAGCATCGTCACCGCCTTTTATTACCTATCAACACAAGAACCAAATCGCTAGACCAATACCCCAAGGTGAGTCCTCTTCAACATGTCCTTCTTAATCACTACCAAATGCCACAACTCCTGATCATGATGACTCGAATTGGCCCATGGTCATTCACAAAGGTACTTGATCTACTCGTAATGCTCACCTTGTTTACAATTTTTGTAGCTACCACATTGTGTCCTTTCCACTTTTGTTTTAAAAATGTGACAAAAGCACTTGATTATCCCGAGAGGTGACAACCCATTATTACTTAAATGCAATCCCTAGAACATAACAAAACATGAGTTAGTTCCACATACTTCTAAGAAGAAGACAGTACGTTGTTGATGGGTTCTATGGCATTAAAGTTGAACCTATTGGAGAAGTTGATTGCCTCAAATCATGATTGTTGGCCAAAGGATATACTCAGATCTATTGGCTTGAGTAAAGGGATAGTTTTTCTCCATTGACCAAAATGCCTACAATCAAAATTTTCCTTGCCATCGTAGCCTTTTGTCATTGGCCCCTTCATCACCAGACATTAAAAATGTTCTTCTACATGTTGATCTAGAAGAGCAAGCCTACATGGAACAACCTTTTGAGTTTGTGCTTACAAGGAATTTGGTTTGCTTTGTACAAGTTGTGCTGGTATGAAAACTTCAACCACATTGTTCAATCCTTTGGGATGAAACATAGTGAAGTCGACCACCTTTTTCTTCTATTGTCACATCTCCCACTAAAAATGTGTTCGTTAACGAAAATATAGTTTTCTTTCTATCTTTCTCAAGTGTCTTATTGGGATCATCCCTTCCTACTTATAGTAGTTTATACAATCCTATTCACCTTAGAACTTTGTTGTTTCATACACAATCACCTGCCTATGATTTTCTCAAAGTTGTTGAAGTGCCAGTTTTTTGTTGCTATCATATAATTCACATAAGCTAGAATTTCACTCCCTTTGCCTCTTCCTTGGATACTCAACATCACAAGGGCTACAAGTTTAACTAATGAAGTGTGAATGCAAACACGAACATATGACATCACATGGACATTGTGACATCTATAATATTCAAAATGTAGGATACAATGACAAGGATATTCTATACAGGCACACACCACATGTATGTATATAAACACTATTGGAAATCCCACATCAACTAGAGATTAAGTCAATTTACAGTATATAAGTGAGTAGAAACCTCACCTTATAAACTTTTTTGTAAAGTTGAATTAATCTTAAAGTCCATTTCTTAACATGCTAATAAAGGCATGAATTAAAGTCTATCCTAATGAAGCTTGTTGTTTCTTAGATCTCTTGTTCTACTTATTAATAGTCTCACACTCAATATATATATGCTTCGGCACGAGGGAGACATTAGAAGCCTTACATCGACTAGAGATTGTCAATTTACAATATATAAGTGGGTGCAAACCTCACCTTATAAGCCAGTTTTGTAGGATTGAATTAAGTTTAAAGTCTATTTCTTAACAAACAAAACGATCATTATTATAAATTATTTAAAATCTCACATTTCATTAGACAGTTGAAACCAACAGGTTCAGTCAGTGGGAACTGACACCTGAGTGGTAATACCCTGGTCCCCATATGACAACTATGACAGAGGACTACAACCTTTTGAATATTTACTCACAATCAATAATACTTTACTTTCTTTATCTTAATACAACACTAAATGCTTTGCTTCTCACTTGTCCCTCCCTACACAAAACCTGCCAGGACTCCATGCCCATAAAAAGAAAAAAGAAAAAAAAAAAAGATGTGTAACATAATCTGTTAGGACAATGTTTTCCCAACAGAAACTTATCGTTCTTCATATTTAACATATCTGTCTCATGCCCTTATCACATACATTTACATGCTAGATACAATGAAAAGACGAGGACTCTCAAGACTGTTTATACATACCACTGTTCAGAGAGGGTTGGCCTGATAAAAGCATAATAATGTCCACCATGCACACCTCCACTGTGAACCAAAACGCTGGAAAAAAATATTAAAGTTTGTTAAAATATAAGCATAAAATAAAATTGGATAACAATGTCCTCACAGCATGGAAAAACAAAATTTATAATTTTTATGCATTCCTTTAATTAAAGGGTAATGCTATTTAATATGAGAAAATGCACAACAATACCTATTGTCAAAGAAAAAATAGTTTGAAGATAACTTCACAAGCCAATTACATGCATTCCCCAATGACAGCAATTCACCAACATTCCCTAATTGTTTTTTGTTATTGTTGAAATATATTGTATTGTATAATTGTCCTGTAAGACTTTACTGTTGTGTGCTGGTCTACTTGCTCCTTATATAGGACATTTGGTGTAATAGAAAGATAACACAATGGAATAATACTTCTATCTCTATATTTTCTCTCTCCAAATTTAACATGGTATCCAGAGCAGGTTAGGGTTTGCAGCCACCCACTGCCGTTGCTTCCGCTTCCGTCGCCGCTCCGTCCGCCGCCGTTCGCCGCCGCCGCCGTCGCAGCCTTTTCTCCGGCGAAGTTAGGGGTTCGGTGCGCCTCGAAGAGCGCGACCCATCCCCGGTGGTCGCCGCCGCATATTCTTCTCGACGCGCCGTCACGCGCCAATTCTGTGCGGTCTCTCTCGGGCGCGTGGGCTTCACGCGCCGCCTCTCCAGTGTCGGAACTTCACCGCGCCACCGCCGGTCGGTTCGCCTCCGTCTCCTGAGTCTATTGTGGTCACTGATTTTCTGTTCCGTTGAGGTTTGCTCCGTTTAGGGTTTCTTCCCACAATCTTTGCTCCGTTAAGGTGTTTTCCTCTTTTTCTGGTTTGGTTTTACGATGGCTGGTCTTGGAACACCGTCTCTCTCTGCCACTCCAACCATTACTTCTGCAAAACTCAGTTGGAAAAACTATCTATCTTGGTCTTCTTCTGTGGAGTTATGGTTTCTTGGTCAAGGACACCATGACCATCTTGAACAAGATGTTTCCACCGTTCCTGAAGAAGAAAAATCTCAATGGCAGAAACTTGATTTCCAACTATGTGTTGTCCTATGGCAATCTGTTGAACCAGAAGTCTTAGAAATTTTAAGACCTTACAAAACGTGTTCCTCCTTTTGGAGAAAAGCTCAAGATATCTTTGCTAACGATGTACAACGCCTCTTTGATGCAACTCAAAGAGTGACTTCTCTCAAACAGAACAATCATGATAGGGTTACTTACATAGGAACGGCCCGTGCTGCTGTAGAAGAATTGAAGAATTTCTTTGTGGCTGATTCTTTAGAAGGCCTAAACAAGAAGCTTGATAAGTTTTACATGGTCTTAATTTTAAGAGGTCTACATTCAGATTTTGGTCATGTTCGTGATCAAATGTTGGCTGGTGATCAAGTTCCATCAATGGACAGCTTAGTTACTCGACTTCTTCGAGTACCTTCATTAGTTAAAGATGAAAGTTCAATTGGTGGTATTGAAACATCAGCCATGGTAGCACCACAAGGAAGAGGAGGAGGCAGAGGCAACCGAGGAGGACGTGGTGGCCGTGGTATGCCTCCTCAGTGCACATATTGTAAGAGGATAGGCCATACTCGAGAGAAATGTTATGCCTTACATGGATATCCAGACAAGGGTGTTCATGTTTTGAAATCTAATGAACCCAAAATTTCGAATGAAGAATATCAAGAATTTTTGAAGTATAAATCTGGAAAATCTTCTAATCCTGACCAATCCTCTTCCATGTCCAGTGCGTCAACTGCCGGTATGTCTCAATCTGTGGAAGGTCACAATCCATGGATCCTTGACTCAGGTGCCTCTGACCATATCTCTGGTACTATTTCTTCATTTTCTTCCATGTCTTCTCAGAAAATCCCTCATTTCATTACTATTGCCAATGGATCCAAAGTTGCATCGCAGGGAATTGGCAGAGTTTCCTTATCTCCTTCACTAAATTTAAATTCCGTTTTGTATATTCCTCATTGCCCCTACAATTTAATCTCTTTGAGCCAATTGACTCGCTCCTTAAATTGTTCTGTAACCTTTACTGCTAATTCCTTTGTTATACAGGAACATGGTACGGGTCGCCTGATTGGAGAAGGACATGAGTCTCGAGGACTTTATTTTTTGAAACATAGCTCTCCAGCTTCCTGTTTTACCACTTCATCCCCAAAACTTTTGCATGATCGGTTGGGCCATCCAAGTTTATTCAAGTTGAAGATGATGGTTCCAAGTCTCAAGAACATTCAAGTCTTAGATTGTGAGTCGTGTCAATTAGGAAAACATGTTAGATCTTCTCATCCTAAAAAGTCTGAGACATTATGTAATTCTCCTTTCTCAACTATTCACTCTGATATTTGGGGACCAAGTCGTGTTACTTCTTTTGGTTTTAACTATTTTGTCACTTTCATTGATGAATTCTCTCGATGTACTTGGGTTTATTTAATGAAAGAGAGATCTGAACTTTTGTCCATATTTGTGTCCTTTACTAATGAAATCAAGAACCAATTTGGGAAGACAATTAAAATCCTTCGTAGTGATAATGCTAAGGAATATTTTTCATCAGCGTTTTCTTCATTCTTATCTTCCCAAGGAATTTTACATCAGTCAACATGTCCTCACACTCCACAACAGAATGGTGTTGCAGAGAGGAAGAATAGACATCTCATTGAAACTGCACGCTCCTTGATGTTGAATACTAATATTCCTGTACATCACTGGGGAGATGCAGTCCTTACTGCCTGTTTTCAAATCAATAGGATGCCTTCTTCCTCTCTTGAGAATAAAGTTCCTCATTCTGTCATTTTTCCAAATGACGCCTTATATCATATCCCCCCACGTGTATTTGGGTGTACATGTTTTGTCCATAATGTTTCTCCAGGTCTTGATAAGCTATCCGCCAAGGCTATTAAGTGTGTCTTCTTGGGATATTCTCGTCTTCAGAAAGGATATAAATGTTATTCTCCCTCCAACAAGAGATATTATATGTCGGCTGATGTCACATTCTTTGAGGATACACCGTTTTTCTCATCCTCTGTGGAGGATCGTTCATCTGTTCAACAAATGTTTTCTCTACCATCGTGTGATCCCTTGGTTATTCCTGCATCTACACCTCCAACTCAAAATGTGAATGACGTTGTTCCTCCACCTATTCTCACATATCAGCGTCGGAGACAATCTCAAGCTCAAAACAATAAAGATCCTCTAGACTCATCTCCTCCTCCATCAGCTCACCAGACCATGGATCCTTCATCCTCCTCGTCTTCTCCTAACTCAGACGATGATTTGCCCATTGCCCTTCGGAAAGGTATTCGTTCTACTCGTAATCCATATCCTGTTTATAATTTTTTGAGTTATCATCGTATGTCTTCTACCTATTTCTCTTTTGTTTCCTCCTTATCCTCCATTAAGACTCCTAATAATATTTATGAGGCACTTGATCATCCTGGATGGAGTCAAGCCATGATTGATGAAATGCAAGCACTTGACCACAATGGTACTTGGGACCTTGTTCCTCTTCCCCCTGGTAAGAAGCCTGTTGGCTGCCGATGGGTTAATGCTATTAAGGTTGGTCCTACTGGTGAAATTGATCGTCTAAAAGCTCGTCTAGTAGCTAAGGGATATACTCAAGTTTATGGCATTGATTATTGTGATACCTTTTCTCCTGTGGCTAAAACCAGTACCGTTCGTATTTTACTTGCTATGGCTGCCATTCGTCATTGGCCACTTTATCAGTTGGACATTAAAAATGTCTTTCTTCATGGTGATCTGGAAGAGGAGATATACATGGAGCAACCTCCTGGGTTTGTTGCTCAGGGGGAGTCTGGGTTAGTTTGTAAATTACGCCGTTCCCTCTATGGCTTGAAACAATCACCTCGTGCTTGGTTTGGTAAATTTAGTCGGGTTGTGCAAAATTTTGGGTTGAAACGATGTGAGGCGGATCACTCAGTGTTTTATGGTCATTTTTCTCCTGACAAATGTGTTTATCTCATGGTGTATGTTGATGATATTGTTATTACAGGGAATGACAACACTAAAATTACTCAATTAAAGAATCATTTGTTCAACCACTTTCAGACTAAAGATCTGGGTCGTCTAAAATACTTCCTTGGTATTGAAGTGGCACAGTCAAAAGAAGGTGTCATCATTTCACAAAGGAAATATGCTCTTGATATTTTAGAGGAAACAGGTTTGACAAATTGCAAGCCTATTGATAGTCCTATGGACTCAAATCAAAAACTAATGAGAGATCAAGGTGAACCTTTCTCAGATCCAGAGAGATATAGAAGGCTGGTTGGAAAACTCATATATCTTACAATAACAAGACCTGATCTTTCTTATCCAGTGGGAGTTGTGAGTCAATTCATGCAGAATCCACATGTTGACCATTGGAATGCAGTAATTCGAATTCTCAGATACATAAAAGGAAATCCAGGACAGGGATTGTTGTATGAGGACAAGGGAAGCACTCAGATTGAAGGATATTGTGATGCAGATTGGGCTGGTTCTCCAATTGATAGAAGATCTACTACAGGATATTGTGTTCTACTTGGAGGGAACCTTATATCTTGGAAAAGTAAGAAACAAAGTGTTGTTGCTAGATCTAGTGCTGAAGCTGAATACCGATCTATGTCTTTGACTACATGCAAACTTGTGTGGATCAAGCAACTTCTCCAAGAGTTGAAATTTTGTGGAAATGAGTCGTTGAAACTGTAATGTGACAACCAAGCAGCCCTTCATATTGCCTCCAATCCAGTGTTTCATGAGAACAAAACATATAGAAATTGATTGTCATTTTATTAGAGAGAAGTTGTTGACTAAGGAACTTGTTACGAAGTTTGTCAATTCTAATGAACAACTCGGAGACATTATGACCAAATCTCTAAGGGGACCTAGGATTCAATTTATATGTTCCAAGCTTTGTGCATATGATCTATATGCTCCAGCTTGAGGGGGAGTGTTGAAATATATTGTATTGTATAATTGTACTGTAAGACTTTACTGTTGTGTGCTGGTCTACTTGCTCCTTATATAGGACATTTGGTGTAATAGAAAGATAACACAATGGAATAATACTTCTATCTCTATATTTTCTCTCTCCAAATTTAACAGTTATAATAGAAATGCCTATGAGAAAATTAACTATAAGAAAGAAAATAGTAATGTGAGATCCACAAACGTAAAATAACAATCTTCTCTCTTCCCAAGATTAAGAAAATAACAAACGTAAAATAATAGTTCAATTTTCAATTTTCATCCTTACAATAACAAGGAAACTTTGCAACATGTAAAGCAACAAGTCAATAAAAACTGCACATTGGAAGAAAAATCAGCAACTTATACAGCAACAAGCCCGTAAAGATTGCGGACTCATACTTTCAATAAACTGAAGACAAAATTAGAAATAACATACCCAATTCCCAATTCACCAATCACAAAACCACAAAGTAGCTACCAAATCCAATCTCTATTAAAAAACACTACCATGACATTACCTGTGAAGTGTGTAAAGATTGCGGACAGTTCGATCAGCATCAGGTGACAGATATTTTCCATCATCACGATCAAGATCAAGTTGTAAGGGAAACTCATAACGGTCATTAATCTACATAGTAACAGCACCAAGAAAAAATTAGACTACCAGTTGCATTTGCAATCTAATGCGAATAAAAATTGAAAGAAACCCAGACATTCATAATAATAACTAATACCCATCCGCACCCTTGCAGAAAATCTTCTGTGTCCCTATCCCTAGCCACAGAAGTTCCAGAAAAACTACTTTTCAAACAAGTATGTATTACCCAACAATGGTGTAGGGTGTATCATGTATTTCAATTCTATAAAGAGCTATCCTTTAAATCCCATGGAAACTATTCAAGCACTCAGCAAGCAACTATTTTTTAATACCACCAACCAGCTTAGTTGAAATTCCCTTCAAAAATACACACCTAATCACTTTCTTGGATGAATAAACAGTACCAGTAGCAAATTTTCTATACCACCAAAGCACCACTAGTAACAACCAAAAAGGGGTAGCATTATACATTGTCATGTACAATTTCAACAATCTTTATTGCCATTTTATAATAGAGCTAAAGTGCAGCAGAAGCACCTTACTCCACACAACAGTTACACTAATTGAAGCCGTATTTGAGAGTATTAAATAGAAAAGTTCAGCAATAGATAGGTACTAACTGCAAAAAACATATCAGCAATTTATCAATTGGACCACTAACCTTAACCATAGTATCCCGCATAAAGTCATATTCGAATCTTTTTAGCTGAAGTTGAAGAACAGGAGGAAAATCAATAAATAAGACACCCTTCTTAGCATCCTGAAATAGTCATGTCCATTAAAAAGTAAATTAGTTTATGTAACAAGTTCAATAAAAATTAATCTGTTTAAGTGGAAAAATTTAGGCAAGCCAGAAGACTTAAACTATGAAGAGATTGTTTGGAGATGTAGATAGAAAAAGTAGTCATGTGATGGAATCCCCTAGTTTGTTGGGCACAGCAGAGCAACATATATACATATATATCATACATAGCATTATATAAGGATGGGACCAAGGCCATATTATAATAAATCATATGCACCAAGCTTGTTACATAAATAGAAATGTAGGGTTCACAATGATTTGGTCAAAACATCATACAACTTATTATTTATCATACATGACCAAATTCTATTTGGAAACCATGTGCCTTCCATGATGAAATTTCAGCCAAAGTTATTGAATCTTTGGCTATGGTAGTACCATCGAGAAGAGGAGGTCAGAAAGAACCCAAGAGGGCACATTCACTAGAGTGGACACCGTAAATGCACATATTGCAAAGAATGGGTCATACCCAAGAAAGTTTTCACTATATGCATGGTCTTCCTGCAAGACCCTAGAAAATTTAATTTAGCAGAATTATGAAAATGATTAGTTAAATTTAAATTATGATTTTTAGAATGCGTAAAATGACCAAACAAGTTATATAGCTCATTTAGTTAGATTACTTGGATAACATATGAGAGGTATTGGCTTCAACTCCCATGAGAAAAGTTTTTATTTTAGGGATTTTCTAAAATTAAATTAGAAGATTAATAAATACGGGTTGCTTCTTTGGGCCTGGAGAAGAGTAGTAAACATGAAATAAGACCTCAAGAGTGATTCGGGTTTTTATTAGTGATGAAGCTTTGGGGTAGGTTACTTTTGAGACGGTGTTGTTTGAGAGTTGGTAGGGTAAAAGGAAAAGAGAGAAAAATATTGAGTTTTTGGGAATTAAACGCAAGTACAAAGGAATAACAATATAGTTAAGGGAAGCTAACGTTGTCTATATTTGTATGTAATTAGAGCCATGGATTTGAGATAAGAAAAAAATGCAGCATTAGTTTGGCACAGTGTCTAAAATCTTTAGTTTGCTCAATTAAAAAGGAATTTCTTCATCCACTTTAAGACCAAGTATTGAAGTGGTGCAATCAATAGAAGGTCTCATCATTTCACAAAGAAAAATTGCTCTTGACATTTTGATGGAGACAGACACGATAAATTACACCATGCTCTTACAGGTTTGTAGGAAATTAACCGTTACATAATCTATAAAATTAGGATGATTGATTCCTAAATATTAGGTGTTTCTATTATAATTGATTCTGTAAAATAGTATAAATACATTTTGTGTAGTATGCATTAGACACACAATTCTCACAGAGACTGCTTCTTCTGTTCCCTTCAACTATCCTTAGTAGAGTTGTTGCCCGATTTTTCCAAGAAAGGTTCTTGGATTTTTGTTGCCAGGTCTTCCACCCCTGGACTACATTTTCTTTGATGTTTGGGTGTGCTTTTGTTGATCCTTTGGTGTTTTGAACTGCAGAAGCATTTGCTGCCCCTGTTGTTTGATCTTGGGTGTCAATCCCTTCCTAAGTGATCAACTCTTCTCTTTTCACCCACGAAAAAACTGGTGTCTCCTTACCCTTCCTAGCTCCATTATTGTCAATGACATCCTCTTCTTTTTGCTCCTAATTGCTTGAATTTTCTCTTCCACCTGAGTGTTTCTTTCCTTTCTTGATGATATCTTGCAGCAGGTTCTCTCTTGCCCTGTAAACAGGCTCAACTGGGTTGCTCTTTGACACCACTGTTTTAACCCCAGGCCTCAACAATTCTTCCCCTTTCTTTACTGTTTTGACATTCCCACCACAACCTACCACTCTATCTCCACTAAAAACAACAACTTTTGCAACTTTACTTGGAGAAACAAGAGTCAAAACCTTCCCATCATGATCTTCACCTGATGTATTTTCCCTACCAACATTTGTCACAATATCCACCCTTGCAGCAGAAACTTCTACAACTTTCTCAAAGCCAGCTTCTATTAACTCCTGTAGTTTGGGCTAACTTCTCAAAAAGAGAGCCTCTATCTCTTCCTCCGAACCCCCATATCAATGCCTCTTTCAGCCCTTTCCAAGAATGGTTCTTGGTTTTATTTTCCCAGACCCTGAACCGATATATTGTGCCTCCCTCCATGCAGTTGTAAGCCAACCTGAGCCTCTCCTTTTCTGTGACATTCTGGATGTCAAAGAACTTCTCTGCCTTAGAGATCCACCCCAACGGGTCCAGCCTTCTCAACCTGGGCATATTTCTTCTCCATTCTGCCATGCTCATTTTCGATTCGCTGGTCCTCCTCTCCAAGGTATTGTCTCTTCCTTCCATCATGCTTCTCTCCCAAAGATCCAACACTCCTCTCCTAAGGAGATTCGGCAGTTCTCCCTTGATGATTCGGCAACTTCTTGATCCGGTAGCTTCTTGATCTGGCAGCTTCTTGATCCGGCACCCCTCTCCTTAGGATAACCGGCAGTTCTCCTGTTGATACGGCAGCGCTCTAGATGATTCGGCCGCTTCTTGAAACGACAAGTCGGACCAATTTGTTAGGTTCCTAGGTTTGAAACCTAACTAAGAACACTAACATTAGGTAAAAACAGTAATGAAAGAATGGGTTTTTCTATTATTCACAGTAAAAGAACTCTCTTTACAAAGAATGGTTGGGAGCATAATCTCCTTGGTTAGGAGCATAACCTCCTTCTACAGGCTAAAATCCTATCTTTACAACAAATTCACTCCATAATTCCCCTGTACAGAACCCACTCCCTATTTATAAAGTTTCTCTTCCCCTTCCCACTAACTAACTAACTATCAAATAACTCTTCCCTCCTAATTGCCCTCTCATTTTCTCTTCCTTCTATCCTAAACCTATTATCACCTATCACCCTATATCCTATCATATTTTCCTTGGTTACGCATGTCTTCAGAAGGGATATTGTTGTTTTTGTCCTCAACTTCACGTTATATAGTTTTTGTTCATGTCACCTTTTTCAAGACTACCCCTTCTACACTTCCACTATATTGGATGTCAATCTTACCATAGGATCTTCAAAAGTCTCGTTTGTTCTTACTCAGTTAATTGTGTCTATTCCGACTCAGGTAATTGCATTTCCTTAACGTCCTTTGCTTCAATACCAAAGACAGATTCAAACTCCAAACGTGACTCACTCAACTAATCATCTCCTACTCCAACCGCCCATCCACCCACAATTATGCTTTTACCATTACTTATGATCATTTGTCTCCATCCTATTTCTCCTTTGTTTCTTTGGATTTTGTGTCTATTTCTAAGACTATAGGTGAACCCATGGTTGATCACAACTAGTGTTAGGCAATGGTAGAGGAGATGGCAAACTCACATTCCAATGGCATTTGGGAGCTTGTTCCTTTACCTATTGGCAAGCAAATTGATGGCTATCGTTAGGTTTATAAAATGAAAATTGGACCTGATGTTCATATTGATCCGTTAAAAGCTTGCTTGGTTGGCAAAGGATATACGCAGATTTTTGGTCTAGATTATGAGGACACCTTGTCACCTGTGCCCAAAATAACTTATGTTTGTCTTTTCTGACTATGGTTGTTACTCATCATTGGTCTTTTCATCAGCTAGATTTTAAAAATGCAATCTTACATGTGTTAAATAACTACATAAGTAGTTTTTATTTCTTAGATAATATATTACAATGTGTGATACTCTATAAATAGAGTATGTAGTAGGTGGGAATTAATCCCAACCATCAAAGTTGGGCTACACAGTAGCTACACAGTAACATATGCATAATACATTTCAACACTCCCCCTCAAGCTGGAGCATATAGATCATATGCACCAAGCTTGGAACATATAAACTGAATTCTGGGCCCTCTTAAAGACTTAGTCAAAATATCTGCAAGTTGTTCATTAGAACTGACAAATTCTGTAATGAGATCCTTGGACAATAGCTTTTCTCTGATGAAATGACAATCAACTTCTATGTGTTTTGTTCTTTCGTGAAACACTGGATTAGAGGCAATGTGAAGAGCTGCTTGATTGTCACAATACAACTTCATAGTCTTATTTTCACAGAATTTTAATTCCTGAAGGAATTGTTTGATCCACATGAGTTCACAGGTAGCCAAGGCCATAGAACGATATTCTGCTTCTGCACTAGATCGAGCAATAACACTTTGTTTCTTGCTTTTCCAAGATACAAGATTGCCTCCAAGGAGTATACAATATCCTGTGGTAGATCTTCGATCATTTGGACAACCAGCCCAATCTGCATCACAATATCCTTCTACCTCAGAACTTCCCTTATTTTCATATAACACTCCTTGTCCTGGATTCCCTTTTACATATCTAAGGATGCGTATTACAGCATTCCAATGATCAATATGTGGATTTTGCATAAATTGGCTCACAACTCCCACTGGATAGGAAAGGTCAGGTCTTGTTATAGTAAGATATATTAGTTTTCCCACCAACCTTCTGTATCTTTCTGGATCTGAGAAAAGTTCACCATGGTCTCTCATTAACTTTTGATTTGAGTCCATAGGACTATCAATAGGCTTGCAATATGTAAGACCTGTTTCCTCCAAAATATCAAGGGCATATTTTCTTTGTGAAATGACGACTCCTTCTTTTGATTGTGCCACTTCAATACCAAGGAAGTATTTCAACCGACCTAGGTCTTTGGTTTGGAAGTGGTTGAACAAGTGATCTTTTAATTGAGCAATTCTCGCAACATCATTTCCTGTAATCACAATATCGTCAACATAGACCATAAGATAAACACATTTGTTAGGAGTAGAATGCCCATAAAATACTGAATGATCGGCTTCACATCGTGTCAATCCAAATTGTTGCACAACACGACTAAATTTACCAAACCAAGCTCGAGGTGATTGTTTCAAACCATAAAGTGAACGACGTAATTTACAAACTAAATTAGACTCCCCCTGAGCAGCACGACGAAATCCAGGAGGTTGCTCCATGTATATCTCCTCTTCCAGATCACCATGAAGAAAGGCATTTTTAATGTCCAGTTGATGAAGTGGCCACTGTCGAATGGCAGCCATGGCAAGAAAAAGACGAACACTACTGATTTTGGCTACAGGAGAAAATGTATCACAATAATCGAGACCATAAATCTGAGTATATCCCTTTGCTACTAGACGAGCTTTTAGCCGATCAATTGCACCAGTAGGACCAACTTTAATAGCATAAACCCATCTACATCCCACAGGTTTCTTACCAGGAGGAAGAGATACAAGTTCCCAAGTACCACTATTGTCAAGTGCCTGCATTTCATCAATCATGGCTTGTCGCCATCCAGGGTGATCAAGTGCCTCACGAACATTATTAGGAACTTTGATGTTAGAAAGAGAGGAAACAAAGGAGAAATAGGTAGGAGACAAACGATGGTAACTTAAAAAGTTATAAACAGGATAAGGATTACGAGTTGATCGAATACCTTTCCGAAGAGCAATAGGCCAAGCCTGATCAGATTCAACAGAGGGTGAAGGATCCATGGTCTGGGAATCTGGTGAAGAAGGAGCTGAGTCTCGAGGATCTTCAGGCAAGGGAGGAGGTGGTTGAATAATGTCATCTGCATTTTGAGTGTGATTGGGAACTGAAGAAGTAGGAATGACTAAGGGATCACATGATGGGATAGGAAGCATGTTTTGAACAGATGAACATTCTTGCTTAGAGGAGGTGAAGAAGGGTGTATCTTCAAAAAATGTGACATCAGAAGACATATAGTATCTTTTTGTTGAGGGAGAATAACATTTATATCCTTTTTGAAGACGAGAATATCCTAAAAAGACACACTTAATAGACTTTGGAGAAAGTTTATCAAGACCAGGAGAGACATTATGAACAAAACAGGTACTCCCAAACACACGTGGAGAGACATGATATAGAGGATCGTGTGGAAAAATTATGGAGTAAGGAATCTTATTATCAAGGGAAGAAGAAGGCATCCTATTTATCAAAACACAGGCAGTGAGGACAGCATCCCCCCAATGATGAATAGGAACATTAGTATTTAACATCAGGGAACGTGCAGTTTCAATGAGATGTCTATTCTTTCTTTCAGCTATACCATTTTGTTGTGGAGTATGAGGACATGTTGACCTATGTAAGATTCCTTTAGATGATAAAAAGGATGAGAGTTTACTAGAAAAATATTCTTTGGCATTATCACTCCTGAGAATTTTAATTGTCTTTCCAAATTGGTTCTGAATTTCATTAAAAAAGGACATAAATATGTCTAAAAGTTCAGATCTCTCTTTCATTAGATAAACCCAGGTACATCTAGAGAACTCATCAATAAAGGTAACAAAATAGTTAAAACCAAAGGAAGTAACACGACTTGGTCCCCAAATATCAGAGTGAATAGTGGAAAAAGCAGAATTACATCGTGTCTCAGATGTCTTTGGATAGGAAGATCGAACATGTTTCCCTAACTGACAAGACTCACAATCTAAGACACTAATGTTTTTAAGATTTGGAACCATCATTTTTAATTTAGACAAACTTGGGTGACCTAAACGATCATGCAAAAGTTTAGGAGATAAAGTTGAAAGACAGGAAACAGATGAACTAGGCTTTAGATAATAAAGTCCCCGTGACTCACGTCCTTCCCCAATCAGACGTCCCGTTCCATGTTCCTGTATAACAAAGGAATTTGCAGTAAAAGTTACGGAACAATTTAGTGAACGAGTCAATTGACTTAAAGAGATTAAATTATAAGGACAATGAGGAATGTACAAAACAGAATTTAAATTTAAGGAAGGAGATAATGAAACTTTGCCAATTCCTTGAGATGCTACTTTGGATCCATTGGCAACAGTAATTAAATTAGGAATTTTTTGAGAGGAAATGGAGTAAAATGAAGGGAGGTTACCAGAGAGATGATCTGAAGCACCTGAATCAAGTATCCATGAATTTTGACTTTCTGTAGTTTGAGAAATGCATGTCGTTGATGATTGATCAAGATTGGTAGATTTTTCAGATTTGTACCTTAAAAATTCTCGATATTCTTCGTCGGAAATTTTAGATTCTGGAATATCAGATCTAAACACCTGCACAGTTTTATCAGGAAAACCATGTAAAGAATAACATCTTTCCTGGGTGTGGCCAATTTTCTTACAGTATGAGCATTGCACACGCCCACTTCGACCTCCACGACCTCCTCGAGTACTCCTACCTCTTCCTCTTCCTTGTGGAACTACCATTGCTGCAGTTTCAATAACATCAGTTGAATTCCCTTCTTTCACTAAAGTAGGTACTCGAAGGAGTCGAGTAACCAAATTATCCATTGACGGGATTTGATCTCCTGCTAAAACTTGATCACGGACATGATCAAAATCAGAGTGCAAACTTCTAAGGATTAAGACCATGTAATACTTGTCAAGTCTTTTGTTAATACTTTCTAATGAATCAGCTACGAAGAATGTTTTTAATTCTTCTACTGCAGCTCTAGCCTTTGCTATATGAGAAATCATATCGTGATTGACTTGTTTGAGAGAGGATACTTTTTCGGTTGCATCAAAAAGTCTTTGTATATCATTAGCAAAAATATCTTGAGCTCTTTTCCAAAAAGAGAAACAAGTCTTGTAAGGTCTCATTATATCTAGAACTTCTTGTTCAACCGATTGCCACAACACAGCACATAACTGGAAGTCTAGTTTCTGCCATTGGGGTTTTTCTTCCTCCGAGACCATAGATGCATCTTGTTCAAGGTGATTATGGTGTCCTTGACCAAGAAACCATAATTCCACCGCAGAAGACCATGACAAATAATTTTTCCAATTCAACTTTGCAGATGTAATGATAGGAGTTGCAGAGAAGGAAGAATTAATTCCAGAAGAAGCCATTCCAGATCTGAAAAAAAAACTGAAACAGAGACAAATAACTTTAGGGAGAAAAACCCTAGGTCTTGAACAAAAACACCAGAACACAAAACGCAGTGCCTAAACACGCTCAGGGAGCTCAGGCGAGACGACTGGTGGAGACGCGGTGTCGCTCTGACACCGGGAGGGTGGCGCGTGAGATGCACGCGCCTGAGACTCGCCGGAGAAAGGTGGCGCGTGTGGGAGCGTGCGGCGACGAATGAGACGGCGACCACCAGGGTTGGGTCGCGCTTCTCAGGGCGAACCTAACCCTTGACTTCGCCGGAGGAAAGGCGACGGTGGACAGCGGCGGTGGCGACGGCGGCGGTGGCGACGGCGGCGGTGGCGACGGCGGCGGTGACGGCGGCGGCGACGGCGGCGGTGGTGACGGAGATGACAGAAGCCAGATTTTGTCCCGCTCTTGATACCATGTTAAATAACTACATAAGTAGTTTTTATTTCTTAGATAATATATTACAATGTGTGATACTCTATAAATAGAGTATGTAGTAGGTGGGAATTAATCCCAACCATCAAAGTTGGGCTACACAGTAGCTACACAGTAACATATGCATAATACATTTCAACAACATGGAGAATTGCAAGAAGTTTATATGGATCAACCCCATGGTTTTCTTGCTCACGGCAATTCTTGTCTTATTTGTAAGCTTCAACAATCAGGGGGAGCCATTAAAAGACCTGGAAAGATATCATCGCCTGGTAGGCACACTTAACTATCTCACCACTAGACCCGACATCACTTACGCGGTTAGTGTAGTAAACCAATTTCTAAATGCTCCTTGTGATAGCCATTGGGATGTTGTGACATGTATTCTTCAATACATTAAAAATGCTCTAAAATGAGGATTATTGTATGAAGAGAAAGGCAGTACTAAGATCACTTGTTACTCTGATGCGGATTGGGCAGGATCACCATTAGATAGAAGATCCACTTTTGGTATTGTGTTCTTATCAGAGGAAACCTTATCACATGGATAAGCAAGAAGAAAAATATAGTTGTCAAATCTAGTGCAGAAGCATAACATCATGCTACGGCAATAACCACTTGTGAGCTTATGTGGCTTAGGAACCTACTACTACAACTAAAAATGAGACATCCATGAAACATAGCTTATTTGTGACAACCAAGCCACAATTCTCATTTTATCAAACCTGATCTTCCATGAAAGAAGTGAACACATTGAAATTGATTATCACTTTGTTAGAGAAAAGGTGCTCTCTGGAGAAATTACTACTAATTTTGTCACCTCTAGCAATCAGTTGGTTAACATATTCACCAAGTCCCTTAGAGGCCACCGGATTGAGAACATTTGTAACAAGCTTGGTGCATATGACATATATATTCCAGCTTAAGGGGCAGTGTTAGAATTTAATCAATTGTTACAGATTTGTACGAAATTAACTGTTACATAATCTAGGAAATTAAGATGATTGATTCCTAATTATTAGGTGTTGTTATACATATTGTGTGGTTTGCATTAGACACACAATACATTCAGAACATATACAATTCGGTAATACCAAAGTGAACTTTTCTCAAACCCAAAGAGATATGGAAGGTTGTGGAGAAAACTCAATTATCTCACTATAACAAGACGTAATCTTTCTTATCCAATGGGTTTTGTGAGTCAATTTATGCAGAACCCTCACATTGATCACTATACTATTGTGTTTCACATTCTCAAACATGTAAGTGAACCTAGGACAAGGATTATTGTATGAAAACAAGGGAAAAAGTCTAAGGGTATTGTGATACAAGTTGGGCATTCATAGGAGGAAACCTTATACTTTAAACAAATAAGAAACGAAGTATTTTTGCCCAATATAATGCAGTATAGCCCTAGCTACTTGTGAACTTGGGTGGATTAAATAGCTCCTTTAAGAGTTGAAATGTTGTGAAAAATAAACAGATGATGTTGCAGCTGCAATTTGGTGTATCATGAGAGAACTAAACATATAGAGATTGGTTATCATTTTGTTAGAGAGAAGTTGTTATCCAAGGATCTTATTATTCAGTTTGTCAACTCTAATAAATAACCCGTAAACACTCAACTAAGTCTCTAGAAGAACCTAGGATTCAATTTATATTTCACACTTGATGCATATGATCTATATATACTCAGCTTGAGGAGGAGTATTGAAATATAACGTTATTTAGTCATTATTATTATTATTATTATTATTATTACTGTTATTTCTTTTGTTTGTACCCAGCTTTTGGGTTAGGGCTTAAGGTAAGAGCCTCAAATCATTTTGTAACAAATATAAATATACATACATATATATATGTGTGTGTGTAAATATACACACAAACACACATCAATGAGAGGTAAAACAGTGCCTAGTGATCAGTTTGAAAACATTCCAAGTCTTTGAGAGAGCCTAGAATTCAGTTTATATGTTCCAAGTTTGATGCATACAACTTTTACGCTCTAGCCCGAAGAGAAATGTTCAAATTGTGATCATTATTTTATTGTACAGCTTTCAAAAAACTGCTTTTTTGGTCTATGTACTTATCCTAAGGATCGAGTTGGCTATAGTTATTCCTTGTATCGTACTCTTCTCTTTTTCTATATATATGAAAAAAGCATCAGCAGAGCACAATAACTCTGATTTTTATCACCTCTAAATACAACAATATCAATCATAATTCTAACTAAGAAACAAATCATAGGATAAGGAAATATATAACCAATACTAAGGGTTAATGAGGAAATAGAGAAAAACAAGCCTAATGGATAATACAAAATAGTCTAAAATATGATAAAATAATATTGGATACATCCAAACCTTCTTATAATCTGTTTATAAAAATCTGATGATGCTTGCTCTTCAAGTGGAAACAGAATTTGAAACCAACAAAAGGTTGTCAGTTAAGTTATAACTAACTATAACAGACGGTAGAGGTACAGAAGTTTCTAAATGTACTGTCACATACCCAGTATACAGGCTATAATGACATACTGGAATATATTAGTAAGGAGACGATGTACTTGCATTTTACAATGATGCTTCTTCTTTTAATCCAAAGTATAACATGTCATTTTGAAAAGACAAATAAGTAAATTTTGACTCTCAATCCAGATATGTTGTCATATTGCTTATATTTTATTTTAGTTTGACTTGTATTCACACATACAGTGTCATCCCAATATCCAATAGTTTGGGTATCATCTGCCAATGGGTACGGTATCCATGTCTTTTTCTGTTGCTGCAGTCTTCATTGCCACAGCTTTTTGCTTAGTTCTACTTTCAACTTCATCTAGTAGTATAAAATAACAGCCTGTGTTTAGAAATTAGCATTTGTTTCACAAGCACCAGCCTCAGTTTAAGATAAGAAGCTCAGACTCCTGTTTCACAGTTACACATTGCTGCATCCTGTGTTTCATAGAGTTATTTGAGTCTTCACGATGTGTCCATTGTAAATTTTAAGATATAATCAGCTCAGTATCCAGTGTGGATTGATCACTATGGTTGTAGCGCAATTTGAGAGTAAACCAGCAAATAGAAGACATGTTCAAGAAAATATCATAAATCGCTTGATCTATTGAATAGCACAATTCAATCAGTCAAGCATATATCATAAATAACTTGGAACAAGATGTCTAGTAATCAGGAGTCATTGAATAAAATCCTGGAAACAGCCTCTCCTCTAACAGGGTTAGGATTATGTAGTGAGAAGGATGGCAAACAACCATGAACCCCCAACCCAAACCTATCCTGACTTTGACTAGGAATACCCACTTTGCCAACCTGCCTTGATACCTGTTCTATATGTAATTTTTACAACACAGCATACTATATTTTATATATATATATATATATGATCATATGGTTCTAAAAATAACCACTAACTATTTTAGTAGTTAAATCATTTTTAAATATAAAATAATTAAATAACAAACTTAAAATTAGTACATTTAACTAAATATATAATATAATTATTAACTTCTATTTTAAATTATTTTTAACTTATTCTTTTTTGGTATTGTTTGAATTAAAATATAAATAACATTAATATAATTCATCTTGAATGTATGTGTAAATAAAATGGTCAAAAATTGTGACCAGTTCCCAATGGATTTACCCTATCTGGAGAAAACCCAACGGAGACAGAGATAGAGATGATTACTAAACTTTTAGGTCCGTCTCCTCTAAACATGAACACCACCTACCCTGTCTCACCTTGCCTTATGTGAGGACAGGGACAGGTGAGCTAAGCCCATCCTAGACCCACCCTTTTGTGAGGAGAGGGTACATCAACCCTACTCAAATCCCACTAAGTGAGAGCCTCATGCCTTAGCACACTCTTCATAGAATATCAAACTCACTTGCTAATTTAGATGGCTGTAAAACATCAAAATACAGAATTCACTGGAGCAAATGATGAATAACAGACAAAAACAATGTGAAGCTGTCACTGGCTTATTACCCCAATAAGCAAATAATTTGCTATGAATACTTGGCTTTTGATAGAAAGGCAAAGGGGGGAAGAGAGATTGCAGAAGATTACGGATAACATCCACCAAACATAAAAGCTAAAATATAACCACGGAATGTGAAAAGAGCATAGAAGCAAAGCTTCCTTACGTCAGAGTATTGTTGAGTGTCAAATTTGTCAGCTAATGTAGAAAACCTTCAGTTAGTTAGCTATATATATCTTTATTATGTAATAGATTTATGTAATAAAAGTCGGTTATTGTTGTAAGCTTGCTTTGTACACCAATACAGCTAGTATATAAACTGCCCGATCAGATGATGCAGAATCATCCTTTAAAGAATAGAAAGAGTTTATCTTTCTTCATATTATCTAGAATTCTACTACCTTGTCACTCGGCATGGAAACTGTAATCAGTAACTTTGCTTTCAACTTTTCTAAGAACAGTTTGGAATTTTTCAAAATTTTACACTAGCACCATGCAAATCTATATAACTGTCAATTTACTGATTCTTGCACTCCCCCAGATAATATTCAGGATGATGCATCACAGTTTCAAAAATGTACCCAACATCTGACCCAGACAACATTAATGCAGAAGACTAAAGTGATCCAAAAAGCCCTCAATACTTCTAAATTTAGAATGGAAATGGTTCTTAAAAGACATTGGAATAATAATATCTAAAACAGAATTAAACAAAAATACAAAACTCCTTTGAAAGACAAGGTTAACTTCTCCAAATGACTCTAATAGTTTATTATATGTGGCTGAGGCATTTATGAATAGCAACTAACCTGCAAACCATACTGTTCAGCATGATATTTGTTATCCCCCTCAAGGCTTTCAACTTCAACATACTTATCAAAGGAAGCATAAACATCACGACAACCTTTGACGTCAAGCTGAAGGTCTAACATGCATATTTAAAACTAAATCAGAATTATACACCAAGAACTAAACACATTATTGGATTCAAAATGCCCAAGGAATTACCATAAAATGACTCTTTTCTAGTTGATTTGTAGTCTACATTGATGCATTCTATGTAATTCATATGGTGCCCTTCAAATAACTTTTGTATGGTTCCCTCAACAACAGTTCCCTGGAGACAAATAACATAAAATAACCATTAGATATGGTCCCTCATCAAGAAGAAAATTAACCAAAGTTATTGTCATACCTTCATTTTGTCTTCAAGTTTTTCACAGAGAACCCGATTTAGTTCTTGAACATCATGCTGCATGAAAGAATCATATGTATCCCAACCAAAAGACTTTGTCAGCTCCTTCGTCGCAACACTGGTGTCACTGTATTGAAGCTTGTAGAATAAACTTTGTAAAGCCAAAGGGATGCTACCAGAGGGCATATCATTTTCAGTTGTTGGCATATGGTACACAGCCTGAAATGTTATATTCACGAACCAACTTCTTATTGCTTTCCAACAGATAATTGAATTTCAAGCAAAACAAAAATATGATAAACTGTTCTAACCTTTCTAAAATAAGGAATATGGTACAAGGTTTGGAGTAGAGAATTCATATAACAGGTAGCTCCTTGGTTCTTAAGCCCAACATAGCCAGTCTCCTTCTTTGAATCATAAGTCCAGTAATCAACAATCCTACGAACAAGAACCTCGGCTTCAACTATAAGAGTATCATTCACAAGATACCCTCTACTAGGATCATACAATTCACCAAGAGGCATAAAGGACGTGAAACCCCAATCACTTTCACGTGCATTAAATTGATGTTGTGTGTCTGCATAGTTTAAGTAAAATTGAGTTACAACAAGCTACAATAAATCAAAAAGCCTGTGCATTTTCAATTCCACTTTTGACAAACTAATTGAAACAAGTAACACCATAAACTATAGAACTCAATCTCATTCTCCACCAAATTTTAAACAAGGTGCAAGAGGGAGGAACTAAAGGTTAACCACGATATGAACCATGTCATATGTATATGATGAATTTAAACATCTGCTAACAATAACCCCACCATATTCCAAAGCTCCACTATCCAAACGGTAAGATACAGAAAATTAACTATGAAACAAAAAATAAACTATGGAATGAGCAAACGTCACAGGATTTATCAGAAAATGATGTATAACTAATTGACTAATTATAAAAATATTTTTATGCAAGGAGATATCAGATGCTCTTCCATCCACTACTTGCAATAAAAACCTATCAAAATTCTATAGCTTTAATTCCAGCAATGCTCTTTCCTATTCTACACCCATGGCTAATCTATGTCATCTTGTAAAAGTGTAAAGATCAAACTGCAGGAACTACCTTTTCTCACAGAATATTTATTATGGATTTGATTAACAACTGCCAAGCTAAACTGTGCATATCTACTCCAACCATAGGGCAAACTAGCTGAATCTGCAACATCCAAATACATGGACAAATAGTCCACATTGTTTCCTTTTGGGAAAATAAGCACACGCCTGTGAAGGAAAAAAACCAAGTTTGAAAGTGATAATCACTAGAAACAAGTATACATGCAAGATCAAATTCAAGAAAATTGACAATTATTAACCAGTTTAGTAAATCTCAGAAAAATACCATTTATAGCCACCAACAACAAATATTTCCGAATAGAGCTTCTTGGTATTCAGCCTCGAAAAGTTGTCAATTCTCCAAGTGAATCTAGACGATGGAGGATCCTCAACAGGCTGACTCTCCACAGTATTGGCAGTTTCAGGTTGAGCTACAACTAACGATCACCAAAGAAACAAAAAAAAAGGAACAATCACCTATCAAATCTGGAATAAGCTGAAACCATAAATTAGCCCCCAAAAAAATAAAAAAGTGTGACCCTAACCGAACCAGACCCTCCAATAGCAAACCAGGAATACAAGTAAAATGAAGTTACCTAATTAATTACATAATAAACAATTGAATCGAAACCGCACAACTTTCAAATACAAATCAACCAATGATTGGATGCAAATTATCTTCCGTTCTGAAACTTCAACTGAAAAACGTTTCTTATTAAAAAAAACAATCAAATCCCAAAGCATAGACTCGCTAATGAATGTCCTTCACTTTAAAAACGAAAAACTAGCCCAACCTAAAATCCTTAAAAAAAAATCACTCATCTCTCCCACTCTCTCTCCAAGCAGGAATGCATAAACCATTTTCCCGAATCTCCAAAACAATTCAATTAAATCACACAGAAGCTAACGACGCTGAAAAAAAACCAGCTCCTTCACCCAAAATTAAAAACAAAAAAACTAAGCCCAGATCAAAGAAATCGCGAGAACACGAAACGAGAACTACCTTCCATAGGTTGGTGATTGTTCTCAGGCAAATCCGTGTGCGGCACGAGCACCTCCTCGTCCTCTTGCTGCTGCACAAAACAAAAACCAAAACCAACCACGTCACCCAAGTTCGGATCCACCGTAACGCACACCGAACCCCCAACCGTAAAGGCAAAGCCCTAAAATCGAAACCCCCAAACTGCACTACAAATCGCGAAATTGCGCAAAACGCTCACTCGCTCAGATCAAAACAACGACAAAACAGAAAAAGAAAAAACGAAAGCGAAACCCCCGTCAGTGCACCACTCGGAAGTGGAGAAAACCAAATTGAATAACACGACTCGCCGTTGGGCGAAGAATCGTTTGAAGATAAGCACAACACGCGAGTTAATATTGTGAATAAATAGGAGCGAAACGATGCGCGCAGAGAGTGTGTATGTGTGTGTGTGTGCGTTTAAGGTTAGGGAACGAACGCGTACATCAATGGGTGCTGGCATCATCACGGTCATGGTGAATTGGAACCTGCGAGGGTTATCGTTAGAGAGAAAGAGAAAGAGAGAGAGAGTGGAGAGGGAGAAAGAGTAGTGTATTTGAGAAAACGAGATCAACACCAGAAGAGCTTGTTCCAGAGAAAAGAGAACGAAAGAGGTCTTTGGTCTTTATTTGGGGTTTGGACAAAACAGGGATTTCGCCTTTGGGACTGTGGAGCTAGTTCTTAGAAACTCATGAATCTTAGGGTATAAATGAAATTTGCTTAGCTTTGGGGTCATACCTTTCATATAAAATAAACATTCTTTTTTTTATTTGAGTAAAGTATATTTTAACATCGTAAAATTTTAAATATACAATATATAATATAATAGTTTAGAATAAAGTCTATGATTAATATATATATATATATATATATATATATATATATATATATATATAATTTTATAAAGACAGAAAACGTATTCTATTGTAATATTTCATTACATACATAATCATTAGTCATTTATTAAAATACTTCCTTCAGGTATGTTTTAATTCAGGGTAAAGATGTATTGGTCCAATTAATGAGATATGTATTATATCTTGTTACATTGTTAAGTGATATTTGCAACTACATTTTAGAATTATTGTTGTTGATTTATAGTAGATTCTATTCCTATGTTGTTTGTTTACAAATGTCATAGAATGAAACGTAAATATAGAGGGACAAAAAAAAAGAGAGATAGACAGAAAATACTGTTTTTCAGTTCTTTTGTTTGGTAAGAAAATACGTAAAAAGGATATTTTTTGTGCATAGAAAATACGAAACATTAAATTTTCAAAGAAAAAAAACGACACTTTGTTATGGTTTATACTTTCTTTTCCTTAAATAAACATTTGTAATGAAAAAAATATATAATGTTGTTAAAATAATACAGTAGAAAATCATTTTTTTTATCTAAAGTCAGTTTAATTAGTAAAAAAAACTTTTTATCGAAAATTTTATTTGTTTCAATGTATTTTTTTAATTAGCAAAATAGATGGAGAGAAAGAAATTCTTTACTTTTATATATTCAAATGTTTTATTTTTTACATAAAAAATTTTATTATTTTTCTTTATTTATTTCTCTCGTTTATTTCCTAAATGTTCCAAATGAAATCAAATTAAAATATTTGATGATTAAAATTCACAAACTAATTTATATAATAGTTAAGGGTGGCAATGTAGATAGATTATGACCAGTCAAGTTTGTCTTAAATAAAATGTGTGGGCTGAAAATACTACTACAACTTGCATTAGAATTGGTCCACTCAAAACAGTTTTTAAACATCCTATTTCATATATAAAAGATGAATTAGCTTCTCTTACCTTAGGGAAATTATAGCAGTTCCAAAGACACTCACCCTAAGTTTCCACCACAATGAATTTTAGGAAAAACCTACAATTGACAGAATAATGGTCGGAATGAAATCTTGGGACCCAACATTAACCAAGAATAAAAGAAAAAACTCAATTGATACATGCGGGACAAATTTGGTATGCATGATCATAGACCGAAGATAGACCGAGAAAAATGGTAGAAACTTACTTACTCTAAATAGAGAATCAATGGGTTGAAAGTGGAGAGTACTTTGTCGTGATCCTCTAAGAACCTCCTGATCGTCAAACAAAATATCAAAGAGTAAGAAAATGTAGAGAGAGGGTAGAGAGAGTTTAGAGAACGTGTTTTAAAGAGATTAAGTGTGTTTTAAGTGATGAGACGACTATCTAAAATTTTATTTATATTAACGACTTATTTTAAAATAAACTAATCAGTCTCATTATTTTAACACACCTATCTACTTTCTTACTCTATTTTCTAGGTTCTTACATTCTCTCCAACAACAAAATTTTTGACCTCAAAAAAATTAGACTTACTACAAAACATGTGAGGATACGACTCTCTCATAACTCCCTCTAACTCCCAAGTAGAGTCACATATCCTTATATCTCAGACAACTTTGACCAGACTAATGGTCTTTCCTCTAAGTTGTTTTGTTTGGCTCTCCACAATCCCTACAGGCTGCACTTCCACCGATAGATCATTCCTAATATGCACATCTTCCACTTCTAACACATGTGAGGGATCCGGCACGTACTTCCTAAGTTGTGAGACATGAAACACTGAATGCAGATTTGACAGCTAAGGAGGAATAGCTATCTCATAAGCCATTGGTCCTACTTGTCTCAGAATCTGATAAGGACAAAATAATCCTTGGAGACAACTTCCTAGAACAAATGCCACTGCCTACACCAATAGTAGGAGTCACTCTAAGGAAAATGTGATCCCCAACCGCAAACTTTAACAGTCTTTGATCAGCCTAAGATTTATGCATACTTTGACAAGCCTTCATCCTTTCTTGTATAAGCTTCACTTTCTCAATGGTCTGCTGAATTAACTCAGTTCCAACTAATACTGACTCTCCCTCTTGAAACCAACAAAGAGGCGTCCAACAACATCTACCATATAGTGCTTTGAACGGTGTCATACCAATGTTGGACTGATAACTGTTGTTGTAGGTGAACTCCACTAATGACAACACATCATCTCAAATTCCTAAATGATCCAAAAGACATGTTCGCAACAAATCTTCAAGTGATTGGATCGTTCTCTCAAATTGACCATCTATCTGGGGATGATACGTTGAACTCATCTTATTCTACTGCCCAGCTCACTTTGTAAAGACTGCCAAAACACAACTCAGTCCCTGGTAACAAGCATCATGATGAACCTCAAAAGGTCTACCTGTGTTAGGGATCACTAACACTAGAGCACTCATCAACCTTTGCTTTAGCTCTTGAAAGCTAAACTCACACTTGTTCGTCCAAGCAAAAGGTTGGTCCTTCCTGATCAGCAGTGTCAACGGTGCCACTATCTTAGAACATCCTTCTATGAACCTACGATAGTAGCCCGCAACCCAATAAAGCTCCTGATCTGTATAGCAGACTTAGGTCTCTCCCAAAGTAACCCTGCTTGCACCTTTACTTGATCCACTAAGATACCATCGGATGAGATCACATGGCCCAAAAATTGCACTTCTTCCATCCAAAACTCATACTTTCACATCTTGGCATACAACTTTTTCTCTCTCAACACCCCAAGCATTGTCCTAAGATTATCAACATGCTCCTCACGATTCTTGGAGTAGATAAGAATGTCGTTTATGAAGACTACAACAAACTTATTTAGGAATAGCCTGAAGATTTTGTTCATATAATCCATGAATATGGCTGGAGTATTAGTCACACCAAAAGGCATAACCACATACTCATAATAATCATATCTAGACCTAAAGGTAGTCTTCTGCACATCACCTGCTTTAACTAGAATTTGATGGTAACCCAACCTCAGATCTATCTTGGGGAACACAGTAGCTCCATGCAGCTGATCCATCAAGTCATCAATTATGGGGAGTGAATACTTGTTGTCGATGGTCAACCTATTCAACTACCTGTAGTCCAACACAACCTGGAGTTACCATCCTTCTTCTTTACTAGCAGCATTGGAGCACCCCACGGCGAGAGACTCGGTCGGATAAATTACTTCTCAAGCAACTCCTCAATATGCTTTTTCAACTCCACCAACTCTGCAAAAGCCATCCTGTAAGAAGCAATTGATATTGGCCCTACACTTGGCATTAGATCAATGGAAAACTCAACCTCTCTTTGAGGAGGTAATCCAGGCAGTTCTTCTGGAAATACATCTAAGAAATCACTCACAATTGAGTGATCCAAGCTCCGCCTAGACTGATCAATCTCCATATGTGTTAATACCATGAAAAAACAAGAACCCTCATTCACCTCCTGCCAAACCTAACAACTCAAACTTTGTTTCTTCGGGGAACAACAACTTCTTTTCACCACAGTCTATAAGAATGTGATTGACAAATAGTCAATCCATCCCTAAGATCACATCCAACTCCTTTAGAGACAAACAAATAAGATTGACTCGGAATTGTTGTTGCGTTGTCGCTATAACGAATTTCATCATCCCCATAAGATTTGGTGCATCAGGATTTGTGGGTGGAGGAGGAGGATGCCTAGGTGTCATCTTCTCCTTACACAGAGAGAAAAGTCATCAGTCCAGCTCAAAGAAACAAGGAGACCAACTAGAAATAACTATGAGTACACAACACAAGCATAATACACTCATAACCTACAGGATTCCTAAAGAAAGAACTACTTTGATACCAAAAATGTAACATCTCAAATACAGTATTGAAACCATAAAGGAAATATCAGATAGTCAATAAGATAGATCAATTTATAAGCCGGAAAAGAAATATAAAGTCATTTCTACAATTATCCCAAATAACCATAAAACTAACTTTATATGCAACAAGTACAAGTATCAAAACTATGTATAAAAATAGTGTCGCAAAAACACACAAGAAAATATAAACACTAAGGAAATAAAATACTACAACTACTACTCACACCCATCTTGCCGCCTAAAGCTTGATCTACCGTCACATCATCTTGCTCTGCTCACACCCACCAGATGATCAACGCCAAGAGAATAACACATAGAACAAACAACCAAGAAACATACAAGAAGGGTAAGCTAACTATAAAACAATTATTAATATAAAGGTAATTGTAACATACAATTTCAAACACACAATAAGCAGAACATCGTTTCCATTTATAATTACTGACTCAAACTTGGTCAAACCCTTTGTTATATAGTATAAACGTCGAGCCATGGTTTTGCACCTGTGTGGTGGAACAACTGACCTAGTCAAAGCTGCTACACAAGGTTAATCCTTAAAAACGTCATTTGTCACCATGAAGAAAGGCTCTCAGGCTAGGACCTCCTGCTCCTCACAGGACATTACTCATCACTCTCTAATTGAGCATGAATGATCATTAGAGTGTTAGGAAAACCTTTATATTAGCTTCTTACAATTTATACTAATTCCCGTAAACCACTCACAAACGATTTCCTCCTTGGAATTCTCATTCACAATATTTCAGTGATGTATTATATGTGTTTGAGTATGTTACATGGGTATGTGATGTTTCAATGCATGTGTGATGCGTTAGGTATGTTTCTAAGTGATTTAGGGTTGATGTATGTATGTTTGAATGCTTGAATCATGTCCAAGATGTGTTTCGAATCAGCTATAATTGATTATCATTAATTATAGTCGATTATTTTGCGCGTTGATTTTGAGTGTGATTTCGGGAATAATCGATTATCTGGGATGATAATCGATTATCCCTTATTGCGTTATGTTTATGTGTAAATTTCACTGGGATAATCGATTATCTTAAGTGATAATTTATTATCACAATGCATTTTGGTGAAAAATGGCGAATTTGATGAAGAATGGATGTGGACCAAGCCTAAGGAGTTGTGGAACATGATGATAATCAGAGATTGAGGTTAGTGGTTATGTTTAGGGTTAGTTTGCTTGTGGTTGAGAGTGGATCATGAATGAGTGTTGGGATGTACTTAAGTATGTGATTGATGAGCATGAGAGTGGAGAATAAGTCTACTTGTTGTACCTCGTAAATCTTGGTTCTATATGTGGATAGGTGCTTTGTTTTGCCTTATGTGCATTGGAAGGGTTGTTCGGGTATTAAGCCTTCCACTATGGTGTTATGGTACGATGATGCTCATGGTATTGTTCATGACTGGGATAGTCATGATGGTAGTGTATCTATGATGATGATCATGGTACTTGAGATGCTCTAGGTGTTGCTATGTTGATAACAATGTTACTATAATGGTTATAATAAGTAGTTAGCATAGGTGTTAATGGGTAGATAGACCAAGGGTCTAAGTGTGAGATCTTGGAGATGACATTAATGGTTAAAGATCAAGGATCGAGGATCGAGTAATTTATTATGTTTGAATTCTTTATGTTAGAAGATTAGGAATCTTATTGTTATTACTTCCATGTATGGGGTGTTTGATTATGGTTGATATAATAAGAAGGTATATATCTTGTTGTGTGTTTGATTATAGTTGATATAATCAGAAGGTATGTATCTTGTTGTGTGTTGAATTATGGTTGATCTAATAAAAAGGTATGTATCTTGTTGTGTGTTTGATTGTAAGAACCTAGAAAATAAAGTATTAGAGTTGATAGATGTTTTAAAATAATGAGATCGATTATTTTATTTTAAAATAATTGAATAATATAAATAGAATTTCTTAAATGCGTCTCATTACTTAAAACATTGTTTATAACTCTAAAACTCTCTCTCTTTGTTTCCTCTCACTTCTCTCTAAGAGTTTTAACTCATTAGTAATCTCTTTGAGGATCAGGAAGTGCCTAATCGATCACGGGGACGAGGTCTACATTTCTAGTTGATCAATTTCTGTTATATAGCAAGTAAGTTTCGACTCCTTTTCCTCTCTCGTTCGTAATATGTTTTTAGAAGACATAAGGGTCGTTGCATGTGTGATCATGCTTCTCCTACTCATTCTTGGTTAATCTAAAGTTCTAAGGACTCTGTTCGCTTCCAATTTGGTGTTTTGTAGGTTCGCCTAGGAATTCCTTACATTTCAAGTAATCGGGGAGACGTTTTTAGAGTCGGGCAGTTTCTTGTGAGGTAAGGGAAGCTAGAACCTTGCTTTAGTTTATGCTTGTACTATAAAAATTGTATCTCTATGATTAATAAATTAATTGTGAGAAATTATTATTTTTAAGTGTATGATAGATATGTTTAATTGATGATTTTGATAGTATGATGTTGGTATGTTTGGAATGTTGTCTTTATGATGCTTAAAATTGTCTTGGATGGGTGTGATGAAGTTGTTTTGATGTTTGAAACTAAATGCAAAGTGGTTGGAGTAAAGATAAGTCAATTGTTTAGGTTTAAAGTTAAACATAAGGGTTTTGATGGGTGATTTTTAGAGGTAGGTGTTAGAGTGATGGAGGAACTTATTTAGTATTGTTATGTGGTCATTTTGGTGTAGAAGTGTTATTTTAAGGGAAAATTGTTATGGAACAAAGAAAGGGGTCATTGTTGAAGTTTTGTAGTATTTTATTGTGAAAAAAAACATGTTTTGAGTAGTGAGAATTGGACATAAGCGGTGGGGACTGGTTTGGGCAGTTAGGAAGTTGTTATAAGAACTATTATGACTTGTCTAAAAACTTAAATGAGAGAAATCAAGTATAAACCTGTTGAAGTCAACTTAGAGTGAGTTCTTATGCACTTTTGGTAAATTTTGAGGTTTTGCATGGTGAGAATTTGAAATAAAAGGGATAGGAGTAATTAGAGCTGTTGGGGTGTGCTATCTAGTGTTTTTAGACTTAGTTATGCAGTTAGTAAACTGATATGGGGGTTAGAAAGTGTATAATTGAGTTTGGTTAGCTTATAGGAGTGATTTTGAGTTTCAAGGGGTTAATTTGAGTTATAACAGTGGTTTCAGAATTTTCTCAGGGTTTGGAGGGTCCTAAGGTCTTTAGAAGTTGTGGGGTAAGTGGGAAAAACAAGTTTAAAAGGGTTAAAAAAAATTTATAGCGCCTGAGTGCCCAAAATGGGGTAAGTGGGGAAAACAACAATATGATTAATGTTTTTAAATGGTGTTATTCAATGTGAAAGTGAAGGAATATATTAATATGGTTTCAAATGAATTCAAAGTTGTGAGATGAGTTCCAAGATGGAATTCATGTGTGTAGTTTCAAGTATTGATAGAATGAATGCAGGTAGCTTAGTCTTGGGGGTTATCCTAACACTCTAATGGTCTTTCGTTCTCAAGTAGAGAAGAGTGACACATGTGGTGAGAGTAGTAGGAGGTTTTAGTCCTGGGTGCTTCCAGTATGATCCAAGACGTGGAATAGACTAACCTTGTGAGTGTGGTAGGGTGAAACCTATTGGTAATGGCTTTGCAAAGTAGTAGAGGCCACCACAAGTGCACAACCCTTCATACCTCGTCAATCATTCTAAATCTGAATAGTTTAATCTATGTCTTGGCATGTTTTAGGATGTTTGAGTTAATTGATCTATGTGATTTAAGTACGATGTTTGATAGAAAAATGTACTATATGAATTGTCTTTGAATCTAGCTCACCCTATTGTTTGGCTGGTTATATGTTTTCTTATTCTAATGTGACTATGATCATCCAGTGGGTGTGAGCAGAGGGTGATGATATCAGTGTGGAACAGGATCTTGACGGAGGAGTTGCAGATGTTTAGTTATATCTTTTTAAACTAGCTTCTTGTATATACTTTTGACACAACTATATTGTATATAAAGTTTTAAATTTATGGTTATTTTGGATGATTGTAAATCTTACTTTATACTCTTGTTTATAACTGATCTATTTTATTAAATTTGTAATGATTATTATATAGTTAAATACTATATTTTGGGATGTTATATTGATTATGGTTTATATAATCAGTATGTAGGTATCTTGTTGTTATGATTATTTTATCGGTAGCTTACCTCATACATGTTTATGTTTGTGTGTTTGTGTGTTTATGATTGAAATTATCGGCGATGATCGTATAATGTGTTATACGTGAGCAAATGATATTGCAAATGTTCCAAAGGCATGATAGACTCGAGAGAGGATGGGAAAAAACCATGGGATTCAATTAAAACTATTTTATTTTACAAATTAAGACAATATAATTAGAGTATTTCATTTGTTATTTTATTACTCGAAATAATGTAATTGGATAAGACTTTTTTTTAGGTATGTTTCCACGCTATGATAAATTTTAAATTTTTTCAGTTTTTAATAACCCGAAACATCTCTGAAATCGGATTGTTACAACATTACACGTCATTTCAAATCCAATATTCCAATCAGGTGGTGTGCTAACAAGTGTAGAGTTCAACTTTCGTTTTAACTGCTCAAAAGCTGTGACACATTCTTGGTTAAAATAAAATTTATTGTCCATGGCCAACATTGCTAAGAGGTTTAACAACTTTAGCAAAATATTTGATGAATCTTCTATAAAATCCTACATGGCATAAGAAACTTCTTATCCCTCTTACATTAACAGGTGGAGGTAATTTTAAGATAACCTCCACTTTGAGAGGACAACTTCAATTCCTCTTTCTAAAGTTTTGTGTCCTAAAACAATTCATTCCTTAACCATAAAATGAAATTTCTCCCAATTCAACACTAAATTGGTTTGTATACATCTTTTTAGCATAATATTGAGGTTGTTTAAGCATGCATCAAATGAATTACCATAGACAAAAATGTCATCAATTAATACCTTTATGCTCTTTTCAATCAAATCAATAAATATTACTAGCATACTCCTTTAAAATGTGGCTAGAGCATTTTGTAGCATAAATGGCATTTTCCTGTAAGTAAAGACACCAAAAAGACAAGTTCTTCTTATAGGTCAATTGTACTGTCAAGTTGTATAATCATTTGTTTCATTTCTTCATCTTCTCCAGCATCTCCTCCTAGTTCAATGTTCATTAATGCTTTTTACAAAGGATCTGCCGGAGAAAATGAACTTCTAAAATTCATGCAAATCCTATCCAATATATCAATTCTAAAATAATATTTTTGCTCAACTAGATATTTTAGAGCTTCAAAAACATCAAAGTTCACCTTGTCACCTTGCACTATCTGACCTTTAACTTGCCATTTTCTACATTAATGATTACTTTGACAGTCTTCATGAATGGTCTACCAAGTATCAAAGGCACTTCTATGTCTTTCTCTATATCCATAATCAAGAAATCTATAGGGAAGTAGAACTTATCTACTTTCACTAGCAAGTCTTCTACAATTCCACAAGGATGTTTAATTGATCTATCAACTAGTTGCAACATCATCCTTGTAGGTAGGACCTCCACATCACCAATCTTTTTTTATCATAGACAGTGAGGTTGATGTTTGCTCCAAGGTCTAACAAAGCTTTTCCACCCTTTAATTATCCTATTGTCATAGGAGTGTGAAGCTACCTAGATTAGTTGTTTTCTATAGTAGAGGATTTTGAATGATTGCACTACATCTAGCCTCTAACTCCATAATCTCTTCTTTTAAGATTCTCCTTTTCTTGGTCAACAAGTTTTTCATGAACTTTGCATATGTAGGCACTTGCTCTATAGCTTCTGTGAAAGTTATGTTGATTTGCAACTTTTTTTATCATATCCAAGAACCTCTTGAATCATCTTTCTTTGTCTTTTCTGGTTGGTACATGTGGATATGGTAAACGAGTGATAGAGTTATCATCCTTGAATGCTTTCTTATTATTAATCTCTCTCTCTCTCTTTGTATTCTCTCTTGATCTCTCTTTCTCTCTTTTTCTTTTTCACTCACTCTTTCTTCTTTTCGAATACTCTCCTTTTCTTTTTCTACATAATAGTTGTCTCTCTTTTTCCCATATTTTTGCACACACTCAACCTTTTTTTCTTCTCTCAAACTTTCACACTCAATATCACTCTCTTTCTCTTCTTTTAATTCTTAATACTCAGATTCACTCTCTTTCTCTTTTTGTCTCAGCTCTTCTTTTTCAATTTCCTCACCCTTTTTCTCAACACTCAAGTCATCATCAATTCCCTTACCTATGACAGGTCCTCGCCTAGTTATGATGGTTTTGCATTGTTGCTTCAGATTGATTGTGGTATTGGCAATAAGCTTAGCTTATTGTTGTTCTGCTAACTGTTGTGCTAGTTGTCCAACCTACACTTCCAAGTTTCTAAGTGAAACTTGGATGAATTGTGTTACTGCATCCTCAATTTTTGATATTCTATCTGGTTGTTGAGGCTGCTATCATTAGTAATTTAATCGTATAGATTACTTATTGGTTGAACCATCATCTTACCTCCAACTTTGATATTGATTTTGATTTGACCTTCAGTTGTTGGAATAGTTGTTTGACCTTCTGTTGTTATTGATGTAGTGTAATTCCTCTTCTCTCGCATATTCAACAGTAGAGTAGTGGTCATTCTGATGTTCACCTACACAGAAATCACATTTCATTAACTATTGCGTTGAGCTGTCAATTTTCGGCTCGAGTTGCAGCGTTTCCATTTGTTTCTTTAACTCTTCTAGTTGTTGAGAAATGAGTTTGTTTTGTGCTAATATAGCTTCTTGCGTTCCTAGCTCCAATATTCCTCTCTTGGAAGGTTGATTTTTGTCATATTGTGTTTGATGAGCACTAATGGCTAGTGATTTAGTGACAATTGTAGTCCTCTTCATCCTCATTGCACCATGCGTCCAACAACATTTTGGTTTGTGGCCTTAATCCACTATAAAACATGTTAAGTTGAGCTACTTCATCAATTCCATGGTAAGGACATTTCTTGAGTAAAGCCTTGTATCTTAACCAAGCTTCACAGATGTGTTCATCTAGTCCTTGAGAAAAGGTTGCAATGGCATTCACATTGATATTCTTAGATAGAGGAAAGAATCTAGCTAGAAACTTCCTCTCCATGTCTTCCCAACTCATTGATAAGTGCTTCAAATTAGTAATTTTCATTATCAAATTAACACTTGTCTTGTTTTGATTGTGTATAAAATATGTTCTTTTTTTCTAATTTCACTTGTTTTGCAAGAGCATATGAATCCAAGGAGTTAATTTGTGAATTGACAAGAAAATATAATAAATTCAACACTTTTTGATGAATTTACCTTGTCACAGCTATAGCACAACCTGAGGACTTAAGCCATAGAGAAAACCCACTCAAGAAAGTTTGCTCAAGCCACGAATTGAAGCTTGAGCAATGAGAGAGTACTTCATTTATTAAGCAATTGTAGGTAGCTCTAGCCCAAAACTTCATAACTTGAGCTATAGAGAAAACCCACTAAGAAATAAAACCTCAACACTAAAGCCGTGAACCACCATTTGAGCCATGATGTGAATGTCTATAAATACAAGCTTCTTAGACAGATTCAAGGAAGGTGAAAAATGAGAGAGAGAGAAACTTCGGTCTAGGCTTTCTTAGAGTGATTCTAGAGAAAAACTATAATGAGTCTTCTCATATATATCCTTGTAATTCAAAGACACATCTTTAGAAGATTAAAAGATATTGGAGCATGATGTAACACATTTAAACTCTAATATTTGATGACACTTTCATTTATACAGTTTTTATTTGATTTAAAGTGGTTAATTAATTTATGCTTGATTGTGAGATTAACTAATCACTTGAAATGGTTAATTGATTTATGCTTGATTGTGAAATGAACACATCATTTATCCTATAGCTTAAGATTAAATAGAAACTAATCTTAAGTTGTAATCCAATCGATTTTCCTATCTAATCAGTTTTCCTATATACTTCTAGATGCTAAGAATAGACCAGATGTGTTATATGTGGTCATGCATATGTTTTATATGTGGTCACTTATAGGTTTCACGCTAAACGTAGAGCAATATACTAGATACCAAGATAGATATCATAAAAAGTACTTCGAGAGTTGATCATCTATAGTTTCATATTTAGAAGATCTAATACGAGAAAGAAGAAATATGTAAAGTCAGGCTTCAATACGGTGGTTCAAACACAAAAATCACTCTTTTGATAGCTTAAATTGAATTCTAGGGTTTAGGGACTCTAAAAAATACTGAGCCATTTATGTCAAAGAGGGCTAACAACGTTATATTCATAGCACTTCGAAGTTTTCAAGTTCAGATAGTAACTAGTTTTAACTACAACTATATTTATAATTGAATTTTAAGGGTAAGAAATAAAAGAAACACCAATTAAACAATCCAACAAATCATCACCCAGTTTACGAATCAACCACAACTTTGGGAGGTGGAACCGAAATCCAAGAGACAAATCCATCTTATTTTCTCCAAAATGCTATGTTTTAACTCTTTTAAAACTTATTTTAGTTACCGGACAACTTCATGCGATGAAGTAAATATAATATAGACAATTATTAAGAAAACAGATTTGAAAATAAGCCTGAACTTCACGGGTCATACATGCCTTAGTTTTATAATATAATATTAAAATGCATGAAAAGAACCCGGAGACACGTAATCTCCAACGCCTATAAATTGGTAATCAAAATGTTGAGAGAAATTAAACTGAGAAAGTTGTCCGATTCATTGCGAAGTAAATAACGCTTTGCTAATTATGCCGGTGGCTTCAATATATCGATCTACGCACCTAGAGATGCAACTGCTTTCACTTCCACCAAGACTTGAACCTGGTTTCGTGATACACTTCTCAAAACACTTTCTTCCCACTGTCTGCAAAATAAATGGCGATGTGGAAGATGAGTACAACTGCGGAAATCAAAAGACACTAAACAAAAGAGTACTAAAATTTACGCACCAAACAAAAGAGTACTAAAATTTACTAAAATAATGCTCACAGAAATTGCAGAGAAGTACACATTCTTTATTAACATACTGGGGCTCACATAAGCCTTTTATAACTAGGGGGAGAAGATTAAGCAACAACGTTTAAAAACTCCTAAATTACTAGAAAGTGGAGGACTAAGCACTAGTGATTCAACCTACGACCATGTCCCTAATATTCAGGGCTTTATTAACAGTAAATAACAAACTGAATTGACTAATAAGTGTTAGAAATTCAAAGTGAGTTGAAGTCCCACATTAATTAAAAATAAGTAAGATAAATAGTAAACCCATAAATCCATAGCTTTGGACCAAAGGTAGTGTCCTAGTCTCTTATATAGACCTGTTCACAACTCATTGGTACCACATCTTCTCAGTGCCTACCTCACAATAAGAATCCTTATCCTAACATATCCTACTACGGTATAATCAGTTTAAGTTAGGAACCTACCAAACTCCCCGTAGCTCCCTCAATCTCACGAATAGCTTGAGTGGTTTAGTCATTATGTCTGCTCCCTTGATTAAAAGAATTACAATGTACCAGCTTCACCTTGTCATCACTTATGAGGTTACTAAGAGATGGAACTAGACCTCAATATGCTTATTTCACACATGAAAGACATGACTCACAGAAAGTTTGGTAGTATAACAGTTCCTTGTATAAAAAGTCTTCCACTTCAAGAAAGCATGTCCTATTGTAGAATGGTGGTACAAATAAAAGGTTACCACTAAGATACTCGCTTGAGAGGGAGGTGCTCCAATGAGGATAGACTCACACTTGAGAGGGAGATTGTTAGGAATTCAAGGTGAGATGAAGTCCCACATTGGTTAAAAATGAGTAAGATGAATAATATATAAATAGAAAGACCATGAACCCATTACCTTAAGGTTTTGGGTTGAAAGTATTGTATTAGTCTCTTATATAAGCTTGTTCACAGCTAATTTCGATTATATCTCCCTAGTGTCTCCCCTCGAAAAAACCTCACAATAATAATCCTTATCCTAACATATTTTATCATGGTATAATCAGTTTAAGCTAGGAACCTAGAAAACTCCTCATAGCTCCCTCCGTCTCACGAATGTATCTAGCTTGAGTGGTTTAATCGTGGTTTAGTCATTACGTCTGCCCCTTGATATAAAGAATTACAACATACCAACTTCACCTTGTCATCACTATTAAGGTTACGTAATAGATGGAACTAGACCTCAATATGCTTATTTCACCCATGGAAGACATGACTTTCAGAAAGTTTGATAGTAGAATAGTTGTCACAAAAGATTGTAACACCTTTGTCTTTAGTCTATGTTTTTCAAGAATTCGTCTTAACTTGATGCCTTAAGTCGCACAGTAAGCTACTACCATATATTCCATTATGTGGTTGATAGTATGACCATTGGCTACTTCTTAGAACTCTATTTTAGCTTCAAATGGTATCGCATTTTGCCACATGTGCATAAACTTCATTGAAATCAACATCAAACTATTCCACATACCCTTTAGCTACAAACCAAGCTTTCACTTGACCACCTCACCTTTTTTATTCAATTTTGTTTAGAAAACCCATTTGCCCCTAATCTTATTTATTCCTATAGATAGGTTTGTGACTCCCATACTTGATTTCTTTCTATTGCATCAATATTTTCCTTCATTGCCCTCCTCCAATTGGATAGTGTTATCGAGGAGCTTCACTATTCATGAACAATGCAATGTTTATCATTTCATCTTTGGTTTCCAAAAGACCTTCTCCACTTACTCCATTATGCATCCAAACAAACGCAATTTGTTTCGTTCTCCATCCAAATAAGCTATTGCTCTTCATCTCTTGTAAATAAGGGTGTACTTCTTGAGCTCTCACATCCAAATAACCTCATTTTGTTGGGGGTGTATATGCCACAATGAGATTCCTTTTAGTTTCGTTCTTCTTGCAAAACTCGTTGAACTCTCCACCTTGATCAATTTGTAGACAACATAGCGATAAATTGGTTTCATTCTCCATAACCTTCTTGAAACACTTAAAACATGACGAAGATTTATGACTTGCCCTTTAAGAAATAAATCCATATCTTACAAATGAAATCATTAATGAAATTGAGAATGCATCTTTTCCCATGTTGGAAATAGGTGAAACAGGACCTTGCAATTTTGTATGTTCCAACTCAAGATGTAGAGAAGCTCTCCAACCACTTTTCTTTGACATTGATTATCTTGTTTGCTTTCCAACTAGACAATTGGTGCAAACTTTTGTAGAAGGTTGAAATTAAGGCAACCTTTTACCATCTTCTCATTTTGTAATGTTCTAATCTCTTTGCAACTCAAACGTCTATATCTTTGATGCCATAAATAAGTAAGTTCTAGTGAATTTACTTAGAAACAATTTGACAAGATAGTAGAAGATACAACATAGAACATCCTATTTATCAACATAGGTGTGGATAAATAAGACCCTTCACTTGATGGTAACTCAACATTCTCCATTTTGAATTAAGAGTCACACCCCTTTCTTGTTATTGACCAACACTTAGTAGATTAATGTGTAGCTCAAGCACATCACTTATTACTCATGTTCTTCCTTGTACTTCAAGTTTGACATCTCCTTTGCCACATATTGCCATGCTTTTATCATTGCCTAACTTTCCTGAATGTGAAAATCCTTCATATATCTTGTCAAACCACTTTTTGTTGTCGATCATATGGTTCTACAACCACTATTGAGGAACCAGACATCCTCTTGCTTTACATTGTTTTCTTTTACATACACCACTAACAACAACTCTTCTTCACCTAGTTCCATGTAATGAGCTTCCTTCTCCCATTTAAAAAATTCATATTGAAAATGCTTAATTGATGACACTTGAAGCATTCAATTGTTGCTTTATTGAGGAATCTATCTTAACCTCTTCCTCTTGCAACTCCACTACCTCTTACTACCACATGACTTCATCATTTTCTACTTGTTTTCTCCTCATGCATATTGCAAAACTTGCTCATCTCCTTCCCATCTTCATAATATTTTTTGTTCATGAACATACAAAGAACTTTTAAGTGCATCAACCATAAGCTTGTTAGTGTCCTTTGCTTCTTCAATAGAGCACACAATGTAATCAAAATTTTAGTGAGTTCATAATATCTTCTCAATGACCTTTAGCATGCGTCATGTCTCCTCCACAATATCTCATGTTGATGGCCACCACCATGACTCATTCAACGTAGTAAGTGATCGTCTCTCCCATCGTCATCTATAATAGCTCAAAGGTTCTCCAAAGTCTATGAAGTTGAGTATGTTGCACCCTATCATTTCCTTGATATTTGACCTCACTGAATCCAACAACTACTTGGAAGTCTCTTCCTAAGTGAAGGTTTTCATAATAAACTGGTTAATAGCTTGGAAAAGATAGCTCATGGCCTTTAAATCCTTCAACTTCATCTCATCTAATGCTTTCCTTTGCATTATTGGTAGGCTCTATATTTCATGTAGCTCTTAGTAACTTGATAATCCAATACTCCTTTTATCTCAAGAGATTCTCCACAAGGAGACTCCAATGATCATAATCCCAATCAATTTTTGGAATGAAAGCATGTACAAAATTGTTTGATTCGACTAGCATGTCCCTCGCACCTGTGTTTCTAGCTCTAACTTTGAGGCTTCTTTTGAAGCTCTAATAGCAAAACTTGTTAGATACTAAGCTAATGCTCATAATGGGGCTTATACAAGCATTTCGTAACTAATAGGAAAAGATTAAACAACCACTTTTAAAAACCCCTAGAACATGGAGGACTATGCATTAGTGATTCAACCTACAACCATGTCACTAAACCATCTCACCAATACTAAGGGCTTTGTTAACCATAAATAATAAATAATAAACTGAATTGACTAAAAAGAAACCTTATTCTAGCCCTGTTAACAATAAAGGGAAATCCCTTACCATTGCCAATCTAGAATATATTTCCAAGAATTTGCAATTGGCAGAGGCAAACCATGAATAGATAGGACAAATCAATTGCACGAATAATTTAAAGCATGAATTCTCCGATGTTTATTAAAAAAACGACTCATGAACAAGAAACCCATCAATCACTAAATGCAATTGCATCTTTCTGCGAAATGAGAAAACCATAATCGATCTGCATTAACTGAAATTTCACAATCAATTGCATGTTATTGACCTACATAATTGAATTTTTCACAATTGGCTTCTTACATGTTTCTTTTGTTGTTGTTCCTCTATAGTAAGGTTGAAAGATATATAAAGACCAAACTTTTAACACTAGCCAAATTGAACTGATAAAAACTATAATTTGGTTTTTTATTAAAGTGGTCGTGTTACTTGCTTTATAATAGGAGCTGGCGTTAATACTAAAAGTAAGTATAGAACTCGAGAAAGAAACATTCTTTACATGAGAAAACACTGCTTAACAAACAGAAACGCATGCTAGAACACAACAAATGATCAAAGAAAAAAGAAGAATACGAAGAGATCCAGAGTCTGTGCCTTTCATAGCCTATGCCACTTATACACTCCTGAATTCTTATGTCAATCTTCTAGTCCCCACACCGGACCAATTCGCTCAACCATATGCACATTTTGTTTACTCTTTCCTGACACATTTCTTTCTCCTTTCTCACACCGTCCTTCCTATTCTCCTCACACTCAAACTGTTTTCATTGTAAACGAATCTGACTATTAGCTTATGAGTCAGATTATTACGCGTTTGGCCACAGTGCTTTCCGCTATTTTAACAAAGCCAATCCCATGAACAGTATGAGGGCTGAGAATCGTGCAATGAAATCCATATAAGCAGTTAAAAGGCGAAAGTAGATACCTCAAGAAATTGTTGAGCATACTCCAAGGCCAGTTGATTCTTCAATTGCTTTCTGATATCCTGCGCAGATAACTGCTGGGACGACCCAGCCGATGGATTTGAGAACGAATCCATTGCTTCCCACTCAGTATGCTTATCTGTAAGTTAGAATTACACGATGTGTGCCGCCAAACAGAGTAAACAGACGATTGTTAAATAACCCCTCAGCAACGTTCTTTCCCTAAAACCCTAATTCAGTACTTCTTTTCGAAGTGGACCACCCACGATAGTCCAGCCCACTCTCAAGTTATATCTTAGATTTGTTATTCAAACTTCTCTCAGTTGTTAATTTTAATGTATCTGGATAGAAAATTTTAATAGGACAATTTATTTAGTTTTGATAATTTGAAATGTTTTATGGTAAAATATATTTATGAGATAATTTATAAGAAATTAAAATAGTAGAATTTTATTAGAGTAATTGGATTTTTAATATCAGTTAATTTAAAATTTTGCCTAAAAAGTAAAAATTTAAAATTTCTATATTCTTAAATTTGTATTTTTTTTCTTGGATTTTGGTTTTGGACATCAACCTAACTAAGATTGAGACATCATTAAAAAGATAATTTTTCGATTGACGTTGACTTAGATTTTTTTTATTATTGAAGTTAATAGATGTTATTTTTGTGATTTTAGTTGTTAAAATATTTTCTTAGACCATTGTTTTTTTCAATATTAGTTAGATTTTTCTATGTCGAAAAACTATTTTCTTTAACATGTGTGTCTAGCATGGTTTGTTACACTCGTGTGTAATGTACTATCTGTTTTTGGGATTAAGCACCACCTAAGTCGCATACTCAAGTTACTCATCTCGGTTGTCCATTTAGGTCGTTCTCTCAGGTTGTCTTCTCGGCCATTCTTTTAGGTCATCCTCTTAGGCCGTCCTCCCAGACCATCCTTTCAAGTCATCCACCCAGATCGAACACCCATCCCGTCCACCCAGCTTGTCCTTCTAGGTCGTCCTTTCAGGCCGTCCACGTAGGTCATTCTCCCAGGCCATACACCTAGGTCATCCACCTAGGTCATCCTTCTAGGTCGTCCACCTAAGTCGTCCTTCCAACCATCCATCCATGTTGTCCTTCTAGACTGTCCACCCGAGTTGTTCACTCAAGCCTAGGTCGTGTCCATATAACTTAATAATATGGTTAGATTATCAGTGGTAAAGGTCATCACAACTAGTACAAATAAAGGTCTCAGGTATGACTTTATCATCATTATGCACATCATATACATCACTTATTGTGCTAACTGATCGGTTATATTACTGACTTGAGCGTCAGAGTGCGTTTGACAAGTATTCACCCACACGACTTTGACGAGAAGGAGGGAAAACAAACAACGTAACTTGGATGATGGAGGACCACTAGGAAATCCATCTAGTTTTCAAAAAAACTTGGAATGTTTTGAGTAAAGGACCTCAACCCATTACCGAAACAATGTGAATGAGCTTTTTTCAATTGATATTTATCATGATTATCCTTTTGGCAATATTTAACATTTTTTTATCACCAATAGAAATGTTATTTTTGTCACTAGTTTGTTGAATTATTTTTTAACGTTAAATGGAAAACTTTCTACCAAAATTAGTTAGGAATATTTTATCATTATCAATTGAAATTTTTTTCCAATCAACACAGATAAGAAAAACTTGGCAAAAGACTTTCAAATATCATCGTAAAAATAACCTAGATCGATATTAGTTTAAATAATTGTATTTGGCTTTAAGTGAAAACAATATCGGTTAATGCCAATCAAGAAAAATTTTGCTCAGTTAAAAAAATTGATGAACTTTGACCCAAGAATAACACTAACTAAGACCAACTATAAAAATAATCAATTTTTTATATTTTTTAATTTTTAACAATTATTTAATATTCAATTTTTTATATTTGATGGTAATAGACATACTTTATCTAAGAAAAAGTTAAAATTCACTAATTTGAATTGTCTTGATCAAATAAAACATTTTAAAAAAAGTTAAACAATTTGAAATTAGATCAATTCAAATTAGATAAATTTAAATTTAAGGTATTCGAATGTTTAAAAAATTGTGAAATTCTCAATCCAATCATAAGGTATACGGAGGACCTACCAAAGCATGTCAATTTGTTATTGTGACTTCTAAAACCAACTAAAAGCTTTTATTGCACTTTAAACTGATATCTATATATATATTTTTTTAATTTTAGTTGGATGGAAATACTTGATACCTATATTTATCTCCTCTAATGATAAACACAAGCACTAGTACAAAAATCGCATATAACTTCAAATATTTTGGACTTTTAACAGCGAATTCGCGAACGACGTCTTATCAGGAGACGTTAAATTGATGTCGAATTTTGTCAACGACGTTAACTTAGCGTCAAATTTTGTCAATATTCGATGTTAATCAATTTTTTTTATTTTTTTTAATTAATTGTGATCCTTTTTAACTCTATACGAGATCTGAAAAGTAGAAAAACAACAAATTTCAAGGTTTTGGTATTTTATAAAGCATGAACTTTGATCAACAACAAACAACAATAACCAACAACAAACAAGTTCAATCAAAGAACAACAAACAAGTTCAACCAAACAACAACGACAAACAAGTTCAACCAAACAACAACCATAAACAAGTTCTTCAAAACGAAAACGAAAACTAACCTTTAAAAAGTGGGTTCATCGCGTCACCCGTGAGAAAGAAAGCAGAATGCATCTATGAAGGGCAAGAACACGAAAATAATCGGTTAAAACAAACGAAAATCATACATAAAGTAGTTAGTTAACATGCATTTGTATCAAATGAAAGAAAGATTACCTATGATGGTCGTCAAACTTCGTTCGAGAAAAGTTCGAGAAAAGAAGAGGGTCTCGCGCGCTAAGATAAATTGAATGAATTTTCAATCTCCCGCTCAAATTTTTATTGAATTCACTAACCTTTTAATGTCTAACGCTAGGACATTCGACGTTTTATATCTTTTTACGTCGAATTACAATTATAAATGACGTTTAATAATTGCATTTATTTACAAAAATGTCACCGGTCATTTTTAACGTTGGCTATTTAGTGGTTCGACGTTAAACGCGTGACGTTATACGTTGTTTTTGCACTAGTGAAGCTTAACAAAAGACTTAAAAGTACATCTTAACATAATTATTTATAATGTAACTAAGGTGTGTTGGATTAAGGGGGAAAAATGAAGTGAAGGAAAAGATACTATAAAATCTTACTATTTGGATTAAGATAATGAGAATGAAAAAAATGACTAGAAAGTTCTTTAATGATTTTACAAGTGTGATGAATTTTAAAAAATTGTGAAATAGCATCTAATTTTATTATTAATATTTATTATTTTATCTTATTATTTTGTTATTATATTATAGAAAAGTATTTTAATTGATTAGGTTATATAATGTAAAAGTGTCACTGCTCAACCATTAACAAACTCCTACAAATTAATTTAAGTGACACTACTCATTTATTTATGATGAGTGCATATTTATGCCCACATTTATACTTTAAAATTCAAAAGTTTGATGAGATTTTGTGCTTAAATGGTTGGTTTAAAGTGAATTTGTGACAATTTGATTTATCGGGTTTGGAAACTAAAAATGCTTAAAATATTATTTTTAGTTGCATAAAATATGTTTTATATTTTAATATTTATTTGTGCAGCTGAAGTTATAATTTTATTCATTTAAAGTGCAATTAGAGGAAATTTCAGGGGCTTTTCTACAATTTTGGAAAATTAAGACAGACATAAATGGAATTTCAGAGACAATTCAGTTGATATTTAAAGATAATTATTTTAATTTGAAAATATCAACAAGAAATATCTATCAAATATTCTTAAAAACTGATTAAATATGTTGAATATTTGAAAGATATAAAATATAAGATAAGATATTTTATCAACATAATATTCAGAGTCCAATTTCAATCAAGCCTATATAAAGAGACCCAAGGGAGGCAGAAATAATAAGTCATTTATTATCAGACTCCTCCACTGGAAGCAATCATTCACCCCTCATCTCATTTTTATTTTATCATGTATTTCACTCCATTCATAGAGGTCTAAGCTTCTAGGGCATGAATTTTGAGGTTAAGTTGAATTAATGTATTTATCCCTTTTGATTATTGATTTTAGTTATTCTTCTTTTATGTTTTTCATCTCTCAATCATATTAAAAGTAATAATTTTTGCATCATAAGGTGTTTACATCTTTATGCATATTAATCATATGAGTTCAAGGGTTTCTAGGTTTGATTGAGAATTTACTTTGATTGAATCTAGGAACTTTCATATGATTAAACTGGTTTTTGTTAGTTATTGAGAATGTACATTGGTTGGTGGTAAGAATTTCAACTATAATTAATTGAAAATTTACTTTGATTAATTAACTTTTAATTTGGTTAGGAGATTTAAGAATAAACATGATTAAACACAATAGGATTTGATTGAGAATGAACTTTGGTTGAATTCATTGTGAATAATCTAGAAATGTCTTGCATTTGATTGAGAATCTACTTTGGTTAACTGTATGATTGCCTTCAAGTTAATTAAGAATGTATTTTAATTAATTTGAAACCCGAACAATAATCAATTGAACAATGACTTGTGAATAACCGATGATGAATCTATCTTGGAAAAATAATGGAATTAGCTTATTTTATTATAATTGTTTTAAAGTTTCTCATTTGTTCTTCGATTAAACTCACGACATTCTTGAACATTAAATTCATTAGGGTAGATTTTCATTCTTATTTTTAAGTATTGCATAGCATTACTAACCCTTTTCAGAGTCTTCATAAGAGTCAAGTATTGAAAAACAAATATGTATTCATTGCAAAACGACTCAGAGTTACTTTAACCCTATCTACTTTCTTGACTACTAACTTGGCAATAGTAAAGTTGCCTTGTAAAGTAGTATTAATTTGATAGCTTTGACGACAGCGTATCAAATTTGAGTCGACAAACTCCTACAAATATAAGAATCAGGAAATGGACTGAGTAGTGACCAAGAGCCAATAGATTAACATAATCAACAAAAGAGAGTAAGTGGGAGAATTAAAATCGTCAATCCAGGTTTCAAGGATTATGTGTGGGCAGGGTCCAATATATAATCATTCTATTATGAAAGTAGCAAGGAAATCTATTTGGAAACCTTCCTTTCTGTTGCCAAGACCATGTAAGTCTATTCTGGATTTTTCTTTTCTTCTTTTCTATGTATGATACTCAGGTAGCCATCTTCACCATTATAAGAAACTCATACACGACATAATACATACTGATAGATTCTGTGGAAAAGTGTATGTTAGGAGAAATAAGGATAACAAGCAGTTATACTGCTTATTATGGGGTTTATGTAAACAAACTACTATATATAGTCTGTATGTGGGTTCTTTTAGAGAGTTTTTTAAGAATTTTTGTAAAGGGAAGTCTCGAGAGAGTCTGGTCCTCTCGAAAGACCAAGGCTAGTGTTATAGTTTAGATTATCATACTTGTTTCATTATTGATAAAGTTGTCTGGTTTTTTGGGGTGAATATCTAAGAACTTGTCTTGGGAAGTCTTTACAATTTTTAATAAATCTGGGTAACTATCATTGGTATCAAAGCCACTTTCCTGGTGTTGTGGTAGCTGTGAGTCAAGGTCAATAAAAGAATGGAGGCAAGATTGGATGGATTGAAGCACATAATGCAAGAAAAAGAACATGAAAATCAGAGAATGATCCAAAAGTTGGAGGAAATGATTAAAGGGCTGACAAGGTAGATGGAACATTTCACATCCTCTGATAAACAAACAAAGGATAATGCTTCTGTTCCCAAGGAAAGTCGTGTGGGCAGTCTAAAGAATGAATGAGGGATTGAAGGTGGACGTTCAAGAGTGACTGAGGGAAAATGGAGGAAGCTAGATATTCATGTTTTTTTAAGAGAAGATGCTTATTGTTGGACTAACCGGTTGGAGAGATATTTCCTGTTGAAAGAAGTCAATGAGGAGGAGAGGATAAGGGCTATTATGGTGGCTTTGGAGGGAAAAGCCCTGAATTGGTTCCAATGGTGGGAGACTTGCTATACGAATCCCACATGGGAGGCTTTCAAAGAAGCGATTGTTCAATGGTTCCATCCACCCATGCTTCCAAACCCTTTTGAAGTCTTGATTGGGCTTCGACAAACTAGGCAGGTGCGAAGATATATTGAACAATTTGAGCAATATGCGGGGTTCTTGAAAGGTATAAGGCAGGATTATTTGACTGACATTTTTCTAAATAAATTAAAGGAAGAAATTAAGGCATATGTTAAGTTGTATGAGCCCAAGAACCTTGTTTAATTAATGATGAAGACTCAAATGGTAGAGTAAAAGGTTAGAATCACTTCCGAGGGAGGATCTTTAACATTGTAGAGGTCCAATACTAACTACAAACCCCTGCCACAGACTAAGAGTCATTCTTTGGAAGGAGGAAGTGCATCCAACTAGATGCAACAAATATGCCCGGGCATCGTACTCCCATTGTTGCTCCTCACAGTACTCAACATAGATGTCTCGAAGCCAGCTCAGTCTGACTTTTGCATCGTGAACTGCATGTAACTCAACACCAACTCTCCCACCATCCACGTCTAAAAGCTCGACAATGGCGCGTTGACTTTCTTCAAAGTCTACTTCTTTCAGATTACAAAACTGGCCTAAACTTGGGAGGTGCAGCAAGGATGACACGTCATCTAAAGTCACCGACATCTCACCCACGGGGAGATGGAAACTGTTGGTCTCGAAATGAAATCTCTCCACAAATGCTAAGAGTAAACTCCTATCGACGTAGTCATATGAGATGCCCACCAAAGACATTAGACCAGAACCATACACATTGTCTCTAATGCCTTCGTGGTAGTATCCTAGCTTGTTTAACTTCTTCCTGTGGGAGATCAACTTGATCTCCCCCCGATCCTAAAAAATAATATTTAATATAAAATTTATTTCAACTTAACAATAACCATTAAAATTAAAGTTTTGCACTTACCCGATCCTGCCATATCTCAAAAGCAACATGGTGCATGTAATGTGAGAGTACTGACACGTCTACTCGACGTCTAGGAAATCAACCTTCAGGAAAATCCTCATGCTCCTCCTCTTGCTCAATGTCATGGTCCTCAACTATATCCTCCACAAACCTGGCATCTCCATGGTCCTCAACGTGAACATCAGACTCAACTACTCCACGTCTTCTACGAACAAAAAATTTAATGGCAAAAATATAACAACGAAACATTAAATAAAAACATAATATCATTAAAAAAAAAGTTGCGAATCAGATATGGAAAGACGATGAGGCTGAATCGGATGTCCATAACCGATTCACCCTACATCGGATGTCGCCATCCGATGTAGGCTGAATCGGTTATAGACATATGATTCAGCCCATCGCCTTTCCATATCCGATTAACATAGATCAACCATTACAAAACATCCCTAACCACTTCTAATATGTAAATCATAACTCTCTTCTTCTACAATCATCACATCAGGCTATGAAATTGAAAAAAACACGAATGTTTTTTGTAGTGAAAGATAAAAATGTTGTGGCTGCACGAACAAGACAAAGACGAAGATGAAGCTCCAAAGGAAGAAGATGAAGCTCCTTATGTGTGCCTGCAACCATGCAACAAAAGTCGCAAAAGAAAACAACCAAACAAAGCGAGGATCGAAAGAGAGAATGAGATTCAATTATGTACCCACCTTCGAGTAGGAGTATGGAATATAGGACAATGCCAAATGAAGACGATGTGGCTGCAGTGCTGTGCGTTGTGTGTGCTATAAACCAATGCAAAGAGAAGAAGGGGAAAACTAGAAGAAGCGAGAATGGAGTGTTGTGTGTGCTACAATGCAAAAAGAAGAAGATAGGAAGAGGAAAGGAGTGGGAAGCGCGAGAATGGAGATGAGATATGAGAATATCAATGCACACTGACAATGTTGTAAATGAAAAAGGAATCTTTGACCATTCATAATTTTTTAGTTTTTTTAAATATTAAAAGTTGTCTAATTATAGGGTAATTAAGGCATTTTTCAAAAATTTGGAGGTGTGGTATGAAGGGCTTGGAGTGCAGGAGCAATAAGCATGGTTGCACAAGTTACTTGGTTCTCACTTTATTATTGAGTACAAATTGGGAAAAGATAAGTTAGTTTCCAATGCATTATCTCGTTCCTTCTTCATGGCATGGTCTCAAGCCAAGTTTGAGGTTATTTCGTTACTAAATTCCAATGTTGTATAATTTAGTAGTTCCTCATAAAGGCTAGTTATATAAATTCTTGTTTATTTTTCCTCAACCCTAAAGCCTATGAGGAACTTAAGACATTAAGCACAGAAGCTAGCTTCTAGAAATGCTCCATAACCTTTGTTATGTTCAACTTAATCAACAATGAGATCTTTAATGCAACTAACAACATCATCCATTCCATGAAATGAAGATAACGTTTATAAGCCTACGAGGAGCATTTGATCTGTCCGATGTGAGAAATGGCACAATTGTAGCATGACTGTAAAATGCACCAAGTCTTCACCAGCTCTCATCGAGCAAGCATTGAAAGTTGTTGCCAGTCATTAGTTATTTATTTCCATACAACTTTGCCTTATAAACGCATTAGGAAACATTATAAACGCATTAGGAAACATTGTTTCAACCAATGTAAGATGACAACCAATGTAAGATGACGTCTTGCGCTCCATGAAGACCGACCAACTTGGATCAGCGACAGACAAATGTAAAGATGGTTCGGTCTTGTGTCTAAGATGATACGATGTTATTTATTTTTAGACTAGTTAGGCCTATTCTAAGAAAGGAGGCTAGAGAAAGCTAATCGAGAACCTCTAGCAAAGGACTCTAAAAAAATGAAAAGGTCTAGAGTAATGACAATAGAGTTTCATTAACCATTCAAGTTTTATTTTTACTGTGATGAAGGTCTCTATTTATAGGGAAGAAGACCTCCAAATTCTAGGCTAAATGATTTCCATCACTGGTCGCATTTACACGCCATTAATCATGGATCAAGGGACAAATTAACCTCACGCATTTGTATGCTTTTACCCATGTGCATAATGTATTAAACGTGAGGTGTGCTAGAATAAATGATTGACCTCTTATGCACAGCTCAACAATTTGACAATTAGTATGGTACTTGATAACAGGATAATCAATATAAAGCTCATTAGACAAGAAAGAAGCTCGACAGACAAAAAAGGAGCTTGACAGGTCGACATGAGAGTCAAATGGAACAAGGGAGCTCAGTAGATCGACATGGAAACTCAGATGGATCAGGGAAGCTCGGTTGGAGGCATGGGAATTCGACTAGACACATGGGAGCTTGACTGGAAGTAGGGAAGCTCGACTAGAAGCATGGGAGCTCAGTTGGAAGCAAGGAGAGTTCGATTATAGCATAACCAACCCCACATGCAACTTAGTCCACAAATACAAGGTCCAAAAGTACAAGACCCTAAGAATGTGCAAGAAAAACTTATACAATTCTACATTATTTGTATATTTAGAAACAAGGAAACTAAATTTGGCTTAAGTGATGGACCCATGATGTAAGCCCTTAAGGTGATTGTCATCAAATCCTCCACCTTGAAAGGACCTGTCCTTCGATAAAAAAGGGTGTATTTGGGCCTGACAACTTCAAATGTTTATTACCTCTTGGATCAAATATCATTTTGAAGTAATCATAAAACAAACATTCAATAAGTTTCTAGTCCACAAACAAAGTATATTGAAATAAAAGACAAGAATTGTGCTGAGAACTTAGAAAGCCTTCTTCATAGAAATTTAGGTGTCCACTTTTAATTAATTGAAACCTAAGAGGTAACATTAACTCAAAGTACAACTTTGAGAATTCTAATGAAGAGTCTAAAATATGGAAAGATGAGAGTGGATTTAAAATTTTTTCAACAAACATGAGATTTAAGAAAGAAGAATTAATGAAATGAAAAGAGTTTAGAGATTGAAAAACATCGTTTATCATATTGATTTCAATTAGGATTTATGGAGGTTTTTCTAAAGAAAATGGTTTAGCAAAACATCATTCTCAAGGTTGGTTTCCTTATCCTCCCTTTTTCCTCTCTTAATCACTTCCACTTGTTTCCTCTCTCTTTTCTCTCATTCTCTTATTTCTTTATCCTCCTTATCCCTCTTTACTTTCTCCTCTGTCTCTCTTGTCCCATCTTCTTTTGTCTTTTTTTCTTTATATTTTTCTTTCTCAGCTTCCAACTTCTTTGCTTCCTCTTCTAACTTTCTCAACTTTTCATCCCACATTCTATTTATCTCTTTTTTTCTCTTCTCAATTAAGAGCCTTTCAAGTTTTTGTTTACACTCATCTTTTCTACAAGAGAACTCACCATTCTTTTTAATGAATGTCTTTCCTTTCTTAAGGAATTTTCTTATCTCACATGTTAGCTCTTGGTTTATCTTAAATGAAGAAGGAACAAAGTTTCTTCACATGCATACATTCAACTCACACCAATCTTGAATTAGGGATTTTCTTCCTTTCTCAACACTAGATTGTTGTGTTCTCACCACTCACTTGCATTTCCTTCGAACCTAGAAATGCATAAACTAAGTATATAGAATTTACTACTTCTAGAAAAGAATACATGCAATTCTTCAATTTTCCTCTCCCAATATAAGTATGATAATACGTTTATGTCCTCACCAAAGAAGGGATATCAATCTCAACCTTATCCTTGCAAAAGAAGTTAGGAAAGTCAAGCTTAGTTTCTTTAGGGGCGTGTTCTCTTCTTTGCCTTCTAATTGTAGAAGACTGTTGATAATATTTTCCTACTTCCATTCCCTCTTGATCATAATTTGACTCCTTACTCCTACTTTCCTTTGATTTTTCTTTTTTCTTTTTGAATTTTTTCTTCTTTAAGAAGCTTAATTTCATTTGCCATAAGTTCAAATTGAAGTTCTTTGTCAATTTTATTCCTTCTCCTAAGTTGCACTTCTTCTTGCCACAATAGATTGATTTCTCTAAGTTCTTTAGAAATTTGTTTCAAAGTATGAATAGATTCCTCACAGTCACTCCCTCTATGGTGAAATAAATGTCTAGACATCTTTCAATTTCAAAAATTTTCCTAGAATGAAACGTTTAGAACTGTTCACAAGTTCACTCCCAAGCAAGAGAGGTGAGTCACACAAAATTTTTAAATACCAAGTCTGTCAGGATACGACAAGCTCGTTACAAGACAAGCTCGTCTAGTATAAACCTTGACTTTACTTTTGAGGTTTAACTAAATAACATTAATAGAAGAATTCTCTATGTATGGAAAACTAACAAAGAAGTCTCTGTGTATGGAAAGCTAACTCTAATCTAGAAAAACACTTAGCAAACCAGTCAGTTCATAAACACCAAACACTAAGATAAAAAATCCTAAATTAGGAGACCAACCTCAAGATAGATAATATACATCAAACACTAGGGTATAACATCTTTAGACAGAAAATAGACACCAAACATCAGGATAGAAAGCCCCAAGTTTGAAGAAAAACCTTAAGATAGAAAAAAGACATCAGACACTAGGGTAGAATTTCTTAAACCAGAATTAGAAAAAATACCAAAAACCCTATAAATCATAAAAGTCAAAAGGAAATGAAAACCTCACAAAATAAAGAACAAGAGATAAAAGTTTAAAACGCTAAGGGAAAAACTCTAAAAACTTATCAAAGGAAAAAATATATATGGATAATCGTCTAGGAAGGAGTCAAATATGGAAATTCATAGAGAGATCAAACTAGGCTAAGAAACTTAAAAGAAAAGAGGGATAAGACGATAACTCAAGAAGCTAATAGGAAAACAACACAAGTAAAAAACATAAGATTTAGAACCTGAATCCCCAAACATAGAAAACCTAAACAAGAACTTAGAAGTAGAATCCACAACATAGAAAAGCTTAGCAAAGCAGTTAGGATCTTACATAATAGAAAAACATCTAGGTTAACACACCTAAACACATCGCTAAACGTTATTGTACCTAAAGCATCTAAGAGAGTTGTTGTTAAACGCTTGATGCTTATCATACCTGAAAGAGGTATTCAACATAACTATCGAAAACAAAACAGTCGAGACGATGTCTCTGACAAAATACATTAAAAGACATTAAATATTAAAGTATAAAACAAAAACAAAAACAAGTTAAACGTCATCTGTTTAAGAAGAGACAAAACCAAAAGAAGCATTTACTTGACTAAACGATACCATGAGTGTAAGCAATACTTCCTCCAATGATGAAGTCTCTATACAACACTTGGTATCTTTAGAAAAGACCTTAATTTTTAAAAGCTACCTAACAGTAGGAAATGAAAAAATACTTTATTGTTTTGAGCAAGCATTTAATGACATTAAATGCTCAACTTTCAAAAAATACAAATATGATATCTGATTAAACTAGTAGTACACCAAAACCTAATCAGATCAGTAGTAGGTAACAAAACAGACTTTCATGAAATGTTCTTCCTCTAGAAAACTGTGACATAATACCTATGTCAAAACAAATCATGATATCAATAAGTAAAACACCAACCAAGAAGTCTCCTACAAACTAAACAATACCAACTGATCTTGTAAATGTAAAAACATTAGAAAACACAGAAACCTAAACTAATGATAAAAACACTTAAAATATTAAAGCAAAAAATTAGGACATACTTGTTATACATGTTTCTATCTTATGTATGACAATTGCTACAAATGTTCATGTTATAAGTACCAAAATGAATGTTAAGAAAAAAGACAAAAAGGAGCGCTAATCAGGTTATCAAAAGTTGTGCCAAAAAGATAAGTCAAGACTACTTTTGATAAAAGTTCTGAAAAGCAAGTCTACTCTGACAAAGAACAATATCTTATGACTGACATCTACACCAATAACTAGAAAAGAACAACATTCAAGACAAGCTTCGTCAAAACGGTCATATTATCAAATCTCAAGACAAGCATCGTCACAACGACTATATAATCAAGGTGTATAAGTAAAAGACTAGAAGAAAGAAGAAGATGATGATGAAGAGGAAAGAAAATAGGAAGATATAAAGATGTCACATCATTTGTTGAGCATGGAAATCTCTTTAAGCTATAAAAGCTAAATTTCTCCAATCAAGGAAAGAGAAAAAAGAGAAGAGCTCAGAAAAGAAATGAAATACAAAAAAGAAGATCTCTCAAGCTTCATCAAAATATTTACTTGAAGAGAGAAAAGAGAGTGAAAGAGTGAAATACAAAAAGAAGATCTCTCAAGCTTCATTATAATATTTTACTTATGCTTGTAACAAGAGAGAAAGAGAGAAATAGTGAAGTAAAACATCCCCCTAGTAAATCATTGTATTAAATGCTTACTTATGTAAGATGAGAAAAGGAAAGAGATAAGAGAAACATATGCGAGTGTTTAGACTATACTGTATGGTAAACATATCCTCTGTGTGAGAATTACGGTCTGAACGACTTGTAAGCAATCTATGATTACAATTCTGGAGAGAATCAAAACACTTACAACTTAACTCTTAAAGGTTAAGGAAATCTAGGCGAGGTCGTCTACTACCAGGAATGGTACGAATACTCAACTGATATAGGGTAACTGAAGGTTATTCGTTGACCAGGGATACTAGGAGTGGTGAAGAATATTGCACATCTAGGAGTGGGTGAAACTCAATTAGACGGTATCGTGGATACCAGGTTGCCTACGGAGTGGTTCGAATACTCAAGGAAATCTCGACAGGGTTGTTGAGTACCAAGAGTAGTGCGAATACTGAAGGAACTCTCAACAAGATTGCTGAGTACCAGGAGTGATTCAAATACTCAAGGAAATCTTGGGAGGGTTGTTGATTACCAAGAGTGGTACGAATACACAAGGAAATCTCGACAGGGTTGTTGAGTATCAGGAGTGGTGTGAATACTCAAGGAAATCTCGGTAGGATTGCTGAGTACTAGAAGTGGTTTGAATACTCAACCGATCTAGGGTAACTGGAGGTTATTCACTGATCATGGATACTAGGAGTGGTGAACAATACTATGCAACTAAAAGTGGGGGAAACTGAATTAGATGATGTTTCTCAGTTGCACTGGGAGCGTCTAGGGATACCAGGAGTGGTGAATAATACTACACAATCAGGAGTGAGTTAAACTCAAATGTACTTCATTGAATATCTAATGAAACCCTCTAAGTCAACTTAGTGGAGAAATGAATGTAACCTTAATAGGTGAACTAGTATAAAACATCTTGTGTGTTTTAATCTGTTGATAAAGGATGGAGTTTAGTTAACGTATCGTATGCTTTCTCTCTCTGACAATACGTGTCACTTCGTCTAACGTCACTGCTATATTCAAACTTGGACACATTGAGTTGGCCATGTAAACAATCTCTCTAGAATAACATTTACTAATTAGGTTCGACTAACTCACAAAGTGTTATGTAGATTCTTGAATTTAGGAGAGAGAATATATTATTTTCTATTATATGTCTCCTTACATGCATTGGATATATATAGAAGAGCTCATTGAATGAGCAACCTATTCTACGGAACAAATCCCTAAAATTGTGGGATTGTTATTCTAATAATAGACAGATACAGGGAATATAACAAATTAAATATATGGAAATAATATTTAAAGTTTCCTAAAATATATTTTGACACTCCCTCTCAAGCTGGTGAATAAGTGTTTTCCATTCCCAGCTTAGATATAATTCTTTCAAAATTATTGTTGCTCAATCCTTTGGTGAGTATGTCTGCAAGTTGACCTTGAGTGGACACATATGGGGTGCAAATCAAGCCACTGTCAAGCTTTTCTTTGATAAAATGTATGTCCACCTCAATATGTTTGGTTCTATCATGTTGTATTGGGTTGTGTGCTATACTTATTATAAATTTATTATCACAATATAACCTCATTGGTTCATCCCACTTTATCCTTAAGTCTTCCAATATAATCTTTACCCATAAAAGTTCACATATTCCTTGGGCCATTGCTCGAAATTCTGCTTCAGCACTAGTTCTAGCTACCACACTTTGTTTTTTGCTCTTCCAAGTTACTAGGTTTCCACCAAGAAATGTCCAATATCCAGTAGTTGACCTCCTATCCATAGCTGAACCTGCATAGTCAGCATATGTATATGCCTCAAGACTGGCATTCTTATTGCTTTTGAACAAATTACTCTTCCCGAAGTCCCTTTTAAATACTAGACAATTCTAAGTGCAGCTTGTAAATGTGCTTCCTTTGGTTGGTGCATAAATTGGCTAACTAAGTTCACAGCAAAGGCAATATCTGGTCTAATGTGAGATAGGTAAATGAGTCTTCCCACAAGTCTTTGATACATTTCTTTATCCACAGAAACATCCTCCTCTACACTTTCCAACTTTATATTTGGATGAACAGGTGTACTTGCTGGTTTGCATTTACCTGTCTCTTGTAGCAAATCAACGATATACTTTTATTGCGATATGAAGATTCCTTTCTAGGTGACTGCTTAAACCCGTACAACGCCTTTTTTAATTTGCAAATTATGTTGGCCTCAATTTGTCCCGTATACCCAGGTGGTATTTCCATGTATATTTCTTCTTCAAGATCCCCATGTAGGAATGCATTTTTTACATCAAATTGATGCAGTTCCCAATTGTAGTTTGCTGCCAACGACAAAATTACTCTAACCGTGTTCATTTTGGCAACTGGTGCAAAAGTCTATAAGTAATCCACTCCATATGTTTGGGTGAATCCCTTAGCTACCAACCTTGCCTTATACTTCACTGTATAAACCCACTTGCACCCAACAGCCCTTTTTCCAGGTGGTAGGGAGACTAGCTGCCAAGTATTGTTTTTCTCCAACGCCTCCATTTCCAAGTTCATGGCTTGTTTCCATTTTTTGTCAATTAATGCCTCAGATACAGAAGGTGTAGTTGTGGTGTTCAGGCTTATGAAAAAGGTTTTATGGGTAGGTGAGAATTTTTCAAAGGATAGATAATTTGTCAAGGGGTAAGGTTGTTGTTTGGTGCATATTCTGGTTCCTTTTCTAAGAGTCATTGGGAGGTCTAAATTATGATCTATCTGTTCAACTGGTTTTTTCAAAAGGAAATTCATCACAAGCAGTAGATATAGAATTTATAGGATCAAAAGGAATTACCTCAGATAATGTTGTAGGGTTAGATTCTTGAACATGAGTAGATCTTGGAATGGCCTTTTCTCTTCGTGTGTACACCAAATCTTTCCCAAATTTTGTATTATCATGAGGTTTAGTTGCTGGTCCTGCGGATTGAGGTATTTTATTCACCTCTACATGTTCCTCTTCAGCTTCAACCTCACATATAGTGGTCATATCCTTTTGAGTTTTTGTTTCTAGTTCAAAAGACAGATTTGGTAATATCAAAGGTTCATCTTCCTCTCTTAAAGTCTCCCCCTAAAGATGAGATTGGTCAAAGTAGCTTACTCGTTCATTGAAAGTAACATCTCTTGACACTAAGAATGTTTTGGATGGGGGATGGAAACACCTATACCCTTTTTGTGTGGCTGAGTACCCCAAGAAAATACATTTTATTGCCCTTGGGTCAAGTTTTCCTCTTCCATTACTATGAACATGTACAAAGGAGACACACCCAAAAATTCTAGGTTGAAGGTTATTTGTATGGATTATATGTGGGTAGAACGAGTTTAAGACTTCCATGAGACCTTTTGAGGATAAAACAGTAGAAGGTAATCTATTAATCAAGTAAGTAGCAGTGTGAATGGCTTCCCCCCAAAATCTTTTTGGAACATTATTTTGAAAAAGAAGAGCTCTAGTTTGATCTAATAAGTGCCTATTTTTCCTTTCTGCAATCCCATTTTGTTGAGGTGTGTTTACAAATGAGGATTCATGGATTATTCCTTCCTTTTGACAAAAAGAATTTAGAGTATGATTGAAGTAATCTTTGGCATTATCAGACCTAATTATTTTTATATTAACCCCAAATTGATTTTTAATCATTGAAACAAACTGGAGAAAAACAAAATTGACCTCAGATTTGTGTTTAAGAAGGAAAAGCCATGTTACCCTTGTACAATCATCTATAAAGGTTATAAACCATTTAGCCCCGGAAGTATTAGGAATATTAGAGGGACCCCACACATCCATATGAACAAGATAAAATGGAGAATTTCTTACTTTGTTGCTGATAGGAAAAGCTACACGCTTGTGTTTGGCAAGCTCACACACCTCACAATGAAGATCTTCTAGATTTAAATTTTTAAACAAGGAAGGAAATATTAACTTTATGACCTGAAATGAATGATGTTCCAGGAGACAATGAAACAATTGGATTTTTTCTTTGTTGGCCATAGAGGATTCATATATTAAAGAGTGAATCTCAATGGGCAGACTCAAATCTTCCATGTAGTAAAGGTCATTCCATTCTCTAGCATGTCCAATCGTCCTCCCTAACTTCTTGTCCTGCAATATACAAGAGTTACTATGAAAAACTACATTACATAAGAGGTCCTTCGTAAGTTTTTGTATAGATATCAGACTTGTGGATAACTTAGGGACATGAAGAACATTTTTTAGTATTATGGTTGGGGTTATTTGGACATCTCCTTGTCCAGCTGTAGTTATGAGGGTTCCATCAGCTGTAGAAATTTTCTTGCTTCTGGGACATGGGGAATATGTGGAGAAGTGTTTAGGGAATGGTGTCATATGGTCTGTGTCTCTAGAGTCTAGTATCCAATAATGATAAAATGGGGTATTTGAGACATTAAATCCACAAGAAAATGGAAACTTACTAGAGTATGTCAATGAACACATACCTGTGGGTTTTTCCAATTTACTAAGAAAGCACCTTACTCTTTCTAACTCCTCATGGTTGAGTTGTACAGATCCTTCCTGACTTTCAGGACCAGTAGCAACATAAGCTTGCCCTCCTCTCCTTGGAAGGCCTCCTTTGTGTCCCCAATCTTTACTTTGAGGTTCTCCATGTAACTTCCAACATTTATCCCTTGTGTGACGTGGCTTGTTGCAATAGGTGCACCAAACTCTATCATTTTTCTTCTCGATTCTTGGAAGAGGACCTACTTTTTTTTGTTCTGCAACCATGATTGTTGCTCCTTCAACAAGCATTGCTGAATTATCCGCAATTGGGGTCTCTAGCATTAGACTCCTTCTACTTTCTTCACTCCGAATAATTGCCATTACTTCATTGAGTTCCGGAACCTTCTCCTTGCCTAATATTTGGATTTTGACTTGATCACATTCTTAGTTTAGGCCTACCAAGAAATCATACACCCGATCTTGTTCAATGTATTCTCTTTGAATTGTTGTATCCTCAAAACACTTGGCCTTTATGACCCTGTAATGATCTAACTCCATCGATAAAGATTTGAGTTGATTAGCATATTCTGTGACAGTTTTAGTGCCCTGTTTGGTTGCCATTGTTTTTACTTTCACCTCATAAATCTGGGCAGCATCCTTTTCCTTAGAGTAGGTTTGCTCTGTTGCAATCCATATAGCCTTTGCAGAAGTAAGGAACATGCATGTATCACTAACTTTCGAAACCATTGAGTTCCATAGCCATGCCATGATCATGGAGTCTTCTTCATCCCATGATTTGAATCTGGCATCTTCTTCCGCAGGGGCATCTTCAGTGAGATTGCTAACCTTTCTTTTCCCTTTTAGAATGGTCTTAATGTTGAGACCATTTAAGATAATTTTTTCTATTCAATCTATAAATTGAATGAACATTTTGTAATTCTCCCGTACTTTGGAACTTGTCTACATTTTCCATTTCAACCATTACAAAAATGTGAAATTAAGGAACAAAAAAAATGAAGATTGATAATTTGGAGGAATGAAGACTGGGATGGAACTCTAGGGTTGGGCAGCAATGAAGGCTGTGATGGACCTCTAGGGTTAGGCAGCAATGAAGGTTCTGATGGAACTCTAGGGTTAGGCAGCAATGAAGGCTACAATCAAAACACACGGTCAGAGGCTCCCAAGGATCGGGAGCTTTGATACCCTCTTGAATTTAGGAGAGAGAATATATTATTTTCTATTATATGTCTCCTTACATGCATTGGATATATATACAAGATCTCATTGAATGAGCAGCCTATTCTACGAAACAAATCCCTAAAATTGTGGGATTGTTATTCTAATAATAATAGCAAGATACAGGGAATATAACAAATTAAATACATGGAAATAATATTTAAAGTTTCCTAAAATATAATTTGACATACATCGTGATTTGTTTACAAGTTACAAAAAGTTACGAAAACATTATTCAACCCCCTTCTAGTGTTTTCCTGCACCTTCAAAGTCTTACCTTGCCAAAGTTTACCTCACTATTTACACGACCACTTTTCACAAAATGATTTGCTTTTGAAATTAGAAGATTAGACTCAAACAAACAAACACTGACTCTAAAACCCCTAAACACTAAAAAGAACAAACTCCTAAGTAGTAAGGTTTAGTATATAAGATCTTTTAGCCAAACTACACCCACACGTAAAATGTAAAACAACTAGGTGAATCCTATGGTAAAGCTTGTTATCTTTGGCTTCGAAGACACACTCATCGACTACACCAAGCTATTACAAGATATACACAATGCCAAGAAATGGAAGAACACCAAAGGTTCTTTCAAGACACTTAGCTTAAAGGCCTTTACAATTAAAGAAATGAAATTGTTTCAAGTAGCAAATTAAAATATCATGCTTACAATGCCAAAGCCTATCATATTTAAACTGAAACTTCTCTCTAAATCTATATTTAACCCTTCTTGGGGAGTCATCCTTTGCTTGAAGTTTCTCTTAAGGTTCCAACCCCTAAGATGCTAGCTACCATTAGAACTATTGCACCTTCCGAGAAATGATTTTGCACCACAATTTCAACACCAAACTGAGAAGGCCAAGAAATAAACACAAGAAAAAAATACAAAAAAAAATTAGTTAACTCAAATGGAGAGTAATTGAAACAAGACAAAAGATAGCCAATAATGATAAGCAAAGAAACTAAGGTTGCATAAACAAGGTAAGCACTTAAAGTATGAACTTGTAAAATAACTCTTTATAGATTTAAAACACCAAAATACCAATCTAGAATGAAAATAAACTTATTCTACTAACCTTTGTCGAGCCAAAACAAGTGAATTTGCTCACAATTTGTTAAGGTTGAGTTCACAAATGAGAAGAAAAACCATTGATTACTGAACTCAACATTTATGGCCATTCACATACAAAGCCCAAGAGCTAAAACTACCATATCATGCCCTTTTTTTCCTTTTTTTTTTCTTTTACTCTTTTTTTAAAAACTGAATTTATAGAATGCTCAACCAAATGAGATTTTGGCCGCTCTCAGGACTATGCAGTGAAACATAATTAAGGCCGATACAATGCAAAAATGGAATAAGACAACAAAATTTAAAGAACTCAAACATAACACAAAGAAAAATCTAACTCTAGGAACTTGATATTGATCTGGTATCAAGCATGAAGTGAAAATGAAAACATAAAAGTGACACTCAAAGATAAACCACTTCGGTGAAAATGGTAAACATCATGATTGCATAATTCAAATCTGTCATCGAGCTCATTTCAAGCTCATTCATAGATCCAATGGTTAACAAATTTTTTAAATGTAGAGACCATTGGAATTGATTGAAATGAAATTAACTGGTTAAAACTTGGAATTCATGATAAGTTAATCAAATAACATCACTAGAAAACATGGATATGATTTTTAAAATTCAAAACAAACTCAAATTCAGAAGAAATCACCGAATAAAATGATAAAAACTCAAACAAAATCATGCACAAACACATGTATGGATTCGTAATCAATTAAACCAAAAGATTCAAGGATGAACAACAAATTGAAGGAACTGAGACTTAGGTCATGATGACCATGAATTATGCTAGCTTTTAATACCACTTGATGACGTCTTATGCTCCATTAAGATAGGCCGACTTGGATTAGTGGAAGACAAGCATTGAGATTGTTCAGTGTGGAGTGTGAGTGGAGTTTTTAGCAAGGAAAATTTCTACAAAAGTTGGGCCTATTCTAAGAAAGGAGGCTAGAGGAAGCTAACTAAGAATCTCTAACCAAGGACTCTCAAGAAATGAAAAAGTCTAAAGTGATATGAAGATATTTCGTTAAGCATTAAAGAGTTGGTTTTACAATGATGGAGGTCTCTATTTATAGGGAAGGAGACTTCTAAATTCTCGAGTAAATGATTTCCATCACATGTCCCATTTACATGTTGTGAATCACGGAACAAAGGATAAGTGTCACCTCATGCGTTGTATGCTTTTACCCATGTGCGTAATGTGCTAATGTGAGGTGTTCTAAAATAAAGGACCAACCACTTGTACATAGCTCGGTAGCCCGATACTTAGTATGGAGCTCAGTAACTCGACAATTAGTATGGAACTCGGCAGCAGGATAATCAACATTAAGCTCGTCAGACAAAAGGGGAGCTTGAAAAGTCAACAGAGGAGCTTAGATGGAACAAGGAACTCAGTAGGTCGGCATGGTAGCTCAGATGGATCATGGAAGCTCGGTTGGAGGCAAGGGAGCTCAGCTAGACCATATGAGCTCGATTGGAAGTATAGAAGGTTGGCTGGAAGTCTAGGAGTTAAACTGGAAGCAAGGAGAAATCGGTTGGTAGCATTGTTAAGACAAAATTGTCTATAAGACTTATATGTCTAAACACTCTCCTGTTTTGAAGTTTAATCAAATAACATTAAACGAAACAAGAATATGAAAATACTTAAGTTGAGGAATAACATAGGTAGAAATACAAATGATAGAAACAAGATTCCGAAATCATCCATCAACATAGAAAAGTCTTAGGAAAATACTTAGGAAAATAACTAGGTTAAATGCTTCCAGACGCAACGCTAAACCCGTAAGCTATATTGTACCTAGTGGTATTCAGTTGAACTCTCAAGAAGCAAAAAAGAAAGGTGTCGAGACAAAGTCTTTGACCAAACCCTCTAAAAGCCTTAAACAAAGATCGAAAAATTATAAAAGAAGAAACATGTTAAACGCTCAAGCCCTAAACGACAATATTCCAAAAAACGTTTATAACGGACTAAACGATACCATAAGCTAAAATCTTTACTTCGTCCAACGATGAAGTTCTTACTCAACGAATGGTATCTTAAGGAAAAGCTTAAATGATAAACATTACCTCAAGGGTAGAAAATGTAAAATGCACTTTGTTGTTCTGAACAAGCATTAGATGTCATTAAATGCTTAAAGTTTAAAAACAACAAAAATGATAAGAGATAAGACATATATGTTGCATGCACAATCTACTCTATTTTATGCAAATAACCTACTACACGTATCCACTGCTTTATTTGAAATATATTAGAAGTGGACGTTAGAGATAAAGAAGACATTCACAAAATGTTCTCTTCATAAGAAGAAGTGTCTGAAAGAAAGTACAACCTATTTCAAGTAAAATACTGAAAAAGTATGTCTGCTCTAACAAGTTGACTTTAACCGACGACTGCTTCACACACAAGATCGAGAAAACACAAGAATCAAGACCAAGAGCTCAGTCTAACGAATCACTTTTGAAAAAGCCTTTAAATAGAAGATTATTCAAAGGAAGAATCAAGAGGATAACTTACAACATAAATATCAATACTACGAAAAGCATTTAGAAGAGAAGCACGAGGAAGTTCAAGCAAAAAGAGAATATTGAGAAGAGATAAAGAGAAAAGTCAACCAATACTCTCGAACATCATTGTAATATTTGCTTACTATTGTAAGAAGAGAAAAGAGAGAAACACCCAGTGAGTCTGTAGACTGTATTGTATTAAACATATATCCTTTGTGTGATAGTAATAGTCTAAACGACTTGTAAGCAATCATTGATTGCAATTTTGAAGAGAATTAAAATTTGGATTGAAACTCTAAGGAGTTAAGGAAATCTAGGCAGTATATCAGAGAATACCAAGATTGTCTAGTACCATGAGTGGTGCGAATACTCAACTAGTCTAAGGTAACAAGAAATTATTTGTTGACTAGGGATACTAGAAAAATCTTATACTCGACGAAAGTGCTATATAAGGAGGGTTGTGAAAAAGTTTTTCCATTAACACTAATCAACCACCCCCCCCCCCCCCCCCCCCCCCCCCCCCCCCCCCCCCCCCCCCCCCTTCACTTGGCAATACAATTATCTTAGTTGTGATAGATTGTCCAAGTGTCCCCATTTTTGACTTTTGAAGATTGATTATACAAGTAAGCTAGTTGTGATAAAATTTCCAAGTATGCCTATTTATGTCCTTTGAAGATTGATTATACAAGGAAGTTAATGGCTGAAGTTTTCATAAAAATGGTGGTTAAGTTACATGGCATTCCAAGGAGAATTGTATTAGAGATAAGGTTATCACAAGCCACTTTTGGCTTATCATATGCAATAATGGGCAATATAAGGCTTTGATTCGATGCTTAGAAATGTATTTAAAATGCTTTACTTATGACTCTCATCAAAATTGGGCAATGTTATTATATGGGTAGAGTATCGGTACAATATATCATACCATACTAGATTGGCATGACCTCATTCAAGGTGGTCTATGATAGAGAACCACCATAAATTGCTAAATATGTTCCTAGTGACAAATATTCACCTTCTGCTCAAGAGGTACTGATTGAAAGAGAGAGGGTTCTCCACAAACTCACACTTAACCTTTAAAAGGCTTAACAAAACATGAAAAAATTATGCTAACAAGAGGCACATGCCTATGAAGTTTAAAGGAGGGATCAAGTGCTAGTAAAACTACAACATTATAGGCAACATTGAGATGTTTTAAACAAGAATAAAAAATTTGAGCATGCAATATTTTGAACACTTCAAGATGATTGAGCACATAGGACAGGTTGCATGTAAACTCTTAATACGATCCAAAGAGAGAATTCGTCTTATTTTTCATTCCTCTCCATTGAAAACTTGCAAGGGAAATCATTCCTTTCCATATACCCCTTCCTATTGTTCAAACAAATTCAACTCCAGTCATTTAGCCTACTGATATTCTTAAGAGTCGTGTTGTGCTTTGAGGCAATCAACACATTCAACAACATCTAGTGCAATGGGAAGGGTTAGATGCATATTGGGAGGATCATAAGCCCTTAAAAGCAACATTTACACACCTTAACCTTGAGGGCAAATTGCTCTTGATGGGGAAGGAATTATAATAAAAAAAAATACAAAAAGGACAAATGAAGAAAAAACAAATAGAAGAATCAAGAATTGGGAGGACTAATGGCCAGACAGCAAGAGATGAACAAAATCAACAAAAGAGAGTAAGTGGGAGAATTAAAACTATGAATCCACATTTCAGGGATTACAAGTGGGAATGATCCAATATATAGCCATTTTGTTATTGAAAGAGGAAGGAAATATATTTGGTAATCTTCCTTTTTGTTGCCAAGATCGTGTAGGCCTATTTTGGATTTTTCTTTTCTCCTTTTCTGTGTATGCTACTCTGGTAGCCATCTTTACCATTATAAGAAACTCATACACGACATGATACATACAAAATTATTTGTTTGATTTTTTGTTACATAACCATAACCATAACCACATTAGTGAGAATTAGAGGAAGTAAAGTAAAAGCACGACAATGAAAATTAAAGACAAAAAAGAAAAATGGAAGAAAACAAAGCTAGTGTGAAGCTGTCAAAGTTTGGATAAAAGGATAACATAATCAGTGTCAAGCTATCTTTCCACCTATGAGGAAGATCAAAGAGCGAAAACTGTCACAAATCTGTCTTCACAAGTTCACGAACACTCGAATTCTTCACTTTTGTTTGATTAGCTATATTACATTAAGGGATATAAACTCACATCATTATTAGTGTACTTAGCCTTTACCAAGTAGCAAAGAGGAAGAATCAGAAGATCAAACCGAAAGAAAACTCGCAAGGTAACTTGGTATTTTAAAAACATTAGAAGGTGGATGTAGAATATGAGGTACAAGAGTGCATTTTCGTACCGTATATATTAACAGCACAAAATAAACTGTCAATAAAATTAAACTTCTTTGTTATTACTGTGACCAAGAAAAGTTTTACCAAATTCCATGATGATTGTCAAATATTCTTAGTAGAAAACAAACATCTCAGCCAAATTCTTTAAGACAGCAATCCTTCTCTCATTGAATCTAAGTCCATGTGTTAACTAAATAAAAAATTGAATAAAACCAAAGTTCACATCTTAATGATACTCAACACATGTAATGACATTCATATACTCACAGTATCAGAATAAAAACATAATGAATGATGATTAAATAAGATATTGAAGTTGAAAGGAATTAAGTCTCCTATTATAGACAGCCATTAGTCTTTTAAATAATATTTGTTATTTGTTACTGTATTAAGTCATATTAAATTGTTGTAATTAAATAATATATCAGATGTAACAATCGACCTGATAACTTTTACTTTTTGACAATCATACAATTGATACCATAAATAATAACTGATTTATATCCGAGCATGGAACTACTTAAAAACAGAAGCATGGGAACATTCTAACTTAAAGATAAAACACAATATGCAAAAAGCTACTTGTGCGTCTAAAACGTAAATGTCACGGTTCCCTACACACATTTTCTGTGCCATTTATTGCAAGGGTTTCATAAAAAATCAAGTATAATTTTGAGTTCCCCCTTTAATGGGCTAAAACAAGCTTCGACAACTGCAGAACAAGGTTGGACACTTGTCAAGCTTTGAGGGTCTACTGTTCTAGGTGTTCCAAGAAGCTTAACTCCCTGCTTCCAGTACTTCCTATCTGCAATCTTAAAATGGGAACAATAAGCTATAGCTCAGTTTTAGATCCTTTACAAGAATGAGTTTAGTCTTAGGTCTTGATTTAGTCTTTCATATATAAATTATAATTCTGCAATGTTATAAAAGAGAGGAGCTTCATAGGTTTAGTTAATATTAGAAAGGCAAGTGGGAGTGACCTGGACCAGTTGAAATCACAATAGAATTTTGTAAATCCATGACCCAGTCAATCCATAATACAAATCCATGACATACCCCCCTCTTGGTGAACTTAACCTGCAACAGACAATTTGCAATATTCATTGTGTAAAAATGATTTGTATTTGCTAATTACTATTCTGTAAGATATATAGACGATATAATTAGTCAATTAATCGCCTATGCAATCTCCAATTAATAACTGGTAAATAATGAGCATGCTTCTCTGGAGCTAATAATAATTACTCAGTTAGTAAGCTACACCAGGGACTAACTATTGTGCAATCCTTCGTTGAAAGGAAACTTTTTTGAAATCTGATAACTAGACATCATAGTCCCTGACAACGCCAAGTACCAAACCTGCTGATGATGCCAATGCGTCCAAAACTTACATGATGATATGTCATAATACCTGGGATTTTCCATGACATTCGCATATTTGTTTTGAAAACTCAAACTCCATCACGTCAAATGTCTCACTAAGCACCTGAAACATTATGCAAAATAACAAATTGATACTAGTACACTATTGTTATTTGATAAGTGGAATTTTCTTCAATGAGGGAAACAGCTCTAAACATGAATTACATCAAATTCTCCACACTGCCAGACGAAAAAAGGGAGACAGGGACCCTCTTCTAGTTCTGGTAGATGACCGCAGGCCCCCAATGTAGCATTTACCACTGAATGGTCAAAACCTTCAATACTACTCAGGCAACAACGACTTTTCCAAAGATCCTGCAAATTGTGTCCCATTAATCCATGTATACGGCTCCACTACCAACTTAAAAAGAATAGTTATGTTCTCTTAATCCAATGCATAAATAAAAGAAAAATTCCTAAGCTACAAATTTGAGCTTTGATTAGTTCCCAATAACTTACAGGAAGAGACATAGCGCATGCTCTCAATATTCCTTTACTAGGAATTGTCAGAGCATCTTCTGAGAGTATATCATTAAGTGTAGTACGATCCCTCCTAAAAGCAGAAAAAGTAACTTCAGAATGCTAAGTGCCAAATTAAAATCATATTGTCATTGATCATTTATATTTGTTAAAACACAACTATTATTAAAATAAAAAAGAATTGATCACTGCAAGAAAGTAAATAAAAAATATACCAAAATCGTAGGTTCTGCCATGGCAGCATACCATCGTGTCCTACATAGAAAGGTTCAGCTATTAACAGATCAACCTACACAAAAGGGAGAAATGGCTTAAACATTCAAGGAAAAGGAATTAACGTCACATGTACAGCATAGATATTGTTTTCTACAGAATGCAACATACGTTAGGACAAACTACTTAAAATGAAATGAATATGTACCAAAATATAAAAAAAACAATAAAGGTTTTGATGTAGGATAACTGAATAGTATCCTTGGCAGGGTGCTTCCTTGAAAAACCTGTAGTAATCCTCTTGGACGAAGTGTTCAACCAACTCAAATCTTACGTACTCTCTACAACAACAAGCCTTGCGTAGTAAAAATCAAGATCTTACTTAAGATCGGAAAGAAAAATATATATCATAAATCGGAATATCGTAACACGGATAGTATGAATGTACAAATTTTCTGAAATTGATATTCACATAAAAAATCATTATGTCATTCAAAAAACAGAAAGATAGATTGAATTGGAATGAGAGTGAATGGAGTTTGGAAGTTCAATTAGATAGCTGAAGGAAGAGTGGGAATTTGTGTGGTTTAGAGAAGGACGAGTGGCAGTCGGGACATATTTTAATGAAGAGCAGCGGCGGCAGTTTTCAGTGTGCAGTGGCAATTTTCCTCACTTACAGGAGAGAAGGAGCCACTGTTTTTTAATTTTTCAGTGTGCAGTGGTAGTTTTCCTCACTAGCGGAAGAGAGGGAGTCACTGTTTTTTTTACTTTTTCAGTGCAGCAGAAGTTTCCAAAGAGTCACTTCTTTATTTTTTGGGGACAGCTTCCAGAGTCACTTTTTTTTTTTTTGGGTGCAGTATTAGTTTTAGAGGAAGTCATTTACTAATTGGGCTTAAAAATGTTTTAAACTAAAGTTTTAGTGTTTAAAACGGGTCTAATTAAAACCCACTAAAAAACCCTAGAGCTATCTGTCACGACTCACGAACCCGTACACGAGAAGCTAGTGTCGAGGCTGAACGACCCCCAGGTACGTCAACACCACTAGAAATGCTGCTGCAAGTCACTGCCGAGAGAGGAAGTACTGTAGCAATGTCTCTCACTTGTTGCTGGAGGGATTACATTGGGAGAGGCGCTGCCATGAGTCTCATTGCAGGGAGAGTAGCTGCCATGAGTCTCATTGCAGGGAGAGTAGCCGCAAGTGGCATCTCCATGATGAGCGCCACTGCAATGTCTGGCGGGTTCTCCCTTGCCATTGGGAGAGATTATATAGCAAGACTCACCATTTCCACACGAGTTGTGATTTTTAACGACTATTCAAGCCGATCCAACAAAATCGTAACTTCCAACTAACCCTTGATTGAGGAAGGGGAAGAAGATCGTAGACTCGTACGATGTTATGGGTTGAAGCGCGATTTTGACTACCATGAGTCTTATCCCACTAAATAAGGCTGATTACATAAATCATACAATGACATTGGACTCAGTTAAAGACCAAATGTTCATCATGAGATCCCTCTTTATAAATTCCTCGTACTCAAATATCAAATCCTCTTTAAGTGAATGATATTCACTACCATATATTAACTAAGACAGTTCTACATGCTTACACTGAAGATCTATTTATTGACCCAACATTGACAAACACCCTAATAAGTCATACACTGGAAAAAGTAAAAAGAAAACTTAGGTATTTGAAGATAAAAGATAAAATGATTCAAATTGTATTTTGTAAACCCGTACAAGAGGGTATATATGGAACTCCACCACCTTAGAATAATGATTACAATATCCCCTATAGGATCCTACAAGATCCTAAGTTTCATAATGACAATGATAATATCTCCTCAAAACTCAACATCTCTTTTCAAAACTCAACACATACTCTAAGCTGGAATATGATAACGTGAAATGGCAGAAAAATTCTAGATAACATATAAAATAAATAAATAGAAAAGAAAGTGGTCCATTTTACATCAGGTTTATTACTAGGAGGAAATAGGACCAAATATTGTTTAAATACAATAATCACATAATAAAATCTATGCATTTACTACTAATTTGAAAAGATGAGCCAGTGTTCACGAGCTCAAAAATTAAGTAATAAAGTTCCATATAAAAAATATAAGAAGCAAAGTAACACAATATTTTCTGAATTAATGTCCATTTCACTGCTTCCAAGTCTCTCGGTCCAAATGCAAAGTTATTCCAAATTTAGGATTTACCCATCAGACATAAGTGGAGTATCTATGATATATGTTTCTAATTGAAGAAATAATAAATCAACCAAGTGGAATCAAGAAAATTCAACCTTTTTCTGATGTATATCATGCATGTTTAACTGTTGCACGTTTTTTTCAAGAACTTCAATGCAACTATGTGACAAACCATTTGCATGGGCAACTGCTTGCAGGTATTGGAGGCCCCTTTCCCTCAATCCAGGAAGTAATGACATTACACTTGCTTCGGAAAGCTTTGCTACCAGAAGTGGTAAAAAGGCACTATCATCTACAACCAAGCATAACAGGCGATCTTTTCCCTGCAATTGCAAACATGATCAGTTATGGTAAAGTAAATAGAATACGTTAACCTGAATTATGAAGTACGAGCTAAAAGAAGTCTTAGTCTATAATTTGTTTCGTATACAAGTGAAAGGCTCAATCATATGGCATAGGAAGGAGTTTGAATAACTTACCATGCTTTGTACTGCTTTCAACATTGAAAGCCTCCATTCTTTATCTGCATAAATTGCAGCTCTTTCTGGTGGTAGTACAAGCTGAAAATCTCCTGTCATGCACCTATGGTTCAAAATCTTAGTAGTTGGTACTAGGGTATCAAAATTATATGAGAAACTAGTTTCAGTATGAGTAGCAAGTAAACGAATTTCTTCCCCTTGGAGTATGGAAATACCACTGCCTGGAACGAACCAAACACACTGTTTCCAGTGGTCACACCAACCAATAGGACCTAGGGTAGAACCAATGCAACATCATTAATGAAGACTCTAAAATATTAACAATTAACAATAAAAATTATAAATATTCACAAGATATGGATGATTAATAATAATATATTTCATATAACTTTCAAACATATCAAACCCATGTATGATAATAATGTAGTATGTAACTTTGAATAATGCACCCTAACTAACAAACGAAATCATAACAGACTCTCACTTGTAATTGTCGGTGACCTTATCCACCTTGGAGCAGTGGAATAATAGATAGTCCCTTCCTGATCAAGTTGAAGTACCCACCTGAATCACACACAGGACTGTGAAAGGAAATAAAATACTCTAATAACACAATTAAAATAGCATTAAAAAACACATGATTACCAAGAGACCACAACATGAACTCTCCCATCATTCGTTGCCTTTACACACAACTCAGTTTCGCCATAACTCTCTGGCCGTTTCCAAAAATCAAATTCAAAAATTTTGAAGGGTTCTGAAAGCTAGAGGATCTTAACTTGAGCATGAAATATACTACTATTAATAATGTTTAAGTGAGTAACAGAATTGTCATTAAACATACCAATGTTATTTCTTCCTGTAAAGGATTGACATGCATAGCATATTGCTGACGTTTGATACCTAGCACACTATCAAGTCCTGGAGGAGTAAGCCGAATGCTATCAGATACAGTAGCCTCGTTGTTATGAAAATCATGCAACTTCCATAAGAATGTGCTTTCAACCAGCTGAAGAAAAGTTACAAAGGAAGAGGAGGCATAAATCTCTGTTAGAATAAGTCAAAACTCAAATGAAAGGAAAGAGTACAATGAAAATTATCTTCATAATGATAAGAAGAGTGTTAGAAACATACTCTCTAACCTACTGCTTCTAAAACATTATCTATCATTGGTTAAATTTATTGAAAAATACAAATTATGAGACTCATTAAATAATAAGTGAGACCCACAAAAATTGATGATTTATAATAAATTTTAGTCCATAGTAAAAATTTGTTCAAACAAAAAATGGTACGGGGTGCGTTACTAACAAAATAGGGTTAAGTTTTAATGATATTTAGGTTAAAGATGATATTTTATATGCTTTTATCATTACAGTGGTATGTCCATACTCAAAGGTAGTTTCCATACTCATACAGTGGTGTGTCCATACTCAATGATGACCCAGAAGAATGTAGTATGTCATGTCCCCTGATTACCTGTCCATATATAGTTGCTCGATATGGCACAGTCATGGCATTTTCCACCAACAAATTGTCATGTGCATGTTGTAGGGTCGGTATAAGCCCCTCACCCAGTAGCTCTGAATCAAGTATCTCGCTTACCTATAACAATTATCTCAATTCAACTTTTTTTTTGAAGGAGGAATGACATCAAAGGCATATTAGCTTGTGCTCAAAGGATCCCACTTCTCCAATAAAGTGAGATGATTAATATCAGTCGTTGATAAGAAAATCAAAGGTTGATAATTTATGCAGGCAGACACACATAAATATCAAGCATTGGTTTAGTCACTAACAACTTAGATTGCATACTTTACCCTTACTGACTCTAAAAGGGTGAATCCATATATTTGTTTTGAAACCTCGGCTGTTAAAGTTAAACTTTCAAAATGATTATAAATCTATTTTCATAACTTCAAAGGAATTTTGAGAGCTTATGTACTGAGAAAAAAATCTATACATTTTAAGCAGAAAACTTCTCATAAGCACTTCTAACTTGTATCCAGACATTCCTATTATTCATTTGGCTATCTAAGAATCAAAACGTGTCAAGTGATGATAGGGGAAGGACACTTACAAAAGTTCATCAAGATGAGAATTTTGAAAATGAAACTTACAAGAACATGTGCTCGCGAAGGCATATCAAGACCAACTTGGAGTTCCTCAGAGCGCTTGTTGATGATTTTGACTCTTCCCTCCATGCCATTAAGGCGCAACACCTTCTTCATCAGCTTCACCATGGGAAGGTAAGATTCACAAGCTGTGACCTTCCCTTCGTCACCCATGGCACGTGCAGCCATCATCGAAAGCAACCCAGTTCCAGCACTGACCGATTATAGTGGCATCATGTTATACAAAGAAGTCAGCGACTAAAATCAAATTAAGTCACGCCTATATTTTTATTTATGAATGTAGAGTACCCGATATCGAGGACATGGCAAGGTTTGCTGATGGTTTTCTCAATGGCGTGGCGAAATGCCGCGTTTCTGGTGGAGTCATTAAGCATGTCCAAATACGACGTCGTGGCAAGGAAAGGCTTGTGGAAATTCTGAGCGAAGCTCTCGTCATTGTCTTCAATGACGATCCATTCAGAGTTACCTGTTAACGGATTAAGTTTAAGCTGGAACGCGCGGTGGGAGGACATGTTTTCTTAGTTTAAAAGGATAGGTGGGGATTTCGGAGAGGAAACTTAGGGTTTTAAGGAAACACAGGTGAAACGGTTGATGAAATTGAAAATGATATTTACTCCATTTTGTAGGAAAATGAATATCAAAGCCAGTTTCCCGGACAAAAAAAATTAAAGGACGGATTCATTTCATTGTAAAAATAATTCTGAGAAAATATTATTTGATTATAAATATTTTGTAATTACGTAACATCTATTTTTTATTTTTATTTTAATATAGTATTACAATATAATCAATAAAAATAATTCCTTTTACTTTTTATTATTTGTGATTATATTTATTAGATGAAATATGTATAATTAAATATATTATTTAATAGTTATCGTATAAGGGGTCAAGATGTCCATGATCCTTTTATAAGTTATTAAGTTAATTTTATTTAATTATTAAATTAATTTTATTTAAGTAAAATAATAACAGTATTATTAAGTTAGTAATTAATAAATTAAATATAGTTAAATTAATTTAAGCCATATCTTAATAAATACGGAATTAATTTTCAATCATTTAATTTTTATAAAATCTTACACACAAAAAAAGTTAACAAAACGTCTAACCTAATGAAATTAAAATTAATAATTAAAAATAATATAAAAAAATATAAAGATGAATTTGATAATAATAAGTGAAACAACATATTAATAAAATACTTTAAAATAATTATATTAAAACAAGTTGATTTAATCTCTTTCAAAAGAGATTATTCATTGATTAGATAAAGACTACCATTAAATTTATTATTAGTATAGATTTTTAAATCAATCAATATAAAGTTTCAAATTATTTATTGGCCTTCTCACTTCTAACCAAAGTATAGTCTCAATTAAAAATGAGAACTTTTAGATTATCCACCGTAAAATCAATCAAAATACATTCTTAATCAAATTTTATTATATTTACGTTTGTTCCTTTGTCTCACAAAGTAAAAAGTTAATTAATTAAAGTCAAGTCTTGACTAATTTTAGTTAAAATGATTACCTCTAATCAAAGTAAAGTCTAAATTATTGGTAAAAATTTATTTAATCACATAAAAGTTTCTAAATTAAATCAAAGCATAGACTCGATTAAATTTAAAAACTTGTGTTCCTTTCTAGGTGAGTCATTGTTTACAAACATTGGGCAATCGAATTTGCACGTAAAATTATATTTGTTTTCACGTATTTTAAAGTGAGAAGAGACCAGGATTTGTGAGATTGATAGGTTTTCGAATTTCTCCTCAACTGCACTTATTTGAGGGTATTATGTATGAAAATACACTTTTACCCTCAACTTTGTTTGTTTACGATCCATAAAGGAGCTGAAATCGATTAATGGATATGAAGAAAGAGTTAGATTCCAACATGTTTGTTGAACTCGACCAACGTTTATTGAGCTCGACAAGGATGTCGGTAAGCCCAACCAAACGTTGTTGAGCTCTATAAAGGCGTTGTGGAGTTCAGCTAGACGTGGTTATGGAGACTTGTGAAGTTACGGGAAAACACTAAAAGGGGGGTTGAATAGTATTTTCGTAACGCTCATTGTTTTCAACAATCAATTGCCTCACTTGATAATTATTTATTTAACAGAGGTATCCTCTGGTAGACCTGATGAACCTACCATAGGATTTGCATCCTTATCACCCTTCAAGTTCTTATTTTCTCCAGACGTTTCTCCTTCCATCTTGGAGCATTTTCTAAGTGAAAGAAAAGAAATGCCTTATATCTCAAGCCAAGAGGGGAAGGGTGAATTGGATTAGCCCTTTTAAAATGATTTTTTCAAAATCTTGATGAGTTTTTTTATCTTTCTTGAAATCAATAAACAAAAAAGGATGAATCAACAAGAGAGAAGAGATAAAGAAAGATCAACACAGACAATCTATACTGGTTCAACTAATCTCAAGCCTACATATAGTCCTCCTTCAACATCCTAAGTTGAAGGGATTCCACTATATATGCTTGAGTTTACAAAAATACTGAGATACCTCTCTCAATGCACTCCTCTCACAACTCAAAATCAATATAGCTACCTAAGAGATGAACAATCATCAATTTCTTAATACAGGAGCACTCACAGCCATTAACCCTTGGCAAACCCACACAGGAACACAATACAAAGATTGTCAATGAAGAACCTGGTATCTATGATACATTCCTCTAGTGTATATCAAATCAAAACTACTTTAGCACACTTTTCTTGAAAGAATCTTGATGTATAAGCAACCAATGAAGCCTTGATTCTCCAAGATAACTTCTTGAACCCTCATGTAATTAAAACTCAATGAAAACGTTAGTATTTTAAAATGATATCAATTCTTTTTCTGAACCAGGTCCAAAAACGCATATATATAGGATTTTTCAAATCCTTACGCATTATAATCGATTAAGGTTTTTATGTAATCTATTAAGCTTTTGCTTTTGTGTTAACAGATTATCTTGAACATGTAATCGATTATGGAAGCACATAAGTCAATTATTGATTCAATTGACAGTTATAATATATCAGGCTATTAAGTGCAAAGGATTAGACAAAGTAAACTGATTTAATCGATTAGAACACTTATGTAATCGATTAATCCTATACTTAAGCAAATTGTTTATCCAATTTCCATTTTAAACAAATTACATTACTTATCAAACAAATTATGGCATTGCTTTCTGTTTTAATCGATTACTACAGAGCAGTTTTCCCCTATTAAATATATTAAGTGATCTAGTGAAATCTAACATATTATATACAATGTTTAATCGATTGTTTCAACCAGAAATAAGTTATTCAATCTATTTTAAGCGTGATTCATTTACCAACAATGAATTCATATATCAAGAACAAACATAATAAAGATAAAGCAATTGTTATGTCATTTGTTGTGCAAGAAACCATAAAACCATTCTTTTGTTCATCATAAACAACCAAGACATATAAGGAGGTTAAAGCTCCCCTTATCAACACTACGGTTTCTTAATTCATTGAGATAAAGTCTCTTTCCTCTTACAACACCATTCTAGAGAATGTCATCCAGAATTAGAGTTGGAAAGGTTGGAGTTGATATATGGTTGATAACTCCTTGCTCAACAAATATTCTGAACATGAGGTGAGAGTAGTACGCCCTTCCGTGTTGGTCTCATGGTCAGCCAGATTTCGTGACAAATGAAGGAAAATAAGATGAAGAAGATGAAAGTCAGTGTTGGTAATGAGATTAAAGAATGCAAATTTTTCTAACTCGGTTACTCCACTGTTAGAGTTAGAGTGCAGAAAGGTTCTCCTGCAGATGTGGAGGATAGCCTTTACTGGCTCGCTTAGTTTTTCAATGACAATGTCATTGTAGATAAACTTTCTCTCAATGTTCTCTCCGTAGAGAACATGTTCCACCTTCCCATTGAAGGCGTAGATTTTGTCCTAGTCCTCCATGAAACAATCATTGAATCGAGAGCAGTTGATTACTTTGGCTATGGTGTCAATACTAACAACAATTGTCTTTCCAGCGACTACTAATTGTATGCAGTCGACTTAACTTTAGCATTTTTTTCAAAACTCTCTTACTAGTTCTAGAATGATAGGCTCGTCCTATGAAAAGTAGTTTTATACTCCATACCACTTGATTCTTGATAATCTGGTTTCTAGTGCTTGAAGCTTTGCCAAAGTTGTTACATCTTCTAAGAGAAGTGTTTCATTATCAGACAAACTGATGTTGCTTGTCCTTTCTACATCTTCCAAGGTTTCCTTAAGAGAAAAGTTGTTTTGCGATATTGTTGCCATGGTCGAAGTGTTTAGAGAGAAGGGGAAGAATTTTTAGAGAATAGGAGATAACAAGTTGAGGGTCTTTAAAGAGAAGGTAAGCTAGGGGTTTGTAAGGTTCATCCGGAAGAAGAATGGGATTTAAAGGGTTTCTTACTAGTCAAGAAAGACCTTTGATTTTCTCGGGAATTTAAGATTTTTGATTTCAACGGTTTCTTAGATTTTCAACCGCCAGGGTTTTAGAGGGGACATCATTGCGCATTAAATGCATTTAGTATGATTATGGATGACATGGAAATGTGCGTTTTTTCTTTTATCTTAAACGACGGTTTTAGGAGCTGATGCAGCTTAATTTTAAGCGCACTTTGTTATCCTAATCGTCGTGTTGATAAACTATCTATTTTAGAATAGATTTATATATTTCTATCGTTAAATGTTGTTTGGTGCTAAACAACCTAGTCCTTTCTATTGTCTAAGATGTGTGACATATGGTAAGAGATTTGACCTAGATGCTACCATGGTTAGTTTTTTGCTTAGGGACTTCCTAACCTTAATCATCCTATTATTTTCTCTGTCTGAAATATCAACAGTTCATAAACAATTTGATCTAGCCTAATAACCTACCTAGATGTTATTTTGCTATTAAACAACTGAACTCCTTTTCATCTACTAGAATAACGAAATATTAAGTTATCAATTGCTAGACGCTTGGTCATTTCTGATTGCATGTTAGTGTGATAATCCTTTTATGCATCAGAGCCAAGGTATTTGACATCTTTTGCTTAGAGAGTCCATGTAATTATTGACATGACATATGTCCACTTTATCACAAATAATGTAATCTTACGCAATTAAGTTCTTACTCTAGAGCAGATTAATACTGTAAAGAAAGATGTTGCTCATACCTATTTCTCCAAAGCTTGGTCTCATTCTTTTTGTCTATTCTATTGAGACAAATTTCTCCTTCTAATTTGAATCCATTGTGTATAGAGTTTGATTGTTGATTCCCATGATAAATACTCTTTTTGGTCTCATCAATCCTGTTATTGTCCAACTTCCTTGACGAGTGCTAGAAGCTTTCGTCGTGAGATTTATGCTCTCTATTATGCCTTCCATGGACTTACCCAAGTCCCTTCTTTTAGACAATCTCTTCATGACTTGTGAGCTCAATCACTAAGAAAAATATTTCTTATGTCAAGAGAAGGATTTCATAATGTATTGTCATCAGATTTTCTTGGTACTCTTAGAGTGACATCCTAGATTCTTCTGAGTCTGAGATAGCTTGGTGAAGTCTATTAGAATGGCGGCTGATGTAGTAGAATTTTCTCAAAGACTCCAATTTCCTTGAGAATCATTTGACCTTTCTCCACGAGAACTTATTAGAATGTGATGAAGGATATGTATTTCCTTGTCATAGATGCTGAGCCTGCTTCTTGACTTCCCTCAGAAATCCTTCATACGTTAGAGATGGAAAGGTGTTGAGAAGCTTGGCAATTGACTTTCATGACATGTACTTCTTTTGATCTTACCATCCTTGCTATTGTCCTGCTAGCTTGATGAATGTTGATGGCTTTTGACATGAGTTTTGTGTTCTTAATTTTATGTTGTTCATGGACTTACCAAAGTCCCTTCGTAGACTTACGAGTATTGTCTCTTATGTGAGCTTTTCTTTGAGCTCACAACATGATTTCTAAAAGAACTATGTTAACATCCTTTTAGATAAATTTCTCGTGAATTGTGAGCTTCTTTGTTGAGCAAACAACTTTTTAAGTTTGAAGGAGAGCATAATGGTGTAGCGTAATCTAATTTCCTAAATATTCTGAAAATGACCTTGATGAATCATTATTTTATACTATTCACTTAGCTTTCTGCACCAAATTGCATTAGTGAATTGTGTTTAATTCTCTATTATTGTCTCATTTTCACTATTTGGGCTTAATTTGACTAGTAATTCTTATTTTAATTAATTTGAATTATTTGGGCCTAATTATTCCAATTATTATTTTCAAGACAATTTTGGAATCATATTTTGGGACAATAAGAAGGCTGCCACATCATTTTCCATTATCCACGTCAACATTATATTTTAATTTCGTTTTATATTCATTTTTAATGTAATTGGGTAAAACTTTATGGCTTTGAGCCCATTTTTTGGCAGATTTTTGTAGAAGCCCATATGAAGGGCATAATTGTAATTAGGGGTTTATAAACACCCATAATCAGATTACTAGGCTCTTATTTCTCTCTTCACTTTCATTTTTCTTAGGTTTTAAAGCTCTTAAACGTTTTCCAGCCCCCTCCCCCCCTCCCCCCTTTAAGGGGTTTTAGGTTTGCTTTTCCTGTACTGAATCGGTTAATTTCGTTTCATCAATTCCAGTTTTGGATTTCGTTTCAATTCAATTTTGCTTAATTGAATTTTCCCTTGCTTTTATTTCCTTCTTTTTTGTTTCCCCTATTTCGTTTTCCCCAATTGTGTTTTCAGATTCTATTCTGTCTTCCTTTTTAATTGCAATTTTGCTGATGCATTGCAGTTTCATTTTTTAGTTCACATTTCCCTTATTTTGATGATTTCAATTTCGTTTTGTTGTTTGAATTTCGTTTTAAAGGTAGCTTAAGTGTGTTTGGTTGGTCATTAGTGAAATTGCATCGTTTCCATGAGATTTATTAATCGTAATTGTGTTTCTGCTGCTTTGACTTTGCTGATATTGAATTTGTTTATGCACTTCCAATTGGGTACACGCTTAGTTGCTGAATTGGTGTTTAATCTTCGCTTAGTTGATTAATTTGTGTAGTTGATAATGGTTGAATTTACCGTTATTTGTGATGTTATTTTGATACTAAAATAACCCATTTTGACTTTGAAGCTAGCTTAAACTCTTGTTTTAGTTGAATTTGGTAAATAAGTGAAGAAAGATTATACTTTATGAATTTGATCAATAATTCCCTCAATTTTGTAGGTTATTTGTACGATTGGAAGAGGAGCAAAAGTGTCAAGGACTTGGAACCCAAGAGGGACAACATAAGCATCAGGAAAGAAGGCTGAAGAAGGACCATATGGGCGTATGACTGCCCTTTTTAGGGGCCCTCAACGTCAAAAGTCTCGCAAGGGCGCCTGGTTGCCCCCATTTGGGACGTTGAGCACCACTCTCCTCGTAAGCATGCTTGGGCGCCCCCTCCAGGGGCGCCGAGCGCCAGTCAACCACACCGCAAGACGCTTCACTGCCCTCAGCTAGGGCGTTGAGGGCCAGTCTCTTCGCAGTCACACTTGGGCGCCCTTAGTTGGGGCAATGAGCGCCAACGACGTTGGCCCATGATCCAATGTTGATCTATTTAAAGGCTTCCACACTCTAGGGTTCATATCTTTGGACGACTGAAGCAAGGAAACACTATTTTCGACCCTTTGGAGGGAGATTGGGCATGCGGAAGCTTTCCTTCTTACTTTTTAGGGTTTCCAATCATTCATTCTTCCATTGTAAGCCAAGGTTCTCCATGACAATGGAGAACTAAACTCATTTGTTGTTGGGGATGGTGTAACCTCTAAACTTTCATGTATTTGAATATGATTTAAACATTTTATGCTTCTTTCATTGAATGTTAGTGATTTTCTCCTATTCTTAATGCTTGTTATGTTTTGGTCACTCATGACTTGATGTTTGATTTATTTGAGTATTGAAAAATATCTTATGAATCATGATCTAGAGGATTTCACCCAAAGGGAATATTGTCTAGGGATAGGGATAGGATGTTTGCTTGTCTTAAGCTTTTTTTCTTAATGCGGAATTGATTGTTAGGGTTTTCAAGAGATTGTTGTCTAATAATCAAGACTAGGCTTTTTACAGCGAGACATCGGGTTCTAAGTAATTTAGAAAGTTACATTAACATTCCAATGAAGAAGATGAATTCTAATATGCACGAAAGTGAAGTACGTGAAATCTAACCCCAACAACATCATCATCTCATATTACCAACCTCATTCATTCATTCTTGTGTCAAGCCTCAAATTGATCAATTTGCATTCATATTTACTTTTGTTGCATTTGCATTTAAACACCAACAAAATAGCTTTTAAGTTTTGATTAATTAAGGTATTACACAACTCTTAAGTAAACAAAAGTCTCTTGGGAAACGATACTTGGTCTTACCATTTTATATTACTTGATACAATTTGGTACACTTGCCAATGAGTTAACAAGTTTTTTGCACCGTTGCCGGGGACTCGTGGTCATACTATACTTTTGTGTGATTCGTAATTTGTTTGGACTTTTTCTTTATTTTTAGTGTTTTTAATTTTTATTTATTTGGGCTAATTTGGTGCTCTAGTTTGGTGTTTTATAGTGTATGCAGGACAAGGTTCGCACTAGGAGCACAAAACTATCTTAACCTCTTCTTACAGGTCTGGAAAATAGTAGAAGAAGAAGGAAGAAAAGGATTTCCAGAGAACTTTTTCCTTCTTCTGAAACTTTTCAACAGCCTTTCACATTATCTGACCAGGAGATAGAAAATATGGCTGACAATCAGAATGGTAGACGTACATTGGCAGATTATGCAACAGTCACAGGTCCTCTTCATTTTAATAGCATTGCAAGGCCGAGGGTTAATGCCGCAAGCATGGAGATGAAGCCTGCTCTCATTCACTTGGTACAGAGTCATCAATTTAATGGCTTAGCTCATGAGAATCCATATGAACATCTGACATCTTTCATTGAAATATGCAATATAGTGAAGATTAATGGTGTGTCAGATGAAGCTATCAAACTTAGCTTGTTTCCTTTCTCTTTGGGAGGCAATGCTAAGATATGACTAAGTTCATTCCCATAGAATAACTTCACTGAGTGGGAAGATGTGGTGGCTAAGTTTCTGAACAAATATTTCCCTTAGTCCAAGATAAACAAAGGGAAGCAAGAAATCTCTTCTTTCTAGTAGGGCATGGACGAAACCCTAGGTCAAGCATGAGATAGATTCAAAGGCTTATTGCGGAAAACTCCTACTCATGGATTTGATGAACCTACAATAGTCATTCTTTTTCTTGGAGGATTAAAATCATAGGCTAAATTGATGTTGGATGCCTCAGCTGGAGGTAACATCAAGAACAAGACTCTAGATGAAGCTTATGAGTTATTGAGAATATGACTACCAATGATAATGAGATGCATAATGAAAAAGGTCAAGTCCAACAAAAAGGAGTTCTCCAGCTGCAATCTCAAGATGCTCTATTGGCTGAGAATAAGATAATGACTCAGCAACTTGAGGCCTTGATGAAGAAGCTCTCTCAACTTCCTAAAGAGCTTCAAAATGTTTCTCAAGCTTAACATCAACTTTGTGAGCTATGTGGTGAAGATCATATCAATGGACAGTGTGCGATGCAAGCCAATACCCAAGAAGAAGTCAATTTTATAGGTAATCAGGGTCGCCAAGGTAATTACAACCAAGGGTGGAAACCTCACCCAAGCATGGGTTAAGGACAAGCTGGACAATTCAATAGACCACCACAGTAGCAATGGCAACCACAACCCTCCTTATATGACATGACTACAAAGCTAGAGGAGACACTCCAACAGTTCATGCAAGTGTCAATCTCCAATCATAAAAGCATTGAAGCTGCCATTAGAAATTTGGAGATGCAGGTTGGCCAATTGACTAAGAAGTTGGAGGAGAAACCTGAGAAGAATTTTGGGACTAATATTGATGTTAACCCTAAAGAGGAATGTAATGTCATTATGACTAGAAGTGGTAAGATGTTAGAGAAGAGAAAAATTGAGAGAAAAGAGAAAGCTGAGTTGAAAAAGAAAGAAGAAGAGAAAAGAAAAGAAGAGAAAAGAAACGGAGAGAGAAGAAAGAGAGAAAGGAAAAGAAATTGAGAAGCTCCTTCCCTATCCTAAAGTACATTCAAGGAAGGAAAAGAGAAGCAATTTGGACGGTTCATGGAGATCTTCAAGCAATTGGAGATTACTATACCCTTGACCGAAACACTGCAGCAAATTCCTGCTTATGCAAAACACTTGAAGCAATTCCTCAGTAAGAAGAAGAAGTATTTAGATGAGGAAACAATTGAAGTGCAGGGTAATTGCAGTGCCATTATGTAGAAGACTCTCCCTCCAAAATTCAAAGATCCGGGAAGTTTCAATATCCCTTGCACCATTGGGAATCATGACATAGGAAAGACTCTAGTTGATTTAGGGGTTAGCATCAATCTGATGCCCCTATCTATGCTTAAAAAGATTGGTGGTCTTAAGGTCAAACCTACAAGAATGATCTTGTAAATGGCAGATAGATCCATCAAGCATCCTTATGATGTAGTAGAAGATGTCGTGGTCTAGATTGATAAACTCCAATTCCCAGTTGATTTTGTGGTGATAGAGATGGGGTAAGATGTAGAAATTCCTCTCATTCTTGGAAGATCATTTATGAAGACAACCAAGGTTGTAATTCATGTAGATGATGAAGTTTTAAAATTGAAAGATCAAGATGAAGATATGATTTTTAATGTCTTTAAAGATGTGCAGCCAACTCAATAGATGTGCAGCCAACTCAATCAAAGCAGACTAGTCCTAAAATAACAGATGTGAAGTTCTATAAGTGACTAGTCTACCTAATGAAGATGCTAAATTGGTCAAAAGGAGCACTAATTGTTTAATTAACGAAAAAATGAATACTAAAGACTCAATTAAAAAAATAAAAATGTTAACAATTGAATAATTTTTTTTTTAACAAAATCTCAATTAAAAAAATCTAAATTTTAGAACTTAATTAAACTTGAAAAAAAAAACACCTAAATTTATGAAGAACATAAAAACCTAAATTTATGAAGAACCTAAATCTTAATTAAGCATAAATGAAAATAATTGCTTCGTGACTAACATTACCTTAATTCATTTTATCCTTTCTTCTCTTATAAATCCTAAGTGAAAAATTAATAACTGCCAAACAATCTAACTCAAGTTACCAGTAATGACAAATTATGCAAGAGTCAACAATTCCTTACAAAAAGCATAATAATAATGCTTATAACAAGCCTAGTTTCAAACATATTTTAGACCTTGTACAAAAAACAGATAAAATTGATGATTACATTGGCATAGAATCCATAATTGTTCAAAGGGAATGACTTAGCTATAACAAGGAATCACAAACACGGTCTCAGGGATTTGTCCGAAAAGGGTGGCCCTGAGTGTCTGGTTTGGGAGGAGCATTGTACAACAGATCATGGATTTTGGAATACATCAGCATCTGAGAGGGGTCACCACCACTACTGCTCTGTGAAGCACGAGAACTCTCCTGCAATTTGATCTTCTCGTAAAGATACTGTTTCTCAGCCTCGGCTTCGTTTAATCGTTGTTTCAGGTAGTTGCTAGTAAATTCTTCTTCTGATTTATCTTGCTTGGCAAGAGAAATCCTCTGGAGCCTCTCAGCCTCTCGTTTAGCCTCATTAGCCTTCAATTGGAACATATCAGCCTCCGCATTTTTGAGCCTCACAATTTTCTCCAACTCTTCTATCTGTAGCTTCCTTTTCTGCCTCTCCATCTTGAGCTCTGCCACTTCCCTGGATTTGTCAGCTAATTCACGATCGCAAGCTTCGAGGGCCATGCGAGCCTTCTTGAACATCCTCATCTTCTCATCAGCTACTATTTCCATCTTTCTTATAGCCTCCTGCACTACTTCAGCAATTCTATTACATGCATCTTGTGGAGCAATCAACCTTCCACTTTCTCCATTTTCCAAGCCTTTTGGAGAGTCTACCTCAAGCTCTTCAATTAATATATGCATTGATTAGAACAAGAGGGCAGCAATACTTACACGTTACAACCACGTATGTCAACCCTCCCAACTCCCCCCCACATCATACACACAAAAAACAATAGCCCTTGCTTAATAAGAAAAAGAAAGAAATTATAAATGTAGCATTGGCACTATTGATGATGTCTTCTTTTATAATTATAATGATAGCGAGTCATTGCTACCCATTTTCTTCCCACGGGAAATTCAACTTCAGGGTTCAATAAAGAGGAAATTAGAAGGTGCAGAAATAATTTCAAAACATGCAACGAGAAACATATACAACGCTGTAGTCTAACAGCCTTATTTATCAGTTCTATATATAGTCTGTGTAATAATGTAGTCATGAAATTCAATAGATATAAAGACAAAATCGAAAAAACGTGATATTGCCTAATCGTGTATATAAGAAGACATAAAAAGCAAAATTTCCAGTACCTTGGAAAAACATCAAAATTGCCCTGCAAGCAGCCTTTGAATCTACTTTTTTAGTTTTCAATTTTTCCTTCAGATCATCACACTTCCAAAACAACTTCCTCCCTCGAGGGTCTTTACTCCCGTGAAAGATCCTGCTAACATAATCAAGTTCCCTCATTAAGGCTTCTCCATCCCATGAAGGTGCACAGTGCTGGAAAACATCTTTAACCCAACCCAACAGTTCTGAAGTCCTATTGCAAGCTTGACACCGGAAAACCATTTCAGTGGGTCCCACCCCGCTCTTTGAAGAAGGGCCAATGCAAATAAGTTGCTGACGAATGGCACAATCTGTGTGAGTCCAATGAGAACACAAATCACATCCAATCCAGCGGCAAGTATTCACCTCAAAGTCAAACTTGTTGCAGATCACACACATGCAAAGATTGCAGAAACCATTAGTGCCGTTGCATATTTCACAGGTACAATCATCAGCTGGAAGCTGGTTTTGGCACGCTATGTTTCTGCATCTCTTATAGCCAAAGATCTCAATCAGGGAATTCTGTGAAAGACTGATGCTAGGATGCAAAAATCCCTGAATTCCAGTATTTATTGCAACAAGGATTTCAAGTTGCACTCGATGTGCTCTGACCAGTGTCTTGGCTGTCAAATCAGTTCTGCCCTGAACAAACTTCTGCAAAATGAAAAATTCTTCTCTATGCTGTGAACCATTCCCTCCATCAAGGATAACTCGAAGTCCATTTTTCAACTCTTCTAGATACTCCTCAGGTAGACGATGCATTTTTTCACATATTGTACCGACACTTTCTCTGGCAATGTCCTGAAGAGTAACTTTGTCTGCACTAGAAACACGGTGAATCACATTCTGCTCAAGGCAATTAATCTCTGCTTTTCCATTCTCCGTCTTCTTTGTTGTAGCTGCATCAGCTGTAGGCCATGTTTCTTGAGAACTTGCACTTTCAGCCGGAGATTCACGGAGATTGTCAGAGTTTGATCTTGGTTCGTCAGGAGACAGAACAGGATCTGAAGAAACAAGAGACAGTGATGTTTGTAGTCCCCCAACCTGTGATTGCGAACGCAGAGGGAGCATCTTTTGAGAGGACCCCTGGTCGATGCTACAGAAGAAGATGATACCATTTAAAAGATTTACACTGTTGATGCAATCACTAACGCAGGGGACTAGATGCACATTTATAAACCACAACACAGTTTAGCGCAATCATTGTTAAGAAAACCCCAAAATTAGGGCTTACGAAAACCCTCCGTTAGTTGAATTAATTTGGGGATTTAGTCAACTATCAGCGCTTGTTACCATTCAATAGATGAAGATCCGACTAGAAATGTAAATTATAAATAATAAAACAAATTCATAAAGCTAGCAATCAAGACTACGGTAAAATGCTTCTCATCTTGCTCGACATCCTACAAACACCAACATATGAACTCTGCAGCTAATTGCTTACTCAATTAATTCCTTAATATGAAAATCAGTAAATTTGCTTACTTAATCAAATAACTGAGAAATTTGGTCGTTCCCGTGAGAACACAGATATAAGAATCACACTCTAAACAGCAAAAACTAGCTTCCGCTTAATCAAGGTTTGGAACTAACAAACTGTGCAAAAGTTAAAAGAAGAAATGAAGTTTGAAATTAGAGGAGCTTACTGTCCTGAGGAACCAAAAAGGCAGATCGAATAATATTGATGAGATTGATTCAACACAGCAATGATCTGAAAGAAGAAAACAGAAGAAACCTAACTCGACAAGAGGCTGGAAGGGAAAGCCGTGTTTTTTTAACGCAGTGGGTGACCGATTAAGCCGGTTCTCCGCAGTAAACCCGTGACCAATAACTAGTCTGGTCGTGACTGTGAACTTGTTGTGATTATCATCTTCCATGCTGACATTTGGGAAACTCACTTTAATGGTTTTATATTTCTTTAATTCATTGTTATGATTGAAAAATTATTCTTAAATATGTTTTAAATAAGTTATGTTAAGTTTTTCAATATATATTTTAATTTTAAATTATTTAAAATAAAAATACAAATTAATAATAAAAGTTATAATAGATATTAGAAAATAATAGTTCTATCGGAAGAACTACTTTAGTGGATGAATAAATTTGCCTGTTAAGAAGATGTAATGGTTCCTGGACATAAAAATGTGGAAAATGATACTCGAACAACCAAATTTAACAACATTTGAACACGGCACACGTGTCAGCGTTTGAGCGGTCCACGTTTTAAAGGGAAAAAGCTGCTGCATTCTGAGAAAACCTGCTTCAACTGTGACGTGGCGAGGGACGGGCACGGGCAGTTTAGGGTGGGCGTTTCAAATTTGAAATGATATTCGAACTTCGTAGTGAGAGAAGCGGCGCGAACATTGGGGACGGATGGTGTGACCTAGACAGAGAGACGAGAGAGTTGGAGAAAGGGTTCACGAGCGAGAGAGAGAGACTGAGTCCTTGCCGGAGTGCCGACGTTCACTATTAAAGGCCGTGTCGGAGAGATCGAACGCCTCCAGCCCGTTCCGTTTGACGGCGCCGCAGCTCCGACGTGGAGCGCTCGACGCGAACACGACATCGTGTTTCCTCCGTTCCGGCCCAACGACCTAGGGAGGCGTTGAAGGTGTCGCTTCGTCCCAGGTGGTTCTGTCCCTGTCCCGGAGTGCCGTGGGAGGTTCGCCGGAGTCTCGCCGGAGTTTGGGCTGTTCGGTGGACCAAAAAGAGGGGTTTTTCGGGTTCTCAGTCCCACCCACACCTTAGGCAATCGTCTCTGTTCCAACCGCCACACGTGGTCTTCACTGAAGGTTGGTTTCTTTTTTGATTTGTCAGTGCAATGAATGTTGAATACATGGATGATGTTGTTTTTGGATTTGATTTGGTTATGTATGAAACGTCTCCCAAGTGGATGTTGTTCTCTTTCTCATTTTTATACAAGTTCTTTGGTTAATCTTACATTGTTGTTGTAATTCTATTCGATTGGTAGTCATGGATTGCGTTGGCCTTGTTGTAAAAAAACTTCAACCCAATAACCCACTTCATTCGGCTTTGGTAGCAGTAATGTTGGTGAACCAAGGGTCCTAGAGAATGTATTTTTATGCGAGACGAATTTGTTAATAAAATGTTAAGATTTGTTCCGAAACTACTTAGAAGTAGCTGAAATGAGGGAAAACAAACAAGCCACACCAAAATGAGAGTGATGGACGTAGTTGGCCTTGGTGTGCAAAAACTGGCACCCAGGTACCCACTTATTTTGCCTAAGGTACCAGTTTTGTTCCTGTGCCATTAGTGTTAGAAAATGTTGTTTTATGTGGCACGAATATGTTAAAAAAATGTTAAGAAATTGTTCCCAGATTACTTAGAAGTAGATAAAATGAGGGAAAACAAAGAAGACACCCCAAAATGAGAGTGATGGACGTAGTTGGCCTTGGTGTGCAAAAACTGGCACCAGGTACCCACTTATTTTGCCTAAGGTACCAGTTCTGTTCCTGTGCCATTAGTGTTAGAAAATGTTGTTTTATGTGGCACGAATATGTTAACAAAATGTTAAGAAATTGTTCCCAGATTACTTAGAAGTAGATAAAATGAGGGAAAACAAAGAAGACACCCCAAAATGAGAGTGATGGACGTAGTTGGCCTTGGTGTACAAAAACTGGCACCTAGGTACCCACTTATTTTGCCTAAGGTACCAGTTCTGTTCCTGTGCCATTAGTGTTAGAAAATGTTGTTTTATGTGGCACGAATTATATGAATTAGTAAATGACTATTATTTTTTTGTTCTCTTTTTTGTCGTGGTTTAACAAATGTTGACAATGTTTGTTATGATTTCCAATTTGTTGTTTTAGTTGATTGTGTTGGTGTAATGTAATTTCAGTTTTTGTGTTGGTGTAGTGTTATTATACATTGAATTCTGTGTTATTTTGATTTGGGGATTACTGTCATGTTGGTCACCTCCTGTCTAGTTCAAATATCTGGCATTTCTTAAAGAGAGTTTAAATTAAATTCATTGTGCTTGAATATGAATACTATGTATTAAGTTTCCGTTTTCTATTCATTCGCACCCCATCCGTCTAGCAGTTCCAGCAGCACGCCCATGAGAAGCTTGGGAGTTGCAACGTTGGAAGCATTCACGCCCAGCTGCATCAAACAGCAGCAACGACAACACACACCGTCTTCAAGTCCAGCCGAATTGGATGCACATGTTGAGATGGGAGAGAAGTGGATAGCTGACACAGACCTTGTTTATTCCAGCATGGGCAGCGATGGTGTGCAGAACATGCAGAAGTGTAAACAAAATGGAGGGCCCCACATGGCTTTATCTGACAGAGAAGCAAAAGAGTGATGGAAGAAATTCATTAAAGGTTGCTAATGGGAGACAACAACATGGCAACCTGGCTGGAAACGCACGAGGCAGCACCAGAACGAGACTTGAGAATTTGGCTTTAAAAGAGTGAGAGGCTGTGAGTGAGACGGTTACGCTTGGGAGGAGGCTCTCGGTTCTTCTCCTCCAAGTTCAGTAGATTAGTTTTGAACTCCAGATAATGTAATGTAGTGAGATTGTTGTATGAGAGTAGAGGTGCCGTGAGGTGCATAGGGAGTTCCAGCCGAGGAGAAGTCACGGCAGTAGGAGCTGTTGGTGATTGGCACAGTAGACGTTTACCATTTTGAGGTGTACGGTTCGAATTTAATTTTCTGTATTGTAATGAATTTAAATTTGAATGAACAATGTCATTTAATTTCCTGTTACTGAATTGTCAATTTTATTCTACTGATGCGATTAAATTTCTGCTGAAATCTGATCTGTGTTGTTGTGTGTCTGCCATTTAATTTATATTGTTGTTGATTGTTTGAATTTAAATTTTACGTTCGTTTGTACTGATAGCTTTATTGTGCGAGTTTACTGTTCCTGCAATTGCGTTTCTGCTGGTTTTGAATTCTGCACGTTTACTGTTTCTGCCTGTCAAACCGTTCGGTCTTTAACGTCACTGTTAGAGATCGTTCGTCCATCTTTCATCTGATTTTTATTTGCTCTGTGACGTTCGGCTTGTCTCTGTGTTCGTGCTTGTTGTTTATCGACCGTTCGTTCTTAATCTTCATACCGTTCGGTCTGTTAGAGATCGAATGGCTCCTTCATTTATACTTACATCTACCGTTCGTTCACAGTATGGACGTTCGGTCTTTACCTTGCTGCTTTAACTGTTCGGTTGATTCTTTATTTTCTGGTTTAGCTCTGGTCTTGGTACCTTTAGCTTGATGAATGAATATTCTTGTACCGTTCGGTCATTAACGTTCATTTTTGTGTTTGGTTTAGTTTTCAATATCATTTTCCATTGCCTGTTATCTTCATATCGTTCGGTCACCTAATACCGTTCGTCCTTCTCATTAACTGTTCAAGCTGCTTTTACCGTTCGGCTTTATTGTGCTCATTTCTGATTTACTGCCTTAACCGATCGGCCTTGTTATAAGAACCGTGCGGTTAGGACGCTCGGTATTTAGCGTTCGCTCAAAACCATTATCGAAGACCGCTCGGTCTCAATGTTATTACAGCTCGGTTTTTACTTCTGTGCAATTTATACTTCAACCTTTCGTTTTGTGCTTTGGACCGTTCGGTCTTTTATATCACCGTTCGGTTTTAACACTGGTTAGAACCGTTCGGTTTTCTGCTTTCAGCTTTTAATTTTCATAATTTTGTCAATTGTTTTTAACTTTCAACTTTTAATTAATTTAATTTTCCTTGCAAAACCATCCAAAAAAAAACCCCCCCTTTTTTTCGTGTGTCATCTATGACTGAACCGCAATACTTCCTAGTCTATCTGGACGAGCGATCTCCGCTATCTGGACGAGCGTCCACTTGCTGGACGAGCGTTCTCTGCGCGCTGGACGAGCCTCCTCTGCGCGCTGGACGAGCGTCCCCTCTGGGCGACAAGCGTCTAGACGAGCGTCCTCTGCGAGCTGGGCGAGCATTCTCCGCCAGCTGAGCGAGCGATATCCGCTCTCTGGACGAGCGTCCACTTTCTGGACGAGCGTCCTCTGCGCGCTGGACGAGCCTTCTCTGAGCGCTGGCCGAGCGTCCTCTGCGCTACGCGTTGGACGAGCGTCCTAGCTTGCTGTTTGATGGGCGTTCGTTCTCTGGTCAATGAGCGTCCGCTCGCTGGGCGACGGGCGTCCACTCGCTGGGCTACGAGCGTCCGCGCAGCTTTATTTCATCCTTCTAAGTCGCGCCCAGCGCCCCTTCTCTCGCGCCCGGGCGCAAGACTCTGTAAAATCGTGCCCGACACCTTTTCTTTCGCGCCTGGGCGTGAAACTCTCGGAAGAACAGCGTCCTCTTGTCGATGCTGACAGCCAAATGATGCGCTCCAAGTCTTTGACAGTATCCAATCCTTATTCTACTTCGAAATAAACAAACAAAAGCATAAAAAAACATTTAAACAGTCAAAATTATACTTATATCAACAATTATATACTTTTCATGAGAATTAACACTAAAACTTACTCAAAAGCACAACAATTTAAGCAACAAAAACAAGTAAAATTTACACCTATCACTCCTCTCAGCCAAAGGTGTTAATTATACAACTAATCACCCTGCATGTTTTTATGCCACCAAAGATGTATAAATTGACGTACACATATCACATCTCTTGATATAGTTTCCAACAAAAAATATCACAAATCAAAATTATATTTTAACAAACAACTAAACACACAACCAAATCCATATCTATGTTTGGCACCACTTACTGTAAACAAAGGCTAAAAGATGTCAGCATAAAAATTGACAAACCACACGAAAAAATGATAAAGGAATGTGTTGTACCATTCTTCCTCCATCACACTACACTAACACAAAAACTGAAATTACATTACACCAACAAAATCAACTAAAACAACAAATTGGAAATCATAACAAACATTGTTAGCATTTGTTAAACCACGACAAAAAAGAGAACAAAAAAATAATAGTCATTTACTAATTCATATAATTTGTGCCACATAAAACAACATTTTCAAACACTCATGCTACACGAACAGAAATGGTACCTTAGGCAATTTAATTGGGTACCTCAGTTCCAGTTTTTGCACACCAAGACCACCTACGTCCATCACTCTCATTTTGGGGTGGCTTGTTTGTTTTCCCTCATTTCCGCTACTTCTGAGTAATCTGGGAACAATTTCTTAACATTTTATTAACAAAATCGTCTCCCATAAAAATACATTCTCTAGGACCCTTGGTTCACCGACATCACTGCTACCAAACCCGAATGAAGTGGGTTATTGGGTTGAAGTTTTTTGACAGCAAGGCCAACTAGGTCCATGACTACCAATCGAACAGAATTACAGCAACAATGTAAGATTAACCACAGAACTTGTATAAAAATGAGTAACAGAACAACACCAAATCCAATCCAAAAACAACATCATCCATGTATTCAACATTCATTCCACTGAAAAATAAAAAAGCAAACCAACCTTCAGTGAAGACGACGTGTGGCAGAAAACCCCTCTTTTTGGTCCACCTCACAGCCCACACTCCGGCGAGACTCCGGCGAACCTCCGGCGGCACTCCGGGACAGGGACGGAACCACCTGGGACGAAGCGACACCTACAACGCCTCCCTAGGTCGCTGGGCCGGAACGGAGGAAACACAATGCCATGTTCGCGTCGAGCGCTCAACGTCGGAGTTGCGGCGCCGTCAAACGGAACGGGCTAGAGGCGTTCGATCTCTCCGTCACGGCCTTCAACAGTGAACGGCGACACTCCGGCAAGGACTCGGTCTCTCTCTCTCGCTCGTGAACCCTTTCTCCAACTCTCTCGTCTCTCTGTCTAGGTCACACCATCCGTCCCCAATGTTCGCGCCGCTTCTCTCTCTACGAAGTTCGAATATCATTTCAAATTTGAAACGCCTACCCTAAACTGCCCGTGCCCGTCCCTCGCCACGTCACACTTGAAGCAGGTTTTCTCAGAATGCAGCAACTTTTTCCCTTTAAAACGTGGACCGCTCGAACGCTAATACGTGTGCCGTGTTCAAATGTTGTCAAATTTGGTTGTTCGAGTATCATTTTCCTAAAAATGTTTCCTTTAACCTTCTAACATAAATAAAAATCAAGATTCCCACTTTCATATTTTCGATAATAGAAAAGCTCATGTCAAATAATTTTTTGTAAAGGTGACTGTATATACTTAGTACTTTTGATTAAATAATAATATAATTTTTTTTATAATTATCATATATTAAACATAATATAGGATTAAATAGGAATAAATATATTTATTTTGATTACGTTATAGTGTTTTTAATATTATATATTAATAAAATATATGATTATATAAATAAAATATTACATTTGCTAATTTAATATATAAAGGGTAAGATGTGATATTTATTAATATTATCTTATATATTTAAATATTTATAACTTGTTATTGAGTGTAACTTAATGACAAATATTTGAAACCTATCATGTAGATTTATTATGACAGATATATGGAGATATGTTATAATAAGTAAATTGGGTAAAATTTGTCAAAATAAAGTTATGACATGTAATACAAAATTCATTTCGTTTTACCTTTTTTTGTTCACTTAATTTATCTATTAATCCTAAACAATTCATATCATTAGACCAAACAATTTTCAAGCAAATCAATTCATACATTAAGTTATCCAACAACATTTAAAACATTAAATTGTATATACATAAACCTATGACCTTTACAACTTTTACAAATACTCTCCATAAGATTGTAAAGTAGTATAAACCTAAGATATTTCTACAAGTTGTCACTAACACTCAAAAGAAAGGAAGTCCACTTGGTTCTAATTTTTTCCATCTCGTTATCTTCTAATGTGGATGAATCACTAAATATCTACAAAAAAACATAATGAAGTTAAACAATATTGTAACTCACAATTAGATAAGTATTTAGTCAGCTTTTTATTACCTTATTTCATGAGTTAGTAATGTTGATACATATAATAGTATGCATGTGTTTCCTCTTTTCCTTAAATCACGACCCCACCACATAATTTCCTACATATAACACACCATGCACATATATAGGGCCCACACAACATCAAACATGAAATCCTATTCCCCTTAGCCTCACATCAACTACTGCATGTGAATTAAATGTATGATTCCATCCACTTTTGCACCCACGACTCACATACCATTATAATACTCATGCATTCAACAACAACATTACAATGGCCAACAAGTAAGTAACAACAAAACGCCATGCATTCTTCCATTACCACAAACAATGCAAACATGATTATCTAACATAAACACATCCATTATATAGTCCACATTCAGCCCTCATGGACACCCATGAATCTCCAGTACAATATCCCAAACTTATCAAGCATGATTCTCTCAAAAAATCAAGAACCCCAAAACAAGGATCACACAGAAGTCAAGTTAGATACTTCCATACCCTAATATACAACATGCAATCCTAGCCACCCATATACCCTGTCAAGAGCGGCTGCAGCGGAATGGTTAGCGTGGAATAACAAACCAAGAGGGTTTTTAATACTAACGTGTGCCTTTTAATTTCTACTCAATTAAACTTACTTAGCAATTAACAAAGACAAATAAAGCAAGAGTAAGGTTGAGAGAAAATTGCACAGATGATTTTATCCTGGTTCGGATCTTACCAATCCTACGTCCAGTCGTTTATCTCAAAGCAAGATAAACAATTCGCTAATCACAAAACAATTACAAATTACAATCACAAAGAAACAATTTGTAAGAGTTTAGAAACCACCTCTCTTGATACCACAAGAGATGAAACTACACCTCCTTTGAGTCTTCACAAAGGATGAACACCTCCTCCGAATACTTCACGAAGGATGATTCTCTTCCGAACACCTCCTTAGACACACCAAGGATGAACTGGCTATTTCCTCTGTCACCGTAGCAGCACTTCACCAGCTCCACAGACACGAGTTTCACAAGCCGGACAAGAACACACAAGTCTCAAGAATTTCTGAGTATTTGAGCACAAGGGAAGAGTTTCTGTGTCTCTGGATTTTTCTTCTTGAGAGGAAATGAGAGTCTATTTATAGACTCATCCAAAGACTCTTCCATTTTTCGTTTTCAGCCTTTCACACTGTGTTAATCGATTAGCTACAGTGGTTAATCGATTAACAACCCAACGGATAGTCCAACGGCTAGAAAAAAACGGCTAGTTTTTCAAACAGTCCCTGTGTTAATCGATTAACAGCCCTTGTTAATCGATTAACGTTAATCGATTAACACCCTCTGTTAATCGATTAACACTGCAATGCTGGGCTTCTCCATGGCGCACTGGAACAATCGATTAACACCCTCTGTTAATCGATTAGCACTGCACAGTTTTTGCTTATGGCTTATTTTTACATCACTTTTGAATGCATACATAAAACTACTAATTTTCCTATGTTCATACAATTATTACAAAAGATTACAAGTCTTCAAAGATCATTCTTCATGAGTCTTGTTTGTTCTTGACTTGATTTGGACATCATCAAAACTTCATCTCATCATTTTGCTAACAATCTCCCCCTTTTTGATGATGATCAAAAACCTTCTTGATTTAAAGTATTTGGTAATAATCTGTATTTAAAACATAACTTAAGGAAGAAACAATTGTTAGTGTACTGAGAAATAAGTTTAAGGCTTTAAATATTTCTCCCCCTTTTTGATCATTATTAAAAAGTGATGTATAATTGCTCCCCCTAAATTTATTAGAAATTATACTCCCCCTTAATAAAAGCAAGTATGCATAGAGATAATAAGGAAAAACAACATACATTTTATTGAATTTAAAGAGGTAAGCATACAAGGAAATATAAAGGGCACACACTAATAAAAACATAGAAATATAAAGTACCCCTTTAGATATGCCTCCAATTTTGTAATGAGAATCCTCTAGGTTATTTCCACATTTTGTTTAGATCTTCATCTTGAGGATTGTCATCATTCTTCACTTCATTTGTTGTCTTCTACAAATCTTCATCATTGTCTGCATGTAATTTCAAATGAATCAAGAGGTTTTGCCTCAAGGTCTACAATTTCATCAAAGACAACATGCACACATTCTTCTATTTCAAATGTTTTCCGTTTGAAAACTATATATGCTTAAAAAAAATTCCATATACCTTGGAATAAAAATTTCTTAATTCTTCTTTTCAAATATTTAGAACAAAAACAATTTTTAAAAATTTTCTTAAATATTGTTTTAAGGAAATTCTAAATTTTAAACAATAGGTACCCAACTATTTTGTATGGGTCCTTTGGGTTAGATTAAAAATTTGAAATCATTTTATAACCCAAACATATCTACCACTTGGAACACCATAATGCTTAATTTTACATTTATTTGAAGTATGACCCTTTTTCATACAATAAAAGCATGATACAACATTTGTGTTCCTATAAGTTGTTCCTTTTTCTACCCAAGTTCTACGGGTTCTATGATTGTGTTTATTTTTAATTCTAGGAACATACTTATTTTTAACAACCTTATTTTCATTATTTTTACTACATTCTCCTAAGGTTGTTTCAACTAGTAGTTTCTTATGATTAACACAAGATGCACATTTATCACTACTAGTAAATTTACCCTTTTCAAAAAATAAAACTTTATTTTTCAAATCTTTATTTTCTTCAAAAATATTTTCAAAATTTAATTTTAAATTCTTATTTTCTTCAAGAATATTTTCGAAGTCTGATTTCAAATTTTTATTTTCTTCAAAAATATTTTCAAAATTTAACTTTAAATTTTTAAAATCCTTTTTCAATTTCTGACAGGCTTTATCTAATTTTTCAGATTCTACTATTAAAGCAGCATAAATTTCATGTAATTCATCTTCATCAATATGATCAGAATCATCAGAATCGCTAGAGGTACTTACTTGGCTTCCAGCGTCATCGTTCACTACTAAACAGATATATGCTTGCTCATCAGAATGACCCATAGTTGATGTTGTGCTTGATGAAGAGCTTGAATTATTCTCTTCCATGATCAAAGTATTCGTTTTAGCACACCCAATTTCATCTCCGCCTTCATGAGTTACTCTTAAAGTTTCCCACATTTCTTTAGCGCTTTTGCAGACAGAGACCCTGTAGAACTCATCAACAGTCAATGCTGATGCAATGATATTCCGGGCTTTTACATCTTTCTGAGATCTTCTCTTTTCTTCAATGTTCCATTGGTCACGGGGCTTTGGTTCCTGCATATTGTTAGTTGGAACAAAAGGACCAAATGCAACAGCATCCCAAATATCTATATCAATAGATTCCATAAAAATTTGCATTCTGACCTTCCAAAATGCGTAATTTTCACCTGTGAATAGTGGTGGTCTATTGATTGATGCACCCTCTGCAAATGTTTGATACGATCCCGCCATTTGAATGACTATCAAAGCAAGCTCTGATACCAATTGTCAGGAAGCGGCTGCAGCGGAATGGTTAGCGTGGAATAACAAACCAAGAGGGTTTTTAATACTAACGTGTGCCTTTTAATTTCTACTCAATTAAACTTACTTAGCAATTAACAAAGACAAATAAAGCAAGAGTAAGGTTGAGAGAAAATTGCACAGATGATTTTATCCTGGTTCGGATCTTACCAATCCTACGTCCAGTCGTTTATCTCAAAGCAAGATAAACAATTCACTAATCACAAAACAATTACAAATTACAATCACAAAGAAACAATTTGTAAGAGTTTAGAAACCACCTCTCTTGATACCACAAGAGATGAAACTACACCTCCTTTGAGTCTTCACAAAGGATGAACACCTCCTCCGAATACTTCACGAAGGATGATTCTCTTCCGAACACCTCCTTAGACACACCAAGGATGAACTGGCTATTTCCTCTGTCACCGTAGCAGCACTTCACCAGCTCCACAGACACGAGTTTCACAAGCCGGACAAGAACACACAAGTCTCAAGAATTTCTGAGTATTTGAGCACAAGGGAAGAGTTTCTGTGTCTCTGGATTTTTCTTCTTGAGAGGAAATGAGAGTCTATTTATAGACTCATCCAAAGACTCTTCCATTTTTCGTTTTCAGCCTTTCACACTGTGTTAATCGATTAGCTACAGTGGTTAATCGATTAACAACCCAACGGATAGTCCAACGGCTAGAAAAAAACGGCTAGTTTTTCAAACAGTCCCTGTGTTAATCGATTAACAGCCCTTGTTAATCGATTAACGTTAATCGATTAACACCCTCTGTTAATCGATTAACACTGCAATGCTGGGCTTCTCCATGGCGCACTGGAACAATCGATTAACACCCTCTGTTAATCGATTAGCACTGCACAGTTTTTGCTTATGGCTTATTTTTACATCACTTTTGAATGCATACATAAAACTACTAATTTTCCTATGTTCATACAATTATTACAAAAGATTACAAGTCTTTAAAGATCATTCTTCATGAGTCTTGTTTGTTCTTGACTTGATTTGGACATCACCAAAACTTTATCTCATCATTTTGCTAACATACCCCAATCAAAAACACTAGCTACACTTGGAAACCATGATTTGTCTTACCCATGCAAGTTCACGTTAACACACTCCACTCCCAACTACATAGTACCATTGGAACATCCTACACATATTATTCGTCGATAATAACATCGATATCAACATAACATCACCATATCACATACCATGATCATTATCATAGATACACCACCATCATGACTATCCCAATCATAAATAACACCATGAGCATCACCGTACCATAAACAACATAATGGAAAGAATTAGTCACACTCATGTACCCTACCTCATCGACTCTAGCTGCTTCTACAACCCAATCTGTTGATTCCCTATAAAGATACGCTCGAGTAGTCCCACAATCCAGTTGAGGAACATGTAATCCTGCCACACAAGGACAAGGAATATAACTTCACCCCCACACAAGGAAGTTTCAATACCCGAACAACTCTTCTTATGGACACAAGGCAAACGGAAGCACTTATCCGCAAATAGCACTAGGATTTACTAGGTACATCAAGTAGACTTATCCTCTACTCTCATGCTCATCAATCACGTAATTAGGTATGTCCTAACACTCACTCATGCTCCAATCTCAACCATAAGTCAAACTTGTCCTTAAACATATCCAATAATCTTATTCTTTAATTATCATCACATTCCATAACTCCTTAGGTTTGATTCACGTCCATTCTTTTTTAAATTCGTCATTTTTAACCAAAATGTATTGGGATAATCAATTATCATAAGTGGTAATCAATTATTCCCAAAATGGTTCATATTTGCACAAAACATATTGTGATGATCGATTATCACTTAAGATAATGGGTTATCTTAGTGAAAATTCCCAGAAACGTCACACATGAAAGGATAATCGATTTTCATCTCAAATATTCGATTATTTCCGAAACCAAACTCATAATCAATGTGCAAATAATCAATTATAACTAATGACAATTGATTAGAGTCGAATCAAAACAAATCCTGAACAGAATTCAAGTTTGTAAACACACATGTAACAACCCTAAATCACGTGGAAAACTCTCCTAAAATCTCATGCATACATTCAAGCCTCACATACCCTTATGAACAGACCCTAATACATTCATTACATCACTTGAATCATCTAAAACCCATCATCATGCCAATTACAACCCAAACAAGCCCAATATTTTGCATATAATTATCATACCATCTTTATCACATATATTTGCATGATAAAACCCTTAATTATCGTAACTTGGTCCCCCCTTAGCATCAAACCCTATCATGGGATAACCTAATAAAACCATACATATATTCATAGGGAAAACCCAACACAAGCATGATTTAACCCTATCACCATGCAGAACATATTCTCATACATACACATGCATCAAAACAACATTACCTTTCAAGATAGTCAAGAACAAACCCTATTTATCATACAATAAACAAGAAAACAAACAAAGATAAGCTTCCTCATACCTTGGCCAATATTAGGGCTTTATCTAACTTCAAACACATCACAAATCCTTCATTTCACTAAGGTTTTTGGTAGTTCTTCCTCTTTTCTCCTAAAAAATGTCTTTTCTCTTCCTTATCTCTCTTAATTTCATTTTAGGATATAAAGAACAATGTGGAGACCCTATTTTCCCTTCTCCTTTCTATCTTCTTTTAATCTATCTCTATCTTTTTAGTTTTAATAAAATCTCTCACTTTATCTCTAAAACCACTAAGATTTCTTCTCATATTATCTCTTAACTATTTTTTAAAATATCAACAACCACTAAATATCAGAACTATTCGTGTAATCTTTCTATTTTATTTCAGAATTTATTTTCATTTTTTTCCTTCTACACCCCCTTATATTAATTTCTACACATATTAATAAAGGTAAAAGAATTTTTTGCACTCGGGCTCAAAATACAAATAAACAAAAGTTTCCCTTAAATCTTTTTCTTTCAAGATTGAACCCACACTCATTCAATCCTTCCTTTTATCAACAACCAACACATCATATTGGTAATATCCCACATACAATCACCAAAACAAAAAAATATTAATCATGTGTTCTACTTAATCAACAATGACATTAAATAATAAACATAGCAATTATAATCATAAAAAGAAACACCTAAGCATTACACACCAATTACCAAACAATCATACTCAAGTCTTATAACCACTTCATTTCCTAACTACTATAATTTTTTCAGGTCTTACAAACAAAGGGGCCTTCGCCAAGACTTTTGGATCTATTGAGAGGGGTTCACTTGTATCGTTGTAAGCTTCAGATAGCCACTGTAGGGGTATTCATTTTTACTCTTTAAAACACCTTTGCACCCATGTATTTTTGGGTTACTCTTGACAAGAATGATCTGCTCTTATCATAAGTGTGGTGTGAGTGAGAACTAGAGGACTAGAGGAACATTTAGAGATAGAGCTCTTCAAAGGGGAGTAGCCATAAAATATATTTTCGTGAGGGATGAGGTTAGTTTCAATCTTTAACATGTATGTATAACTTAATGGTATTTGCATGGGCTTTTGCTTTGTTGTTGTATGTGAGGGGGGAACCATGGGTATGTGTTTTGTGAAGGGTGGGGTTTAGTTTAAAGCTATATGATATATGCATGATGTGGTGCTTGCATGGGTTTCTATTGGTAGTTCAAAACTTGTGGTGGATGTGGAAGTGTGCATGTTTTTGGTTCTTTGCTAAGTGTTTCACGTATGAATATATATACTATGTTTCTTTGTTATATTTAGAACTCTTGTTGTTATGTTTTTATGTTTTGCATGTAGGGTACATTCCTACACTCTAAATCTAAAGTGTGTGCAGGTGTGAAGAGGGTGAATTTTCTCTTTCTTTTAGTGGAAGAAATGAGTGAGTAAGTGAGAGTGTTAAAAGTATGGTTGGGGTTGTGAGTTTATGAGTTTTGGGGTTGTTTACTTTCATTAGTGATGCTTGACTCTTTTGGGATACATTATGGTGTGCATGCATGGGTTTGGAAACTTGAAGTTAAAGGAAGAGAGTTTTTAGTTTTATGGTTGAAAGAGAAGAAAAGGGAAGATGGTGTGCATGCATGGGTTTGGAAACTTGAAGTTAAAGGAAGAGAGTTTTTAGTTTTATGGTTGAAAGAGAAGAGAAGGGAAGATGGGTTGGTAATTTGGTGCACATGTTTTTACATAAAAAAAATTGAAAAAAAGGGAGAGACATGCTACGTAAAAGGAGAAGACAATAAGAGAATGAATTAGAAATTAATGGACCCGCGTGGGACCCACCTTAGTGAGATTGTGTTCTAATTTCAAATAAAATACAGAGGTGTGAAGTTAGTAAAAATAGGGGCTGTTCCAGAAATGTTAGAATAGTGAACAGGGGTGTGAACTTACAAAATTTCAAGGGGTGCGTCAGAAAATTTGTTTTAGTAGACAGGGGTGTGAGCTTAGAAATTTCAGGGGTGTGTTAGAATTTTATTTTTAGTCGACAGGGTGTGAACTTAGAAATTTCAAGGGGAGCGTTAGATTTAGTTGACCAGGGTGTGAAATTAGAAATTTCAGGAGTTGGGACAGAATTCTATTTGAGTAGACTGAGGTGTGTACTTGATAATTCAGGGGCTATGTCAGAAATTTTGTTTAGTAGAGAGGGGTGTAAACTTAGAAATTTCAGGGGGTTCGTCTGAAATTTTGTTTTAGTGGACAGGGGTGTGAACTTAGAAATTTCAGGGGGTGCGTTAGAAATTTTGTATCAATAGAGGGTGTGAAATTAAAAATTTCAGGGGCTGTGTCAGAAATTATGTTTAGTAAACAGAGGCGTGAACTTAGAAATTTCAGGTGCGTCAGAAATTATGTTTTAGTGGACAGGGATGTCAACTTAGTAATTTTAGAGGGTGTTTCAAGAGAGAATTATTTTTTAAACAATTATTGAGATTTTTAGTTATTTTGTTTGGCCTACGTGTATGGATTGATTTAATACATGTTATTGAGAATATGTATGAGTTTGGGTTGTGCACATAAACTATATTATTTACTTGTAATTTCGTGGAACGTGTGAGCATATCTGAACGATATAAGTTTGTATCTCGTGTGAGACAGATATTTGAGTGTCACATTTCCTTTTGTGCAAGGAAATAAAATGGGTGGATGTCTCGCTCAATGACTTCGACTCGTATTGAAAATAGTGCACTAATATACTTAGTATTAATATTTTTACTCGTTAGTCCTTGAGGAGTTAGGGAGATAGGTCAGAAGTTGTGATGGGAGATGACTTAAATCACCTATTATTGAGAACAGGTTGTGGCGACGAATTACAAGGAAACGACATTGGTTTTGTGAAAGGCCTGACTGTAATGATATCTTTCGCATCAAGGTATGATGATATAGCTTGTTAGCCTGTTTTAATCTTTTTATACTTTGTTATATTATATGATATTTCTGGTTGCTCACCCTTGCATGTTGTGGTTGTGGTTCCACCTGCAATGATTGTACTTGTACGTGAGTGATGGTGTTGCAGATGAGGCTGATTTAGAGTAGCTCGACAAGAGAGACGGGGAATAATAATTGTCAGAGTTTTATATTGATTTTATTTAAGTGTGTTTAATTTTAGTGTTGTAAAAGACAATTAATATTTGTTTTTTGTGATGTACAGGCATATGATATGTTTATTGTTTTGCTTCCACGTTGTTAAAAAAATTTGTCAAGATTGTTTTTTTTATAAATTTTGTAGTTTATTATTTTCTTTTACACATGGCATTCCAGTAGGGGTATTACATGATCCATGTATGTGTTCTATCTGTTTCTAAATTTTTGTTCAAATTACTGGTTCTTTTTTAGCCATCCATGTATATGGTTTTACAATTCCTTTTTTGGTTTTTTGTCATTTAGGTATATGTTGGGTATCTAAATTTTTTTGATCATTTTCATTGAATGTCGTATGAGTTTTGAGTCTTCTCTTTGATTTTATGATCCTATTGTTTTGTCTAATGTCATGTTGATTCCAAATTGTTATGACTTCCATGTTTAGCCATTTATTTTCATTTTACAAGTATAAAAAATTTTAAAACGCATTTCTATGTTACCCCTTGATTTATGGTGTGTTTTAGGTATTGGTTGTAAGTGTTCATGCTTTTTTGTAGTGTCATAAACAAGTTCTTAGAGTTAGGATTTTGTAGAGTCTTTTTGTAATTGTCAAACACTAATTGATTCCTTAGGATTCTCTATAATTTTTTATTGTCTTAGCCTTGATAATGGGTATGAAATTACTAAATTATATATTGGTTGTTGTTGTTTCAAGTTGATGTAAGAAAAAAAGATCATTTCCCTCTACAAAAGTTAAAGAAAGAGAAGAAAAGAAAAAGGGACAAAAGAAGTGAAAAAAAGACTTAAAAGAAAATGGACAACAACAACTAGAGACCCATTTTGAATTTGGAATTTGTTCTTGCTTGTGAACCATCTTATTCTTCATGTTGAACATCAATTCTTGCTAAAAACATTACATCGTTTGACTCCTTACATTACATCGCTTGTGAATCATCTCATTCATCTATTCTAGTACCATTCATAGGACTTTCCTTCTGAGTACTTACTGAACTACCTTAAAAACACTAGAAGGGGGCTTGAATAATGTTGATGGAAAAATTCTTTTTGCAACCCTTCTGATATAGCACGTAATCGAGCTTTGAAAATTTCTTATGAAAGCTTAAACGCTCGATCTAATAAAAGTTTTAAACAATTTTTTTTTACGTGCTACTCAGAATATACACTACACAGTTTTATAAGAACCTCCTTAGTTGAAGAATAATCGTTTAGTTTAGAAGGTTCTTTTATTTGGAAATAAAAACACAACTACAGGTTTTTATAAGAGAAGCGTTTAGGTAAGAGAAGAGTTAGATGCACTATTATTTTTATACTGGTTCATTCCAACTAAGTTACGTTCAATGTCCCCCGTAAAGGGTTCCACTAAAATCTCCACAAGATTACAACTGAGTATTCGCACCACTCTGGTACTAAGCAACCTTGCCTAGATTTAACTTGGGTATTCGCACCACTCATGGTACTAAGCAACCTTGTCTAGATTTCCTTTGAGTATTCACATCACTCCTTGTACTAAGCAACCTGGCCTAGATTTCCTTAACTCAATCTTAGTTTAGTTGTAAGTGTTTTAATTCTCTCCAAAATTGCAATCAACAATTTTTTATAAGTCGTTCAGACTATTACTCTCGCATTGAGGATATGATTATAATACAAAGTAGTCTAAACACTCGCAAATGTTTCTCTCTTTTCTCTTTGTCTCTTTCTTACAATCAGTAAACAATATAATAATGAAGCTTGAGAACATTTCTCTTCTTCTCTTCTCTTTTCTCCTTTTCTCTTTTGCTCACATATATTCTTTTCTTGAGCTCTTTCTTTTCTTCTCATTTGAATGCTTCTAAGGATAAAAATTTCGTTGTAAGTTTTTCTCTTACTATCCTCTTGATTTTTCTTTCGAATGTTCTTATATTTAAAGACTTGTTGAATAAATATCCGTTAGACTGAGCATCCGCCTTGATTCCTTTACTTTCTCTTTCTTCATGTACACCAATTGTTGGAGAAGTCAACTTGTGAGAGTAGACAACCTTTTTCAGTACTTTGCTTGAAGTAGTACGTCCTTTTAGGCATGACTTCAAGTGAAGAACATTAAGTGAATCTTTTTGTCTCTAATGTCCACTTCTGATATTTTGATCTGAAGCTTTCTGGATGTTTGTAGAACAGCTTATCTACAAATAGTAGAGTAAATTGTGCATGAAGCAGATATGTGTTTTCTTATCACTTTTGTTGTTTTTGAACGTAGAGCATTTAATGTCATTTAATGTTTGCTCATAACAACAAAGTGCTTTTTGATTTCCTACTGTTAAGGTAACATTTGACAATTAAGCTTTTCTCTTTAAGATACTAAGCTTTGAGTAAAGACTTCATCATTTGACGAAGTATTGTTTTAGCTCATGGTATCGTTTAGGCAAGTAAACACTTGTAATTTTTTCTTTTTAGGCAGATAACGTTTAACTTTGCTTGTTTTCTTTAATGTTTTTATGCTTTTAATCATTTAGTGTGTTTTGTCAAAGACATCGTCTAGACACTGTTTTGTTTTCGAGAGCTAAACTGAATACCCTTTGGGTATGATAAACATTAACCGTTTATCTGTAACTCTCTTAGACGCTTTAGGCATAATAACCGTTTAGCACAACGTCTGGGTGTTTTGACCTAAATGTTTTTCTATTTCCTAAGAACCTAAGTGTTTTCCTAAGATTTTCTATGTTGGGGATTTTGGTTCTAGGTCTTGTGTTTTCATCCTAAGTTGTTTTCAGATTATTATCCCATTTTAATGTTATTTGGTTAAACTTCAAAACTTGAGAGCGTTTTGGCGCATAGACGTTTTTGTCTTAACACTTACTTATTTTTGTGCCTTATTTCTAGTTTGTCTCTTCTTTGCATTTTATACGTCTTGTCTCATATATACTCCATTTAAGTTTAGCTTTTCAAATTTTCCTTTTTGTTGCTTCTTTTTCTTGACCTCTTAAGTGCTTTACACTTATTGGGATTATGCTTCTTTTTGGAGTATAACTTACCTTTCAAGTAGCATTTTAAAGGTGGAAGAAGCTTGCTAGAAGATACTCCTAATTGGCTTGGAAAATGGAGGCTACAAAGAGTCATTTGGAGTGAAATGAAGTGAGAATAAACATTGAAGAAGAAAGATAAAAAGCTCACGGTGTTTTGCATTTTTTATTGCTATATCACGAAACTTTGTACTTGTTTGTTCATTTGCTTTGTAATTTTTGGTTCATTTGCTTCTTTGCTTTGGTGTCTTGGGAAAATGCCTTTGGTGCAATCTCATCTCCTTAACTAAATATTTGTAATAGCTTTAATTCCACTTTAGAACTAAAAGTGTGTTAAGGGGCTCCAAAGTGTCACTTGCACTTTCACCTAGGATCATCTAGCTTGTTTACATTTTACATTCCTTATATTATTTGCTTTGTTTCCTTTTAAAGTTCTCCATGATATATAGGTAACTTTATTGCATGTTATATTAACCTTTCTTTTGTTTAGCAACATTTTACATTTATGTTTTGGAAGAGTTTTACCTAGAAGCTTTGGTAAAGGTAATATGAGGAAACTCTATATAGGAAGGACATGGTTTCCTACCTTGTCCATTGTGACTCATCTTTCCTTTCTGGGAGCTACTTTGAACATCTTTGCTATTAGTTTCTTTCTATAAATCCTCAATAAAAAGAGGAAAACATTTGTGAAAATCTTTTCATTCATAGTTGTGAATTTCTTTCAAAACATTTGTGAAAAACTTTCTTCTTCAGAACAACATGAGTTGCTATTCACATTACTATAGTTCACATGATAGTTTTTGGGATCATGATTGTTTCTTGTAACACCCCAAATTTAAGGGTGGCTGGTGTAGTGAAAAAACCAAAAACATTCTAAAATTATTTTCTTCATTAGGCGCTGGTAGGTGGCTCCTGCTTTCTTCAGACCGAACGACATCACTTCGTAACACTAGTTGGATCGTTCGGTTATGAATGTCGTTTTATCCTGATCTAGTGCGTACATGGGAATCTGGTTGTATCCCGAATATGCATCCAAGAAACTTAACACTGCATGTCCTAAGGCCCCATCTACCAGAAGGTCCACGCTTGGCAGGGGGTATGAATCCTTGGGGCAGGCTTTGTTTAGGTCCGTGAAGTCCACACACATCCTCCATTGGTCGTTCGGTTTTTTGACCATAACCACATTGGCTAGCCACGTGGTGTAGGTTATTTCCTTGATAAACCCAACCTTCAAGAGTTTAGTGACTTCATCCTGTATAGCGTTTCTCTTTTCCTCACTGAATCTTCTCTTCTTTTGAGCAACATGTCGTGCTTCTCTAAATATAGCCAGCTTGTGAGTCATGATGCTCGGATGAATCACAGGCATGTCTGAAGCCGTCCAGACAAACAAATTTGCATTGGTTTTCAAGACTTTCGTCAATCTTTCATCATCGGTCTTTCCCATCGCTCCCCCTATGGATGTCACCTGTGACTCATTGTTACCAAGCACAAGAGGCTTGGTGTCTCCTAGAGGTTGTATGCGGTCATCTGTGTTAGATCGCGGGTCCAAATCGATCACAACAGTTTCTTGCCTTCTAGGTGGTCGTTAGGGGACAAAACATGTGAGTTTTAATCCTGCAACATAGCATTGCCGAGCGGTTAGCTGGTCCGCCCGTACGGTACATATAGTTCCCCGTTCTGATGGGAACTTCATGGTTAGGTGAGGGGTGGACACTATAGCTCCGAACGCATTCAGGCAAGGGCGCCCCCAGCAATGCGTTATAGAAAGTATTTGCTTATACCAATAAGAATATGACTTTGAGTTCTCGATCGAGGTTTCCTGTTCCAAGCCGAGTCCTCAAGTCTAAATACTCTCAAGTATCAACCCTTTCTCCTGCAAACCCTACAATTTGTTCATTGAAGGGGGCTATTATGTCCTCGGACAAGTCCATTTTCAGGAACGTCTGCCAATACAAGATGTTAACCGAGCTGCCCTTATCAACCAGCACCTTGCTAATGAGACACCGAGATATCTCGACCGTGGTGACCTTGATCATTGAAGACGATGGGTGGCATGGATCGAGGTTTCCTATCCACCATGTGAACGTTCTTTAGGCTCCTCAAATGTCTCTTCCTTGTTGAAGAGGATGCTCCAGCAAAACCGTCGGAAATGGTATTGATCCGCTTGATGATCGATCGATCACGTTCGCGAATGCGACTTCGGCAGTGACTGTGACTGTGCCTTCGTTTCCGTTCGGTCCTTTCAGAGAACCGTTCAGATCTTTCATAAGATCGTTCGGGTCTTTCACAAGACCGTTCGGTATGCCTGTGCCGCGACCTTTCGTTGGTTGGGCTTCTCCTCCTGGTCTCCTTTTCCTTTATGAATTTCTGTAGATGGCCCTCGTGGATGAGCCTCTCAATTTTGTTTTTTAACGTGGTACATTCTTCTGTGGTGTGGCCCTTATTTAGATGATACTGACAGGTTTTTCCTTCGTCAGCGTCTTTAGGAGAAGATCTCCGCCGGAGTGTGATTAAATCAGTGGCAAGAGCTTCCTGTAGAACCTTTGTTCGGGGTGCATTAAGGGCTGTATAGGGGTTAAACTAGGGAGTGCGAGGGAAATTTTTATGGGGATGGTCCCCGTTGTTGTGGAATGGTCGTTCTCCCTCCTTTTTACTCCTACCTGTAACCTCTTGTTGCTGCTATTTTCGCGACTGCCTTATGTCTTCTATCCGTATAAACTTTGCCACTCTCTCATGAAGTTCCTCCATAGTTTTGGGAGGTTCGGCATATAGGTCTTTTGAGAAATATCTCGCTTTCAGGCATGTGGGTAAATTGTTGATGATTAAGGTGTGGCCAATGTCCTTGATCTGCCGAGAGGTTTCATTATATCTTCATTACAGTGGCAAAACAATCTATTGTGCCGGGAAGAAGAGTATTGTACCACGATAGTGCCTCTTCTGTAAGTGATAATGAAAAGACCCGGCATTTAACTAGGTCACTACTTGTGTAAAATGCCATTGAGTTTAGGAATGCCCTGATGTGATCATTTGGATCAGTGGACCCATCTTACTTTTCCATTGCTGGAGGAGTTCTCTCGGGCATTGGAGCCTACATGATTGTTGTCGTGAACGACAGTAAATCGATGGGCTCTTCTCCTTCGGAATTGTCGTGCGGGCCACCATTTGGATTACCGTTTCGGTTACCGTTCGGGTTATCATTCTGGTTACCGTTCGGATTGTCGTTCTGGTTACCGTTCTGGTTGTCGTTCTGGTTGTCGTTCGGGTTACCGTTCTGGTTGTCGTTCTGGTTGCCATTCGGGTTGTCGTTGTTAGTTTGATCATGGTGGGCTCGACGACACTGAGAACTTCTCAGATGGTGGTCGGTTATACCGTCCGGTTCTTAGTATTGTTATTTCTTCTTCATGTTTCCGCTGCATCTCTTGTTAAGCTTGCACCTGCGCTTGCAATTGTTCTTGCATGGTCCGCGTCTGTGCTTGCATCTGAGCCTATATCTGCTCCTGCAGAGTTAGTGCTTGTGCTTGCAGAGTTAGTGCTTGCGCTTGCATTTTCGCTTGCACTTGTTCTATCAATCCTCTAGTGCTTTGTTGATCTGATATACTCCTTGTGGTGACCATCGGCCTTCTTCTGCTTGCTCTCGGCCCCACGATGGGCGCCAAAATGTTTCGGTAGATATTTTCGGGACCGAGAGACTAACCTGTTTCAACGTGTCTTCCTTGTCTTTGGCTGCCTGGATCGCCTGTCTTCCTTCAATCTCCTGCTGCTGACCGTTCGGTATTAGTGTGAACTAATCAGTCTCCTTCTTACTGACCGTTCGATATTGGCATGAACCGATCGGTCTCCTTATTGACGGGTGGGATGTACCTGCAAAAGGAACTCCGACGCTCAAGTTAGGCGTGTTGTTGAAGAGCTTTAGCTCTTAATGAAATACTCAGTGAATAGTTTGCACTGTTTTTAGTATTTTGAGTAGTAGAGTGTAAGTAAAGCGTAAGTGGAACGTACCTGGCTTTTAGCCTTGGCCCTGTATTTATAAGTGTTTCATAAGTCAAATAAAAACAATCTTACTTGGAGATCCGGTTAGTTACTCATAAATGGCTTTATCAATATCTTCAACCAAATATTTTAGATTTGGTTTATCAAATATCTCTAACCAGATATCCTTCATTATTTTATTATCTGTTGGATTATTGGCCCAATTACCATTTGAAGTAGCTTGTTATCGCTGTAGGCCTAACTACGGCCCAATACCAATGAAAATCATTTGACCAGGTTGACAAACAATGAATAGCCCGATCGACCTTATTCCATGACTGCTCGGTCCACATTACGTACGATACAATGCGGAAAACGGTATTCATAAAACTTCATTATTTAGCTTGTGGAAAAATAATCAAAGTCATAATTGTTTCCAACCATTGTCCAATTACAAAGTTTCAAAATTAATGAAAACAAGAAACGAAATAAAATGAATTTGATTACATTGCTTCAAAATTTTATAGCATAAAGAACTATAGATAAGCACAAGTCTTCCCTCATCCTCTTACGACTCAATCATACATCTGAAACATCTGCAACGCCCTCTGCTCCCGTATAACAAAGGTCATACGATCATTGCCGAAAACATAAATATAAACACAAACAAGTATGGGTAAACTATCATCAAAACAACCAATAACAACACAATATATGAATGTTAAATAAACACAACATAATAACAAAACATTTATTTACATCATTATCCTTATTAAAATCATCATCACCAACACCATGATTGTCGTCAAGGTCATCATCATCAATATCATGATCTTCGTCATCAATGTCATATGTTTCCAATAAGAAGCGTTGATGCGTTGAAGAGATTTTGATGATGATGAACTTAAAGACCGAGGAATTGAAGAGTCCAATACATTAAATGTTAAAAGCATTCTTTGTAGAAAGCATTTGTATATGAGTTATTTTTGAATTGTAAACACTTAGAAGTTTCATAACTTAGTAATTTCTTGCAGCAATAATTGATTATCATATGGGATAATCGATTATCCAAAGCAAAAGTGGAAAATGGTTCATCTCGGTAATAATCGATTATCACCGTAAGTTTTGATATTGTCCAGAGTTCGGCAATAATCGATTATCACTAAGGATAATCGATTATCACGTTTTGCAAAACCCATAACGGCTTGAAATAATCGATTATCACTTGTGACAATTGATTATCACTAGTAGTTGGGAGTTGTCTTTTTATTTTCTGACCCATGGCTTATATATAGAACCCTCTTAAACATTTTAGTATATACCTATACCATTTGAGAGCACAAAATTGTTCTAAGGAAGTTCTCTAGTTTAAGTGTGAGCTTAATCAAGTCTTGAGAAATGAGAAGCTTGTGGTTAGTGTGTCTAAAGGTGCAAGCGGTTCTCTACAAGTTGATTGAGCTGGTATTCATTCCATCGTGTATCGAAGGAATGTGTATTTTGTTCTTAATTGTTGTATTATTCTCATTGTAATCTGAAATTGATTTCTAGTGAAAAAGTTAATCACTCTTTTATAATGATTAACGACTGGATGTAGAATCTTTTGATTCGAACCAAAATAAAATCATTTGTGTGATTTTCTCTATCCCTTCATCTTTTATTCATAAATTGTTCGATAAAAGTTCTAAAAGAAAACCAAAATTTTAAAAGAACCAATTCACCCCTCCCCTCTTAGTTATTGTCTGTTTAACACGCTCTTTAAACATTCTGTTGCGCGATACCAATTCCAACATCATCCTCATCAACATGAACCTCAACATCATCTTCATTACAAACCTCAACATGAACATCCCCATGAACATCACCATGAACATCACCATGATCCTCACCATGAACATGAAAGACATTAGTCTATCTATCTCCTATACCCCACCTCACACACCTGTTATACCAAAGAGGGTGGTTTGAGTGGTCTCGCCCTCACAACTAAAGGACATGTTTCCCTATTCCACAAGGACTTATGAGTAAAAACATTGGTGCATCGCACACCAAGTACTATACTCAGCAAACGAGCTAGATTCTAAGCAAAAAACATCATTCTCCTCTTCCCACATTACACGGCCGAAAAGGATGCAACGCTCGAACTCCACTCTCTTCCCGTATCGCACAGTCGAAAGCTCCAAACTCAGGATTTACATAGCATAAACACTTTTCTTTACTTCTTCCTATCTAGATCAGTTTTGAACATGCAATTTTCTTTAGACATTGATTAATTCACTTGTCTAGGTAATATTTATCCCTTACCTTACCAAAACATTATACACTTATTAACATACACGAACATGAGTACACTAGAAAGTTGTTCAATATAAGACTCTTAAGTCTAGCATGTAACCACCCATAGTAAATATTAATCCCGTGAAACTCTAATTAGCCCGAATAGGGTCCAAACCAAAATTAAGCATGTTCGTATATGATTCCTCATCAAATACAAGTTCCAGCAGCTAGATACAGAGTGATCCACGTTCATACAATACATTTTTAATGCAGAATGTGCAGTCTACAAGACAACAAGATTTTATCACTTTTCAATCAACCTAAAACAAAGCCACTCAGGCATCGAAAAAACATCCTAATGAAATGCACAAATCTATAATGCATGTACAGAGGCAATATACATAAGTACACAATCACAAATATGATCATTCAGTGCAATAATACTTACACATGTTTCAAAGGAATGATAGAATGCACTACACATCAGCATGACAATATAACTGATCAAACAACCAGGATATTTTAAACAACTTTAAACCAGAGCCTAACAGATTTATACAGACTAGAACTGGAATTTTGTAGCAACTATAACATAATATATCACAAAAACCAATTCTTAGTGATAAACATTAAGTGGCAGTATTAGAGAATCAGATAATACTCATTCTGCAGCAGTTTGTGGATCCAAAATTTAGCTAGTAGTGTGATTTGATTACATCACCTTTAACCCCATTTTCCCCATCATACAAACCACATAATAACACCTAATAAGCCTAATTAAACTCCAACAAATTCACGGATATGGTAACAAATAAAGCACCCAAACAAAGCCAGTAATGTTAATGACAAATATAAAGTTAACAGCAACCTATTCTACCATGTCAACCCTTATTACTTTAGTATAGAGCTTAATTCAGTGTCAACCCTACTTCCCCAAGACATACATAATCATACACCTTCACTCATCACCTTTGAATCCTTAAATTGACATGTCCCGAAACCAGATTTTTTAATCAATCAATCTTTAATCAGTTAAAGTATAGAGAAAAACAGTGTGACAATTATGAAATCATAGCTCTCGCAGGGTTAACATGCATCTACAACTTAAATAAGGTTTTCTTCGAGATATTTCAGTCCACAAAGATCATTCATTTCGATCACCATTCACCACAATGATTTATCAAGTTTATATACATTTTCCAAGTAGCATGTTACTTCATGTATAACACACAATGCATCACAGTGTTCAAATTAAAACATATCATTCAGTTATGCAGGTTAAGTATCATTAAAGGCCACAGTAACTATGCTTGTTCATATTTTATACAAGGTATTTACCAGCTTCTACCTTAACAATACAACATCTATTATGACAGCAATGTATTGCCAAGATTAATATGATTGTGCATCTACCCTATCCCTCTTCTGTGAAATGTATGAGATCATTTATGGGACATGTTGGGTTCTACAATACGTTTACCAAAGATTTTAGTAAAGTAATCAATCCCTTCTCTAACTTGCTTCAAAAGGACATGACATTTGACTTTGGAGAAAAATGCAAGGAAGCTTTTGACCACCTAAAGAAATCTCTCACCACCTCTCCCATCATTTTCCATCAAATTATGTCGTAGGAGTGGTGCTTGCACAAAGGGGTGGAAGGCTATCACATGTGGTATATTATTCACCTAGGACTTTGGACACCACTTAAGTAAATTATACCCCCACGTAGAAGGAATTCCTAGCAGTTGTGTTTGCCTTAGACAAATTCAGGTCATATATATTGGGTTATAAGGTGATTGTATAGAATGAACAAGTTGCACTCAAGATCCTTCTTAAGAAGGTTGATTTCAAACCAAGATTGATTTAGTGGATGCTACTCCTCCAAGAACTTGATTGGAGATTTGAGATAGAAGTGGAGCACACAATCTAATAGTAGACCATTTGACTATAATTGGAAGGGAAGCAAATGAAACGCCTATCCAAGATTATTTCCCTAATGAGGTGTTGCTAGTTGTGACTACTGTTGGGCTATGTTTCATGAAACTTGGTTCGTTGATATAGTGAATCAATTGGCTGGACTTGTTATTCCACCCTTAGCTACCAAAGTTGAGCATGCCAAGCTTAAAAGTGAGACCAAGTATTATGTTTGTGATGACCCCTTCTTGTGGCATATTTTAGTGATAAAGTGATTCACAAGTGTGTACTAGACCATGAGATACCTTATGTGCTAGATTTTTGCCATTCTTCACCTTTTGGTGGGCATTTTGGAGCATAGAGGATAACACATAGGGTGTTGAACTATGGTCTGTATTGCCCTACAACTTTCCAAGATGATAGGAAGGTGTATTCAAACTGTGAGCAATACCAAAAGGTAGAAAGGGCCATCACCAACAAGCAAGAGATGCTCAAACAACCCATGCTTTTCTATGAGATATTTGATGTTTAGGTATAGAATTCATGGCACCATTCCCTGTGCGATCTGACTACACTTATATTTTGTTGGCTTTATTTTATGTCTCCAAATGGGTGGAGGTTATAGCTATGAGGATTAAGAATCTCGTGTAGTGATGAGTTTTTTCAAGACTAACATATTCTTTAGATTTGGAGTGCCACAAACTATAGTTAGTGACCAAGGGACATACTTTGTAATAACATCCCTAAACTAAATGGATAGGTAGAAATCTCTAACAGGGAGATAAAGAAAATTCTAAAAAGCTAGTTAAGCCTAACAGGAAGGATTAGGTCACACGCTTGGATGATGCTCTTTGTGCACACAAGACATCTATAGAGATGTCTCCTATTAAGGTTGTCATCATGTTATTTTCATCATGTTTTATAACATCTCCATGGAGTGTTAGCTTCTAAGGTTGGTTTTATTGTAATTTTCAATAATGGATTCTGAAATTTCAAGTAAATAACAAGTTGTTCATTTTATTATTTATTATAGTCTATTATATTTCTATTCTTAACATTTTGAGTTCTATTTATTGCTTTTAAGATTCTCTTGGTATAATGTTGAGAAGTAAAATTTATACATAGTAGCTGATTAGAACTTGTATTAATTTTTAATTAGTAATCCTTAATGTGAGTAAAACACTAATATTTTATATGTATATGATAGAACATATATATAAAGGATAATTAGAACACTAGATTGTATAAGGTGGAACAAAATAAGTGTTAATAGTTCTTTTCATTTATATATATATATATTTTGGAATAAGTGAGAAAAACTAAAATGAATTGATTAGTAGTATCTTAGTTAATTCAATACTTAACAACTTTTTGCTTAATAAAAAATAGATAAAAAGACTAGTACTCTAATCATATACGGTGGAAAATAAAGTTTGAATTGAATCTTAGTCCTATACGATGTAATGAATATGCTTTTTAAAAAATTAATTGAGCGTTAACTTTAATTAATTTAAGTTCTCTAATTTTTAAATTAAATTGAATATTAATAAAAATCAATGAAGAATCATAATTTGAAAAGCAAGAAAATCAACCTAATTTCATATCAGTAAATCAAATATTTTAATCCATCTTGTATTTGTTTCTTGTATATTTTTTTTTTATTTAATTGTTCTTATTTAATTTCAGAACTATCCCTCTTATTTTGCTTTTAAAAACCAAAAACATTATAACGATTCTTCCTTTATTAGAATTATCATGGTAGGCATTTAGGTAGTTTATCATTCTGTTTTATTTATTTATTTATTTTCATTTAATTTATGCATAACATTCTATTACTTTAGGTTGTTAATTTTATTTATTCTTATTTACACTAATTTATTTGATTTTATTATGTTTTGTTTGTTTTATACTTCTTAAGAAGTTTTATATGAATTGATTTTAGTTTAAATAAATTCCTTGTCAATTGAGAGACAATTGGATTGGTTTTATCCTAACTAAAGTTCTTCACTATTCACAAAACAATACTAAAGCTACATTAGAAAAATAATGTTAATTTAATAATGTCAACAACTATGTTGTCGTTGCTAAGTGCCATACATAAATTATCATTTTAATGTCACAGAACAAATAACCCATTAGAAATTAACAGATTTGATAGTAAATTATATAAAGATCCTTAAGGTTTTTTAAGGTTAAAAACACAAACTTATGTAATAGAAGGTTGTTTGTTTTGTGGAAAAAAATTTCCGTAATACAAGGGGAAGATTGCTTTCCGGAAAGAAATATCCGGAATTGTTTATTATGTTCCAGAAAATAATTTCCAAAAGTGATAGGGTGCTAGAAGAAATCTGATGGGAGACAGAAAGTAATGCCTACTACCTTTAGCCAATAATTTCCGTCACCAAAAGTTATTAACTCATGTACAAGCTGCACCCGCTAAAATAAAATTGATATAATAATATTCTGAAAGCAAAAATGCAAACAATCAAGTTTAAATAAAATCCTTTTGATAGTATATAATAAGTCACTTTCCCTATCCTATACTAGGTCACTTTCCATCCTTCAATCCACAAAGAAGCTGGAAAATTATAAACCCAGAAGCACTGTGAGTATTACAACATGTTCTGAAACCATATATCTATCTAGCATCATTCTTCTACAGTATTGAAATGAGACGAGACAGATTGAATTACATCCTTCTAAAGACATTCAAACTAAAATACTTGAAACATAATGATCTTAAACACCAGTTGAATACTTGAATGAGTACACCAGTTTGGGAAACAGGCAGAAGCAGAACAAATTACAACCTTCTAAAGACATTCAAACTAAAATACTTGAAACATAATGATCTTAAACACCAGTTGAATACTTGAATGAGTACACCAGTTTGGAAAACAGGCAGAAGCAGAACAAACCGCAGATTCCATCAACATAAAACCGTTTGACAACAATTTTAGACAAAGAATGAAGTACCACTCGTTGCCCTACTCTGCGTTGTGATCAAGATATAAAAAGGATGTGATCGAGATACAAAAAGGATTCGGTAGAAGTTATATCAATTAACCTTTTGCATAGTTAATGCACAACGGTAGCAAGAACCTCAATCTATCTTTACTGATGAGAACAAGTAGTGCACAAAGTAGAATGACATAAGAAAGCCGATGGTGCCGGTTGACAACATGATTGCAATGGCCATGAGCAGTGAATAGCCAAGGTAAAGCGTGGCTGAGACTGGTCCACTCAAACTCTGCAGGTCGAAGACCAAGTAGTTGATGGAGTATAGGAAGACATAAAGAGCCACAGAGCCTGAAGCAAAGAATGCCTTCCACCACCATTGCCAATCTTCCACACATAGATGCATATAAGTGAGGACAACAGACACTTCAGCACAAACGATAATTAGCAATAGAAGAACAACCAACAGGAAACCAAAAACATAATAGAACCTCCCAAGCCAAATACTTGAAAGGATGAAGAAAAGCTCAATGAAGAGGGTTCCAAATGGAAGAGTTCCAGCACCAAGAACAAGAAGCCACGATGGGTATTTACGAGCAGGAATTTCCCTTGGAATCTGGTTAGTGCGCACAGGATATTCAATCGGCTGAGCTTTTGTCCCCATAAATCCTCCAATGAGGGTAAGAGGTACTGAAATGCAGAACCAGAGGAAGAACAGCTCAAAATACAAGGAAATGGGTATGGCACCAGTACTGTTACTGCTCCATAGAATGAAATTTAGTACTGTAAGAATAATGAAAGCAATTCCAGGAAAAAAACATGCAGCCAACCAGGAAATTGATCTCCACCCTTCCGCTGTTCCTTTTATTGTCCTCCAAACACGTACGCTGACGTAGCCTGCAGCAATGCCTAGGATAAGATACAAAAGGATCATCCCAGTTAGCAGCATTCCTCGGGATGCTGGTGACATAAAGCCAAGCGCCGCAAAAACAATAGTAACACCACCCATTCCAAGAATTTGAACCCCATCTCCGACCATCACACAGAGAAGCTTCGAGCAATAAGGCTCCCTAAACACATCACCCACAACAAGCTTCCATCCAGAGAGCTCCTCATTCATCTGAGCTTGAGTCTCTTTGTCCAGTTCCTCGTACCTAGTCAAGTCCCTTCTCACAGTTCTTAGGAAAATGACAAAAACAATACCAGCAAGGAAAGAAATAACCATGAGAGAGTTTAAGATTGAGAACCAATGAACACGGGAACCCTCCATCTTCAAATAAGCATCCCAACGTGATGGCCACCTTATATTACTTTTCACGAATTCAACCTCGTATGTGAACGATATCCTTTCCTGCTCTCTTATCACTTGATACTTTTCAAGCTCAGTAGGGCAGTTTATAGGCGAAAGAGTATCATACATTTTGTGCTTTGCCATGACCTCCGGATCATATTTAATACTACAGGGGACAACCTGAAAACCAACTATTTCATACCCGGAAGCCTTTTTCTTGTCAGACTCGGAAATAACACCCAAACCCTCCTCTCCAGTCCCCACAATTTGGACCCCACTTCCTTCATATTCATGAACCAAGACCGTGAATTTAAGGTGGTTAATGATGTAATCTGCACCGCCATCAGGTGGAGTGTATCCAACAGGGAACCCCGTCCACTGAATTTTTACACCATTTTGGTTTGTAAACCTCATAACAGGCAAGTTGTCAAGGATCATATTCACTTGATACAGATCCCGCGTCCTTTGTTTAAGTAGCTTCACCTCGTGCTCATTCAACGGGGACGCAGTACAGAGGTAAACCGTCTCGTTAACATTCATTCGGAATCGATACGGCGAGTTATCGATCTGATCTCCCATCAGAAGTTCTCCAAGATTCTCAGCACTTTTCTTTATACCACCGACAGGTGGGCAGTAAGGGAGGCTGTAGTAGCTGAAGGGAAGCTCAGTTTCAATCGAAGTCAACGAATTAACTTTGGCTAATATCGGATCTTTATTTGAATAAGTGTGCATATAGCTTCCAGGGAGGTAAAACCCATTGGTAACTTGAACAAAGACGACGACAAAAGGGAAAGCCCAGGAGCAGAAGAAGGGTTTTCGCAACTCCATTTCCTCCAAACTTAAATGCAATACAACAACAAGCTAACACTAACACCACCACCACCACCACAACCGGTGCAGTCAATACCAAATCTAGACACAAGAGTAAAAGAAAATTCAACATCCATGCCAAAGATAATAGAAACAAAAAGAAATAACAAAACTCAAAGCATATAGCATAAAAGGGTTCTTATCAGATCCATGAGTGAACAAAAATCAAAGCATCAAATATGTACTGATAACATTACATAAAAATGTAAACAAAAACCCAGAAAACAATTCAATAGACAGCCACGGGTACCATAAGTTGCAACCCAAACAAACAGAGTAGATAAAGAGAAACGAAAAACCGCTAGATCTAGGAAAGTCGTCGTTTATCCGCTAACAGAAAGACATAGTGAGAGATCGGAGAAACCCACCGTGGAATTTTGCCGATATATTGAGTTTGAGAGAGAGAGAGAGAGGGAGAAGGGGGAGAGATCGCAACGAACTGATGATTCTTGTGTAAGAGTCGTAGTCGCAATGTGAGTGAAAAAGAATCAGAAAGGCGTCATCAAAAAGATCATTGGGTTGGGCATTCTATTCCTATGTGCCTTTTGCTTTCTACGCCCTAGTCATTACTAACTGCACCTCGTCCTAGGACTATGGGAAGAACAAGAGATGAAAAAATACCAAGGAAAGAAGAAAAAGGAGAAAACGAGTTACAGGAAAAGTTTGTTCTGAAAACTTTTTCTGTAACATAATTCATATATTTTAAAAAGTTTATTATAAAATATTCATTCTAAAAACATTGCTCCAAAAAGATTGTTTCATAATACATGTAAGTTTTTTTGAAGATCTTTTCTTAAAATTTCATTTTAAAAATTCTATTCTAGAAATCTTATTTTAGAATTTTTATTCTCAAAATTCTGTTCCAAAATTCTCTTTTCAAAAATCACACTCTCAAAATTCTGATTCAAACATCATTTGAAAATTCATAATACATCATCTAAAATCATTTTTACAAATAATATAGAACTATTTTGAAAATTATGGAATTACACAACAAATTGTCTGGTGAAGGAAGAAAAAGTCTTCCAATGTTGGGATGAATCTACTTCTTTGTATTTTTTTATCTCTTAAATTTAAGTGAAAATTAAAATTAGAATTTTTTTTCAAAAGCTCAACCCAATTTAATCTTTCAACTTTAAAAATATATGAATCTAATCTTTTTAATCAAATTTTATTAAATTTATTTGACATTTCAAATGCATTTCATTATAATATTTGAGTTCTTTACAATTTTTGACATATTTGATAGTTGAGAAAACATTTAAAAGCTCAAATAAATTTAACAATTTTTTGTTAAAATGATTAAATTGACCCAATTATAAAGATGAAAGATTAAATTAGTCTAAAATTTTAAAAAAGGATTAATTCTAATTTTCGTTAAAAATTAAAGGATAAAATCATATTTAACCTTTAATAAATGTATATCTTTTCTCCTTTTTCAATATTTTTTTTTTCAAATATTTTTTTAATTTTCAAATTATCTTGGTTGAAGATTCTTCTTTTCAAAACCAAGATACCCTTCTAAATTCTTTAATTATTTGAAGTACTATGAAAATTTGAATATTACCCTTACTTTTGTGATACATGTGTAATGTTTTATTTTTCTATCATTTCATACACGAATTTATCATGTTACCTTTTATTCTTATTTAAATTTGTATCGGTCATCCTTGGTTTTTTTCCGATTGAATGTTTTTTTCTCTCCATTTCTCCACTCATTTGTTTAATCTTCCCCTTACTTCTTTCTTGTAACCCTTGTCTTAGGTTTTCTTATTTTTATACACATCGTGCATGAAAAGGAAGGCACTATGGAAGATGGTTTTGACGATTGGAGGTCTAGAGGTTCAATGTTTGACAAGAGGAATAGTCGGTAACTTATTTGCTTTTCACTCAGAATCCAAAATGTTTGTTTATCTTCTTTTGCGATTACTTTCTTTCCTACTTCTTTCATTTCCTATATATGTGTCTTTGTTTTCATGAATTTTGTGAAATTGAAAATCTCTTCCACTATCCGTTAAACTCTATTCATATGCTGTAGGTTGTTTTACTCCCAAGTTTTCATTGTAAGAAATATAAAAATGAGAAAAAAAGGCGTTCAACAATTGAAGGAGTAAAAGATTCAACTTTTAACTATATCAAGAACATGAGTAAGTTGTTTTTTACTAAAATTAGTTTTTTCATTTTAGTTGAAGAAATTGATCAAAGACAATGACAATGTTTATTTGTTTGAGACTATGCCTTTCTTGCAAGAGAAGACCTCATATACCAACATCTAAAACATCACACTCTCTTTCAAATTTTTTTTAAAGTTTGATAAAGTTGAGATAGGTGCATGTGTTAGTTTGTCTTTGAGACTATCAAAAGCCTCTTGTTGTTCCGTTTCCCACCTAAACCCCATATCTTTCTTAATAATTTCATTTAATGGGGATGCTATGGTGCTAAAATCCTTGACAAACCTCCTATAGAAATTAGTCAATTTCTAATGGCCTTGACTTTTTCTTCATCAACTTGCACTCCTTTAGAGCTAACTACAAAACTTCATTTGTACAAAAATGCATTTTTCCATATTGACATATAGTTTCTCCTTCCTAAGCACTTCTAAAACTTCTCTTGTGGTTTGTTATATATCAATATGTCATCAAAATACACAACAACAAACTTACCGATAAAATTCATCAACACATGATTCATCAATCTCATAAAGATACGACGTGCATTGGTTATCCCAAAAGGCATAACCATCCATTCGTAAAAACCAAATTTAGTTTTGAAAGCAATTTTCCATTCATCTCCCTTTCTCATCCTAATTTAGTGACAACCACTTTTCAAATCTATCTTTAAAAACTAACAAGCACCATGCTGAGCACAAGTCAATTATGTGACAAACATCTTCCCTTCCATTGATAATGTTTTGTTAGTAGATGACCTTAAACATAATCTACTGAGCATAAGTCAATTATATGATAATGGATACAATGTTGTATTTGAAAAAGGCTAATGTAAAGTATTAGACGATAAGAGTTCAGTAATATTTACAACTAATAGGTAGGGTAACTTGTATAAAATAAACCTAGATGAACTTCATACTTAAAGTGTTTCAAGTCTAGTATCTATGAAAGATGAGATAATATCATAGCACAATAACTGTGGACATGCAAGTATGAGACTAATCTCAAAGTTGTAACGTCATGATCTCGTAAGAGGATTTCCTGAAGTATCATACAATGATACAATCTTCTGTAGTGCTTACATGAAAGACAAATAGGTCATAGAGCCTTTTAAAAGTAAAAATATTGTTTCTACGAATTGACCTCTAAAGCTTGTTCGTATAGATATATTTAGACTTACAAGAACAACGCCTATGAGCGGTAAACACTATGGACTAGTAGTAGTTGACGATTTCTCTAAGTGGAGTTAGGTACTATTTCTAACTAATAAGGACGAGGCATTTGATGCCTTCTGCAAACTCTATAAAAGGATAGAAAATGAGTTTTTCCAAAAACAATTGCAAAAACTCTGGCCTTAAGCACAACTTTTCAACTCCAAGGACTCCACAACAAAATGGAGTCATTGAGAGGAAAAACAAGTCTTTACAAGAGATGGCCAGAATAATGTTAAATGCTTTTAACTCTCCTAAGCACTTCTAGGAAGAAGCAGTCAATACTACATGCTATCTTCATAACAAAGTTTACATTTGGTCAATCATTAACAAAATGCCTTCTGATTTGTGGAAAGACAAAAGGCCCAACATGTCTTACTTCCATCCCTTTGGATGTCAATGCTTCATTTTGAACACTAAGGACAATTTGGAGAAGTTTGACTCCAAAAGTGATGAAGGAATCATGCTTGGCTATTCAGAATCATTAAGAGCGTTCAAAGTCTACAACTCTAGAACCTTGAAAGTCAAGGAAGCCATTCATGTGAAGTTTAATCATGAGCCTAACCTAAATAAGTCAGAGCTAGGCAACTCCTTTTCTAAATTGCAGATAGACGATTCTTAGTCTAAGGAGGCAAATGCATCTTCTTCATCAAATATAATCAATGGCCAAGGAGAAAATCATCAGGAAAATCCACTCAATGATACATCTGAAGGAAGGAGGGAACCTAACAATCTACACCGCCTAATAGTCAAGGATCATCTCTTAGAAAAGATCATAGGAAATCTGAATGAGCATGTGAGAATAAGAGCATATCACAAGCAACCTACCACAACTCTCATATCTCAAATAGAGCCATTAAACGTCAATCAAGCTTTGAAAGATAACTCTTAGGTATAAGCCATGAAAAAAGAACTGGATCAATTCAAGAAAAATGAGGTATGGGAACTTGTTGAGCTACCTCAAGGAAAACATGTAGTCGGAGCTAAATGAGTTTATTGCAACAAATTGGATGAAGACGGAAGAGTCATCAGACACAAAGCAAGACTGGTTGCAAAAGACTATTCACAGCAAGAAGGAATTGACTACACCGAAATCTATGCTTCGGTAGCAAGGTTAAAAGCCATTCACATTCTTTTATTATTCGCAGCGTTCAACAAGATCAGACTTTATCAAATGGACGTCAAGAGTGCATTCCTAAACGACGATATTAAGAAAGAAGTGTATGTGGAACAACCTCTAGGCTTTGAATGTCCAATCAATCCCACACACGTTTTTAGACTTAATAAGTCTCTATATGGATTAAAACAAGCGCTAAAGCTTGGTACGAAAGGTTTAATCTCATCCTTATTAAGAATGGTTTCACGATAGGTCATTTAGACACCACACTATTAAGAAAAAAATGTCAATCAAGATTTCATCATTATTCAAATATATGTTAAGGACATTATATTCGGTACTACTAATGAGGAATTATGTTACGTATCCGGGTAGGAGACATAGCCAGAACAATCTCTCACGCACTCTCACAGACAAATAGATAATAGAAAATGGATGGATAAACCTCTTTTATTGATAAGAATAACTGAATCAAATAGAACAAACAATAATTGGGAGTATAACCTCCGTCAATTATTCTGGAGCATAACTTCCTTTACAAAACTCTCAAATCAAAAACATACCTTTAACCCTAGACTCTAGCTTTATTTATACTAATTGTTTCTTAAATAAAATATTTCCCTAGAATAAAATATTTCTCTAGTATAAAATCTTTCCCTAGAATAAAATATGAATATTGTTCTAAATAAAATATTTCCCTAAGATATATTCTTATTTACTCTAATTATTTCTAAATATTTCCCACCTATCCTAACTGTTGTCCTAGTTAGGATAGTCACTCTTCAACCGATCGGGTCCAGCTCCCGTTCGGTTTTGCTTCCCCTGCACCCTACTGTTTGGCTCCAGCTCTTCACCGCCTTCCATCGTTCGGCATGACCTTTCCATGCCTTCCACCGTTCGGCTCGACCTCTCCCTGCCTTCCACCGTTCGGCTTGCTTCCCCTTGCCTCCTACCGTGCGACGCCCCCTTGCCTCCTATCGTTCGGCTCCCTTCTATCCTATTACCCAATATCCTATCAAATTATGCCAAGACTTCTCCATCATGATGCAAGACGAATTTGAAATGAGTATGATGGGTGAGATGAAATTCTTTCTCAGAATACAAATCAAGCAAGAAGAATACGCAATCTATATTCATCAGATGAAGTACATTAAGGAGTTGCTGAAAAAGTTCAAAATGGATGAAGCAAAGGAGATGAGAACTCTAATGCATCCAACAACTACCTAGGGCTAGACGAAAGCTCAACAAAAGTGGACAACACTACATATCGACAAATGATAGGTTCACTTTTGTATCTCACTACGTCTAGACATGTTCAACATCTACCTATGTGCAAGACTTCAGTTAGATCCCAGTGAAACTCATCTTAACGTTGTTAAACAAATATTTCGCTATCTGAAAGGAACAACCAATCTTGGTACATGTTATAAAGAGAGCAATAGCTTAGTTAGAAGGCTATTGTGATGCTGATTACGCTGGAGAAAAAGTAGAGCGCAAGAGCACAAGTGGAAGTTGTCATTTCATCGGAAGAAACTAGTATCGTGGCTAGGGATGGCAACGAGGCGGGTCGGGTACGGATAGTGCCTACCCGCAACCCGACCCGATAAAAAAAATTCACCCGCTACCCGACCCGCTACCCGCACGGATACCCGCTTTTGCGGGTATTTTAAAACCCACGGATACCCGTGGATATCCGTGGATACCCGCAAATATTAAAAAAAGAATATTTTAATATATTATTAAAATAAAATTTAAATACAATTACAAAAAATATATAAAATATAATATAAATTAAATTAAATTTAAATTTAAATTCAATTTTAATTAAATTTAATCTTGTAAAATATAAATTAATGTTAATTTTAATTAAATTTAACTTAATAAAATATAAATTAAACCTTTATTTTTATTTTTTGCGGGTAGCGGGTATCCGCGAGTACGGATAGTATAATACCCGCACCCAACCCGTTTATAAGCGGGTATTAAAATATCCGCTACCCACGGGTTGCGGGTAGTAAATATCCGCGGGTATCAACTATCCGTCGCGGATTTTATCCGCGGATATCCACGAACGCGGATTTTTTTGCCATCCCTAATCGTGGCTAAGAAAGAAGTAAAATACGATTACATTATCAACAACAGAAGTTGAATATATATTTGTCGCTCACTACTGCTCACTACTACTGTGGATCAAGAATCAATGGGAAGATTATAACTACTTTGAAGGTAAGATCCCTACCTATTGTGATAATAATGTTGTAATTAGTTTATCTATGAACCCTACATTATATTCACGCGCAAAATATATTGAGGCCAAACATCACTCCATACACTAGTGCAGCGAGGGGCTTTTACCGCGGTTCATTTTCACTATACGTCGCGGTTTTAGAACCGCGGTATATGCAGCCGCGGTAGTAAGTCAGAGACTTTATGCCGCGGTTATACCCGCGGTATATAGGTTGCGGGATATGCCGCGGTTGTCGAAGGAACCGCTGCCTAAATCCATTTTTTTTAAAAAAAGAAATAAAATTTCGACTATATGTCGCGGTTCAACCGCGGCATATAACTCAAGAATATGCCGCGGTTAGTGTTAAAACCGCGGCCATATGTCTCGTTTTTAAAAAAAAACGAAACACTATATGCCGCGGTTGTGGTTAGAACCGCGGCATATTCCCCTGCAGTTTTTTAAAATTGCAGGTCTGTTTTTGTGATATCCACTACCACAAAAACAGACCTGCATATAAAAACATGTACACAAATTCAATTTGAACATAACAAACACATGTTCAAATGTATTTCAACATCAAATAAAGTACAAAGTCTAAGAAAATTCTATCTAATCAAATGCATTGTTTAAATTTAAGAGCTATTGTATAATCTAACTATATACTTCGCAGCAGCGTTCCTAATGAATAATAGTGACTTCTCAGGAACAGGTGTAGTAGTCTTGAATCTCTGCAAAAGACAATTCATTTTAGTTAGTGTATATGAATTAACATTTGTTAAAAAATTAAAATTTGTTAAAGTTAAATATTACCGTTTCCCAACGACTTGTGATGTGAGAACGAACAATATGGGTCATCCAATACATTACATAGTATCCACACTCATATGACCCATTTTGTCTGTTACACTACAATATATCACCACAGTTGATAATAGTTAGTGAATAACATTTGTTATAAAACAATTATAACAAAGTATGAGATTAGTATATGTCAAACCTTGAGAGAAATCCAAGCAATTTTTCTACTATTAACAATTGATCTCCCTCCCATCATCATACTTGCTGGAATAGAACTGTATATAAAAAAAGGTTTTAGCATTCAGTTATATAACAAAGAAAGTCCAAACATTGAGGTTCTTACCAATCAATTGCTTGTTTGAGTTGTGTGGGAGGAGGCCTGTGCAATGAGCAGAACCACAAAGCATAATTGTCTTGCATAGACATAACAAGAAGTTGCCAATGGCGCCTGAAATTCATAATAACGTAACTATTAAATATTAAAATCACATATGGAACATTATTATGTTAACAAAGTTGACTTACCCGGATACATAAGGCAAAAAGTATATTTTCTTGCCCCTTCCAAAACTTCTTATCAGACTCATGTTGATATGCTCAAAATCATTTGATTCATGAATTGATTGGGGATCAATGAATCCATAATCATCAGAACGCCCCAACTTATTAGTGACCCCAGACATATACCTGAAATCAAAAATTAACTTTGATAAAAGGATACTTGATATACAAATGAATTTTATATATAAATAATTGGTCATAGACTTACATCGTCCATAGTTGAATAATTGAAATATTCAACTCTTGTGTTCCCGATGCAAGCTCACAGACATCTTGAGTATTAAGGTATATTGGGACCTCAGAGCCTTGCCCAAATACATTAGCATCATACTCAACCTCCAAAGGCTTATCATCAAGGATGTCAGCAAGTAGATGCAATGAAGAAAGAGGGTCATCCTCAGATAGAGGAATCTTCTCTTGTGCCTGCGTCTGTTGTTACATGAAAAGATAAGATAAGTTTTGACATCAAAAACCTTTAAAATTGAGAAGTGTAAAGAATAATTTCATACCGAGGGGTCAGAAACTGGTTTAACCAAAAATTTAGGCCAACTGATAAACGACTTATATGCTTGTTCCACAGTGAAAATCTCTTCCGTGGACAGAGGAACCGAGGCATCTGGTATGATCATTTCATCCACTGAGACCTTCACCTCATCCTCTAATAGTTGCATACCATGACATACAGTCGCTGACCTAAACTCTGTTCCACGAGCTACCAGCACCATCTCAGTATCCTCTAAAATGTATAGCAGACATGGACTACCATCGTCCATGTCATCCTCTGGGATGGCTGATGTGGAACAACTTCCTTTCGCGCTTCTCCCTGTCAGAGTAAATGTTAGATTATACAAAAGATAGAAATAATTGCACATAAATGTTTATTAAGTTTACCTGTGGGAGGGGGAGGGATAACATGTTCCTCTATAGGAGACGGCACCGGGTGCATGCTCTGAAACTGCTGCTGGTATAGCATCTGGAATTCAGCCCTCACCTCGGCCCTGATCTCCTCTCTAAGGTCTTGTCGGACCTTTTTTGTGATCTCTTCTGTCATCCTTTGTGTATCGCTGTATGAATATGAAGGCTGACGAGAAGAGCTCCCAAAATAATCTGTAATTCCTACTCCAGGACCTGCACCACGTACACGTCCAGGGTGCTCAGGTCGTCCAATCGTAGCAGCAAGAATATCCTGGCGACCCTCTGGAGTGAATTGGCCTTGGGAGCTCTGCTCAACCAAGGTGTCCTGTAACATTACAAAACACCACTATTCTTTAAATAGTTTAATGTAGTATGTATAATGACAATACTTATTATTTTAGGAACAGTGATAACTTACAATTCTTTCAAAAATCTCTCGTGCAGTGTCGGAAGAGTAGGTGCCCGATGGTCGCATACGGGCCAACTTCCATTTCTCATGTCTAGACGGTGGAGAAGGAGGCTGAGGAGGGCTACCACCCTGAGATGGTGGTATAACATCTGTCTTTTGCTTGAGGATTTTCTCCTCAAGCTTCCTATACCCACCACGAGATAATAGGTGGGGGGTTTTGTTGTGAGCACTTGTTCCTTGTGCTTTGCTTCTAATTGCCTGTCACATACACATTAATTAATTAGTTCATATGATATATATTTGTTAATGAGGAATTGAACAATATGAACTACACAAACCTGCCATTCCTCTGACATCCGACTCTCTTTAAAAAGCCGCCAAGTCTCCTCATCAATGGACTTATATGCACTACATGGACTTTTATGTTTAAGGTGTCCAAAGATGTATCTTGATGTCAACTTGCTTTTAAAGTTTCTGAAATTTTCTGCAACAGTTGACAAACACTTATTTCTAAGTGATGTGACATTTGGAATGTCAAATGTCATCTGAAAAAAACATAATAAAGTTGTATTAGTACAAAATTATCAATATAAACAAATTTTAATTCAAATTCTATTAACTAACTTACCAATATATCTTTCCAAATAATGTTCCGATCAACCTCGGACACATGATCAAAAGATGGAACGAGAATGCTAATCTTATCACGTGCCACTACTCCAAGGTATGATCGGAAGTCATCTGCATAAGGGCCAGTTGCCACACCCGTGGTGACATTCACATTCACCGGAGTTCTTTCACCACTATTTTTCCTGATCGATAGTTGTTTCATCCTAGTGGGTCCTCTAGTGATTTTGGTTGGGGGAGCCTCATCCCCTGAAGAATGTGGATGATCAGCCATATATCTGTCAAAATAAATAACAACATTAAATTTTATTTCAAGACTTATGTAATATCATATAAATTAACAAAACATGTAATAGTAATCATAGGAAATGTATACAGAAATTGAAAATTCATACATAAAGATATGGATTCATCATATGTATATTCCCTCATCATGATCTGACCGAATTGCATGTAAATCATCGTCAACATGAGCTTTGGCAACATTTTCTGCTCCAACATCGCGGATCATGTCCTCTAATTTGTCTTCATCCGGTCGATCTTCTTCCATGGTGGAATTAGTTACATTTACACTTTGAGAGTCAGTGGGAAAATCCATTTCTTCGCCGTGCCAGATCCATGTTGTATAGCATCTTAGAAAACCATCACATATAAGATGTTCTCTAATTTGAGTTGCGTTCAACTTTCTCCCATTCAAACAGTTCACACAAGGACATCTAAACTTCACTTCATCATCACTTCTCCCCTCATTACGTTGCGCAAATTGTATAAATTCCTCTACACCTCTCTCGTACTCAGCACTAATACGTGGTAAATTAATCCAATTTCGATCCATATTCCTAAATATTACATAAAAAGATAACCTACTAAAAATCAAACATGCAATTTCATACATATCATTGAAACTTAGTGAATAATATTTTAAGGTTTATAAATAATACAAGAACTACAACACACATTACAAAAACTATAGCAAAAACCATACCATACATTACCAAAACTATAACAATTTCATGCATTATCAAAATTAAAGCAAAAATTATATCATACATTGCCAAAATATAGAAACTTCATACATTACCAAAACTATAGCATTATTCAAAAACTAATGAAGAAATCACGTTAAGAATGCAAAAGGGCATAATTACCTGGAAGAGGAACCGCGAAAACGCTTGGTGCAAAAAAAACGAAATCGCAGCGGAGAGGGAATGACGCGTTTCAAAGGATTTTGATCGGCTAAAACTGTTTTTTATCGTCACAAATGAGAAAGGACCGAACAATTTCAAGTTTAAACGGTGAAAAATGAGTAATCGGAGATGATGGGAGTCGGAGGGAGGGAGAAAAAACGCGAAACAGAGCGCTTTCGGGAAGAAGACGATCATTGTTCCAAGTTTTAATTTTTAACTCTGAACGGGGGAATCTACCGCGGTTCCCTACGTAACCGCGGTATAATATACGTATATGCCGCGGTTCCCTACTTAACCGCGGCATATACTTATTAAATAAATAATCCGAAATGGCATTTTTGAAATTATTTTCAAACTATATGCCGCGGTTCAGCGGGCAACCGCGGCATATACCTCGAAATATTTCAAATATATATTAAATTAATTTTAGATAGGAGATTATGTCGCGGTTGCTCGTAGAACCGCGGCATATACCCCTGTAACGTGCTGAACACAACTGCCTCCCCAACTGCCTTTTGGATAATTTCAGTAGATGACATGGGTATATGCCGCGGTTCTTCTGCTGAACCGCGGCATATACCCCTGTAACTTCTGAAATTCTCTGACTGGCAGAGAAGTTGAGAAGTTACAGCAATAAATTGGCAGGGGTATATGCCGCGGTTCTTTAGAGAATCGCGGCATATACCCATGTTATTTAATTTTTTATTCACACGTGGCGTCAAAGGGGATGGTTGACTGGGGTATATGCCGCGGTTCCCCTCTTAACCGCGGCATATATGTTCGATTTATTTACAAAACTGCCACCGCGCACCATTATGCTGCGGTTTCCGTTGAACCGTGGCATAATGTGCGCTGTAAAAACCCAATTTTTTACTAGTGATATGTGATCATGTTAACAAGGGTACTGTGGATTTATAATATGTAAACACAAATTATCAACTAGCTGACATCTTCACTAAAGTGTTCGGAGTACCATCGACTGAGAAGAAGGTTTCACATTGAATTAACCATTGTTTCACACCATCACCATTGAAGCGAGGAAAATTCAACCTAGCCAGACGCGTATTCCAAAAATAAGGGCGAGGTTGATTACCATTATTGGGGGAAAACATGGTTGTCCCCGGTTACTAATCATCTCCTCAATATTGTTCTTCAAAGAAGCGCCAATGTCAATGAAATCGGGCCTCCAACAAAGTTTCCAACTCCAAGAAACGGGACTCCATTGAAGCTTTGAAGTTGTCAAAATCATCACGAATAGAACGTGAATTTGCGAGCCATGGTGAAGACGTGGGTGGAAGGTCACCTCCTGATACCAATTGTTTGTGGTTCTTCTAGGAAGACTAAAGATCTCGAACAAGAACCAAGAGGGTAGGGAATTCAAAGATTAGAATTGAATCCGAACAAGAAGATATTGACTTGGAAGACTGTAAGACTTTTGATTGAATGCCTTGATACTGTATTAGATCATACAATTTATTTATATAGCAGAAAAGCTAGAGTTTAACTAACTCAGTAAACTAACAGAACTAACGAACTCCCTACTAACATCCTATAACAGGTTCTTCGATACCCTTGAGCGCAAAGTAGTCAAGGGAGGTGGTGATCCATTACGGAGGCATGAGAGGCTGAGTACGAAGTCACCGCAGGTTCTTGAGTTACTTTCTTTTACCCATTTTCTGTTTCCTTGAACTCAATACATTGTACACTTTTTTTTTCTTTGAAATAAAATTTGAGTTTTTCTTCTGTCTTAATTAAATCAACAAAGTTACATTTGTTTTAGATTTTCTTGCAAAATTTATGTTTTATGCCCTTTATTTTGTGTTTCTTGCATTGTGATGTTCTAGTCTAGACCATTAGACGTTCATATAGTTTAATTTGTTGATGCCCATTAGCATTGTATCCTGTTCTTACCATTGTTAATTCAAGTTCTGCATTTTATTTTTCCAGCATTCATGATTTTGGTTTATGTTCGTCTACATTTCTTGTTATTTCAGAATTAAAAATCCTGGGTTGGCTAAGTTGAATGTTAAAATTTGGATGTTTTGGTTCTGCTTAATAGCCTATAGGACCCCGAAGTGGGCCTATGTTGCAGAAGATGTCTTCTTGACACAGATTTTTGTTCAATATACTGATTAAAACAAAATTTGGTCTTGAGTTAAGATTTGCTTTGTTGTATTATTACATTGAAATTCACAGGTCCTCCTTTCTGCATTGTTTTCTTTAAAATACTTCATTGCCTGGATCTGTTTGTAGCATAGTTAATGATTCAAAATGATTAATTCTAGGGTCACTCACTTTTTGCATTTTTAGCATTTTATTCCTTACATTGCATCAATTTTGCATCTGCATTATATTCTTGGTTTTATTTCTGCCCATGCATACCATGAAATGCATCTTGTAATTCAAGTTCTCTATATAAAAGTTTGGGTTTTTGTTTAGTGCAAATTAGCTGTTTTGTAAGGTAATTTCCTTGAATTGTGCATCTCATTTAGTTTTAGGTTATAATTTCCATTCAATGCATCTTTTAAGACTTGTGGGGATTACTAACTTTCTGTTTTGGGTAATTGGCACTGAATCATGGTTTATTCCTGCAATTTGAACCCAATTGGCATAGCATATTAATTTCCAGCTTCATTCATGATCTTCCAGACCCATTTAGATTTAGCATTGCATTTCAGTTTTATAGGTACTCATTGAAATTTAAAAAAAGATGGTGTGCAGCTAGAAATTAATGGATACAGGAAGCAATGTCGTATAACTCTTACATTGACTAGCGGTTATCATACACTAATTTGATCCAATTGCAAATTAGTTAATAATTAACTCTATATTTTGTTTTACTTTTTACTCTTAACATTCATATGTTTTATTCACATTTATATAATTTTTTATATTAAAAAATATAAATAGATGACATTTAATAAGGACGGTCAACTAACTTTGCATGTTGTAAAAGAACCTTGAAAATCCTATTCTTACGAATTTCGAAGATTAAATTGTGTCGACATATTTTATTTCTTAAACAATGAATTTAAGAGATTAAAATTACATTTTACCATATTTGTTAGAGAAAAATAATATTTTAAGTTTAAATTATAAAAGTCGAATTATTTTTAAAGTTTTAGAGATTTTAAACATAATTAATTTACAAAGGTGGTTTTAGTAACTAAACCTATTTTTGCTTTGTATTTCCATTTTCCGATGAAATTTCCTTTTAGACGCATCCACAAAGCTTTGAAACCGTTGGATCTTAAATCAACAGCGGTTATTCGCCTAAATGACGTGTCCTCTGTAAGAAGATAATCATACAAATACTTAGAACAAAGAATGAGGGAAGTGAAGTAAAAGCGCTGTTGGGCCTTGACCAATCATTTTCTAAATGGAACGAACATTCCGCCTCTATCTTCTCCTCCTCTTCACGGCGGCGCTAGCGGCAGCGAATGGCGGCGCTGAACACAACCTCACTTCAGGCGGGCTGTTATGGTCCCCTGCCACGGAAGAGTCCGATCTTCCCCCGGCGACTGATGACCCCGACTCCGACGGCGGGTTTTCCTCACTCGACGGCATGTTGCAGTGGGCTATAAGTACGTACTTAAAGTTAGGTTTAGTTATTTCTTTTTAGTTCAGTTATTTATTTTATTTATTTTGCTCATATTAAAAAAGGTTGAGTTCTTTCATTTGCTGTGGCGCGCGCATAATATAATCTATAACCATAATTTAGTTACGGAAGAATTAATCCGACGGAGGAAATGCACCTTCCAGAATCTCAAGCCTTGTTTTTCACGCTTTACGATTTATATGAACACTTTAAAGGAGACTACATTAGCTATTATATTCCTTAAATAAGTGGAAAATCATCAAAAATTCATTTGGAAGAGCACTTTGATTCCATTGAACATGAGTTCAATTTTCAGTCTAGAACAGGTTAACCAATTATTAAACATCAATTATATGACTTTTAAAATGGGTTGTTTATCTTGTTTTTCTATTGATTCTTTGCAGGAAAAGTACATTGTGTATACATAAACAATAATTAAGCAATTGTGCTTGTGTAAGAAAAGTTATGTCAAATGCTCCAACGACGAATGCAGTGTCTTATTTTTAAGCAACACACAAGCAACCACGTTCTAGATATTCTAAGTATAGAAAATAACTTCTGGTTTGATAACAGTTATTAATTTGTTTTCCTTGAATTCGTTGCTATAAATAATCATTTTTTAAATATCTTTGCAAAGGTCATTCTGAACCCGAAAAGCTAAAGGAATCAGCAGAAGCTCAGCAACGACTTTCACCAAGGGAGCTAGAGAAACGTTCATTGGAAATAAAGGTGCACGGCACTTGCACTGAAACTACTAATTCAACTAATTTTTCTTCTGTGCGTTTGTGTGTGGTACTTTGTATGTTTTTATTCACTTACCTGAGGGATTATGGTGGCGATCAAATAGGAAATAATGGAGAAAATAAAGATGCCTTCTGATGCTGAATTGATGAAGATCGCTATAAGGGACTTGAATAATGTGTCTACATCCCTGGAAGATAGGCGCCGTGCTTTACAGGAGCTTCTTGAGCTTGTTGAGTCGTTAGATAATGCAAATGGTAGGTGTATATGAATTTATTTCAAATACCATACCGCGTACCCATGAATAAAAATGGAAGACCGCAGCTGAATTGGCTGTGTTTGATGTGGTGATGCAGTTTTGGGGACCTCCAGGCCATGGTATAACAGCTGCAAATTGCAGTCCAATAAGTGTTCATATCATTTTGGTTGAATTGGATGCTAGTATGCTGTACGAGTTTTCTTTCTTATAATTCTGAAGGACTTGATGCATGCTGTAGAAAAGTTATTTTTAGTTATCTCCAAATAAAACATGTATTAGCACTCTTTCCGACACACTCTATTTGGGTGTGATTCACATGGGATTCCATAATTAGGTGGGTCTTGTGCGCCAAATTCATATAACTCATGTGGGTCCCTTAAACTAAATTAGTGAAATTCAGTAGAACTACAACCAATAAGACTGGCTATTGGAAATATTGTTAGTGAATAGAGAGTGTGTTGCTCGAGGTAGTTATCTCCAAATAGATTCTTTGTAATTTAGAAGCCTCAAAATTTGCCTTTATCCCTTGAATCTTGTTAATATGATTTCCTCTTTCATATTGTTTTGCGAAACTTTGTAAACAAATTGAAAAGAAAATCAGGTCATAAATTTAGAACAACAAATAGAGGAACAGTGCAAGATTTTAACTTTATGTGTTTTTCTATCGATTGATTGATATGTCAAGACCGGACAGTAGCATGTGTTCTTTATATGTGGTACAAAAGAGCATTAGTTAAGAGCTTTCTTGGTTTTTTTCCACCTCGTAGAATTCTTTTTTCCTATGTAATGGTGCATTTCTGATAGATGTTCCCATGTCTGTCAGATTTAAACAAACTTGGGGGACTTGTTGCAGTTTCAAAAGAACTTAATCACTCTGATCCAGGTATAAGGACAATTGCTGCATGGGTTCTTGGGAAAGCTAGTCAAAATAATCCAATTGTTCAGCAGCAGGTATTGTTTTATGATTGTTGGAATATCATTAACTCTAGGCATTTACAGTGCTAAACAATATATTAATGCTGACAAATATTTTACTGTCCCAGATCATGGAACTTAGAGTCCTCTCAAGACTGGTGCAAATGGTAAACTCTAATTCCCTAGAAGAAGCCAATAAAGCATTATATGCTGTTTCAGCTTTGATTAGGAATAACTTGGCTAGTCAGGAGTTGTTCTATGCTGAAGCTGGAGGATGGATGCTTCAGGTGGACTACCTAAGGTTTATTATTACGTTAATTTTATTTTGAAACAAATTTTCAGAATTGACAAATAACACTGATAAATTTTTAGGATATTCTGAACAATATTAGTGTCGATATCAAACTAAGGAGGAAAGCTGTACTTCTATTGGCTGATCTAGCAGGGTTTCAATTAGAAAATGCAGATCAAGACGAACTACCATTTTTCAATGACATGAATCTGTTGAAATCTGTGGTTGATTTAACTGCATCAACCGACCTTGATATCCAGGAAAAGGTGATTCTTGACACTGCAACTGACACTGTAGTTAAATTGTGTTTGAAATCCTGTTTTATTTTTTGACTAATACTGTGCAATGCCTGTCATAAAATCTCATTTTGAGCCACTCTTTTATAACATTGTTCCATTATAGTATGTCGTATAAAATTGATGATGAGCTTATTCGATACCTTTTTTGTTTTCCATTCTATGCTCTCTCAGTTAGCCCACAATGTTTTGGTGATATGTTTGGGGAAATAATTAGAAAATAATTTTTCAGATTCATATCTGATACAAGGCAGTATGTTCAGTGGAATAAGAGTGAGGGATTGATTAAAATTGGTAGTGTACAGTTCTTTATTTGAATTAAACACTTATATAGAAGAGGAAAATAAAAGAAAAAATGAATAAACTTTAATTATGCATCTCAACTTTTTGGAGAACTTAGATGAAAGATTTTATAGAAGTTAAAATGCACAAGTTATTGTTAACTTGTGGAGAAATTTAGTTCGTTTTACCTTATTATTTTTCCTCTAAATAAACACCTAGAAAAATTTATCGGAATAAAATGTTGACAAATCTTGTATTGGCAGATTGACCCTTTTGGTGGTTCATGTTAAGCTTTTGGTTTGACTTTTGGCCTTGTTTGTGGGATGTATTAAGCAGGCCCTTGTTGCGATCAAGAGTCTCTTGCAACTAAGAACCACTGATGCTCGGGTTTTTAAGGACTTTTGTGCTTTAGGTGATGCACTGAACAAAATGAGGAACTTGTTGCATGATTTGATGGAGGATGAGTATAAGAGAGACTATGCAATAGATGTTGAGAGTCTTCGTGTTGAAGTGGAACACATTTTCGAGAGAAAGCTGGTAAAGCAATGATATCAGTTGACATCTCATTACTGTTTTGGAGTAGATCTTGTATATTGAATATAGTTTCTAGAGTGCATGTTAAACTAGGGTATTAATATTAATTGGTTTAAATATATTTTTAGTCTTTCAAATTGGAGGCGCTCTGTTTTTTTTGTCGTTTAATTAAAAGTTCTGTTTTTTGGTCTTTTAAGTTTTCAAAAAGCTATTTTTAGCCATTGGAATTAGAGTAATTTTTCTAAAGATTTAAATATGATTTTAGTTTGGTGATGTTGCTTTTTTCTCCAATTAAAAATTTTCAATTTTTAGTGTTCTAGTTTTGTGAATGCTGTTTTTAGTCTATTGTTGGATGATGATAGTAGCATTGATGACGAGGTAATGGTACTTTACTCGGCATTGATGTTATGAGAGCTGAGACTTGGAGTGAGTCTTGTTCTTGATAAGATTTGAATGGTCTAAATATGTTAAGAGTATTCGACCACTCTTTGCTTATAGAGTTTTCATCATAATGAATATAATGAATATGATTGAGCATTGAATTAATTATTTATCATATGGATGTTTTTTCGTGAATGTTAATCTAATTGCATGTAATAATTGACCATAAACACGATAGTGCGTTATGTCATTAATAAAGAATTATTTTTTACAATGAGATTAACCTATTTCTATTTATAAAATCAAGCACTAATAGAAATTACATTACTTCGATTTAATTTGTCATTCAAACAACATCAAAACGCAAACTTTCTATTTAAACTAATAATATTTGAATGCATGAGTATTGACTCTATTTGTAAAATAATATATTTAAAGCAATTAGAGTGCCTATACCATGTAATGCTATAAAGGAAAAAAAATTGTGATATTTGTTTTGCATGTTTCTATTTCATATTGATCTTAGGTACAAAAGAAGGTTTAATACCTATTTTAGTCCCTCGATTTGTAGGGTTTGTTCAAAGTTGTACTTCTTTTTTTTTTTAATTTTACTAACATCCTAGTTTTCGCAAAAACAGTTTAAGTGGATTATTTTTGCTTACGGCATTAAAAAATTAACGGCAAAGTTGCTCTGCTGGCCAAAATTAAATGATCTGTCCAATTAGTTGGCAAGTTCAGCCAATAAGAGACTGCCATGTGGCAGTCCTCTTTCCACTCAAAAGCTTTATCACACTTTTTCATCTTCATCATTAACCAATCACACTGTAATTTAGTTACCAAAAAACAAAAAAATCAAAGTGAGGAAGAAAAACCTTTAGAGGGTGAAGACCAGCTTTGAGTTCATGAGATTATTGTTCTTCAGTTTCTTTGCTGCTTGAATCAAGTGTCGACGTTAACTGAGAAGAAGAATCTAATGTTTGATGAGCGTTTTCGGGGTTATTGGCGTTGTTGTTCTCTGATTCCTTCTTCTCCGTTGTGAAATCCATAATTGCGCGCCAAACCCTAATCCCCTTTTCCCTTCTTCCCAAACCGTAATCCTTAATCGCACACTGCTTCAGAAATAATTTAACCTATTTTTATTTATGTTTATATTCAATTTTGTTTTACTGGGATAAAAAACCTCACTATCTTTCAATCTCAATGTCTCACCGTTGTCGTAAACCAAGATCGTCGTCGCCCTATAAGCCTCCGCTCTCTCCACTACTGTGTCACGCCCTATCTCCCCACCCTTCCTCACTCAAAACAAACAAACAATTTAGAAATACAGTGCAGGGAGGGGCGACAAATCCCTTCGGGGGCTCCGGGGAGTTGGAGTCAATGTCTTCTAATGGGTTGACGTTGTCGAAGAAGGAGGTGTCGATGTCATAGGAGGGTTTGCATTTGGCGTAGAGGATGGAGGGGTGGTGATAGGGTTTGGCGAAGAGGAGGGAGACGGTGTGCGGTGGCGAAGGGAGGAGAGAGAAGCGGGAAGAGGGGAAAACTGAAAATGCCACGTAATAATAAACTTTACAGCTAATTTAGGTTTCGCTAGGTAAGCAACTCTGCCGTTAATCTTTTTAACATCGTAAATAAAAAGGACTAACGTGCACTGTTTTTGTGAAAAAGTAGGATGTTAGTGAACTTTTAAAAAATAGGAGGACAACTTTGAACAAATCCTACAAATCGAGGGACCAAAATAGGTATTAAACCTACAAAAGAAATACCTTTTATATGTACACAAGCACATACATTCAAGAGAAATTCAATAACAACAAGTTAGTTGGTTGAAAAAAAAAACATTTAATTGAAAAGTGATTTTTAAAATAGGTGATGGAATTTATTTTTAGAATGAGATAGATTCTCTTACACTTTAGATTATATGGGTCTAAAAACTTTGGTTGAACTTGAGAATTTTTGTCACAAATCACATTAGTCTTGAAAAAGTCTTTTTTATTTTATTTTAAATAATGTGATACTTCTTCAAGCTTCCTCTTTATATGTTGGAATGCCAGTTTCCTTGTACTTGGATGTCTCTCTCTTAGCCTAAATGGAACCAATTAAAGTCTAAATATATAGATCCTAAAATTTACAAGATTAAAAAGAAGAAATTTCTTATTTTCTATTTTCTAAAATAGTAGAGTATTTTGCTTTGAAGCTTTATCTTTTTCTATCCTCTTAATTATTATATAATATAAGAGTGTTGTATGTGAAGACAAGATCATATTAGAGACTACAATCGTCTAAAGAATCTCCGATTTTGAAGTTTAACAAATAACCTTAAACGAAAAAGTTTAGGGTAATCAAATATGTATAGATATAAAAGAGTATAAATACATAACAAATTACATTCTCTTATAAGTGTAAAAGATAAAACGTCTAAATAACTACAAAGTAGACATCTTAAAATTATCTAGGCACAAATCATCTAGTTGTCAACTGAGTATTTTTACCACTTTTGGTATCACCTAGCCATTCCAAGTAACCCCGTTATTCTAACTAAAACCGAGTTTCATCCACTCCTGGTTGCACAGTGTTCGTTACCGCTCCTGGTATCCCTAAACAATCAAAATATCTTCCTGATATGTTGTCTAGTTGTTTTAACTCATTACTGATTTCCACTAGACAAACCCATCTAACTACCGTTTAACTCCATCGAGTTAAGCGTCACTAAGTTTCATCCACTCTTGGCTTCTACTAGAAAATTCAATATCTTCCCGATCTGTTGTCTAGCTACCGTTTAACACCACCAAATTAATCATAAAGTGTTTGAATTCTCTTTAGAATTTACAATAAACCAGATTTGATACAAGTTCTTAGACCATTAATTTCGTAGAGAAGATGTGTATACAATACAATTGAATCTAATAGACTCTTAGGTTTTTCTCTATTCTTTCCTCTTACAATAGTAAGCTTATATGACAATGAAGCTTAAGGACTTATCTCAAATTTGGTCCCTAGTTTTGTTAGTTGTGTTCACAATGGTCCTCTTATCTTTTAATTGTTCAAAGTGATCCCATGTTTTGTAAAAATGGTTCAAGTTGGTCCTTTTTCCTGACGACGTTAAAAACCCAAAGGCGTAATGTCCACTTTAGCCAATAATAAATGACCTGTCCAATTATGTGGCAATTGATCAAATTGACGTGACAATTGAGTACAATTTTCTGAATCTAAGCACAATGTTCTGTAGAGCTTTAGTCTGGGCAGATTCCATTTGAATGCCTCTTGTCTTTATCGAGCCTCATTAACCCAACCAAAAGACTATGGCTCCTGAAAATCTCCAACTTGAAGATGCAACATAGGGTTTCTCTTCCTTTTTCGTTCTGGTTTGAGAGTGTTTCGCAAGAAGGGGAGACGAGTTCCGGTGGAAGACGCGACTTCCATCTCTACGGTACCATGGGCGTTAGCAATAGCGTCTTTATGGCGACACAAAGGCTTCGTTCTTGGCGTCTCTATAGCGACGAGGGTCTCCGTTCTACAGTGTCTTCATGGCGACAAGGCTCGTAGTGGTGTGTCGCGTTTTGGGGATCCCGTTTCTCGCGATCTGGATCGCGATTCACACGGGTTGAGTCGTGAAGAGGATGATCTTTGTGATTGCAGCGTTTTGGGGTTTCTTTTTCTTGTGTTTCAGATTTTGCAAATTTTAGGGATTTCAGATTAAGGTTTTGAATCAGGCTTGATTTCACATTTTGGAGTTATTTTCTTTGTTTGCGAATTGTGTTTCTTTTTCTTGGGATTTTGTTTCTCCTATGTAGATTGGTGTTCGTGATCTTACAATTTGGGATTTTTTGTTCTTGCTTTCTCAAATTTTGAATTTGGGGTTTGTGGTTTGCAGGTTGTTGAATTGGATTTTTGGCGTTCCTACTTTTGTGTTCTTGATTTTTTTCTATTGGTTTGGTATTGTAATTTGTGGCTAGGGTTTGAATTAGGAATATGGATTTTCACTTGGAGAATGATAACAACAAATTGGGGTTTTGTTTTTTTTTTTTCATTTTCGTTTATGTTCTTGGACTGAAGACGTTGACGGGGAAGAAAGATTAAACAAATTAATTTGGGTAAAATTTAGGAAATTGCCACATCAATTGACCTAAGCTTGCCACATAATGAATAACTGGACAAGTCATTCACTATTGGCTAAGGTGGACATTACAACGTTAGCATTTTTAATACCGTCAACAAAAAGGGCCAACTTGAACCATCTTTACAGAACATGGGTCTACTTTGAACAACTAAAAAATAGGATGACCACTTTGAAATATACTAACAAAACTAGGGACCAAAATTGGTATTAAGCCAAGCTTGAGACTGTTTCCTTGCTTGGGCTTTTCTTCTCTTTCTCAGATATTCTCTTTTGAGTTTGTATGCTTTGAGCTTTTTCTCAATGTTGTTCTTTGGAGCTTTTTTTCTATATGCTATTATCTTGATTCTCTTTTTGAACGATATTCTATTTAAAGACTTTTAAAAATGATATCCATTAGATAAAACTTTGCTTTGATCTTTGAGTCATCTCAGTCTTGTTGTATGTAGCAGCCAATGGTTGAAGTCAACTTGTTAGAGCATACTTGCTTTTTAGTACTTTTTCAAAAGTAGGTTGTACGAACTTTTTGGCACAACTTTTGATGAGGAGAACATTTTTTGAATGTCTTCTTTGTTTCTAAGGTTCAATTCTAATTTGTATAGGATGGAACAGGTGGATGCGCGTAATAGGCAATTTGCATGAGAGAGGGAACATTTTTTTTGAATATCCTCCCAAAAGAACATTTCTTTTAAAATATCAACACACTAGAAGTTTGGATAACTCTCATTCTTCACCTAGTGAAGAAAAAGTTTTAGATTCTGTAGAAAAAATATTTTTTCGTAAAGAAAACCTTTCAAAAAATAAAAGGATTTATTTCTTTCTTTTGTATATGCTTTTATCAGTACAATAACTTTTTGAAATAAAGGCGAACAAAATGCCTTCTTTCTTTAATCTTATGTTTAGGTATATTCTTTTAATAATACTCCTCTTTGTTATTTGTTGTAAGTAGTTGTTTGATCTAGGAGGAGATCAATGGGTCAAAATTGTGCTTCCTTAAATATCTTTTCGATTTGAGGACAAATCATTTTTCAAGAGGGAGTGTATGATGGAAACCCATTTAGGGAACTAAATGGGTATCCATTCAAGGAGCATCAACTTTAGCTAAGGCTAGGAGAGTGGAAGTAGAAGAAGGGCTTTCAAAACTTATTCTTTCTTTTCTTCAAGCCTTAGAAACATTGGACCTCTCATGCTCAAGAAGATGGAAGGGGAAGATGGAACTTCAAGTTTCTACTCTTGTAGGAGGATCACTTTTTTAGTCTTCTTCTTTTATCTTTAAATATCTTTGTAAATATGTAAAATAGTTTCTTTAGGCCTTGTATTTGGAAATAACACTTTGTTTAGCTTTGGTTTAGAAGCTTATTAGCTTTTAGAGTAAAGTAGTGCACCATAAGCCTTGATGTAGGTGAATATACGCCTAAAATGAGTCATAGGAAGCCTTTGAAAGATGTCAACATCAAGGGAGGCTCATAAACATTGAACTTGGACGATAGTTAGGGGGAAAGACTCTCATTCCCACCCTTGCCATACGAAGGTTCGAGGTCCTTTTTACTTCATTGAACTTTAGCCTACTCTTCCACTTATAAAAGGAGAGGCAACCATTGTGTAAATTTTACAACTTAGTTGAATGTAAAGTTACTTTCCTAAAATTGAAAGACTACTCTTTCTTTGTTCTTACCTTATGAAATTTATTCTTCTAGACTTCTTCATACCTTATCCTTCATGGTTGGCCTCATGTAACGCCCCAAATTCCAAGATGTCACAGTTATTAAAAAATGGGAAAAAGTTTCAAACCTTAACATAAGGCGAAAACGTATTTTCAAACAAACTCAACATTTAAACATGCACAAACATAATAGTTCCAAAACATTTGTCCAATGAAAATAACGAAGGAAATAAAATGACTTCAATTACATGGTCTCAAAGTTGAAAACTAATAACTGTAAATAAAATCCCAAGTTTGTCTCCTGTCATCTCTTGAATCTATCATGTCTCAATACCATCTGCAACATCATTTGCTCAAGTATAACATCATATCGTCGCATTCACATGTACACGCACAAACATGTATGGGGTAAACTACTGGTAAAACATTCATAGTAACAAGATATAAACATACTGATTAAATAAACAATAATCAAACACCCCATACATAGTGGTAATAACAATAGGATTCCTAATCCTCTAACATAACAATTCAATCAAACAAATTACTTGACCCTCGATCCTCAATCTCTATCAGTTGATGTCATCACTAGCATCTCACACATAGACCCTTGGTCTATCCACTTATTAGCACCTAGCTAACTACCTACTATACTCGTATAATAACACTGCTATCACATAACATCAACTGAAGCATCTTAAATACCATGATCACCATCATATATTCACCACCATCATGACTATCTCAGTCATGAACAACACCATGAGCATCACCATACCATAAACACCACAATAAAAAGAATAAGTCACACTCTTGTACCCTACCTCACTTGTAGTCGCTCTTATAACCTCATATGTAGATTCCCCATACAGATACATTCGAGTAGTCTTGCAATTTAGCTAAGGAACATGTAATCTTGTCACACAAGGACAAAGAAGACACCTTCACCCCAACACAAGGAAGGATCATGACCCGAATAACCTTTCCAATGCACACAAGGCAAAAAGGAAACACTTATCCTCAGATAGCACTAGGATTTACAAGGTATAGTAAATAGACTTATCCTCCACTCTCATGCTCAACAATCACATACTCGAATACATCCCAACACTCATTCATGCTCCAATTCACAATCACAAGTCAAAACTGACCCTAAACATTACCTTCATTCATTGAGTACCAACGCGTTCCACTGCTTCCCAAGCTTGAACCACTTTCATTCTTCATTAAATTCGCCATTTTTCACAAAAATACACTGTGATAATCGATTATCTCAGTAAAAATCACCCAAAAACATCACGCAAGAAGGGATAATCGATTATCATAAGTGATAATCGATTATTCCCACAACCAGACTCAATATATACGCGCAATAATCAATTATCATTAGTGATAATCGATTATCTACGAAACAAAACATATCCTAGACATAATTCAAGTTTGCAAACACATATGCAATAACCCTAAATCACGAGGGAACTCCCCCAAAACATCATCCATGCATTCAAACATCACATACACTTGTAAACATACTCAAACACATACATCACAACACTTGAATAATCCAAATTCAATCATTATATATTATAACCCAAACAACAGAATTATAATGCATATGATTATTACCACACCCTTAGACATATATTTGCATGAAAAACCCTTAAGCCTCATGGTAAGAGCGTCGCGACTCTCACAAAAGTTGTTTGCACGAAATTAATGCAGTATATTTTACTAGGAAGTGACTCCTAGGTCGTCTCTCAAGGACTAATATTGTGGTGGTTCAAGTCTTAGATTTTAACATGAAGTGGGGGGGTGTGAATGTTTTGATGCAGAAAATTAAATAAATGCAATGAAAATAAAGTTGATGAAAATGTAAATCAAGCAGTTCAGTAAAAGTAAAACTGAAAAACGTAAATCGCAGAAATAGTAAAATTCAAAAAATGGTAAAAACGAAAACGGTAAATTCAGAAAATGGTAATTTGCAAAAACCAATAAAGTTTTGACAGAATTTAAAATGCGCAATTGGAAAAAAGGCATGAACTGAGATGAAATTGATTTGAGCAGAAACTTACAGTAAATTAGAAAATGACAGTGATTTGATCAAAGCTTTAAACGTGCAGATGAAATTATAAATTGCAAGGTAATTGACAGATGAAAATAGAGTGAACATTGACTGAAAAACACACTGTAAATTAAAATTGAACTGAAAAACAAACTGGAAAACAAACCCAAAACCTCCCCAAAGGGGAGGAGGGAAAATGAAAGCTCAGAACGTAAATTGCTCTCTACACTACACTACTCCTACTCCTAAATCTACTGAGTTTTCTTCTCTGCCTGCTTACCTCTTTTATAGCCAATCTTCTGGACAAACTCCCGTGATCCCTCCTTGTTTCCAGCCGTGCCTAGTCTATTGCAATGTTTCGTTTTGTCTTTTGTTGTAGGTTGAAGACTTTCTTTCACTCCTAAAATTGCAGGAAATAGAATAGGGGCCCTCCACTTCTTGTCTTTTTCCTGCTGCATGCATCCTTCTCCATTTCAAAACAATGGATCAATTCTTCTCCTCCACGGCTGCTTCAACACGTCCTCATTCCAGCTCTTTGCTCACGACTGCTGGATGGTTCTCTTCTATGGATGCTTCACCTTCTTCCAAGGCCGTGTATTGGCTTCTCTTTGCTGGACTTTCTTCTTTCCATTCAGCCATGGCCTCCCTTCTTCAATCCCGAGAGTTTACTGGAAGAGACGAAAAATAAACAAGAGTCTATCCAAGCCAAGACACTTCTTCCTCTTTCACGTTTCCAGCCAGCAGCTATGCTTTCTTCTCCTTTTCTTTTCAAGCTCTTCCACTCCATAGAAACTTTTCCCTTGAACGTGAGCTGCTCCCCCATGATGCTTCCTATTTTAGGTGGTGGCTGGACCGTGATGAGCTGGATGGAAATGGATGAGCTTGCTTGTGGGTCTTGTTGCTGCAGCAGGAACGTGATGGGCAGCTGTGAGCTCCCTTCAATTCTTCTCAAAGTCAGCCTCCTTCTCTACTTCCAGCAGCCACCGTGAGCACCTCCTGTTGTCATCTTCTTCATTCCAAGACACCAACCTTAGCCTCCTCATCTCCCAAGCTACTGGTTTGCTCAACATCTTCCAGCCAAATGGATGCAGAAAACCGTGAGCTTCTTTGTTTCAATGTGGTGGCTGCTCCAAACTGGACCGTGAAGCTTCTTCCAGCAAGGCCGAGACACCCTCTTTTATTCCAAAGTGCTGGATTGCAAACCAAGAGAGATCTTCTTGCTGGACCGTTTACTTGAAGCCAAATGCAATTTTTATGTGCTTCTTTTCCAATAATATTCAAGCTTGCTCTCAACCTTTCAAAACCGTGAATTTGCTTCCATGTGGTCCCCTTCTCTTTTTTTATGTTGTCTCTTGGAAATGCTAAAAGGAATGAAAGAGCCGTAACTCTTCAACAAATTCAGATTTTCAAGTGGTGGCCCCTTCTTTTGTCCTTTGCATGGCCTGTGGTGGCTCCCACTTTTATTCTAACAATATGTAGTTTGCTAAATGGGGCCATGTAACTTCTTCCTTCAAAGCCGTGAATTCATTTCTAATGTGGCCCCCTTCCATTCATGTGTCATACTTTTCTTAAGAACAATATTCCTTTCTCTTAGTGGCGGCCCCCATGTGTTGCCTAGCCAAATGCTTGTCAAAACCGTATTCTTCACCATGATTTCCATTGGCAAATTTTATTGAATGCAAAAGACAAAAGATAAAGGGGTCTTTGAGCCATTATGCCGTGATACTTGTAGAAGAAAGGAATGAAAATGTGCTTCCTCCATCATTTTATTTGCCAATTACTTCCAGCAACAAAACCAAAACCCAGTCTCATGAACCAAATATCGTAGCTTCTTCCAATTAATACAGTGTATAAATAAATATTGTTCCAAATGTCCTAAAATATATTAAGAATTTTTCCTGCACTCAGTAATGTAAATAATTAGTCTCAGATAATTCAAATTAATTAAAATAAGAATTTCTGATCGGATTAAGCTCAATTCAGTAAAATGGGAAAATACTAGACAATTAAGCACAATTCCCCGATTAATTCTAGTACAATAAACTAAGTGAAGTGAAGAAAATAATGGTTCATCACCTCATAACTTTATTCTCCCTTAGCATCAAACCCTCCGTTGGGATAACCCAACAACGCAATTGCCAGGGTCATCCAAGTAGAATGTGCCTAAGTTCCATTGGAACTATATCATAAACAATTTGATCTTCATATTTGCTAATGGAAATGGGTACACTAACTTGTTCCTTGACTATTATCCCTTCATCCTTTTTTATCCACTGAAGTTTATAAGGGTTTGGATGAGGAGTAGTAGTTTTGCCTAACTTATCAACCATCTTTGAGCTGCAACAATTACAACAAGAGTCACTATCCACAATCATAGAACAAGTTTTGTCTAAAACTTTACAGCGTGTGTGGAATAGATTCTCGCATTGTGATTGTTCAAGCTCAACATGCTTTGCTTATAGGAGTCGTCTAACCATAAGTAAATCTTCATCACAAGGTGGAGTCTCATGTTCTTCGTCAGACATGAATGTCTCAAACTCACTTGAGGAAGAATCCTCACTATCTCCATCATGTTCAAGCATGTAGGTTGACCTTTTTGTATGACACTCAGAAGAATAATGTCCTATTTCCCCACATTTGAAACATCGGGTCTCCCTACTCTTACTGTCCGGTGAGGACTCTTTGTGAGTTTTTTCTCATTTTCCTCTTTTTTTCTCTTTATCCTTCTTATGTCTCTATCTTTTCCTCTCACTCTCTCTTTTTCTTTTTCTTTTTCTCGAGGTCCTCATACCTCGATTGACTACCCTCCTTCTTATAATCTTTCTTATACATGGAGGTGGTAGGGTAAGTCTTCTTAGTGAAAGCTTTCCTTCTTTGCTTTCCCATTCTCACACATAACAGGACAAAGTCATTGAGGTTTAGAAAAAGTAAAAGTTCTACCTTATCACGGATCATAGTTGAGTCTACTGTGGAACCTAGCTATTGTGACTCTATCTTCCTCTTTAATTCCAGCTCTTAACATGAGTAATTCTATTTTTTGTCGATATTCCTCAACACTCATGTTTCGTTGTTGGAGTCGTTGGAGCTTGTCCATGATCTCCCTTTCATAATACGTTGGAACATGTCTTTTATGCAAGGCCACTTTAAGTTCATTCCAATATTTGATGGTATATGCTTGTTACATCCTTTGGTCTCTAATAAAAGATGACCACCAATATAAAGCAACGCATTGAAAGGTCAAAGTTGCCAAGGTAACTCTTCTTGCATCATCAATATGGTAACACTCAAAGATTTGGTCAACCTTCCTCTCCCACTCAAAATATTCTTCTACATTATCTCGGCCATAGAAAGGAGGAAGGTCAAGTTTGAGGACAAATCCTTTTCAAGAAGGAGGGACTAATGGCAGACCATCTAAGATGCATATAGGACCTTTGACAAGAGCCATGTCTAGAAGGATTCAAGAAGAAGAAGGATCACTCAACACTTTACTCCTATGAAAAATCACTTATTAATCCTTCTTCTCTTTACTAAATACATTTGTACTATTTTGTAGGCTCTAAATAAAGGTTGGAGACCATGCCTAATCAACCTAGGAGGTTTGGCAAGCTAAAGGAAGCAAAGGAATCAAAAGAGGGAAAGAAAAGCATGCTGTATAGATTGAGTTTTCAAAGGCAAAGTGACTTTCGAATTGCACCTGATGCCCATCTGCATCCCTCAGCACTCAGCCATCTCGGACCAGCTTTACTCATTCAACACGTTTTTAATGTTTTCTTGGCTAAAACGTGCGCCCCAAGCTCTTTAGCTTCTCCAACACACTTCCATTTTTATTTGTAGATGATAGGCAAGTCAGAAATGGAGACCTTTCTTCATCTATAAAAGGAAGGCTCCCTCCTTTGTAAAATCCAACTTTGAGATATAGTGAAGTGCTCTTGAGATTTCTCCAGCCCATTTTCTCAGAGTTCAACTCTTGTGTGCTTATCCAACACCCTTTCCTCTAGCTTCCTTCCCCATTTTCTAAGCCCTAGAGACTTCAAACACTCACCATACATTCACTGAACCTTCCATCGAATACCTGGTGTGCATCGCATTCTTCATGTATCCATTCAATCCGCTGTGTCATTCTGATTTGTGTAGCTGTTCGAGCATGGAGCTTGGACTTGCTTCCATCAGTTAAATAATTCCTCTTGCAGATATGTTTGATGACCGAAAAGAAAGCCTTGTCATAGTACTTGGATAGTGGTTGCTCACGTCACATGACGGGTGAAAAATGTATGTTCCTAAATATAAGGGACAAGAAAGGAGGTTCAGTCACATTTGGAGGAAACCAAAAAGGCGGAATCATAGGAGTTTGAAAGATAGGTACAAACCTTTCCCCTTCCATTGAAAATGTTTTGTTAGTAGATGACCTTAAACATAATCTACTTAGCATAACTCAATTGTGTGCCTTAAACTACGTCATATTATCTTTTACTTTTTTACCTCTTTCATGACCTAGGTTGGTTGGTGTGAATGGTTAGTCGTGTCTTTTGGATTGACTGACGCCCCAACACCTTCATGAGGTTAATGAACCATGTCTAGGAATGACAAAAAAATTCGCACCTACGGATATCTACGGATAAAATTCGCAACAGATAGTTGGTACTTGCAGATATCCGCTACTTGCAAAAAATAAAATAAAAAATTTAATTTATATTTTCTTAAGTTAAATGTAATTAAAATTAAAATTAATTTATATTTTATAAGGTTAAATTTAATTAAAATTAAATTTTAATCTATATTTAATTTAATTTATATTATATTTTACATATTTTTGTAAGTTTATTAAAATTTTATTTTAATAATTTATAAAAATATATATTTTTAAATATTTGCGCGTATCCCCGGGTATCCACGAGTGTCCATGGGTTTTAAAATACTCGTGGATATTTTTTAAACGGTTATCCATTCGGGTAGCGGGTGAGTAGTGGGTGGATTTTTTTTTCGGGTCACGTTGCAAGTAGGCACTATCCGTGCTCAACTCGACCCGTTGTCATCCCTAACTGTACTGCATGGTCGGGCGGTCGTACCATTAGTGAAGGACGTGCAATCATGAATGCGAAAATACGAAATTTGGACAAGATATGATGAAGACCATCCGATCGGCAGGATTAGAAGCCAGACAGACGATTCTATTGCAAATCAAAATTAAGGGTAAGTACTAATTAGTGTATAATGGGCCAAGATTGGACCGTGAATAGGGTTTCACTAATCTTAGGCCCATATAAAAAACTATAAATAGAGGTCAAACGTAAGAGGTAGGTGATCACATTTATTGTGAATTTAAGACTTTGCTTTGATCTTGTTCGGATTAATTACTGGCTTAAGCATCAAAGTACCTTTGACAGGTACCCCCTGGTGGGTTTGAAGAGCTGATGAAGGAAGACTTGGACTTAGAACAAATATAGGAACTCGTACGACTAAGAAGTAAAAACATGAATGTGTGTTTTGTAGGGTTGCTCATGTCCTTAGGGAATGCATAGAAAGGTTCGTTGTAGTATACTTTTATGATATTTTAATCTATAACACATGTCTTTAAGAACATCTTGACCACATTAGGCAAGTTTGACTTCTTCTTAGGAAATATCACCTTTCTGCCAACTTTGACAAATGTATTTTTTGTCAAGAAAATGCAATCTTCCTTGAATTCAAAGAGAGGGAGTGCTTATAAAATAATTATATTAGATAATAAAATATAGGATTAAATATGTTTTTGGTCCCTTAACTTTCATTGGAAATTGGAATTAGTCTCTCTTTGAAACTTTGAACCAATTTAGTCTCCAAACTTTAGAAATGTGTGAATTTAATCTTTTTAACTAAATTTTGTTAACTTTATTTGATGTTTCAAACACATTTCTTAGTTAACATTGAAGTAAAAATGTGTCAAATGATGTAAAGAACTTAAATGCTATCATGAAAGACACTTGAAACATCAAATAAATCTAACAAAATTTAGTTATAAGGACTACATTCACACATTTCTAAAGTTTGGGAACTAAATTAAGCCAAAGTTTTGAAGAGGGACTAATTCAAATTTTCACTGAAAGTTAAGGAATAAAAACATATTTAACCCTAAAATATATTATTATAACTTTAATTTTATCTTTAAATTACTTACTCAGATGCCATGTCTTTTCCCAAGAAAAATGTTAGTAAAAAATTACTCACATAAAATTTTTGAAAAATATTTCATTCGAGCATATTTTAATGCATTTTAATTTGTGAGAAATTTTGAAAAAATATATTTAATTTTCATGAGTGTCGACCATGAAAAATTTAGATTTTTATTGTAGTGTTATAATCATCCATGTGGAAAAGGAAAATAAAGAATTATCATGTTGGTGTCGGTTTATAAAAAGAATATCGTTTTAATTTATTAATAGTAAAACATAATTTAAAATATGATATTACGAAAAAAATTAGTAAGAACTCTTTTAATATATTCTGCTGGTGTTGATGGTAGCAGGCTTATATTTCTTATTTTCCATAGGACTCCTTACAAGTTTCTATATACTATTAAGTAAAAATAATCAATTATTAATGGCTGAACGAAACCAAGAAATAACTCCTCACGTGTGAAATTATAGAAGGTCCCTTTTAAGATTAAAGACTTAATATATTTTGTGGTCCCTCAAAAAAGGGGTTGTGTTCAAAATAGTCCTACGTTTTTTAAAAAGTAACAAATGATTCCAATTTTTGAAAAAACGGGTCAAGTTAATCCTTTTTGCTAACGATGTCAAAAATTAAACGGTGCAGTTGCCACCATGGACAAAACTTAATGACGTGTCCAGTTTATCTTATTGCGTGACAGTTGCGTGACAGTGAGGTTAAAATTGTAACAAATAAAAGGCATAGTTGTAGAAACCATGATTAATTGACGCTTAATCTTTGTTGAATTTGAGCTTGGGTCTGCACTTGATTAACACGGTTGTTCAGAATGGAGGGAACTATAGTAGACTGAACTTCAGTCGGAACAATAAAACCCTCCTCCTCTAGCCTCTCAATCAACACATGTGGGAGTCCAAGTTTTGAAAATGACTTTGTTGTAAAAGGGGAAAACTCCATTTATTGTTTTTCTACAACCCTAAATGCTTTCTTCTTCTTTTTCATTAGTGTCAAAGGGCTTTCCTTTGCTCTTGAGATTCTCACTGGGTGAACCAAATGCCTTAACATTATTAGATTTTCTTATGTTCTCAGCTTTAGTTTTAGTTCGGAAACCAAATAGCTTAGCTTAGACGAAATCAAAGCTGCCATCTTTTAACCAAGAAAAAAAGAACAATCTTGTGTATGTCTTGTTCATCCTCCAAATGGGACAAAACAAATATTAATGGCTGCTAAAACCCTTTGGAGGAAACCTTCAAATTTGATACAGATAAGAACGAGAAAACCTTCACCTTCAACGAGATAAACACTGACCCTAATTTCAACACAACTTTCACCATAATGTTTAATTCCAAATCGTGATTTTCATTCTAACCCTAACCCCTCTTTTTTTAACCTCTCTCACAGTACATTGCCACGTACTCAATTTATTTTCTCCCAATTTTAATTTTACACGTCAATAAACCTAACACTGCCACACAATCACATAAAATTGACATGTGCTAAGTTTTGTCCAGGGAGCAGCTATACCATTTAATTTTTGACGCCGTAAGCAAAAATGATTAACTTGACCTATTTTTTCACAAAAGTTGGAATCATTTGTTACTTTTTAAAAAAGGTAGGACCATTTTGAACACAACTCCTCTTTTGAAGGACCAAAAGAGGTATTAAATCTTAATTGAAATAGTAAAATAAGAATTCACTTTTTATAGTCTACAAATTTTTATATTCTAATCAATCAAAATCAATATAGATATAATTTTTAAAATACTTATTACAAAAGTTACTAACCTTACGGTATCTCGCGATATGTGATTATGAACCTGTATTTTATGTTCAATGTTTCGGATGTGAGGGGCAGTGCTGGTCCCACGTTTCCACGTCACTCTCTTCTTCGTCTTCCGTACGTCGGAGCTTCTGTGTTCACTTCTCAGTTTGCCGGTGGGAGACCTGCAAAAGATTCTCCGATGCCAAAGTCAGTTGAGAGCTAAGGCGTTTTTCTCCGACAGTAATAAATGTGCAGTAAATGCAACCTATCTACCACTCACCCTGGATCTGTATTTATAGTTTTCGCTATGGGCTTGGGATTAGTGAAAAGTTAATCACGGCCCAATTCAGCCCAATAGCTTTTAACCTCCACTTACCTTAAACCAAGCTGGTTAATAACATGGCTGGCCTAATCCTCATGGTCTTGATAGGTCTACGGCCTGGGCGGCCGGCTTTGGGCGAGTATTGACTATGGGCATATGGGCGTCCGCCCATCGTGCATACATCTCCTAGTATTAAGTATGGGCGTCCGCCTTTAACTACCCAACCTTTCACAATCGGTAAGTAAAAGGGGAGCCTCCTGAGTCCCACACGGTCACGTGGGCGACCGGTCCATTGGGTAATCCGGTGACGTGTATCTCTTTCCGTACGGCGTCCGGTCCCTGTTGGTACACAAGCCCCCCAAGTCCTAGTGCACGTAAGACTTCGAGTGTTGCGCGGTGTGGGCTAGCGATCCGTAATTGGGCCGGATCTGGTGGGCTTTTGAGTTTGGACTTTTGGCGGGAAAACACGTGGTGGCTCCATATTGGCGGAAGGTGAAACGTCTTCAGATCTGGGGAGTTGGTTGCGTCGGATCTGGACGGCACAGATGCCTTCAACGGTTACCTAAATTTTTCTATAAAGCAGGACCGGACGCCGTACGGAAAGACACACGAACCGGCCGCCCATGTCATCCTCCTGATTGTCGAGAGGGTATGTCAGGGCGGACACCCATTTATGCACTAGCAGGACCGAGCGTCCAAATGTGACCGGATGCCCGCGTCATTGTATGTCCTCCTAAACGAGCAGACCGAACGAGTGCTTAACATTGCCGCCTGCTAAGGCCGAGCGTCCATCCTAGCCGAGCACCCAGGCCGAGCGTCCAATGCGACCGGCCAGCAGAACCAGATGGCCGCCTACCCAGGTTGGCATCCCTGGCCGATCATCCTTCCCAACCGCCCCGCGCTTGGTTTATCAGGCCCACTAAAGGTAAAAGGGCCGTTATCAGGCCCATTAAAGGTAAAAGCTCATTACAACCAGTATAAATAAAGGTCTCAGGTATGAGTTCTAGACCAACTGTCCTCACGATGCAATGTATACATGCATCACACACTGCTCTGTCACATTACTGACTTGAGCGTCGGAGTGCCTTTGGCAGGTACCCGACCACCACTGGGAGCGCAGAAGGAGAAACCTGTCCAGCCTCCAATCCGAAGCGTGGAGCAGCGTTAGCCTGTTGTCATACCATCCGCCCGGTCCATGCCAGCTTCACTGTTCGTGATCGTCCACCCGTCTTCGACAAGTAAGTTTGTGTTTCAACAGGATCCTCACGGAAAATGTCGAAACATTCAACATTCTAATTAAATTCGTAAAACAATATCAATGTTAATATAACAGTATTCTTTTACATCAAATAAAGCTCATGATATCTCCACCTACCAAATATATTATAATCTAAAATGAGCTACATACTGAAGATTTAAACAGGTATATATATATATATATATATATATATATATATATATTAAAAGTATAAATAGATTTTCATTCTATAAAAAACATAAAGAGATGGTTAATGAGGGCAATACTATTGATGTTAAATTACTCATTTTGAAGACAAAAAAAAAGAGTGATATTCTCGCCATGTCTAGGTTTTTCCTTTCCTACCTTTACTCTCGATCATAGTTTTCCGTGAATATCTGAGACAAAAGATGTTCTATGGAAATCCTATGAGTTTTGTTAGGAAAAAGTTCATGAGCAAGCGTCCATTGCGTAGTGATGTTAGAATTGTGAGGGGAGACGGGTGCAAAGAAAGAGATCAAATTCTCATTCTCAATCAATTTGATTCATCATGCCAAGCAGGCTCAGGAAGGCAATTGGAGCTGTGAAGGACCAAACAAGCATTAGCCTAGCCAAGGTTACCAATGCAGCCAATCTTGATGTCATCATCCTGAAAGCCACAACCCATGATAAAAACCCCATTGAAGAGCGTTATGTGAATGAGATTTTGAACATAGTCTCCTCTAACAAATTGTGTGCATCTGCATGTGCTCATTGTATAGGCAAACGCATTGGTAAGACCCGCAATTGGGTTGTTGCCCTCAAATGTCTCCTCATTGTCCTTAGAATCTTTCAAGATGGTGATCCATATTTTCCTAGGGAAGTCTTCCGTGCAATGAAAAGGGGTGCCAAAATTCTCAACCTTTCAGGTTTCAAGGATGATTCCAATTCTAGCCCTTGGGATTACACCGCATTCGTTAGATTATTTGCTTTGTACCTCGATGAACGCTTGGATTGCTTCCTCACTGGAAAGCTCCAACGGCGATTCAAGCATCACAACCACTTTCACCAGATGAACCAGGTGACCAAGACGTCCAATGAGCCATGTATCAAAGACATGAAACCTATAATTGTGCTTGACAGAATTTCTCACTGGCAAAGGTTATTGGATAGAGCCATTTGCACAAAGCCTACAGGGTCTGCCAGGACCAACCGCTTGGTTCAGATTTCTGTTTATGCTATTGTACAAGAAAGCTTTGATCTTTACAGGGATATCTCTGATGGTCTTGGTGTTATCTTGGATAACTTCTTCCATTTGCCATTTTGGGCTTGTGCTGAAACATTCAATGCTTGCGTTAAATCCTGCAAGCAGTTTGATGACTTATCAGCTTTCTATTCTTTTTGTGTGAGCATTGGAATTGGAAGGTCCTATGACTACCCCAAAGTGCAAAAGGTCTCTGAAGAACTTATGGAAACATTGCATGACTTCTTCAGAGACCAAGCTTTTCTCACCACAAATAATAATTCAAAGCACCTCCATTCTCCTCCACACAAGGATCTTAAAGGCTCAAGTTCATCCCATGACGAGGGTATGGAAAGATGCGAGACACTTGAAAGTTTGTTTGAAACAGAATCCGATTTTGGGTCACAGTGTACATCGTTGAAAGATCTCATGACTTCTATCGACGTTGCCCTTAGTCCTAGTAGATCACTTGAGGAAGACATGAATTCGGAGCAATCAGACAAAGATGAGAAAGAATCGGTATCTGATGGTTATGTTAGTGCAAATAGTTTTGCTTCTGCCACATCATTTCCATTTCATCAAACATCAAGGTCGAGTTTGGATGCTGTAAGTTTTGATGAATTGCCGCGGGAACTGCATCAAAATCAAACGAATGATTGGGAACAACAAAATCAAACAAATGATTGGGAGAAACAAAATAAAACAAATGAGTGGGAGCAACAAAATATCCAAGCAGTTTCCAACAATATCACCAAAGATTGTTGGGAGTTAGTTTTGGCAAAGACAGTAACTGCACCTGCTGAAACATCACCCAAATTGACAAATGGGATTATCCCATTTGTCACCTTGTCTGATCAACCTTTAGTTCCTCAACACAACTACAATCCGTTCCTGGATGACACAGTGAATGTTGCTCCATTTGCAACAACTGGTGATAAATTCATTGATGTGGCACCAACATTTAAGGCAACAACAACTCAAGCCAACCTTTATGCACAGGATCTTATTGTACCAACCATCTCAGATCAAAGTTCCAGTTCAGTTGCAAATCCCGATCTATCTTTTGGTGACATGTATCCAAATGAGACATCAAAGGATCTCACTTCTTTTGAGACCAACATAACAGTGCCATCAATTTTTACAAAACCAAGTTTCCAGACTCGATGCTCTTTTATGAACGATTCATTTCCAACATTTCAAGTGCACAGGTCAAATATTGATGCCATAATGGAAACACCAACTCTTCCTACTCTTCAGAATCCTAACCTATGTTTTATTCCCTTACACTTCAAAGACCAGAATTTTTATGCTTCAGCAATGCCACCAACATTTAGTGCAAAGGATTACAATGGGACAACATTAGCAACATCAATAGACAATGATCTTTTTGGAACATGGCCCGGTGAAAATACCAATGAACTAACTTTAAATGTATCAATGCAAGAGGATACTTTATTGCGGCAACAACAACTTTGGTTGGAGCAACAACAGAGTATCATATCAAAGCATTCGAGTTCAGTTTTCAAATAAGAATGATTGAGCATTGAAATTTTGTAAAAATATATAAGTTACTGACTCGCTGTTTTTATCTAGTTCTTTTTCATTCCTTTCTCTAATTTGTGCAATTTCTTTTCACAATCAAATTTCTTTTCACAATCAAATTTCTTTTCACAATCAAATCTAGAGTTTGTATACAAAGGGTTGTGTTTCGGATATGGAGTTTAGAACTACTTCTTTGCACTTTACTGTTAATCTTTTAATGTTATCTTAGGTCTTCGTTACAGTTGTTCTTAGTCTTTCGCCTTTAGTCTCCAAGCTAAGTGGGTGAGTACATGTGAAAAACACTCTGACGTGTCCGATAAGATATCACAGGAAAATCTTGAATTCGCAATAAATGTAATCACCTACCTCTTTACCTTACCTCTGTATTTATAGGTTTCAAAGTGAGCTTTTGATTAGAGTTGACCTAATCACGACCCAAAAGTCAACAAATGTGTTTTACCTGTTTCTACATGTAAATATGTTGTGTAGAAAAAGTGATGCCAATATCTCAAGCCAAGAGAGGTGGGTGAATTGGATTTTGCTTTCAAAAATAGTTCTTTTAAAAAGCTTTGCAAAATCTTTAAGTTTTCTTGAAATCAATATGACAAGTATACGAGTCAACAATAAAAGAGAAGGAGAGAAATGTCAACACAAAGATTTATACTGGTTCGGCCAAGCCTACATCTTGTCTTCCTTTAACAACCTTAGTTGAAGGGAACCACTATAATGATAGAGTATACAAGCAAGAATAGAGGGATATCCCCTCTCAATGCACTCTCCTTTCCCACTCAATATCACTTACAGTACAAGGTGTGAACACCTCACAATCTCACAAACCCAGAAAGCAATCCCAACTTTCTGTACACCTTAAGGGCATTCCTAACTCTCAATGTAGAACACTCAGGTACTCCTTCTGGCTAACAACAACAAGAACACAATCCTCTTGATTGTAATATGGACACTGATCCTCAAAGAATATCAACTCAGCTATCTTGCAAGAATCTTAATGATTTCACCCAAATGTATGATCTTGATTCTCCAAGAAGTCTTAGGACGCTCCTGCAATCAATACTTAACAAACAAGTCAGTTATGAAAGTGTAAATTCATGTAAATCGTATTGAATCAGTGCGCAAGACAACTATTTATAGGATTTTCTAATCCTGACGCAATTTAATCGATTACGCTTTTAATGTAATATGTTAAGCTTTTCTTTATGATTTAAAAGTTTTACATTTGTTTCAGATTTAACAAATTAAATTGTGCATGCAATCGATTAGATAAATCACACAAGCCAACAACAAACAAATATGACTGTTATAGGCAATTATGGCTATTAATGAAAATGATTTTCACAAGATAAACATTTTAACCGATTATTAAACTTATGTAATCGGGTAAGTTCCATACTTAAGCAAATTTCAAAGTTATTTTTCATTCCAAACACATCAATGCACTCAACAAACACACATTGGCATAACAACATGTTTTAACCGATTAAACAACTATTGTAATCGATTATTTCACAGTTTGTTTTGCCCCTGTTAAGCATATACTGAAATCTGAATAAAGTTAACATATTATATAAACAGTTTAATCGATTATTTCTTCCAGATATACAAAGTGCAATATGTTTAAACCTATGATTCATTTCCATATAATTAATACATATACCAATAATTTCAAGCACAAACACAATAATAAACAAGCAACTGTTATGTCATTTGTTGTGCAAGAAACTATAAAACATTTTTTTTGTTCATCATCAAAAACACATGTGTGAAATGGGTTTTGCTAGATATAGCTCCCCCTATCAACAATCTCCCTCTTTTTTTATCATGCACAATAAGAAATCTGTTTTCGAGTTACTCTTCCCCTTTGCACATTAGCAAAAAACTGGCAGAACAAGTAACATGGAAATAAAGTGTTAAAAAAGACATCAAATTAAATCCTTACAAACCATTGAAGAATGTGATGCTCCCCCTATCAGTAAGCAATGTAGAACTTAACCAGAATGAGCAGTACAAGATTTACCTCAGTGTGAGAATCAAAGCTCAGTTGATCATATTGAAAACAATATAACAATATATAACAATATATAAATAAGAGTATTTATACTGAATTTCAAATGAAAATAACATGTGATATCATGTACAATTGCTAATACTCAGTATGATTTATGAAAATAAGATGAAGCATAGAGTATTATAGCAGCATAAATGTATGATATCAACTAATTCAACAGAATATATGAACAAATGTTTTAGAATATCTGTAACAGTGGTGCCTTTTTTGATCAATATGCAACATGACATATATGAAGCATATATAATGAGTTTCAAAACATTTTTGATAAATATGCAACATATAACATGTATGAAATGCTCAACATGTATATAAGAACATTTAAAACATGTTTAACAATCAAAATCATTAGTTATAAGCATGTAAACCAATTTTGTACCACTTAATCGATTACATTATGTATGTAACATATTAAGATAACTACATTTAGAAATATTTAACAGATACCAAGAGTGGTGAACAACACTATGCAACTAGAAGTGGGTGAAACTCACCTAGAAAAGTGTACATGGAGAATACCAGGAGTCTCTAGGGATACCAGGAGTGGTGAGAATACCTAAGAATTTTGAAATTTTAGAAGATGTTCCTAGACCACTACCATGAGTTCAACATGAACTTTAAGTGAATGCCTTCCCTTGGTTGTTTTCAAAAATGGGAGCAAGAGATGCAAGCTTCTCTTTGAATTTTCAAAGGGTGCAAAGTAAGAAAACCATCACGTAAACATGCATGAGTCAACCAAAATTCACGTTTTCTCTCTCCTGAATGCACAATTGAATTTTCTAGATGCAAAAGAGATCCTACTTTACATAAAGCATGCATGGAAAGGTAAAATGCAAAAGTTAAAGCTCTCACTTTTCTCACTTACATGTAAATACCACTCGACTAGTTTCCTTTCGTTGATAAATGTATCCAAACATCAATATATAACACTTACTTCATACATTTCGCAAACTAAATAAAAACAATTATAATTAATTTTATCTACTAATTCCACACTCTTTAACACACAAGTACACAACCATAAATAATTATTTAGCACAAAAAAATATAAATAATAAAATTATATTGGTTTAATCATTCGTCAGGTTCTTATTTGGGGTGGAAATCTCAAATTGGTCATCTTCTTTCTCGGCATCTCAATTAGGTACTTATTTTATAAAAATTGAAACAATTACATACCTGCCGTTAAATTGGGCCTAACGGCATTAATGTATGTTTGATGTGGCACGATGGACTATGTTTTTAATTGACGTGGGTGACATTAGTAGGTCTACGTGATTCTGACGTGCATATTTAATTTTTTTTAAAAAGAAATTGGAAAGAATGAATGAAATATTGGGAATTAATTGGGGATTCAATTTGATCGAATTAGAGATTGGGAGAACTTGGTTCTAACATTGTAGGGTTCGTGCAAACTTGGAATCAATTTCATAAATTGGGGAATCAATTTCATAAATTGGGGTATCAATTTGGAGATTTAGGGTTTAATCGTAATTGACGTTGAGGAGAGAAAGAGGTTTCAGGGGCTTTGTTACCAAAATAGGCAAAAATACATGATATATTACAAGAATAGGCAAATTCAATTCAAAATATCAAAATGGGGAAGTCGTGGGGGCCCAAAACGACTTCAAATGAAGAAGTCATGCCCCCCCTGCACGACTTCACACTGTTCATTTGACCAGTGGTGAAGTCGTGCACCCCTAAAATGACTTCTGGGTGTTGTAATCGATTACAAGATAGTGGTAATCGATTACACGTTGTTGAAATCGTGACCCCCCTACACGACTTCAGTTTAGTAGGCAAAAAAGCTTCTGTAATCGATTACCAGTGTTTTAATTGTGCAAGAACCACCCTGGTAAGCGATTACAAGCTTGTTGTAATCGATTACCAGTGTGTTTTGGTTGGTTTAAGAAAATTTCTATTGTGTTTTAAAGCATATTTTGAAGTTAATTATGTGTAATGATCTGAATTTTTGTAAGCACACATTGTTGTTGATTACATTGTGATGTATTGTTATGTATAGGAAGAGTAATTGATTTCATGTAAATCATAAGTCAAAATCATAAGACAAAATCATAAATGGCATTTGTAGTATTTTATTGAATTAAAAATGCATTACACATGAAGAAGCTTAAATTAAAAGAAAACGACACTACACATTGAAAGGCATCTAGGAAGATGACCGTGTGGACCAAAATGACGACGCAGATAGTCAATGTCGTGCTCCACATGCTCAACTCGAGCATCAATAGTATCAAACCGGTCACCCATGTTCAGCTCCAATTGTTCAAATCTTGCATTCATGCTTTCATTGAGTGTATTGAAGTTGTCCCCAACAAATGTTCGGAGATCGTTTATCCCCCTCATGACGTCATCAAATGAACTAGTTTGTTGTTGAACTAGTGGTGATGGTGGTTGTAGTTGAGGAGGTGGTTGATTTTGATGTTGAGGTGGAGGAGGATAATTTCTGTGAACCCATCTGTTGTCAACGTTTCTGGTCAATCCAAATGACTGGATCACTCCTCCTGATATTGTGTTATGCCTACTAGGTGGGACAGATATTTGATCCTCCAATTGAACCTGAAAATGTTCTAGGATCCGGGTGACCAAAGTTGGATATGGTAAAGGAGCACATGGCCTCAAAGCCTTCTTCATCCTATGTCGGATGAGACGGGTCCAGTTTATCTGCTTTGCCGTCATTATTATCCACATTATCAGAAGATCTTCCTCGGTTGCCTGTGCAAAGTTAGAAACGCGTGGAAACAAAACACGACATATAACATAATGTAATACTCTAGCCTCAGTTGTCATATTGCCGGCTAGAATTCTACTCATAGGAGGATTGTGTGGCAAACAAATTAATTGTCTGGCAACGTCTGCATTGTATTCATCGGCCCAATCCTCAAATAATTTACCCTCAAAGTTCAACCCAACAGAGGGAAGGTTGGCTATGGAAGCAAAAATGCTGGGTTTGATAATCATTTTCACATTGTTGACCTCAGTTTTCATTGTTCCATTATCAGAAAATTTGAGGTTACTATAAAAGACACGAACCAAATCAGGATAATAACGCACAACATCGCAGACAAAATCATCCAATTCCAAATTTTTGAGCATGCCAAAAAATTCAAAACTCTGACTTTCGAAATATTGGTCATCTAGGTATTTTGGCTCAATGATTTGACAGTCTTTATATAGCGAGAAATACCTTTCAGCTAGTGCAGGAGTGAAAAATTGAAGATTTTGGTTTGGAGCAGTCGGTGACGGTGGTGGTGAGGGTGAGGGTGAGCTTTCTGGGGGTGAAGGTTGACAGCGGCGACGTCCCCCAATTGTAGAAGATGAGCCCCTAACTCTTTGCCTCTTTGAAGATTCCGCCATTAGAGATTCCAATCGGTGCAAATTGAAGAGAATTGAAAGGAGAGTTAAAAAATGGTGTTTAGAAGTGGAACTTGTGGAATAGGACTTGATTTTTGAGGTTGGAGAGGAGGAGAAACTGTGTGGACGCGCTGCAACTGGAGTGGAAATGGTGTGTGTTCGTGAGGAAAGAGAGAAAGTTGAATTTATAGGGTAGGGTTTGGCTGGTAATCGATTACAGAAACCCTGTAATCGATTACCAGCGAATCTGGTAATGGATTACAGCAAAGCCTGTAATCCCTTACAGGGTCTATCTGGTAATTGATTAAAGTATGAATTGTAATCGATTACCAGTGTGTGGAGGAACAAAATTTGATTTCTTTGTTGCTGTAGTATTAATTGATTGCATTATATATTAAAATTGATTTATATATATATATATATATATATATATATATATATATATATATATATATATATATTTGTTTTGACATGATGTGCAATAATAACTAAAAAGGATAAAAGTTTGTTATGATATAAATTTTTGTCATTAATTAAGAAAATATAGACAAATTACATAATTATAAATAAATTGATGAGGCAATCTATCTATGTCCTCCAGTCCCACATGTTGGTCTTCGTCGTTGTCGTTGGCCTCGCCTTTGTTGTTGTTGTTGTAGTGTGGGACTCTGCGTGTGTTGGTCATCATCACTGGGATGACTTTCATTGGACTGTTGAAGGTATTGGAAATCAAGGATCGGTCGATACACGTTTTGTGACGAAGAAGCATGTTGGTATGAAGATGGTGGAGTCGTTGTCGAGGTTCCAAAATAATTGGAAGGACCTCCACTAAAAGATGATGCACCTTCACTGAACAGTGTTGATGGTGGAAAGGCGAAATAAGAGGTCTCAACCTGAGGATATGTTGATGTTGGTGGGATGTGTTGTTCGAACCTTGAATTCAGAGATGGATGTTGATAGTTGACATGGTCAGAAGCAGACCTTTGTGGATCATGATACGGTGGTGATGCACGGTATGCAGATTGCGGTTGGAACTGTTGTTCGTGCTCCATGTCATACTGCTTAAGACAATGTTTGATTGAAGATCACAAGATAATAACGCTTTCATAATTTAAAAGGTGGGGATATTGTAGTACCTCTTCGTCGGTTGAATCTTCTATGAGAGCAATATAGCGGATTGTATAAGTTATATACCATTGCATGTACTCGGATTCATCTCGCAAGTGACCAGTTTTTTGGAATGGAATACCGTTAAATACACGATTATGGCGGTCATTCCATAATGCAACCCACTGTTGATGGTGTTCTTGCCAATTCCAATCTGCGCATCCTCTCATATCCTGTTTATGTTCCTCATCTAGATTCATCGGTGGATGGTCGAAATCCAAATTGACGCATCACACGGTCTGATTGTTGGTATTCTACAACAGAGAAACATATCAGAGGCACAACTGCCCGACAAGTCGGGGGCACTTGGACTGGAATGATTTGACAAATGTCATGACGTCTGTACAGTGTCCATATAAACTGAAGTTTTGAAGTTTTTGGTTAAACACAAATTAAGCCAATTTTCAACAAAATATATACACCACTATTAAGTGCAGAGGGGAAAAATACCTGTCTAGGTGATAGGTCGTCTAATTTTTGACGAAATTGTTGCACAGTTGTATTGTCATGGAATATTGATTGTGTTGTTCGACACCATCTTTTCGCCAGGGGAAAAACTGAACCAGAAGCAATGTCTTGTTCTGTGACTTCGAGTAATTATGGGGAAATACATGTTATTCACTACAAGAAAACACGCAATTACATACGACCAAAATTCGTATGTAAGACCTAAAATCCGTATATAAAATAGTGTTACATACGGATTATATACGGACAAAAATCTGTATATAAAATGATCGTAAATAAATTATATATGGATATATCCGTATATAATTTATATACAGATATATCCGTATATAATTTATATACGGAAAAATCCATATATAATTTATATACGGAAAAATCTGTATATAATTTATATACAAAAAATCCGTATGTAATTTTTGTATATAATTACCTGTATATAATTATGTACAAATAAATCCGTATATAATTTCTATATAATTATATACGGATAATCCGTATGTAATCCATATATAACTTTATAGTTTTATAAAAAAAAATTAGATAATTCCACGTTTACACCTAATACCTAGAAATTTCATATAATTGATAAGAATCAAACATAACTGTTAAATTCCCATATTACAAATGTAACAAATTTACATATGATTGTGCTTGAATCAAATAATTAAAATATGAAAACTTTATTAGATAATTCTATAAATAGAACTAAAAAAATACAACTCTTATTCATAAAGACAATTACAAGAATTATTTTACATTTTGTAACGGTTTCCTGACCAAGTAAACACTAGCTCCTATAGCCTTCAGCAGTGCCTGAACCAAAAATTAACAAAAAGTTTAGTTGAAACACATTTCAATATATATGGACAAATAAAATATTTAAAGAAAATTTCAAAAACCATTAAAAGTTCTCTAACAGATGATGGCTTAGAATTAGGGGATAAAAAAGATCAATCAAATTGAACCCAAATCTCAGCAAATATCAAAAATCATTAAAAGTTCACTGACAAAATCTTCTTTAACTTCTACTATCCCAAACCACAAATCTCTACTTCCTTTCTCTTGAAATGCTACCAACAGGCTAACATGGTTGCTATAGTTGAAACATAAATAAATATAATATAAATATACCACTGGAAGGATTTCTACGCCCCTCAAAATTTGGATCATCACATACAATTGCTTCAAGTCCCATGAAAGCTTGCCACCAAAAATGTTCCAAACACCATTTGGACTCTGAAACAAATAAAAGTTGTTGATTTATATAAAAGCCACTTGATGGTCTTCATTATGAACTGTGACTTTAAAAAAATTGCCCCAAATTTCATACGCCAATGTAGTGCTAGATACAAAAATTGCATAATACTTAATATTAACAAATATGGGCATATATAGTAAACATTCACTAAAAAGTAAATGCCCAAAGGTTCTATAAGATGAGGTAGCGGAACCCACCTTGATTACAAGTTCCTCGAAGAAGCTTTCAAACATATCCCTCTTCTAAGATCACGTCTTAATGATAATAAACTAAAAAAAAAGCTTAGTATTCTGAAGTTGTATTAATGATTTAAAATGTGATTTAGGAGAAATCAATTAAAAACCCAAAATTTCAAAACAGAGCATACAAGAGTATAAGATATAATCAATGCTCAATAAATTGATGAAAATCAATGTGTAGTAAGATAAACACATATAATGCAAAAGTACTTTTGGAACTACTGTAAGGGATAAAATAATTAAATTCTAACAATTACATTCATCCCAAGCGAATATCTACATTCATATTTAGAAAGGCATTCTCCCTTTAAGTATTAAAACTAGTTATTGATTTTCGTTAAAACTTTATTAAAACTAATTTGGAAAACATTATACAAAGATACAGCTGAAGTTAAGACATTAAATTTTAGCAAAGGAAGTGGAAGACAAGTACTCAGTGGGATTTTATGAATTAAAAAAAATGTCCCTGCATGTTATCCTTTTATCCATTTAGCCAATATACAAATTTGAAATTAAATGATAATCCAAAATACTTCAAACTTAGGGAAATGCTTCCAGGTACAATATGAAAGATTTTTTTAAGAAAAGTCAAAACACATAAACACAAACTATGCAATGTATCATTGACTCTTAACCAACCCAAAGATCCATGGCAGGAAAATTGAACCCTTTTTTCAACTTTATAAAGAGTTGATCATCATAAATTTCATGAATAAATTCCTTGTAGATACCCAAAATAATGTTGTTAAACATGCCATTGTTCTAACGCATATCATCTTGCAAGAAAGGATATGGAATGTGTGAAAGTGTATGCGTGGCCATATATTATAAATGGTGTCATGATGCACACAAATTGGCTCTAAACACACATACACCTTCTTCCTCACCTCTTTGCTTGTTCTCTGCTTCAGCTTTCACAGAAAATTGTGCCCTCTTCTGTGATGTTGCAGGTTCTGCTCTCTCTGAAATCCTTTGTTGCAGATCTCACAAATGAACTTATTTATGGCCAGAAGGCTCTTGGGGGACAAGGCCATAACTTCAGCATCAGGGTCTGAATAAACACATTAAAATTCATATAATTAAAATGACTGCTTTCATCTCAACGAGTTCTAGAAATTTGAATAATTTAAAATACCTCCCAAGACTTCTACTAAACAGATTTAGGTCTTCTACAATTTTGCAAATTCATAAACTCCTAAACACACATATACAACCAATACGAACCAACATCATGAAGAAATCACACAAATGGACACACAAAGAAATAAAAGGGGAAAAAATTAAAAACAAGAAAGATGTTCCAGTCATCGCAACAACAATATATTCTACATAGATGCAAATAATGTCTCAAATTTAACTACATTTCAAACTTAAAGCATAGAAATCACTTTATGTAGATAATGAACCCTAAACCAAAACAGTATCACTGATTGATATGATGAAAACATTGATGATTCAATATTCCTCAATGTTCATACAACTAACTAACACATCCAGAGCATTGATTTCTTCATCTAGTAAAAGGATTGATGGATTCTTAACTATGGCACGAGGTATTGCAATCCTTTATTTCTGTCCCCCAGATAGTTCTATCCCCCTCTCACCAACCTGCAAAAGAAATTGAATATCATGTGAATTTCCTTAGTTCCACGATCCTACTAAACAATATTCTTAAAGGAGGAAAAGAAATTTCTTTATGCAGAGACAGTTGAATAAAATTGATAAAAACTGGCCTCGTGTCTTCTCCGCATTGCAAGCGATCTCGTGGCCTCGTGTCTTCTTCGCACTAACCCTAGACACAAATAGAAGAGGGAATTTGAAGGAGAACCAAATCAGAGATAGGACTAACAGAAACCCTAAATAGAGTAGGAACCCTAATCTGGACCGAAGGAACCCAAGAAAGGGAGAAAACTCAAAATGAACCGATTAATCGGTTCAAAAACGAGATTGAACGGTGGAAAAGAGTTTTCAATCGGAGGAAAAACTTTTAAATGGAGTAAAAGAGGATTTAATCGGTGAAACTTCAAGAAAAAGGTGAAAGGATGACGAAACCCTAGAAGGAGATGAAAATAATCGGTGGAAGAAATTTGTTGTTGAGTAGGCTGAGGCAACGAAGAAATATGAAATAAGATGATGAATTTGTGAAGAGAAAGGAAGCTTACGGTTGATGGTGAGCTCTCGAGAAGAAAATGCTCTTGCGGAAGAAGAACGCGAGAATGAAGTTGCTCTCTCCAATGCGCGAGAGAGAAAATGGACGTGGCTGATGATGGAGTCTGAATGAAGACGTGGGAAAGGAAGAACGCGTGGCTACAAGAAGGGAAACAAAAACATGTGAGGGTTTCTTCTATCTGAGGAAAGAAAGAAGAAAGGATTTGTGGGGTTTTTCTTTATCCGAAATGAAGGAAGAAGGAAGGGTCACTGAGTGAGTGAGGGATTCGTTCAGGAGAGTTGTACTTAGGGTTTTTTTTTTTTCAAAGCTACAAGAAGTTCCAGGTTTTTTCTAAATTTTTCTAGTTAATAATTAATTAAAAATCCGTATATAATATCCGTATGTAATATGTTTAATACATACAGATTAAAATCCGTATATAATAATCTGTATGTAAAATGCAATTTTCTTGTAGTGATTCTTTTTCATGCCCAGCATTGTAACAAGATCATGTACCCTCCGATATTGTCTTGGCCAGCCCTAGTCCCATGATCAAGGGCACGATACAAGCAGGAAAGCACTGCGGATGCCCAGCTATACTGTGAAATGTTCCGCAGGTCCGCCAAAAGGGGTAGATACATCAAATGCACCATGCTTGCAGATGTATCTGGCATCATGATGCTGCCAATAGCGTATTGTTCAATAACATGATCTCTGGCATCAGGAGGCAATTGGCGAAAAGTGTTATTCAGCCAAGACAACTTAATTCTGTTGCCCTTGACACTGTTCTCAGGAGGAACATCTCCTAGTAGTTGTTGACAAAAACATGTTAGAGGACCACTACACGACTTCATAAGGTGAAGTCGTGTACCCCCTCCACGACTTCACTTTTTCCAATTTTTAAAAATTTAAATCCTATTTAAAAAATTTTATTTTTTCAAATTTATATTATTCAAAAACTATATTATTTTTATACTTCTAAATACTACATTATTTATTTCTTAACAACAATAAAAACAAATTAGTCTCTCAACATCTATAACTAATACAAAAAACGTGTCATGAAAAGCTTATGATATATCAAAGCACACTGTAAATTACTTTATACGGACTCAAATAAATGTAATACTATACATAGCTTATAATTTACTGAATGCATGCAACCTTATATACATATCTGACACTACTATATTGTCCAGTACTCCCTACTTCGAACCGTAACACCCACTTACAGAAAGTAACATTCACACTTGAAACTTCATTATATATATGAGTCTTTCACCAATCCATCTTCTCATCCAAACTCCACTGCCAACAACTCTCATTCTACTCCAATATGATTCTTTCTCTCGCACATCTATAACCTTATGGCATCGGGGAACTTTCCACCATCTTCATCATCGCAAATCATCAACGAACAACCTTTGATATTAGATAATGTTGAGGAGTTCAGCACCGATGATGAATTAGACAACATACTTGAAGATGACAACAACGACGACCACATCACACAATCATCTGAACATGTCATTCCAGAGTTGAATGAAGGTATGCAATTCTAGTCAAAGGACGAAACTATTGCTGCAATCAAACATTATCACATAACCAACGGTTACAAATACACCGTCGTTGAATCGAAGCCCAACATTTATGTTATTCGTTGTGTGAAATATCACAACGGTTGTCAATGGCGTTTGAGGGCAGCTTATAGCAAAGTCCGTAAATATTGGGAAATAAAGAATATCGACGGACAACATTCGTGTTTCTCAACCATACTATCTCAAGATCATACAAATCTTGATAGTACTCACATTGCCGCGATTGTATCAAATTCAGTCCGGACAAACCCATCCATTCCAATCAAGAGTTTGATTGCAGATATTAAAGCTCGATTCGGATATTCTGTGTCATACAGAAAAGCTTGAATCGCAAAACAAAAGGCTCTTGCTATGGAGTTTGGAGACTGGGAAGACTCTTATAACCACATGCCGAGGTGGTTGCATGCCGTCAAGGATGCAAACCCAGGTACAATTTTACAATGCACTGGTTCTCCAGTGCAGATTGATGGACAAACCGACAATAATTGCTATATTATGGAAATAGTTTTCTGGTCTTTCGGTCCTTGCATAAAAGGATTCAAATACTGTAAACCCATTCTTCAAGTTGATGGTACATTTCTAACGGGTAAATATCATGGAACTTTGCTCACCGCCATAGCTCAAGATGACAATAGAAATCTTTTTCCATTAGCCTTTGCCATTGTAGAAGGTGAGACAAAGGAGGCCTTGATATGGTTCTTTCAACTACTTCAAGAACATGTTTGCCCTCAACAAAATATTTGCATCATCACTGATAGAGGAAAAGGTATCCTATCGGCCTTAAGATCGGAAGAAGTTGGTTAGGAATAAGACGGTTTGAACTTTGTTTATTGCATATGTCATCTAGCATCCAACTTCAACAACAAATTCAAAAATCATGACCTCAAAAAACAATTCATCAATTTAGGTACTACTACAAACATTTTTAATACACTTTTACTTTTATAATTTTGTAACATTATTCTAAACTTTAATTATTTATTACATCATTACAGCTTACGAGGTCAAGCAACCAACTGTCACGGCAAAAGTTACTGCACTAAGAAACCAATACCCACAACAAGTTGATTGGATAGATAAAATCCCATTAAAAAATGGTCTCAGGCTTTTGATGGAGGGAGAAGATATGGACATATGACTACTAATCTTGCTGAGTGCACCAACTCCATTTTAAAGGGAGCACGTTCATTACCAATATATGCTCTCATCAGAACAACATTTGAGAGGACACAATCATGGTTTGTTGAACGAGGATTAAAGGCGAACTATATGCTACAAGCAGGACACCAATTTCCTGAACAAATCACCGACATCATTAGGAAAAATCAACAACAATCCGCATTTTGTCATGTTCATCGCTACAATCGTGAAAATTCTGAATTTGATGTTCATGAAAATTCTGAATTTGATGTCTCCCATGTCATCATGTCATTGTTGTTTGTGCATTTTTGCATATCCCACTAACCCAAGTAATTGATCCAGTGTACAGTCTTAACAACATTTTCAAGGCATATGAAGTACAATTTCACCCAATCCAAAATCAAGATTATTCGTTTGCGTATACAGGTCCAAACTTCATACCAGATCCTAAAATGCGATGCAAGGCATCCGGAAGACCATCTACAAATAGGATTCATAATGAAATGGATCAATCCAATCCAGATAAGCCAAAAAAATGTTCTTACTGCCGCAACGAAGGTCATCATAGGGGAAATTGTCCATTTCGTCATTAGTTATTTCTTAATTTTACCATGGAGTTCTTATGGGCTAGGCTACCGAAAAGCAAATGCATTTTTGGTGATATGAGTAGTCAAATCAATTCCTTTAAGCTATCCTTCAACCGTATAGTCCCATACCTATACAGTCTCCAGATCCCTCTCATTCCGGTGTATGTTCGATTCGTCCATGTACCCCTTCCACCCGAAGCTGCCAGGAGCCGCTCCTTGTCTGTGCCCCCTGCACCATGCTTCTTGCACCGACGTCACTCCCCGCCCTCGTCTCCGTGCCCGGGTGTCACATGCCCACCAGCTTTTGCTCTGGTTCGTCCTCGAACCACACCGTACTGGGAGAGGCTAGGCTCTGATACCATCTGTAACGCCCCGACAACTCAGAGGGACCATCGACTGCCCCCACAGATCACCACCAGGCTTTCCAGTGTGCTTTGTCCTCACTCGCACACTTTCTGGGAAAACTTCCCAGAAGGTCACCCATCCCAGAATTTCTCCAAGCTAAGCACGCTTAACCATGGAGTTCTTATGGGCTAGGCTACCGAAAAGCAAATGCATTTTTGGTTATATGAGTAGTCAAATCAATTCCTTTAAGCTATCCTTCAACCGTATAGTCCCATACCTATACAGTCTCCAGATCCCTCTCATTCCGGTGTATGTTCGATTCGTCCATGTACCCCTTCCACCCGAAGCTGCCAGGAGCCGCTCCTTGTCTGTGCCCCCTGCACCATGCTTCTTGCACCGGCGTCACTCCCCGCCCTCGTCTCCGTGCCCGGGTGTCACATTCTCGATTATAACATATTCCTAATTGGGTTAGTGGCAAAAATAAGGTTCTTCATTTTTATGATTGTTAGATTGCTGCTGATTGTCGAGAACTGTACTTGAAGTGTCATTCTTTCAACAACAAGTTCAAAAATCATTTAGAGCGTATTCTTTACACATGGTTAGATTAGATACTACTGATATCATGTTTCTATGTGTGATTTCATTTTGAGCTATTCTTTGTTGTGAATTTTTTTGAGGTGAAATAAAGCTTTAAGATTTCTCTATATTTAGGTAGCATTTGATACTGATTATGTGTTGTAGAGAATGAAATCTTTGACTTTTTTTATCAGTGGTCATACTAGCTCTAGAGGTGAAATAAAGCTTTAAGCTTTCACTATATTTAGGTAGCATTTGATACTGATTATGTGTTGTAGAGAATGAAATCTTTGACTTTTTTATCAGTGGTCATACTAGCTCTAGAGGCCTGATTTCCAAGAATTGGTAATGTTCCTTCAACACCTTCCAACTAAGAATTGGACGCAGCAGGAGCTCGAGATGGTACTTTCTCGTACGTTTATGTGGCACAACATGTTCAACAGTTGTCCAAGCCATTTAGCTAACTAAGCAAGGAAGCAGATGTAATTTTTCTGTATTTAGTCTTGTTTCAGAGACTCCACAAGTTGTTGCATACTTTGACTTTTGCTATTAGTAATCTATAAAAATAACAAGTTCAAGAATTATCTTAGTCAAGCAATACAAGTGGAACTTAATTTGCAATTAATTTATCGAAATCACATCTTCGAAACTTACATGCAGCTGTACTTTCTTGTATATACCACGTATAAGAGTTTACAATTTTAAGGTAAAATAATGTAAATAACAAAGTGTAAAAGGTGAAACTAATAAACATTACAATTACAATATCTTGAGACTTTTTCAAGTCAAATACAAATTTATTGAGAGTTTCTTTGACTATGTAATTGCATTGTTTTCATCTACAAAATCCCCTTGTTTTATCAAGGAACTCCACATAGTTAAGACAATCATGTTTAAAAGAATCCACTAATTGGTGATGTTGCTGTTGTCTGTTTCTTTCTAAATTATTGATGTTGTTGTTGTCCGTTTCTTTCTAAATTTGTAATCAGTACAATGAAAATGAACTTGTCGGTGGAACAACCCCATTCCTTCATGAACTCGTATATCTTCATCGCCTCCTCTGTCATCCCGGCTGGCAAATACGCCTCAATCATCTCACTGCACATCCTCGTGGCCAAATTCAATCCCTCCTCCAAAAATTCAGAGAATAACTCCTTTGCATGTCGATTTTCTTGTTCCTTCCGAGCAACAAAATCTTATTTCTTGAACTTAGGACAGTCCCAAAATTGTTGGCCTTTAATCTTACCTATTCTTGCATTAAGGTTTTTGCTTCTGCCACCTAGTGCATGACAAAGAATAACACGAATGGCCATCAAAGTAGGAGAAGAAGAACACCCCCCTCGAAGAAGAAGAACATAACAAAGTTATCCCCTTTTATTAGGGATTTATAAAAAATTGAAATTTTCTCAATTTTTCCCAACTTTTTAATTTTAAAACAATCAAATCCACATCATTTCCAACATGTGTCAGCCACGTCAATTGAAAACATATTACACCATGCCACGTCAAAGTTACATTAACGTTATTGGGCTCAATTTAACGGCAGGAGTCTAATTGTTGCAATTTTCACAAAATAAGGACCCAATTGAGACGCCGAAAAAGAAGAGGATCAATTTGAGATTCCCATCCAAAAATGAGACCTGCCGAATGATTAAACCAAATATATTCTATTTTACATTTTCTACGGGTCTTACAATTTTGGCTCAGTTATTGCGTAGAGTAACATAGTGGTACTCGGTTGGAATAATTTTGGATTGAATAGGGAGTAGACAACTATGTGTGTGAGTCATTTATGAGTCGTGAGATACTTAGAGGGTTATTCTTGATTTGTTCAAGAGTAGGAAGTGATCTAGTATGGTTGACAGTGATACCCTTAAAGTTAGGGTCTCTTTCGCCTGTGCGAGGCTGTGGAAAGAGGTTATGTTTTGAGTTTATCTTCTGGTTATACTTTTTTAATTTGGGTTTGTACCTTTCCTCTTTCGAGAGGGTAAAAAGGTAGTCACATTTCCTCTTGTGATGGGGTAGAAATGTTATCTCTTTGGCTTTAAGAGACAATAGAAGAGATGGGTCTCTTCGTCCATGAATTGTGGTAGAAGGGACTGGGATTCAAGTGTCGTCTTTTCCTCTTGCGAGGTGTAGAAAAGGATGGATGTCTCTCCCTTAGGGTTCCGGCTCATGCTGAGTTTAGAGCTGGTGTGAGTAGCTTGTAGAGTAAGGGAGATAGGTCCAAAGCTTTAGTGGAGGACCACATGACTTATCCTGTTTTAGTAAATAGGAATTGTGAGGTGAAGGTTGGAAGAAGACTTACATTTGTAGAAATGGTTAGTATTGGCACGGGTTGCCACTAAAGGACATGTTATGGAAAGCTAATGGGTTGGTCATGATTCTTTTTAAGGGAATGTATGTATTTTTATTGTATTGCTTGTTATAGTCTTATGTGTTGATGTTATTTGGGGTGATAGGATTTTGGTAGGGACTAATTGACTGAGATGTAAATGATGTATTAGTGAATTGATGTTTATTTGGTTAGCTCACTCATGCTTGTTTGTATATGTATGGTGTATGTGTGTGTGGCGATGATCGTATAACGTTGGTGTTATACAAGAGCATATGCAGATATGCTCGATGTTGGATAGATGTTCGAGAGATGGTACAAAGCAGGGATTTTATAAAGTCTACGTGGTTATTTCTTTTAAGGAAGTTTGCAGATTTATGTATTTTCATACATTTGAATTTAAATATTGGTGTTGTAAAAATTAATTGGATTCAATTTATTTGAGAAATTATTTTCGGTTACGAAATTTTTAATTTTAGCGTGTTTTAGTAACGCCTATAAAATTTGGGGTGTTACATATTCTACATGCATTAAATATTTTGAACGTTGATTAGCGTTAGGCCATATTTGCCAAATATTTTATCATTTGTCATTTCATTAATAAATGCATCGTTTAGTAAAACATTCAAAATTATATGTTTTATCAAAAGTTGCATGTAAATGATAGCGTTTAGCTGTTTTTGTTAGACAATACATTTTATAAGACACTTGCTTGAATTAACATTGTTTTGAATAAAACATATTTTAAGCTTCAGTGTTAACATAGAGATAGACAATTTTGTTCATAAAATGCTTGATTGTAAGATGTTGTCTACTTAGATGTTTAGGTGTTGTTTGTTACCCATATCGTCTACTAGATTATTCATTAAGAAAGATGCTCCATTTTATTAGAAGTTGTTTATAAAACTTTGTTCATCAAACAATATAGTCTAGAAGACGTTATTATAAGCTTGTTTTCATCTATAAAAGATGGTCTAAAATATTTTTCTTTCAAACGCTATTTCTTTAAAACAACATTTCATACCAAGCAATATTTCGCTTAATGTTTTTATTAAACTTCAACACCTGAGTTGCTAGATGGTATAGTGTTTGAACGATTTTGTCTTAACATTTTATGTTTTGCACCATCTTATTTGGATCAAAATTAGATAACTACGCAAGAAGAGATTGAGAAAAGCAAAAACAAACACCTTAACCTAAGCTTTAATTACCAAACGTTTTTATTATTAACAAGAAGAGATTGAGAAAAGCTTCTATTTCACTTTTCACAACACTTATTTTACTATTAATACTTTAAGTCACTTTATATTTGGTTATTTTATTTTAACATTTGCGAACACTTCAAATGCAGTTCTAATTTGGTTGTCTTAAAAATGGTTGAAATCATTTTGTATATAATTTTGTGTTGTTTACTTTCAATATTTTTAAAACCACTTTATATGCACTTTTAATTTGGATATTTAATATTTTAGAACCACTTTTGATGCACTTCTAATTTATTTATTTTTAATATTTTAAATCACCTTGGTTCCAACGTACGTTTAAATGCTATGTATTGTATGCAAAATGGCCGCTTTTCATTCATGTGATTTAAGGTATATGCAAAATGAGAAATTTTGAAAAGTTTGTTGATCTGACTCACATTCCTTCTATTAAGAATCTTATTATAGTAGGGATTGGGATGGTTGGTAATCTCTACAAAGGTGATGGATAATAATATTGATGAGTTTGTTGTTTTGAAGACTTTTAATATCAATATTCATGTTAGCAAAGCTTCTAAAATTTTTAGGGCGGAAATCCTGGTTTTGCAACTTCTCCTAGTATTTTCAGAGGCAACAAAGGGGAACTGTCGCAACCGGAATCGCGACGGGACGACGATCCAATAAAAAGAAGAGATATTGAAAAGAAATTTTGGAGTCGCCACCATAGTTTATTCTGGAAAACTACGGAAAAACCATAAAATGATAAGGCATGGTCAAATTGAACCAGATTCTTGGTTCGGGAGTCGGTTACGTGTAGGGAAGGTATTAGCACCCTACAACGCCTGCCCTAAGGCAGTACCTTTAACTAAATGTGCGAATGTGGATGTGGTTTTCAAAGTATTTAACTTCCCCTTAAAATAAAACTCTAAAGAAACAAACAATATATTTTTTTAGTTTTTTGGGCCCGACAAGGATTCACCTTGCTCCTACGTATTCTCATTCAGAATGAGAAATCAGGGTTCCGTAGTTCATTTGAAAACTGTTTGAGATGTTTGTTTGGAAATTTGTTTGAGAACTTTGTTTTGACATGATTTGGATTTTTGGGAGAGTGAGCCTGACAAGGACTGGCCTTGCTCCTACGTATCTCCACTTTTAATGGAGAATCAAGGATCACGTAGTTCTGCAGAGGCGATATTGTTTGTTGTTTGAAAAGTAGATGTTTTTAGTTTTTGAAGATTTTTTATGTTTTTGGTATTTTCATAGTATTATTTATTTTTTTTGCGTAATGAGTACTAGGCTGATGCGTACGATCGCACGAGCACTCACACGGCTTTTTTCCTCTTATTGTTTTGCGTAATGAGTACTAGGCTGATGCGTACGATCGCACGAGCACTCACACGGCTTTTTATTTTTTATTGTTTTGCGTAATGAGTACTAGGCTGATGCGTACGATCGCACGAGCACTCACACGGCTTTTTATTTTTTTTTTATATTTGGGCAATAAGTACTAGGCTGATGCGTACGATCGCACGAGTACTCATACCGAGATTTATTATATTAAATGTTTTTTAAAGTTTTGTATATTTTTTATTATTTATTACTTTTTCCCTTTTTTGAAATAAAACGAAATGAACAAATTCACTAAAACAAAGGGGTGGGGGTATCTTACAAGGGGTTACATCAGTAAAAACTAATAACCAAACAAATAATAAAGAAACAAAAGCCTAAAAATAAAACAAGAGAAACAAATCAGAGATGTAGAGATAAAACTAGGAGTGACATGTGAAATTGAAGCTCCTCTGTTTGGGCCAAAATCCCCTCTTTTGTCTTTGTATCCGCCAGGGGTGTCAAGATAAAACTGGAGGTGCATTGAGTATCTAGTTGTTCGGCCCAATTGCTTTTTTATATTTGTTTGCAGAAATTGATGGGTTTAAACCCAAATGGAAGGAGGTGTAAAGATGAAAACTGAGTGCTCAAAACCGAGTGCAGGGAATACGAACGCTGGAGGAGACCGAACGTTCAAAAGAGAAACCGAGTGTCCAAGTGATGACCGAACGCTCATTAAACAATAAAAACCGAACGCTCAATAAACAATATAAAAACCGAACGCTCACTAACACATAACACTTCAAAACCGAACGTTCACTAACACAAACATGACCGAACGCTATTTGCTGAACACCACAATGGGACGAACGTGCAAAGCCAAACGCTAAAGACATATATCATTGAGCCCGAACGTTTGTCAAAACATTATGACCGAACGGTTGAAGATGAGGACGAACGTCCTAACACAACGAAAAGTCGAACGGTTAAACAGTGCAAAGGACGAACGGTCACTGTTTGGACGAGCGGCCACAGTAACAGACGAACGGTCACTGTTTGGACGAGCGGCCACAGTAACAGTGGGGAAGGACGAACGACCACTGTTTGCACGAGCGCGAGATCATAGGGGACGAACGTCTGATCCTTTTTTTATATTTTTTTATTATATATTTTTTTCTTTTTATATACACACATTTTTTAATTTTTCCCTTTATGAGGGTAAAACAATAAAACAAATTATTTAGTCAATCCGGACGAAATTGAGTGTTGACAGCTGCCCCTCTTTACTTAGATTTTTACTAGATCATATGATAAACAATGTTTTCATATTATCAGAGTAAAAGATAAGTAAAGATAGAAATACTAATTTCGTTCGGATTTCAATGAAAAGGAACCAGGATTAAACATGGGATTTTTTCATTTCATTTTTTTTTTGTTGTTTTTTTTTTTTTTTGAAAGAGATTAAGTGAATGAGAAATTTGAATTTGATTGGGTTCGACCATTGCCATGCAGAGGGTCATTTTGAAAAATTAAAATTTGGACTTGACCATTGCCACGCAGAGGGTCATTTGAGAAAATTAAAAATATGTACCTGACCATTGCCATGCAGAGGGTCATTTGAAAAAGTAAAAATATGTACCTGACCATTGCCATGCAGAGGGTCGTTTGAAAAAGTAAAAATGGGCTCGACCATTGTCTTACAGAGGGCCGAGATACCAATGGCAAAAAACAAAATTGGGCTCGACCATTGTCTTACAGAGGGCCGAGATACCAATGGCAAAAAGCAAAATTGGGCTCGACCATTGTCTTACAGAGGGCCGAGATACCAATGGCAAAAAGCAAAATTGGGCTCGACCATTGTCTCACAGAGGGCCGAGATACCAATGACAGAAAGTAAAATTGGGCTTGACCATTGTCTTACAGAGGGCCAAGATACCAATGACATAAAGTAAAATTGGGCTTGACCATTGTCTTACAGAGGGCCAAGATACCAATGACAGAAAGTAAAATTGGGCTTGACCATTGTCTTACAGAGGGCCAAGATACCAATGAAAAAAAACAAAAATTGGGCTCGACCATTGTCTCACAGAGGGCCGAGATACCAATGACAGAAATTAAAATTGGGCTCGACCATTGTCTTACAGAGGGCCGAGATACCAATGACAGAAAGCAAAATTGGGCTCGACCATTGTCTTACAGAGGGCCGAGATACCAATGGCAAAAAGCAAAATTGGGCTCGACCATTGTCTTACAGAGGGCCGAGATACCAATGACAGAAAGTAAAATTGGGCTTGACCATTGTCTTACAGAGGGCCAAGATACCAATGACAGAAAGTAAAATTGGGCTTGACCATTGTCTTACAGAGGGCCAAGATACCAATGAAAAAAAACAAAAATTGGGCTCGACCATTGTCTCACAGAGGGCCGAGATACCAATGACAGAAATTAAAATTGGGCTCGACCATTGTCTTACAGAGGGCCGAGATACCAATGACAGAAAGCAAAATTGGGCTCGACCATTGTCTTACAGAGGGCCGAGATACCAATGGCAAAAAGCAAAATTGGGCTCGACCATTGTCTTACAGAGGGCCGAGATACCAATGACAGAAAGTAAAATTGGGCTTGACCATTGTCTTACAGAGGGCCAAGATACCAATGACAGAAAGTAAAATTGGGCTTGACCATTGTCTTACAGAGGGCCAAGATACCAATGAAAAAAAACAAAAATTGGGCTCGACCATTGTCTCACAGAGGGCCAAGATACCAATGACAGAAATTAAAATTGGGCTCGACCATTGTCTTACAGAGGGCCGAGATACCAATGACAGAAAGCAAAATTGGGCTCGACCATTGTCTTATAGAGGGCCGAGATACCAATGGCAAAAAGTAAAATTGGTTGATTGTTTTGAAAATTGAAATTTTTGAATTTGTTGAAATTTTGAGAACCTTTTTGATTTTGATTTTGATTTTGAAATTAAGAAACAAGGTGTTGCATTTTTGTACAAGTATATGGAATCTTGATATGCAAGAGAAACTTGGTTGATGAAAATTTTGAAATTTGGAGAAGAAAAGTTTGATGAATGTTGATTTTTTTTGTCTTTTTGAAGGAAGAAAATTTGATGAATATACATGGAGGCAAATTCAAAGTTGATGAAAATATGTACATGATGTATTGGAATATTATGAACCTATGACATATTTTTTTCGAGAGTCAATTTGTTTCCTTTGAAATCATCCAATTTATGACGATCTAGACTTCCAATTTCTTTTCAATGGACGTCCAAATTCTAAAGTCAACTGTGCAAAATGAAGCTTGTGTGCCACGGATTTCTTGACGAGATACTAGTGTGTACATGCTTGATATCAGGGGTTGGAAAAATATGTGGAGGATGATTGGAAGGATTTGGAGAGTACCGGGTTGGCTACTTGAGCCTTCTACTCCTTAAAACGGCTACAAAGGCCAATGTGAGGTAGTAGATACCCAGAAGCTACTCTAGAACATGGTAAAAGTATTGGTATGGACAAATGTATCTGTGAATTGTGAGGGAATAGGTCAGGAATCAGGGAGTGAGAAAATCATGTGGGATTTGCAAATTGCCCCAATTTTGGTGGTTTTTAGATCTTTGAAGTTCGGGGCGAACCAAAATCATGCAAGGCCCAACAAGGGATGCCCCAGTCTTTGTATGAGCTTTGAATGTTCAGATGAAAAAAATTTGAGATTTAACAAAGTTGCTCAATACTCTGAATGGGTCGAAACATATCAAAAAATGTTGCCTTGGTTTTGGGTATGAGTCAATTAAGCGAGGTTCAACAAAAGGTTTCCCCCCATTTTGGGTTCACGAATGATAAGATGGACTCAAATCATACAAAGCCCCAAAATGTCTGCCCCTGTTTTGAGGGTGGATCCATGAATTTCAGTACGGAAAAATCTGAGAGGCCCAACAAGGGATGCCCCGGTCTTGGTACGAACTGAATATACAGATGAAACAAATGTGAGACTAACAAAGTTGACCATATCTTGGAAGGGCCAAAACACATGAAATAAAGTGGCCCAAAATTGTCCCCTAGTTTGGGAATTGGGGGAAAAGTTTGAATGGGATTTGTATGTGTTCATGAATTTGTGATGGATATGGAAAGGATTGGCTTGAAAAAATTGCCCCAGTTGGCTTGATTTTCCTTTGTATAATCTTGATTAACAGGGAGTTCCCTTCTTCCGAGGACATTTTTCTTTTTTTTTCATTATTTTTTTTAATTGCATTGTTAGTCATTTTGTCTTGCCTCAAAATTAAGCTTTATGAAAATTTAAGCAACCATTATTCAATCTGTGTGGACTTTTATTGGGCTTGTAATGTGGCTTGGGCTAAAGGGTGTTGAAAGAAAGGATATAAAGGCTCAAATAAATTTTTGTGGGTATTTTTTTTTGAAAAAACAAGGGTTACCATCTATACTTTGTATCAGTTATTCGTCAAAACTGTTTTGACTACTTTGCCCTTTCTCAAATTTCATTCTTTGCTTGCCATCACTTTGTGATTCTTTGTATTTTTGCTTCACTTTTGAGGAATTTTCTTCATTTGATCACTGAATGTGTTCCTCTTGCAATTTGAGTCGACTTCTACCGTGATGGTAACCCTTGTTTGGGTAAAATTTTGAAAAGAAATTTCTTATTGGCTCAAATTGGGTATCAAAGGATATATTTTTGTTTTTTTTTTTTGGATGAAGAAAGATGGCCACACATCATTTCAAATTTTGGTTGCTTTATTTTCAAAAGATTAATTAAGAGACAAAGACTAAATGATCTCAACAGAGTCATTTTTCATTTTTTTTTCATTTTTTTTTATTTTTCATTTTTTAACGGATTCCAGGATCTCCCAAATGAAAGCAGTGGAGGTAACGGAAAATCTGCCCTAGTGTAAAACTTGGTGTCAATTATTTGGGCTCAAGAACATGATTGGGTCAATCTTTGGTTTGGCGAAGGCTGAAGGATGATGTTTTCAAGCAATGCACACACAGATATCTCTTAAGAATATGTGACTCAAACATTTGACTACAGGAGATTATGACATCCATTACATTTTTTTTTGAAATCTCATAAAATGGATGATTTGCATCGAAAACAAAATGACTCAACTTTTGCGTATTTTTGGTTTTATGCATGAAGAAAAGTAAAATGAAATGAAAATGATGATACTAGTTGAAAAACAATTTTTTTTTGTTTGAAAATCGGGCTTCGCGGACCAGCCTGGAAACTGGACCTTGTGAGCCATTGGGGAAAATGAGATTTTTTGGAATCTGGGCCTTGCGGGTCAGTATGGAAACTGAGCTTTGCAGACCAGCATGGGAAATGGGATTTATGAGCTGTTGTGGAAATTGAGATTTTTGGCCTCTGTGGAATCTGGGCCTTGCGGGTCAGTGTGGAAACTGAGCTTTGCAGGCCAGTATGGGAAATGGGATTTGAGATCTAAAATGGAAACAAGGGCTTGGAAACCAGTGCAGAAACTAGGCTTGGCGAGCAATGCAAAAATTGATATGAGAAAACTTGATCTAGAAAAACGTTTGAAAAATGTTTTTTTTTTCAACTTTCTGACACGGGAAAATCCAGATCGGATCAGCCCTGAGGAGAAGTAACAAAGAAGGAAGTTGGACTTACCAGGTACATTGACCCAATGGATCAGATGACCTGAGCCGTGTGAACTTGTCACAAGAAGATGACAAAGAAAACATTTTTTTTTTTGCATTTTTCAAAGTTTATGGAACAAGCTAAAAGAAAATCATTTTTTTGTTATGAGAAGATTTCACAAGATTGAACTAAAGAAAATTTTGCAACACCACCAGACTCAATGAGTCCAACACTATTCTTGTTACAACCATGACAAAATCTTCAGACAAGGATCTGAATTCCTTTAATTTTATCTTTTGCACAAATACTTGTTCACACAAATGAAAAGGAAAATTTGAATTCAAAACACAAGATCTACAAAGACATGCATTTTTTATTTTTTCAGAAATTCGGATGCACCAGTTTAAGAGAAACCTCATATGACAAAGGGGCCTAATGGGCTCAAAAACTGTTCATCTTTCATTCTCAAATTTTTTGTTATGAATGCAAAGAAAATTACACAAGCCAATTTGAACAAATGTACAAAACATCATTCAACAGCAAAAATGTGAAAACAAAATATTTTTGACATATTTTCAAAAGAAGTATACTCGAGAGAAAACCACGGAGGCCATTGGGCCTAATGGGCTCGAGCATTGTTCGCTTCTTTTTTCCTTTCTTTTTTTTTCTTTTTTTTTAGATTTATTCAAAATGCAGAAGAAGGAGGAATAAAAATCAAACAAAATGGTGTGATGTGAAATTACAAACATGCCAAAACAATTCTTCACTCAAACTTATATTTCAGAAAGAATTGGGTTCAAAGAAGGCTAACATGGTAATGAGGCCCAATGAACCTGAAAAATGTCCTTTATCAAGCAAATGAAAAACAATTTTGAACACTTCAAATTTTACAACACTCCAATTATTATTTTTTGAAAATTTTCCATTTATCATATTTTTGATTTTTTTGTTTTATTATTTTTTTGGTGAAATCGGATCATCCAAGAAGTCTTGAATTGGGCCGGATCGACCCAACAAAACCCTACCCGTTTTCAGATTTTCAAAAAAAATTTTTTTTTTTTAACTCAGAAAGATCAGACCGACACCAGACGGTTGCAGCGACCGGAACTGTAGCCACAGTGGATTTGCTCGGCTATAAAACGGGTACCCCTTCGGCGTCTGAGCGGCATTTTCCCGATCTCGCTTTCTCTCTATCCTCTCTTCCTCTCTTCCTTGAGCTTCTGAGTTCTGCGAGGAGCCTTTGTCCCTGCCTTCGAAGGCCTCCGAGTCCTCCAACGAGCTTCTTCCTGTGTACCATCCGCTTCCGGGTAAGTCTTCTGAACTTTTAATCTCCCTTTCCTTCCCTTAAGTTTTTCTTTCCTTTCTCTCCTTTACGCTTTCTGTTCTTGCTGTTCTTTCTTACTTTTTTTTTTAATTTTAAAAACTTAAACACTTAAAAACACAACTGTCTTAAACTTAAGGGGTATATAGGCTGGAAACCAGACGTTAATCTCCCTTCGATTGAAGGTATGACAGAGACAATCGGGTAGAACAACGCCACGTACCCCATAAAAACAGAAAACTTAAAAAGAGAACGAATCGGACACGGACAATATGGACAAAGACAAAAGGACATAGATCCGTTTAGGACCCTCTTGCAAGGACCGTGAAACAGATCCGAGACCAGACACTGAAATAACAAGGACTGACCAGACAAAATAAACTTAAAAGGAAACAAAAACACATAAAGAAAACACTGAAAAAACTTTTTGTTTTATGCTTTTGTTATGTTTTTGTTCTTTTTATTTTTATATTTTTTTTTTGTATGAAAACTTAGAGAGGAAAGATGAGCGAGATGGAGATGGAGAGGTACACCGGTCAGCGTTGGTGACCTACTGACGATCAGGTCAGAATGATGACCAATATTTACAATTACGGGGTCACACATCCCAGCAGAGCGCAAGTCGTCGAGATTGCGTCTCGACTAAGGGTTTTCGCAGATGTCAGCGAATACAATGTGCACTGCTGGTTTAACAACCACGGCAATCGGGTCAGGCGCTGGCAAGCGGAGATAGACCCCACTGGCACTCAGTTTTCACAACTGCCGCTATACATGTATGGTAAGCATCCTGATCACCTCCACCCCTTTTTTTTTAAAAATTTCCCTCTTCATCTTATTATTGACAAAAAAATTTGTTTGTTTTTTTTTTGGAAAGAATACGACTGGGTGATCATGAGGGCGCCAAGGCTGCTGGACTTGTTCCCCGTTCCGATCATCATTGACGACGACAGGGACGGACGACAAATCGCTCCACCCATGCTTCTCACATTCCGGACTAGAGCTCCTTCGACGGAGCTCTCCCTCAGACCACCGCAACCAGCTCGGGAATTTTTTCGCTGAATTCTTTTTTTAATTTTTTATTTTCAAGGCCTGTAACTTAACGATCACCAGTGATCGAACCCCGAACATTGTTTATTTGCTTTTGTTTATTTTCTACTCTTTTTTGTTTTTTATTTGAATTTGTGACTTTGCACTTCTTTGTTATATCTGCTTTTTTTTCTTTTTTATGCATTTTTATTTTATTTATCATGATGCCAAGATCGTATGAGTGTATCCGACCTTACTGTAATTTACTGCTCCGATGATGAAATGAAATTAGATTTTTATGGTTTTTTTTTTCAGTCTAAACAAAAATTTCTAATTTAAAAGAAATAATGGAAAATCGGGTTTAACAGAAAATAAAATATCTACAAAGAAAATACGAAAAAAAGACTTCAAAGCGAACACCATGAGCATGAAAAACAAAATTTTGAAATCATTATGCATATGAGACAAAGCAGAAATGGGAAGAGAGGAACAATGAACTCGTAAAACAATTTGAACAATTTGAAATTTTGATGACTCCTTTTTTTTTTTGAAAATTTTTTTTTGTGCAATGAAATCGGACTCAAGCAAAAGCTTTCAAAAACGACTTCCTCTTTTTTTTCGAGTTAATTGTCTTACTTGCAGTCATCAAATTAGTAATTATTTTCAAAGCTTAGAAAAGTGAGGAATGTCACATATCCGAGGTCTAACTTTGGGATTACATTTTGAATTTTTCTCCCGAGACATCAACGTACGCATGCTTGAAGAGACTCGCAAGTGAAAAATGAGAGTTGTTAGAATGATTTGGGAGAAAACGGGATAGTCACGCTAATGTCACCTCATACGTTCTGTAAAGTAGACGAGTGCCGAAGCGAAACACGAGGTACCTAAAACGTTTCCCCGATTTGGCGTAATGAATATGATGATGAATCCATGATAATTTGTACAAAAACTCAAGTAAGATCCGCAAAGCTGCCCCAGTTTTTTTTTTTTTTTTTGCATGGGGCTCTGTTTGGAAGAAGTAGTGGGTATGAAAAAGGGAAAGCTAAAAGGATGGCCCCAAATGGGTTCGATATTTTTGTATGCTTCAGGCTAGTTGGCAAGGAAATCCTCTCTTCCTGAGACATTATTCATTTTCATCTCTCACTTCCCTCCCCCCCTTTTTTTTATATCACCCTTTCGGGTTTCTGAATCTAAGTGACCTATTCTCCCCTTTTTTTCAATGGGTTTAAGGATCAACCTACTAGCGCAAGCGAGAAAACTTCTGGCCAAACCAATTTGCCCCGGGGTAAAGGTTTACTTTGTTACCTAGGGCATTGGCAATTGTTAAACTGATATTGGTCGCACAAAATCAGAACAAACTAAGTTTCCCCACTAATGTAGTAAAGGGACAACCTAGGTATCAATCCAAAGACTCGGCTAGAATTAAGTTTAAAGTGTAGAATTGAATCTTGTATTTATTTAACACCTAATGAACTACTAATGCAAGGTGGGGAAATGAAATATGAACAATGAAATTAAAGAGAAAAGAATGAATGAATCAAATCCGTATAAAGGAAAAAGATGAAGAAATAAAATGTAATTTGAAATGAGAATAGAACTCTAAACTACCTAAACAGAAACAAAATTGAAACTACTATGAGAACTTAAATGCACTAAAATGATCCTAAACTAATGAGCATTATTACTACCTAATAACAGAATCTAAACATTATCACTGCAATAGGTAAATGATGCAAGAAAACAAGAAAATAAACCTAACTAAAAATGCTAAGAACAGTGGAACATATAACAAAACTTAAATGGAAGGAAAATAAAATCACAATCAAAACCAAGACTATTCTAATATAAAGTCAACAGAAATACTGAAAATGAAGAAGCAAACTAAGGATATTGGATAGAAAGCAAACATCAGAGGAAAATGTGCAATAAACTGAATGAAAGAGTCTCAATTCCTCTTCAGAAAGACGTTCCGAGAAAGTTAAGCCCTCCTTGGGGTCTTTTGAGTTCGTATTTCAGAACTTCAAATGGAAATTCTCACTCAATTATTCAATCAATATACACTTACACAAGAACAGGATTACAACACTGAAATTGCAGAATTAAAATCACACAAATCAGAATTAATAAAAGAAAAAAAATAGAAACACAAAATCGATTTGAATCCTCTCTGACTCGAGAAGACATCCCGAAAATATATGCTCACTGTGGAGTCATTCAATTCCAAAAGGAATCATAGAATTGCAGAGTTACAGAATCCAAATCATTTTCTCAAAACATAACAATGGCAGAAATCAAGAACACAGAACAATCTCAACACAAACGAGAATACGAAATAGAACTTTATTAATATGAAAAGAAGATTACAACTATACCGGAAGTCACCAATATTATCGCGACTGTCACTCTCGCAATTGTCTCAGCGAAATCCAGAAGCAAGAACAATATCTCTACTCTAGGAAAAGCGTAAAAACCCTAATCTACAGAGCGTTTGAAAATGTATCTCAAAAGTATATGAAGAAATGTTCTCTATATCTCCCTATTTACATGGTGAAGGCCCTTTTTATAGGGTCAAAAAACGAAAAGAGAAAAGGAAGGGGGGAAAGAAAAATGGGAGAGGGGGAACCTTGCTATAACGCTTCGAGCTTCACCTTGATCCAACGGTCTCCAAAAGCTTTGCTCTTTAAACCCTCCGATCCACTTAAGCTTCGGTCAGCTTCTTCTCTGGGTAAGTGGCGAGAGCTTTTCTTTTCGGTCACGTTCCAGTTAGCTCCGTTCAGCTCTCCTTCTATGGGCAGGATCGGATCAGCTATGGAGCTCTTCTTCCTTTCTCTGCCCTAGCTCTCAAAGGGTTTGGTTTTCTTTTTCTCAAAATGCTCGAGGGCTTCCTTTGTTTTTCCAAAATGACTCACAAATCTCAGAACCCCAATCAGCTGCAGCAACCAAAACTCACCGTTTCACTTAAACCCACATCCCTGCATTTTCATTAAACCAGCAGCGGCCCAGTTCCAGCATAACAGCAGCACCTAATGTAGTAGCTTCCAGCTTCTAATCAACTTCTATTATGGCCCAAATGTTGGCCCAATCTGTAAAAAAAATCAAACAGCAATTAAGAAAAAGAAGAGAATTTATGCAATTAAAACAAAACATTTTTATTGAAAGAATTTCAGAAAAATACTAATTTCCTAATTATTAACAAAAGCTAAAAATTACACCTAAAAACCTCTTTTTAACTAGAATTTTATAAAACTAAAGAATTAAAAGAAAAACATAAAACTAGCCTAATTCTAAGAAATTAAAAACTAAAGAAATCTAAGAAATGATTTTTAACAAAGAAAAATATGTAAATCTAGAGTGTTATCAGCAATATTGTTGGGGGGAATCTTCTATTTTTGAAGGGTGATATTTTTCAAGCACCATGCGCACAAACGTCTCGAGAGAAAGTATCAAATTGTTATTGTTTATTAGACATTTGACCTCGGAAGAGTATGACACTGTAACTTTGCCTTTGATTATTTTTTTTTATTTTCGAAAAACAAGAGTTTGACAATCTGCAAGAAGACAAATGACTCAGGATTTCTTCAATTTTTTTTTTGTTATTAATTATTTTTTTTTTGACACCCTATTAGGATACGATTTCCAGTAAACCTTGGAGATACCAAGTAATGAAAGTTTACATTAACAGTTCATGGATGAAAGCGTGACATCAATGAGCATAAACCTCATTAAAGCTCGAGCAAAACAACATCAGTTCCGACTTTTACAATAACTTATGCTTTCCCAAATAATCTGAGAGTCATCTTCACTCGTCCATGGCATTTGTAGAGGTGAACTTACGTCTTGCCACAGTGCTGGATTAACTTTCTTCAAACTTTAAACATCCTGAATCAATCAAAGATTGCACTTTACGTTTTAGAGCCTTGCATGCTTCAGTTGAATGTCCACACGCCCCTCCATGATAATCACACCTGGAATTTATGTCATAGCTCCTTGGATACGGAGGTCGTATAGGCCTAGTTGGACAAATCTTTATGAGGTTTCTGCGGAGAAGATCTGGTAGTAGCTCTATATAGGTCATGGGGATAGGAGTGAAGTTGACGACCTTCTCATCACGATTGTAATTTCTTCGTTCAGTTGCTCGACTAGACCCATAGGAATGCGACATTTGAGGACAGGCAATAAAATGTGAATTAGCTCTTCGTTCTTTGCCTTTCTCACGTCTAGGATCATACTCATTTAAACTTGCTACTAGCTCTGGGCCTAGTGCAAATTTTCCATTTCTTATGCCACTCTCAACCCTCTCTCCAATTACTACTATGTCAGTAAAACTTGAGGAGACTGAGATGCTTAACATGTGCTCATAAAATGGTGGTTGCAGAGTACTCGAAAACGTGGTAGTCATCTCCTTGTCGTTCAGACGCGGTTCTACTTGAGCAGCTATCTCTCTCCACCTTTGGGCATATTCTCTGAATGATTCAGATTCTTTCTTCACCATGTTCTGCAATTGTGCTCTGTCAGGTGTCAAATCTTTATCATATCCATACTGCCTTAGGAATGTCTCAACCAGATGCTTCCATGAGTAGATGTGAGTAGTATCTAAGCGCATGTGCCAAGTTAGAGCCTCGTCAGTTAAACTTTCTTGGAAGAAGTGAATCAAAAGTTTTTTCATTGCGGGCATAAGCTGCCATTTTCATGCAGTACATGCTTATAGGGCCCCTCGGGCAAGTATTTCCCCGATACTTCTCGAACTCTGGCAGCCTGAACTTTGGAGGTATCACCACATCAGGAACTAAACGTAGTTTTTTAGCGTCTCCAAATTCAAAACTTCCTTCACCCTCTATGGCTCTCAACCTCTTCTCAAGGACTTCTAATCTGCTCTTATCATCCTTAAAATTTACTGGTGTAATGACACAAGATGGAGACTTCGTCTCAGGTTGTTTTTTCATCATCATGCCCCAGGCTCGTCTCCTACTTCAACTGCATTACCTTCGGCCTTTTGAGTGTCAAGATGTCTCAAGTCCACTCCTGAGGGTGGAGTATAATTCGGGGGGAAGACCATAGGAAGGGAAAGTTCGTGCTTCTGGAACTCCTTGTTGTGATCGTTGTGTGCATAAACATCCAGGACTTTGTAAGGCATCCAGGGTCTTTAGGACCTGTCTCATTTGTTCCTTCAGCTGTCGGATATCGGCTCTCATTCCCTTTTGAACTTCTACTTGGTTCTCCATGATTTTGCCACTGGTTCGTGTCCTTTAGGGTGTCTTAGATGCTTAGCTGCATTTTTTTTTGTGAAACAAATTAAGAAAAAAGAAAAATAAAAATAAAAAGGAAAAGAAAAGAAAAGAAAACATAGTTCAAATTCTCTAGTCAGAAACTATAAAGGTGTGAAAATATTTGCCCCGGTATAATTTTGGAAATTAACACGAAACAGAGTCAATAAGGTGGTTCATCATTCTGAAATCCCCAAAATGCTAGACATAAGAATTCTTGGTCAACCATCGCAGGCTTTAGTCATCACATTCTTCATTTGTCTGATCAGTTTCTCGCAGCAATTAAGGAATGTTTCAATCCCCTTAGGCGGGTTGATGATTGACATTACAGACCCAGCATCAGCTAATAGCTTAGGAACATTTTCAATGACTTCATTGATGAAGAAAGCTAATTGTGAGTGACTTGTCCTTCTTCAACAACATATTCCTTCATCTGACTCATCAATCTTTACGTCCCCTTTTAGCTGAATGGCAACATTCCTTCTAGTTTTGTCACTGCTGCTTCTATCCACTGCTCATTATTTTGAAATTTCTTTTCGCAATTTGGGTAAGGGAAATTAATTACAACTTGATTGTCTTAACCCTTTCTGTGATTCATTGGCTAAGGGAAACTTCCACTAACAGTCCATGATCTTGGACCTTTCTTTGAAGCGAACAACATTTCCCCGAGTGTCTTTAACTTGATGAAACATTTCAGCAAAAGATTCATGCCTCATATGATCTGCAATGTGGCGAGAGATGCAGGTGTTAGCGATCCTCTCAGGATATTCAAATTATTTTTTGCGCTAACATAGGATTGCAATTAATACACCACCTAATACCCATGAGGGTACATTAGGATACCTCCTGCAATGATATGCAATTTGATCTATGCTGCCAAGGGACACCATTCATCTTGTTCTTCGTTTAAACTTGCACAAAGTTGCGCCCATTCATTTGCTCTTTTCACATGTGGTTCACAAGGAACAGCCTAAGACAAGTGCAAAAGTTTCTAAAAATCACTTCTTTTTCCAATGGTGACCCCTGTTCACCTGACTGAGTACCTGTGATGGACTTTCTGTACAAAATCCAATTTTATCTCGGGTAATCGTTTACAGTGTCCTTGTAATCGATTATATACTACAATAACTCGTCCATGGGGTATAGGGAATTTTAGGCGTCTCCAGTCTCACGGGAAATGAACCACAAATAAAACACTGGTAGACAACATAACATCTTTCCCCCCTTAAGTTCGTAACAACGATTAAGGGTCCCATAAACTTCAGCCAGGATGGCACTGACTAGATTCTCACAGCGCTCTTTGTCTCCCACAAATGCATTCATAGCGGCATAATCGACGAGGTTCTTAACATTTTAGGAGAAAGCATGACACCATAGAGGAGAAGGGCTAATACATCTGTAAACATTTCCCAATTTTCCTCTTAAGCCAAACGATGTAGGTATTCCTATAAGTATCTTTGAGGAAGGCCCCTCACTTTGCCCTTGATTGTGAACTCGCTTTCCAACTTCATTGGGTGTACTTTCCTGATCCTCGCTAACTGCAAGATAAGTATATACTGCTCAAGGTAGCTGTATGGAGTCTTTTCCATATTTAAGACTTGCTCGAATTCTTCCACTGGTGGCACTAGTTAGAAATCTTGGAAAGTGAAGCACCTTAGTGGTGGATCACAGTACTGGGCTAAAGTAGTAATTGCTGATGTTTGGACCTCCACCTCTAACAGACTCAACAAATTCTTATACCCCACCAATATTATCCTCCTTTACTCGATGTGCATCTTTTGTCAAAATGTATGAACTCAAATACCTCTTGACTCAAAATTCCATGTTAATTCCCATCTTTAGCTTAAGGGCCTTAATCACAACTTTATAATTCTTGACTAGAATCCACAAAATGTGACAAGACTATAAAAAAAAACGATGAACGAAGAAAAAAGAAAAAGCAAAAGAAAGAAAGAAAAAAAAAGAAAAAAAATAAAGAGATATGATGATATGTACAAGGTGCGTGATTTTTATTAAGCGAACAATGAGGGTTATAAGAATACACACTTCTCCCTTTTGTGCCTTATCAAAGGTTGAATGACAAAAGTTCTAAGGCCAAATATATGCACTCACAAGGATAGCTTCCTAATGCTTAAATTAAGGCCACCAGAGCTATGGCTCTTTTCACCGTTTCTCCACAACAGTCAGAGTAATCAACTAGATGTGGAGACACAAATGAAGAGAACAGACTCTGGCTGGGGTTCTCACGATAGCCAAACAGGAAGTATGTCCCAAATGACACCGCTACACAACCCCTCTATTTCTAATTTGCGCTCAGACCCGGGTATAGGGCCCCACTCATGATATGCATATTGTGTGTGTGTGTGTGAAGGGAGAATGCAATTATATACCCCAAACCCTCACCTGCAAAACAACCAGAAAATTCCCAGGCAGATATAACATGTTTTCTACCCTAGGGTTCAATATAATCAAAACAAACACACATACAATTATGACAAAAATCAAACAAAGATAAAGAAAAAGAAAGGGAAGAAAAACACAAAGAAAAACCACATTGAATTCGCACATCTAATTAAATGGCCTGACTCTCTCACTTCCCCAGCGGAGTCGCCATCTGTCGCAACCGGAATCGCGACGGGACGACGATCCAATAAAAAGAAGAGATATTGAAAAGAAATTTTGGAGTCGCCACCATAGTTTATTCTGGAAAACTACGGAAAAACCATAAAATGATAAGGCATGGTCAAATTGAACCAGATTCTTGGTTCGGGAGTCGGTTACGTGTAGGGAAGGTATTAGCACCCTACAACGCCTGCCCTAAGGCAGTACCTTTAACTAAATGTGCGAATGTGGATGTGGTTTTCAAAGTATTTAACTTCCCCTTAAAATAAAACTCTAAAGAAACAAACAATATATTTTTTTAGTTTTTTGGGCCCGACAAGGATTGACCTTGCTCCTACGTATTCTCATTCAGAATGAGAAATCAGGGTTCCGTAGTTCATTTGAAAACTGTTTGAGATGTTTGTTTGGAAATTTGTTTGAGAACTTTGTTTTGACATGATTTGGATTTTTGGGAGAGTGAGCCTGACAAGGACTGGCCTTGCTCCTACGTATCTCCACTTTTAATGGAGAATCAAGGATCACGTAGTTCTGCCAAGGCGATATTGTTTGTTGTTTGAATAGTAGATGTTTTTAGTTTTTGAAGATTTTTTATGTTTTTGGTATTTTCATAGTATTATTTATTTTTTTTGCGTAATGAGTACTAGGCTGATGCGTACGATCGCACGAGCACTCACACGGCTTTTTTCCTCTTATTGTTTTGCGTAATGAGTACTAGGCTGATGCGTACGATCGCACGAGCACTCACACGGCTTTTTATTTTTTATTGTTTTGCGTAATGAGTACTAGGCTGATGCGTACGATCGCACGAGCACTCACACGGCTTTTTATTTTTTTTTATATTTGGGCAATAAGTACTAGGCTGATGCGTACGATCGCACGAGTACTCATACCGAGATTTATTATATTAAATGTTTTTTAAAGTTTTGTATATTTTTTATTATTTATTACTTTTTCCCTTTTTTGAAATAAAACGAAATGAACAAATTCACTAAAACAAAGGGGTGGGGGTATCTTACAAGGGGTTACATCAGTAAAAACTAATAACCAAACAAATAATAAAGAAACAAAAGCCTAAAAATAAAACAAGAGAAACAAATCAGAGATGTAGAGATAAAACCAGGAGTGACATGTGAAATTGAAGCTCCTCTGTTTGGGCCAAAATCCCCTCTTTTGTCTTTGTATCCGCCAGGGGTGTCAAGATAAAACTGGAGGTGCATTGAGTATCTAGTTGTCCGGCCCAATTGCTTTTTTTATATTTGTTTGCAGAAATTGATGGGTTTAAACCCAAATGGAAGGAGGTGTAAAGATGAAAACCGGGGACTGCGTGAAGGAGAAAGCTGTTTTTATTATTTTTTTTATTATTTTTATTAAGAAACCAAAACGGGCTCCAAGCCCAAACTCTTCTTCAAGGTTTTTCTCAATTCTGACTGAGACCAAAGGAAGCAAATTCCCTTCTTCCTAGACTTGGCAGCCACAGCGTGGGGAGACTCTTTCTTCCATGGCCACCGCGGCGTGGCTCGCGATAGGGAAGGCGCTGGTGACGGCTGGCGAGGGGTTGGCGGAGTGGATATCACGGTAGCAGGTTGGTGAATCGGATGATCGACGCTGGAGCTCGTGGTGGCGGGTATTGACCTAGGAGAGAAGAAGACGGCGACTACGAGGTAGAGGCGGCGACGCCCTCCATAACTGAAGTTGCCGACAAAGATGGCAAAGGCGGAGAACGACGGTGACCGGATCTGAAGTGTGTTGTTGATGAAGGTCGCGATAGACATACGCGGAGGTAAAGGATGGTGGTTCGGGTTTGGATCAGGGGCGACGGGCAAAGGCTGAGGCAGAGTCTCCGATGACACTCAAATTTGGTTTTCTGTTTGTTAGGATGATGAAACGGAGGAAATAGATGAAGACTAAGGTGTTGCCATGAAATGGTATAAGGATGGCCGTGAGGCGTGTTGGAGATGAAGGTGATGATATTGGCTGTGTGTGAATATGGAGGATGGCCGTTTCTAGTAGCAGTGGGCGTTTGAGGTGAATGGGGGATGTTGTTGTTGCTGATATTGTGGAAGAAGATGATGAAGTTGGTCGAAGAGGGAAGGGATGTGCAAGTGTTCCCGGGGTCTTGGAGATGATCACCGGCGTTGAAGATAACAGAGTTGGTAGTGAGAAAGGAAAAATGGTTGTGGTGGAGGCCGTCTGGAAGGTATCTGTGTTGATGATGATGATATGGGCTATGTGTGTTCGGGTGTTGGGGATGAAAACGAAGAAGGTATTGTAATGGAAGTGTGTCGGGAGTATTGAGAGGGATGAAGATGAAGGTGATGGCCGTGTTGTTGGCAATGGCCCACGGTCAAAAGGTGGATGAGGAATGAAGAGTAAAATGAAGATGATCGCTCCCCAGTAACCGTGGGTATATTTGGGTTGTTGGGAATGGATGAAGATTGAAAGATTGGGTGATGAAGAATGGCAGTTTGAGGTTAGGCCGTGTTCAGGATAAAGATGATGGATGTTGTTGGATGTGAGGAATTGGGAGTGAAAGGAAGTGCAGTTGGGATGGTTACGGGTGAGGGACTGAGGGAGCCAGTGTCCCACGGCTGTGGTTTCTGGGTTTCTGGATTGTGCCCCCCTTTTCCTTTACTTTTTGTGATCGCAGGTGTTAAGATGATGGACGTTGGCTGTGAGGTCCCTTTTGAAGGGATGAAGATGTTGTTGCGGAATGATGAGGGAAAGGACGATGGTGAGGTACATCGGGATGGTTCCTTTAGGAACAGAGTGAGGTCGAACTGGAAGTTTGAGCTGGATTTTGATGAGTGAAAAGGAAGCACTGGAAAATAGAAGGATTCTCTGAATCTGTGGAGTGATCAAAAGCCCAAAAAAGATGTTTTCCCCCGCCCCTTTTCCCTCTGCTGCTTGTTTTCTTTTATAGCCAAATCTCAGAACCCGTGAGCCTCCCAATCTGTTCAGAATTCCTCCCGTGATCCTCTTTTCTTTGCATGCTGAGCTACAGTTTTTTGGCCGTGAGAAAATAGGGTGAGGGCCCCTCAATCTTGTCTTCTTCTTCATACGGTGGACACCCTGTGCGTGTGGTTGCTTCCTCTTCTGTGCATGCTGGATGGTGAACCGAAATTGCTTCCCAAACTGCTGGAAGCGTGAGCTGCTGTTGCAATTTTGGAGATGCGCTTCTGCTGAACGTAGAACACCAAAGTGAAGGCGTGAAGGCTTGCTTCTTCTCCCATGCTGGATTGGACCGTGAACTGGTGTAGATGAGTTGATTGAAACTGGAGCTGCTGTCCGTGTGTGCTGGACGGTTGTTGGACGCTACTTCTGGAGTTGGACGTGTTGGAGCTGCTGGACAATGGCAGTTGCTCTCCAAGGTTGGCCACTTGCTGGATGTGCTTCTCCCAAGTGATAGCACCTCTCCTTTTTCAATAATATCACATGTGTGGCAAAAGTAACGTGGAGGATGCAATTCATGTTTCAGCTTTGTTAAAATGAAGCATTTCCTCCAGCTAGGCCGTGGGCATTTTGTGTGGCAGGAGCACTTCTTTACGCATACTCCAAGTTGCTTTCCTGGACGAGTGGTAGAAAAGGGTGAGTTGGACGAGCGTAGATGAGGGGGAACGAATTCGGCGAGCGGTCGCGCAAAGGACGAGTGCTCAAAACCGAATGCAGGGAATACGAACGCTGGAGGAGACCGAACGTTCAAAAGAGAAACCGAGTGTCCAAGTGATGACCGAACGCTCATTAAACAATAAAAACCGAACGCTCAATAAACAATATAAAAACCGAACGCTCACTAACACATAACACTTCAAAACCGAACGTTCACTAACACAAACATGACCGAACGCTATTTGCTGAACACCACAATGGGACGAACGTGCAAAGCCGAACGCTAAAGACATATATCATTGAGCCCGAACGTTTGTCAAAACATTATGACCGAACGATTGAAGATGAGGACGAACGTCCTAACACAACGAAAAGCCGAACGGTTAAACAGTGCAAAGGACGAACGATCACTGTTTGGACGAGCGGCCACAGTAACAGACGAACGATCACTGTTTGGACGAGCGGCCACAGTAACAGTGGGGAAGGACGAACGGCCACTGTTTGGACGAGCGCGAGATCATAGGGGACGAACGTCTGATCCTTTTTTTTTTTTATTATATATTTTTTTCTTTTTATATACACACATTTTTTAATTTTTTCCTTTATGAGGGTAAAACAATAAAACAAATTATTTAGTCAATCCGGACGAAATTGAGTGTTGACAGGAACACATAGGTGGCTTCTCTACATAGTATTGATAGTGATCTGAAGGCTAAGATTATGAGTGTTATGCTTTCTATCGAGTTGGTTGCGGTTGAGGTTGGGTTTCTTTATGGCTTGACCATGTTAGTTTTATCTCTCGCTAAACCTAATATTGTTCTTTGGTATCATAGAGGAAGATGGAAATGTTGTTCAGCCAGGAGTGAATGCTTAAATTTTAAAATCTCTCATATTTAGAGAAGGTAATAAATGTGTTTATAGTTTAGCAAGTTTACGTGTGGATTTGAAGCAAAAGTTCGTTTGGTTTTAAAATATACCTTCTTGTCTAAAGCAAGATTTTTTTAGAAAGAGTTTGATTTAGTATAAATTTTCTTGATTACATAAGTTTTAGTTTAATCCTCGTATTTTTGTTTTTATCCTTTTTTCTTTTTGTTGGTTTTTCAATAAAAAATATGATCAAGGAACATATAATTATTAAGATATAAAGTACCAACCTAGTTGGAATGTCATACTCTCCAATTGATACCTTTATATAGAAAAAAATATACATTGAGTATAATTTACAAGTGTACTGTACATAATGTACATAATGTAATTTGTACTGTAAAACTCATCAAGAAATAGACAAATGTAGGAAAGAAACTCGGAGAAAAGGTAAAATCAAAATTTGTTACGATGGAAAAAATCTTAAATTGCTATCAGCAGTCTATTGAGTTTACCCAAATGACGTGTTGTGTTGACGTTAGGATCGTCAAAGATGTCAAATTTGTTGTCAAATACAATCAAACGTTCTTCTTTTCTTCCGCCTGCAAAATAAGCGTTAAGGATTATAAAAATGTTTGAAATGATAGTTTATTTCCACACACAGAAGCAACATAAAAGTGCAAGGGAATGCCATCAAAGACATTTGGATTTTGAAAGTCTAAAAAAATAAAGATCTTTAACTTCAACAACAAACTAGTATAAGTAAGATGGAGCAATGCTCTGACTTGAGGAGAAGCAACTAACTAAATTTCGTAGAAGCAACATGTTATTGATTTCTTTTATGCAGTTTCAAAGAATCCCATTTTAAAATCATTCAATCAGCTAGTTTTGCTCAAACCTGATATTCACCTACCCTCTAAAATAAATATCAATCAGCATGGAATGAGAATTTGAAAAGTCACAGCTAATTATTACAAATAATGTTATACAGGAGTTGCATCACACTCAGTTTTAGAGTTCTCACCAACTTCAGTGTCAAACCATTTTTTCCACGATCTCCAGAGTTATCTTGCCGCGATCTTTGGCAAGCACGATATAGTCTTCGGATAAACTCCTGTACATGATTATAGATGCTGCATAGAATTACGTCAAATCAAGGTTAGACACATACATTACTTCATTGATTAGTGATTGTTCAGAACTATTACTGTTGTACATAATAAAATATCTCAGGGAATATCCTAACAGATCAAAAAAGCATTATTTCCACATCTCCAAATTTCCTAAAGTCCTATTGTTGGAATCTTGTTGATTTTAGAGTCTTATGGATATAGTAACTAATGATATTAGGATCAATTATATGGATTCTGTATTTTTTTATGTTATTAGCCTAAAATAGGGTAAATAATTATTCTATAATTTTGTTTTCTCCCCTATAAATTGAATAGCTCTCGATTGTGGTCTAAACAAATCATTCGTCATGTCTTCTCAACATAGTATCAAGAGTATAACGAGAAGTGAATTCTAATACTTGCTTTCCTTATGGAGCCACTACTCATAGGTTTACACACTTGAGAAATTGTAAATGTTTTCAGTTTCTGTTTTTTTTCCTATTGTGTCTCACTGTTCACTTTCCTAGTGGTATTAAAATCGCGAGTAAACTTGCACGATCCTGAGTTTGCCCTGCCAAGCAGCAAACAGACGTGGAGGATGAATCAAAAGTTGGGTGCACTGAAGCGATTATACAAGGATGTTCGTTCGGAGGATCGTGTGGCCGTGATTTTTCTGGAAGGATTGTGTTTCGCATTTCAGAACCAAAGGAGAAGACCCACATAAGGTACGAGGAACTCATTAAAGAGCTCAAATTTGAAGAAAGTTCTCACAAGGCACATTGTGTGACAACTAGATAATGCATTTGACATCAGCTCTAATCTTGTCTTTCAAGAAAGAACCATATATATTGAGGCAAATTGTTATTTCGTAAGAGAAAAACTCGAGTTGGGGATAACATCACTAGATTTGTCAACTCTAGTGAATAGTTGGCTGGCATATTCACGAAGTCGCTAAGAGGACCAATGATTGATCATAGCAAGCTACACATGTTCAATTTATATGCTCTAGTTTGTGGGAGTGTAATAATTATAGAAGCATGGAACTAATCTGTATGACCAAGAATGTCTAGCTTATATAATTATATAATACACACACACACACACACACACATATATATATATATATATATATATATATATATTATTAGAAATGTTTTTATTTATTTCTGAATCATATCTTTGTAATTACAAGATATCAAGTGTCCTCTATATATTATATTGATTTCTTTTTTAAATGTAAACAAAGCCAGAGACTGTTATTTGAGAAACACATGGTTTCGGCTTAATGTTTATCTCCTTCCTAGAGTTTAACAAACACAATATTTACGATCGACCATCAACACCAAATTAAAATTGATCATCGACCAAAATTAATGAAACCCACAATTTCTCAAGACAAGTTTACCAACCACTGTCCTTTAAGCTATAATGCATAACTCAACCATCACACGACCAACATTTTACTTGAAATGCCATTTTATGTTCTTTCAATTTAAAAACAGAATATTGTACCTTAGTCGATGCCTATTGCAGGCTGTGAAGAAGGCAACAAACCCATAGACTATGCTCTTGAGAGCACGGAAAATCTAGAAAAGGAAAAAGAAAAATATACCAAATTAGGATAGTCTTTAATGAAACCACTGACAACCAAAATAATATTGTAATGCCATCTTACAACCTGGGAAAAAAGATCATTCCAAAGAGTTCGCCACATGGATACTTCAGAGGCAGTCACTGTAGCTTCAGAAGTTGCTGCAAACTGAAAAATGCTGCTAAAAAACTGCCACATCTTGCCAAGTGTATTGAAAATGTACAAACATGTTGAGGGCAAAAATCTGAATATCATCAGGATGAGACGAACAGGAGCATATAGTAATTCCCAGAGAACCCAAAATAAAGGATATAAGATACATGTAGCTGCAGTATATTCAAAAAACGTAAACGGAGGCAGTTAGTAGAATATCAGATGACAATTGATGTTGCCAAAAACAAGTATAAACTTAACAAATAATAGACAGTACCAGAAAACTAAAACATATGACTTACCGATGCTCCAAACAACATTGAAGACAAACCAAAAAGGGGAAAACAGTAGCTCCAGTACATTTCCCACTATATCAAAAGATGTATCAACTACTAGCCAAATAACAGAAAAGATGCTTTCAGCTATGTCAAACAAAAACTTCAAGCTTGGGAGAAGAAATCCAAAAATCTCCACCAGTGATTCTACAAGAGGTTGAACAAGAACTGAAAAGAATGACCTCGTAGCATGTGAAAAGGCAAGAAACCACCTAACAGCCTTTTGGAAGTTATGTAGAAACAGCATTGTCCCTAAGTATTTGACCCTTGAAACCATCTCCCAAGTTTCAATCCAATCAAAAAGAGGCCCACATATACGAGATGCAGTTGCCTTAAGAACAGGAACATTTTTGTATAAATCATAGAATCCAATGAGAACAGTAACAAATGATATCAAAACATATAAAAGTCTTGCAAGTGGGCACATCCAAGGACGATAAAGATTGCATAACACTGGATATGACTGAAGGAAGATGACCCAAGATGGAAGACCAGCCTCCAACAAAGTAAGCAATCGCAGATCAGATATAATGACTTCCCTTAGTTTAAATGGGAGGTCGTGATCATCAAACCTAAATAACAGTAGAACATCCCTATATTGTGTTGCTTTATCTGCAACATCTTGAGTGGTTTCAACTGAATCATCTTGAGTGACTTCAGCTGTATCATCAGAAAAGCAGCTAGAGGTCTGAGAATAATCCAATGAGTCATCAATTTCACCTGCAGAGTAGCCATCAGCTTCAACTCCAGCACTAAAGGAATTCATTAATTTTCGTCTCTTATAAGGTCCAGAAGGAGGAGGTGTGTGTAACATATCTGTTGTGTCTTCTATATCATCAGAATATACTGCAACATTGGTACCTAACATATCTTCAACAGTGACATTTCTGCAGACATTATCATTGTCCTCGTTGTCATCATCAACAGATACAACACCAGAAAAATCTTCACTGGCATCATAAAATATTTCCCCTGTTAAAGTTGCAGCAAAGAAGTAATGTTCATTGAAAACCCATTGGTTTAGAATTTAAAGAATTTCTATAGCCTTTAGTTGCTATAATGTAAGTTAGAATGTGAAACCTTTCACAATTAGGCTATGTGTGCTGGAAGTTGATAGCAACAACAAAACAAGGGTTTATAAAAACAATGAAAAGGATGAAACATGGGGGATAAAGGGTTATGATATGAGTTTAAAAAGACAGGAATGGAAAAGGTTAAAAGTTTTTAATAAGTGTCACTATTCATGCCCCCACCTCAAAAAAGGAAAAATAAGATTGGATGCTTAGGAAGAAGATTAAGTGGGGATGAGATCCTTCCTTTCCCTTTATTTCTGAAATTTTATAACCATTCAAACAAGGTAATATCTCGGCATACACAGGGTCCTATTATCAACACAACTTAAGTGTTAAGTAACTTACAGCAATTTTCTATATAGTGAGTGCATGTGCAAGACATGCATGCATGCATGTCTTCCTACACATAAGTATATTTCTACTTGCATGAAATACAAATAGGTGCATGCTTCATACATTACTATATTCCTACTCACATGAAATACAAATGCTACAGCCATAAAGGCAATCCTAAATCCATATGCATTATGCACACTAGGTAAGAAAAAAATTATGAGAATCCCAATTACCACCTGAGGCAGAATCCAGGTGTTCTTTTAGAAGCATCTGTTCAGAAGGGGTTCCTGAGAACCATGAAGACATGCACCTTGCAGCTTGAGCAATACTATCAAATTCCCATCTTTTCATCAGTTTAGCTTCTATAGCCAGTGATGTATCCGTCTGCAAAACAAATGAAATAAATCAATACATGAAATTGTGTAGAATCTAATGAGAACATAACAAGAAACATGCCAAAGAGAGTACCTGAAGCTCATTATAGTAGTTGATACCACGAACACTAGACCATGCAACTTCAAATATGATAAAACCATAGAGGGTTCTATGCAGCTCACTGCTCAATTGTAAAGAATTCCTTAAGTTTTTCACAGGCAACAAAACTCTCTTCCTTGATAACACCAATGCTTCAATCAATGAGAACCATCTCATAAGTTTCTTTGAATTGCTTGAGCTTGATTGAGGACAAACTTCCTTGCCTTCACTCCTCTCTCTTCTAGCTTTGGAATATGCAAAGGGAGATAGCCTTGACTGCAAAAACATACTTATATAATTCTTATTCTAAGACTACAACTACTTGAAAATCACTTTCAATAATGAGTTTACAAACCTTAGTAACCATTAATTGCCAAATGTGTATGCCCCGTGAACCAAGGTCACTCAACCATGGTCTATTGTCAACCAAAATATACATTTTTTTGCTATCATTTGCAAGGAAAAGGCTAAGATCTGCAAAATAAGATTGCAAGTCTCTGCAGAATACACATCACGAAGAAGAAATAAATCAGCATTAGAAAAACAGAAACACAAAACAACTCTGCTAACCCAGCATAGTTGATCAATTCAAATACAGCAGATAACAAGCATCCAGCTGTGACAAATGTTCTTGAATAGCCAAAGAAAATTTTTAAATGCTGAATCATTAAGCTGCTGTAACTCCAGGTTGAGTAGAAGCGGTAACAGTTGCACTTCCACATTTTCCAATTGTCCCACACGATATATTATTCAAGATAATATGACAATCTAAACGCAGTAAGAACTGAAAAATTACATAAAGAACTTCGCCAAAAACGTTCCTGATCCATTGCATTTTATGAAACCAGAAAATGCAGGTAAACTGGCAACAGAGTTCAGAACATCACGATATTTTTCTTTAAAAGATCAGGAATACCATTTGCAGTTGACTGTAAAATAGCATCAGTGAACTCAAATTTCATACACAAATGTATCCAAAAATAAATAAAAAGATGCACAACACTGTGTAGAGCTCATGATCATGAAAGAAACAACAAAATTTAATTTAAAAAATACAAAAGGAGAGGGCGTGGAAGTAATAATTTTTCTCAGATATAATAATTAATAAATTAAGGGGGAGAAAAACAAACGCATCATGCATCATCAAATAAAATTCAAACCCTTTCACCCGAAAAGTAAACAAATAAATACATTCAATCCAGCATCAATTTAACAACAGATGCCATTCGTTAATCATGTGATAAAATATACAACAAACCACGATCGCACATCATCAGAGCAAATCATGAATACGAAAAGAAGAAAAAGAAAGAAAGAAAGAAAGAAAGAAAGAAAGAAAACATACCCAATTTGCAAACTCGTAAGAGAAAAAATGCAGCGTCCATCGTCACCTTTCCCCATTAAGATAAACAACACCCTCGAACCCCGTCTTATTACCAAAACCTTCTTCTCCAGATTTCTCACTAGCACCTGCTCCAATTTCCAAACACAAAAGAACAGAAAGAAAACAAAAAAAAAACATTAATTGTCCACAATCATTCTCTTAATTTCCCTTAAAAGAAAAAGAGGCGTAGAAAGAGGACCAGAGGAATGGGTGTTCCATGAAAACGAAGAAGAACGAAAGGCAATGGAACCCGGAGCGAGTAACTTCATAACAAAGAATATAAAAGACAAGGAAAAAAAAAAGAGAGAAAAATCCAAAGAGTTAAAGGTTGAAAGAAGAGTGCATATATGCTCCTTTGTAACTAATTTTTCTGATGGCGATGATGCTAATTAATTTGTAATAAATTTGGTTCACCGTAGAGAGAGCGAGAGGAGAATCAGAGAGAGAAAGTAGTTGTCAAGAGCACGTTCCTTGTGTTTTTTACTCTTTTCGATGCTTTGTTTGTTAGTGCTGTTATTAAAACCTTAAAAATAGGAAGGGGACAAGAATTTAGTGCTTTTGTTTGGATATTATGGCTTTTCACACTGCATCAAGATTAATTCTACAGCCATCAAAAACATTTAGTACGTTTGTTATGAGGTTATGATTCCTCGGAATAGTAATTATTATATAATTAAGAAATTACTTTTAAACATGTATTAGAAATGTGTTTGATTAACTTACTTATACTTTTATGAATTCTAATTAGTAGAAGCTAAACTTACCTTATATAATGGAGGGATCTAATCCTTTTGCAAATAACTTTTTATAATTTTCTAACCAGTATTAGAATAGGATTCTTTCTATTTTTATACAAAGCCAGCCAAAAAAACTTATGTGAGAAAAAAACACTATCATTGAGATACTCTATAAATAGGAGAAAACTGATATTAAGAAAAGTAAAATAAAATTAAATATAAGTTGCTTCGTGAAAATAAAAAATAAAATGGAAAGATAAAAATATTTAGATTGAAAATAATAATTTTGATATATTTTCTCATTTATTCTTAACGTAGTTTTTCTTATTTAGTACATAACATTTTTTTACCATTTAACAATTTATGTTTAATGTTACATTCAATATGGGTCTCTCTTTTTAAGTGTAAAAGATGTATGAATTTTTAAGTTTTGTTCCTCTTAATTTTCCCTTTTATCTAAGTTACTATATTATCTAATTAATATATTTACTTTCTTCACCTTTTATATTAGATAATATAATTTATTCTCAACATTCTTATCTCTCTTGGATTTTCAATAAATTGAAAAAATAAGAAATGAGTTTAAGATAAGCTCATAATATTCTAATAATTAATGAAGTCTACTTGATTTTTGACTATGAATTCTGATAGTCCTTACTTTTTATGATTTTTCCTAAATAGGTTCCTCACTATTTTTTTTCTCTCCATTGGGTTTCTATTTTTGAAAAATTGAAAACAATTAAGTCTTTGTTGTTAGTTCCGTACTAACATGGTTAAAGAGGTGTCACGGGCTAATTCATGATTTTTTAAAATTTTTTAAACATTTTTTGAATTATTTTTATATTCATTTTTTATTTTTTTGTTGATAAATAAAAAATTTGTCACGTGTCAAGCTGACATTATGTCACATAACAATGATAATGCACTTGTCCTTGTATTTTTTTGTTTCAATTTTGTCTTTGTATTTTTATTTTCTCTCGTTCGATTTTTTTTAAAATTAAAAATTTTTTTCCTTCCCAAATGAAAACGTGTTATTGAGGAAGTACTGAGATTATTTTTGTGTAGATCACCTTCACAAAAATATTTATTATTGAAATGTTAACTATTGCTTATTCATGTTATTTAGGTTAAATGATTTTATTTGTTGTTTAATTTTGTAGAAAAATTTTAAATGACTTTCTTTATTTTTATTTTTCTCAATTTATTTTTATTTTACAAACTTTAATACAACTAAGTTATTTTCTTTAGTACTATATAAATAAAAATGTGTTATATGTTAGTTCGTAATTTTTTTTATTTTTCTAATAAAAAAATATCAATTTGTATAAAAAAATTGTAAAGATTTATATACAAAATAAATTTTGTTTGAATTTGGAGAGGAACAAAATTGTTTAATTTTTCAAAAAAAACATAGAACAAATTGAGACAAAATAAAAATATAGGGACCAAATTGAGACAAAATAAAAATATAGAGACCAAATTTAGACAAATACAATGACACGTGGCATTGTTAGTGCTATGTCGTACTACCATTGCCACGTGACATAATGTTAGCTTGACACAGGACAAATTTTTTATTTAAAAAAAATTAAAAAAATTAAAAAAAACCATAAGTTGACACATGAAATCCTCTTTAGCAGTGTTAGTACGAAACTAACTGTGAGGACCTAATTGCTTCAATTTTTCAAAAATAGGAACGTAATTGAGACATAAAAAAAGTGAGTGACCTAAATGAAAAAAGTAACTAAAAATAGGAACTATCTGGATGATTAAACATTTATCTAATGAGAGTCACTACGACGAGACAAAGATTAATAGTTATTCTACTTCTTCTTTCCATTCAAGGTCTTACATAAAAACCTTCTTTTTTAGAGGAATTTTGTTTCTTCTAACTTTTTTTTTTTGACCTTTTTGCATTTTGATCTTTAAGTATCCAACTTCTTACATGCATAATAGACCACTTGAGTCTTATTTTCTTTTTAGTTCTTTTCTTGTTGAAGTTGTCACATAACCTACCACTCTCATTTCTCACACTTTTCTCTTCATCCTCCGTTACTTTCTTTTCCATTTATTTATTCTCTCAATTTTCACCTTTACATCTCTTTCAGAATTTAATCCTCATAATAGTTGAGGAGTTAAAAAGCATATTTGTAGAGTAAGTTCCTATTTACTGTAGATTCTTTTTTTTTCATACTTTTTGTAAATTTTATCATTAATCTTGGTAGGATCAATTGATAAACGTCATCCTCATACTACAGAAAAAAAAAGTTGTTATTTACTACTAAAATTTATATCTAAGGTAAAAAATTTATAAATAAAATAATGTTACATATATATTACATACGAAAAAAAATTTCACAGATAAAATGATTATAAATAACATTATATTCAGATTTATCCGTAAATAATTACATACGAATTATCTACAAATTAAATTTGTATATAAATCTATGAACTTATCTGTAAATAATTATCTACTGATAAATTCATATATAATTTGTCTATGAATAAATCTGTATGTAATTACTTACGTATAAATTCATAAGTAACATAATTGTTAGTTTTGTTGAATAACTTCTTTTTTGGAATAATTATACAGATCCAAACATAGATTGAGATAAACATATTGTGACAAACAATTTATATTTAAAAAATACTGAGTAAATAAATAATGTTAATATACAACCATTTTCATACATAAAAGCTATAAAATTCAAATATTGTAAAATTGAAATGTCTAATACTAATAAATAAAGTCTAAAGTCGATAAATGCTTAAACATAGTAATAAATAAAGTCTAAAATCTCTCAACGAGCAAATTAAAGGATTCTTCGTCTTGTTGTACTTGATCATTGTCCTACAACTCTCCGTTTGAATCAAATTGGCCTTCTCTACTACATTGGTGTTAAGGAGTTCTCCTTATTGCTTGTAGAAGAACTTTCCGTCCTCCACAACAATTTCATATGATTGAGGGGGGATGGTGGACGGTGGACGTTTGAGTGGTGTTGCAAGAAGATAAGCCTTCACAAGTTTATAAACTAATATATCTAAAGGGAGTAGTCGGCTGTCATCCCTCAACCAAGGATGACCTGCATGTGCAGAAATATGCAATAATTAGTTTAACAGAGCAATACCATTTAATAGATTACTTTTTTATGATAAATTCTAATTTAAGGGGAAATTTATAATTACATTATATTTAAAAGAGTAAAATTTTGTGGGGGCAATTGCCCCCAAAGTCTACAAAGTAGATCCTATTTTCAAACACTTAAATACTCTCAAACATACTAACTCGGTGTGGATTTAGACACCACCACATAATACTCAATTCCTTGTCAAAATAAGAATCTCATTAGAGGTGGGCAGAGTATACTAAATTGCATTATACTATAAAGATTTGTAGTTAACTATAAAATGGTTTACCTCAATTGAACTGAACTAAAAGATAGTTTGGGAGAACTTAATTGAACTAGTTTTTAGTTCACTTATAGTACAGTGCAGTTCAATGATCTTCTCTCAAATATTTATCAAGCTTTGATATATAATCAAATCTACCTCCCGTAGCTCTTAGGTAGAATTTCATGCCATGAGGATCATCATCATCATCATCATCTAGTTGAGAACCCTCCTCAATACCTTGATATTGTTCATAAAGTGTTTTTAAAGATGACAATAATTTTGATTTCAATTCACTGGCCATACTAGATTCAAATAGGTAGTCAATGAAGTAAGTAACAAAAAAACTTACTCTTAGGGTTAAGCATAACAACAATCAATAATAAGATTTTAATTCCATTAAGATTTCCCCAATATTTTTCATACTTGTCCTTCATCCTCATTGCCATCAATTTTATGCTCACATCACTACTCTCATAATATTGTTGAATCCTTTTAACAATTCCAAACACCTCATTCATATACATATGACTGGTGACATAAGAAGAACCAGAAATGCGTAGGGTAGAGTCATAAAACATCCTTTCAAATGGTAGAACAGACCTCACATATTTCCAATCCTCTTCTAATGGCACACCACCATTACTTTTGGCCATTTCAACACCAAATTTCTTATCTTGCATATCTCTGTACTTCAAGCTTGCCTCTAACATTAAGTGAGTTGAATTCAACCTAGTTTCAACATCAAAGCAAACAATACCTTTATAAGAAATTCCTTCTTGTTCAACACATGCCTTGAATCTAGCAAATCTAGATGAAGAAGATTTCACATATTTAACTACACTCCGGATTCTTGAAATTGAATCTTTGATCTCTTTTAAGCCATCCTTCACAATCACACTTAATATATGAGCACAACAATACATATGGACATATTCTCCCTTTAAGAAGAGACAGTTCAATGATAACATCTTTCTTTTTAGGTACTGGACCCCAACATCATTTGCTCTAACATTATCCAGAATGATACTAAGGACTCTCTTCAACTCCCAGTTATTCAAAAAAGCCTCAACATGTTTAGCAATGAGCTCCCTTTAATGTCTCGTTGTTTGAGAAAAATTCAAAAATGTTCTTTTGAAGTTTTCAATCATTATCAATAAAGTGAGCTGTTAAACTCATGTAATTTAGGTTTTGGATTGAAGTCCATGTGTCTATAGTTAAACAAACCCTCTCACATTGCTTTGATAGAAACATTTTCAACTTTGCTTTTTTCCTTTTCATAAAGTTCCCACATTTCATGCCTCAATGTTGTGAGGGATGGAAAATCAAATTGTGGGTACAAGGACCATACAAAGTCACAAAAGTCCTCATTTTCCACAAATCGAAAAGGAAGCTCAGACTTCACAAACATCTTCACCAACTTCATTCGAGATTCATTTTGGTCAAATCTATAAATAGTTGGTGAAGGGCCAACACTAACTTCTGTAGTTGACGATGAAATTTTTTGCCTTTTGAATGCTTCTTTATAGGATTTTCTTTGCATCTCGTCAAATAATGATTCCTCATCCCACTTGTTCCAGCCAAATATTTAATCAAATCACCACAATAATTACATTTAGCCTTCTTCTCAGAATAAGAATTTTGTTTAGTAAAATGTCCCCACACATTTAACCGTCCTTTACTATTCTCAGTTGACGACATATTGATATAAGGAGGTAAATGATCAATTCTAAAAGTATCTAGTGTGAGAGTTTTTACGATTTTAGGCAATGTAAAATCCATCTAATAACAAAAATTAAGATTTAAAATTTTTGTATTTAGTATGTTCTTTGTCAATCTTCTATGTGCCCCTCTCCTACCAAAATTATAAAATGTAGTTGAGGATACAAACCTTATTAATTTAACCAATCAAAACAACCACACAATCTAATAAGAAAACTCCATGACAGAAAAATCTTTCTAGTTAACTTTCTAATAGAAGCTATGAGTAGAAAAAAAAAGGTTTGGAATATAAGGTTTAACTTTCCAAGGCAATGAATATAAGGTCTTCACTACTTAATAAGTTAAATAGGATAGGATAAGATGAGAATGAATATTAAGACAGTATGAAAACAACCAATCCATTAACTCGCCTCTTCACTTGTAAGTACAATGTCGTAGTTTTGAAACATGGAATTTTGATGTAAATAAAAAAGGGAGTACATAAAACATGTTCTGATATATTAATGACCGAATCAAATAGAGATCTTCAGAATTCAGATTAATAGCAATATGCATATAACAAAAACTAGAACATTTAAATGAATTCATCTCTTAATCTTTTATTATAATTGTCATGAAAATATAAACTAGCACTCAAACTTCTTCTGTTTAGCAACAAGAAGTAGGAAAGTGTAATTAGATGTGTACTCAAATAATAAACAGTTATGTAATGATCGAATGTTGAAATCCTCCTGTAAAACTTCCCTATAATGTTTCATTCTCTATAAGATAAAATTATCTCATACGCAACTTAATTTATAGAAATTTTCTCGTGTCACTTCACTAAATCTTTATCTTTTAACAGTGCAAGTCTATTTCTTTTCGTTCTCTCCTAGAAATCATTACGGAGAAGTTCATTCAAAGACTCTAAATCAACAAAAGCGTAGCCAATATTTTCAACAGAAAGGTACACAAAATCAGCAATTCATGTGCGATGAGGGAAAGCAATCCTCTTCGGCCAAGCGATGCGGAAAGAGGATGGGTTCGAGTGTCGTAACCTCTCGCTTGTGCAATGTAGTCAGGAAGGAAAATATGTTTCACTCTATAGCTCTGACTCGTTGTTGAGTATAGTACTCAGTGTGAGATGCTGCGATGGCAAGACGACTCGACCACGTTGTTGTGGGTATTGGTATTGTTGATGTTAGACCATTAAGAGGAAGGTATCAGAAAAGAGTTGTTGGTTATGTTAGGAAAGAGTTGTTGGGTATGGTCAGGAAAGAGTTGTTGGTCATGGTTAGGAAAAGATTTGTTGTTATGAATGATTGCTTGGATGTGTCCTTTTGTTATGTATTGTGTTGGTTGTTTTTACTATGCATATGTTTTTACAGTTAGCTCATCCATATTTGTTTGTGTTTATGATGATGATCGTATATAGTTTGTGTTATACGAGAACATATGTTAATGCATATGTTTTAGGTGTTGTGTAGACATAAGAGAGATGGGATAAACTAGTAGCAGGGATTTTATAAAGTTATTTTAAATTTTATTTTAAGTTATCAGAGTTTATGTATTTGAAGGATTTAAACTTACTTCTGATCATGTAATGGTTATTTTGAACTATGTTAAATTCAATTTCAAACATTTAATTGTAATTGTGAAAAAAACTAAGTTTTAAAGCATTTTAATGACTAAACTAATTAGGGAGTTACAAATACAATTAGTATTCCCCATGGAATACACACTCTCACAACCACTTATATTCACTTTACATATAAAGATAGTCCCTAATCTGCGATGTTCCGAAGTTTTTACTCTAAAGACCTTGATGAGCAAGGGAGACGGATCTGATGTTGCGATGGTAGGACGACTCGACCACCTTGTTGTGGGTATAGTATTGTTGATGTTAGACCATTGAGGGGAAGGTACCAGAAAAGAGCTGTTGGTTATGGTCATGAAAGAACTATTGGTTGTGGCTAGGAAAGAGTTATTAGTAATAATGAGGAAAAGAGTTGTAGTTTATGAATAATCGTTTGAATGTGTCCTTATGTTATGTAATATGTTGGTTGTTTTACTATGCATATGTTTTTACTGTTAGCTGACCCATATTTGTTTCTATTTGTGGCGATGATCATATAAAGTTTGTGTTATATGAGAGCTAATGTTAATGCAAATGTTTCAGGTGGTGTGTAGACGTAAGAGAGAATGGATAAACTTGTAGCAGGGATTTTATAAAGTTGTTTTATATTTTATTTGAAGAAGTTATCAAAGTTTATTATTTTGAAGGATTTAAACTTACTTCTGATTACGTAATGGTTATTTTGAACGATGTTAAATTCAATTATTTAATTGTAATTGCGAAAAAAAAAATTAAGTTTTAAGGCGTTTTAGTGACTCCCATAATTAGGGTGTTACAAATACAAATAACATTCTCTAGTGAATACACACTCTCACAACCACTTATATTCACTTTACATATAAAGATAGTGCTCGATGTGAGATACTCCGAAGTTTTTACGTAAGACCTTAGTGAGCAAGGGAGACGAGTCCGATGCTACGACTCGACCACCTTGTTGTGGGTATTGGAATGGTTGATGTTAGACCACTAAGGGGAAGGTATCAGAAAAGGTTGTTGGTTATGGTCATGAAAGAGATGTTGGTTTGTGGTCAGGAAAGAGTTGTTGGTTATAATCAGGAAAATAGTTGTTGTTATAAATGATTGTTTATGTGTCCTTATGTTATGTAATATGTTGGTTGTTTTACTATACATATGTTTTTACATTTAATCACGGTCCAATGTCATCTAAGCATGTTTTTACCTTATTAATCAAATTGTGAAATCATTGATGTGTAACATACCGAAAGGTTACCAAGTCGGTTGGTGACCGTTCGACTAACTTTGTTTGAGATTTTCGAAGTTGACTTTCTATGTAGTTGACCAACCGAATGACGTAGATCGGTCTATACGGTACATTAAGCAATTTAGATTCTTCAATTTTTAGGTTTTCATGACTTTATTCAACTTTTGACATGATTATCCATATTTTTTTACATGACTTGAAAAATAAGAAAAAAAATTATTTAATGGCAATTAATATAATTTTGAAACTTTAAATTAAGCAAACCTAAACATATATTCTAATAAGTCCAAAAAGTATAATATCACTTAAAAGATAAAACCAATAATAGTTTATATACGCATTTTCATCTTAATCCACCAAGACTTCTTTTGAGACAAAACAATACTTCATTAATGTACTTGAATTCACATCACTATAAAAGTCTACAAATTACATCTAAGCCTTCTTCTATATTCGATTGAATCTTAACCAATACATGATTCTGTTCGAAATTTTTGAAACACGATCATACCTTCCGATAAAATGTTTTCCACAAAACATTGTATACAAGAATAGTATAAAGCAGAAATAACTTTTGATGATGAACTAACCAAAAGACAAATATAACAAAATACATGTTTTTCTGAATTTATTTGGAAAAAGTAGTATCAGTTTCAGAGGGTATATCCACAAAAAGTAGTATAAACAAGTTTCTTCAACCCAAGACTTTTATTCCTGCGCCTTATAAAATTCTTGGACGACTTCCATTCATTCTTAGAATATATAAAACATTTTAGAAATCCTATTTCAGAATAAATGAAAGAGACTCAAGAATCATTTGAGATCCAAGAAACACTCAGTTTAAATAAACTATGCAACCATAGGCAAAGTTACCTTCCCAACTATGCTACGATATTGATAAAGTAAATCGACTAAATTCAATTGTTGGCATACAAGTTATTATTCATAAATTTACTTCTGATTCTACTTTGAAGAACCTTGCCAATCTCGTACCAACACATGAGAAAAGTTTACTTTATTGAATCTACACAGCATAGTCCCAAATGCTTTACAATCCTCTGCTGGACCAAGGTTTTAGATGGTCAACAAAAAAATCGGGTGTTGATAAAGGAAGAACAGCATTTGTTAGTCATAACGAATTCTGGAATGTGCAACTCAAAGAAAACCTAAACTACCTTGGCTGGTTCTCATTTTCCATCATGTAGGAGGGAAGAACCTGTTGAGATTAAAAGGCAAAGTATAGAATTCTTCGTTTCTGTTGTCACCTCTAAATGTTCTAAACTTCACCCACCACGGCATTCCTCGGTCCTTCTTCGACCTCTCAACCTCAAGAGTGTTGTCAAGGAACACTGCCACGATCAAACCTACCGTTGCCGGCGACGAGAATATGGTGTTCAAGAAAGCATTGAACTGCAATTAATAAAAAGTATCATTCTAGCATTTAGAAAAAACTACTAATTAAGACAATGTGACAGTAGTCAATATAGTGAGGAAATTCTTTTGTTGTAATCATTAACTTCTCTAGTTACTATAATTGCGACAATGATTTATCCTAGTGATAGTAACTAGGAAAGCCTAAAACATTGGTCCTAATGTGAGTAACTAGCAAAGCTAGTAGTTATGAGAAATCATGAAAGGGGAAGAAATCGATTTTGCTCATTACAAATGTAAAGGTCCATAGCTATTAACAAACACTCACCCATCCAGCATTAGTATGAACAGGACCGTGGTGTGAACTGGTCCAATATTGATTGAAAAAATGAGGGACGGATATTCCGAGGAACAGTGTGAGCCCGGTGATAATAAGGTTTCTCATAGAGTTCATGTTTGTGAACTGAAGAAATGATATGCCAACTGCAGCTGATGAGTATGGAAAAGCATTAGTGAATATATGAGCAGGAACAGCTTGTTACAATGCAATCTCAGTACTTACCAACAAGGCCAAACACAACACAATATATTGCAGCAAATATCGGGAAGGGAATGGATGCAAACACAGCTCCAAACTTTCCTGCAGGTGGTAATACAAGTGAAACAAAGCACAAGATCATGTAAGCAAAACTGTCTTCTTTTCTCTCATTGCCTACTGTTGTAATACAAGTGAAACAACTTTGATTGATCAAATGATTTGGAACCAGATTGCTCTTATCATAGTCAAAACTTGTGTCTGAAACATCAATACTTACCTAAAGTAGAGAAAAATATCATAAAACCAGCTGAAATTTGAACAACTCTGCGACTTCCAACACGGGTTAGACCAAGGAGTCCCACATTTTCCCTAACCAATCATCAAAGCTCATCAAGCTATCATAGAAAGATTTAACGGTCATATTCAGGGATCAAACTAGTATTAGCGATTCCTATTGGGCAACTTACACAGATACAGTGGAACCTGTTCCAGTTCCATAGAGACCGTCAAGCAAGATACCAATCCCCTTAAATAAACAAAATAATCTCTTAGATACATCTATCATTATTATTACTATAATTAACTAGGGGTTTGTTTGACCAAACTTCTCTATAAGGACTTCTACAAAAGAGAAATAAGAGGGAAAAAATGAAATAAGTTTCACCAAATGTTAAAATTAGCTAATGCAAAAGTTCTCTCATGACTTTTGTAAAATTTTATGTTCCGCTTTATTAAGTTTTAAGTCTTTCATAAAGTTGGGTATTTTCAATAGGGTCTCTGTTAAATATTTCTATTTTACTGTGTGTCCAAAAGTTTTATATTTTTTATTTGAGTATCTGCCAATTGATTTTTCCGTCAATGACGTAACATGACCATTACCTTGCATTATCATTGGTTACATGTCTCCACATGGAAAATAAAAAATGTCATAATTATATTTTAAGTTCTTCATAAATTTGGATATTTTCAATTGAGTTCTCATCAAAAAATTTAGTTGTATTGCATATCCAAAATCTTTCATTTTTCAATTAAACAAATTTTTAATGGAACGAAAATTATTAATAGGGATTCAGTTGAAAATACCAAACTTTAAAAGGAACTTAAAACTTAATTACGTTATTTTTTATCTTTCATGTGGAAACATGAAAATGCAAGATAATGACCATATCACCCTAGTTAAAAATTCTAGGCACTCAATAGAACAAATTTTTTTAATAAGGATTTAATTGAAAATAATTAAATTTATAAGGAACTTATTAAAACTTAATTAAGCTTTTATGTTTTAACTTGTACATGAGCTAATTTTAGCAAATGGAAAACTTGTTTCATCTCTTTTGTTATCTTTTTCTCTCATAAATCCTTACATGGATGTTTGTTCAAACATGCCCTCCCCTTGTCAAAGTAAACTTACCTGCCAACCAATGCCTCGACTCAACACATAAGCAGGAGGTGGAGTAGCAATTGCCAAACGAGATGCTGCCTTGTATGCACCAGTTGACTGCATGAAAATTGTATCGTCAAGCCATTGTTGGAAATTCAACCAAATGAAGGAAGGGATTCTTGTTATGATTATAAATCTCCTCTGAAAGTATTACTTTGTCTCTACTAACCATGATTGGGGGTAAAATACTTTACAACAACTTAAGCAGGTTTCAAGATGAGAATACTGTCATAATCAAGTTATAGAAGCAATATAGTAATTTTCTGATCTGAAGATAGGCAAAAGCAAACCCAAATAACAGTTGTCTGGGAAGGGGAACAAAATAAGAAACTACTAGGAAGGAAAAAGGTACCTCCACCATTGATACAATAACTGCAGACATCATTGCAAATGAATGACCAGCAGAAAAAGTGGGTGGACCCCATTGGAGAGGATATGGTAACATGAACCTATTAGATTTACGAAAATAAGTAAACTTAGAACTCGCCAAAACAAATGAAAATCGATTATACAAAATTAGTTTTTCAGGGTACCATGGTGCAGTAGATATCAAATTAGCTCTGTCTGTGCGACAACTGTTCTGTGTTATGGTGGCTTTGTGCCTATAAGCTCCACTGGCAGTCAAGATGACAGAGTATATCCAAACAATTGTGACACAAATCAAAACAGGAAAACGCTCAAAGATAGGAATGTCTCTATACAGTCTCACATGCTTTAGATACTGCAAATTACACCAAATTAGCTTGCCTGAAGGAAAATTTTTAATAATTTTGTGAACACCATTTTCTGGTTATACTAAATCACTTACTTGTGACAACCCAACAATCAACAACAGCATTGGTATGCCAATTTCTACACAGTTCCCCAACTGAAACCAAAAGTAATAAAGAAAGTTATGAAAAATAGTATGGAAATATTGTTTTTATCAGGCTATAGTGACCATGGTTAATCAAATATTTTTGTAAGTGTTAAACAACCATGAAAAATAAAATAGATTGAGCCACACCTACCGCAGGAAATCCTCGTTGAATGAACCCTAATCCAACCAATCCAACAACAGGTGCCATGCCAAGAGGACTGAAAAATCTGGAGAAATACATATAATAAATGCTTGAAAACTTGTTTTACTATTTTCTAATTTTGAACACAAGCAACTAAAATACCTTGAGAAAAGACCCCATATTTGGCTGTAACCGAGGACTATCTGAATACTAGAGGCCACAATTAGAGCTCCTTGTATAGCGCGCATGGTTTGTAAAAATCTCTGCAAACCAATCAGATTGCAAGATCTCTTTCAATACCCTATCAAATAAGAAATTATTTTAAGTATATTTCAAAGAAAACTTCAATAACTTTATGGAAGATCCCCAAATTAGTTTTGGTTGCCAATATGATCTATCCAAACATCTAGTTCACATGTCACTGGAACATATAATTTTAAACCAGAAAACCTATTAAAAATTGAGACTAAAGTCAAGTTTGATGATTTGGGACTTCCCTAGTACCATGATGCTTTAAAACCCTGGGATTCTACAAGTCATCTAAAACTCGTCATATGGATTCAATGAATTTCATAAATACTGGCAAGTAATTTTAGAGTTGATTAACAATTGGCATATCCCCAACTATAATCCTCCTATTTTCCCTTTTGAATTATTATTGTAAGATGTTAGTGCAGAATATCAAATTCGGGCTTCTGTGACCTCTGAAATGGTTGTTTCCCAAAAATGCATTCGGAGAATATCTGTCATCCATCACATCCAAAATCCGTAGACGGCTATTTCAACCCCCAAAATCAAATTGAGTCACCCGGCTCGATCCATCACGGGTTAGTTACTTAGTGAGTCAATGTAACCTGGTTTATTTATCATGGAAAAAATTTGAACTCAGTCCCGCCCATCACGGGTTGGTGGGTTAGATGGGTTGCCTCACTTACTCACTTAATTACAAGTTTTGTTTTTCAATTAAAAAAAAATCTAATTCAAATCTAAATAAAGGAAGAATCTTAAATTATATTTATGATCAATCAAACATAATATTTTATTCACACAAAGATATCACAAACAAAATTTTGAGTAGCTTCCTAGTGATTCAAATTTGTTTTCACATAAAAATTGAGTTACTAAGTATAAATTTGTGGATTTTTCATGCTGATTAATTATTCCATACAAAAGTAATTCCTCGCTAGCCTCCATTTCAATATTTTTCAATATTTTGTAAAATGACTAATCCAACAAAAAATACTTATTAAAAGGGTTGGTGAGCCAACCCGATTTACCACGGGTTCAACCCGGGTGTGCCGGGTTCTTAGTAAGCCGGGTCAAAATTGGTTCGTATCGATATCTCAAATTTTTTTTAACCTAACCCGACCTAAACCTATGGTGGGCCGGCTTAGCTCACAGGTTCAATCCGTTTTGACAACACTACTTAAAAGCATGGGATTCTACCAGTCATCCACAACCTCATAATATGGATTAAACAAAGTTCATATATACTAACACCAGCTCATCAACAATTAGCATATTTGCAACTAAAGTTCTCCTATTTTCCCTTCCAAATTATTATTCATCGATGTTTACTAAGAAGGTTAAATTCTGAACAAACATCGAATGGCTTCTATGAAACTTTTAAAATGGCAGTTTCCAAAAAACATTTAGAGCATACCCATCACGTATCCAAAATTGATGCTTCTTGATCAGTCGTTTAATGCTAAGAATTAAAAGCCAATATTTAAATTTATGTTTTTCAAAATATAAAAAGAAAATGAATAGATAGAGCAGGAAACTTACTTCATGAGGATCATTAATTCGCTGCAAGGACGAGTCACTAATAATATAAGCAATTGGAATTACATATGCAAACGAGCCTCCAACTACAGCAGGAAGTCTCGTTCCAAAGAGTGCTTGGAGAAGTGTGTTAATACCGGCTACAAAAAGCAGTGTCTGTATTACTTGCGCCTTGTCACCCTGTTTAAACAAGAAACAAAATAAGTAACATTTAAAATCGGTATCAAATGACTATGAAAAGAAACAAGTGATTTACACATGAAATGGTGGATCCTACTAAATATGATCCCTTCCAAAAATATTAACATGAAAAGAAAAAACCGCTTAAAATAAAATTGGACAAAAAAGATTAAATCCTAGAAGACTAAATGCATGTCTAAGTGTCACTTTGTGAATGAAGAACATCTAAACTAAATAACACAAATTCAACTTACAGAACTTCCTCCCATAGCTGGAACAAGCATTGAAGGGATCATCACACTTGTGCCAAGCATCAATATATAATTTTGAAATGCTAATAGGATAGTTTCCACTGCGATACAAGTTATTCAGTGAGGGAAGTAGAAAAGTAATAGATAATTGATTTCTCGGTAGCAACAATTAGAATGTAAGAGAATCACCCCCCTATATGTAGATTTTAACTTTCAAAATATATCCTTTAAATTATGCAGAACATCAGACCGATTGCAATATCACCATCCCCAACACTGGAGAATTTGTCTATTACTTTAGCACAAAAAATAAGGTTTAGTTTTCAAAATCAGAAGTGGCCCTAGATACTCACTTCTCATGAACAATGTATCATGAGCCTTAAGAGATACCCACTTGTTGAAAACTGAAGACGTTTAAATTCTATTGATCTATCTTCCATATTTATTCTCCTCATAGAACCATCAGAAAAGTTAAACCTTCTTTCTCTAGCAAAGGACCAAATGAAAGAAAAAAACATATATTTTATTTTCAACAAGCAAAAATAAATAAAGGAGCTTACTATAAGTATACTAACTCTTTAAAGAACCAGCTGAGAAATGGATCTCAAAATTTCATCGTTTAGTGAATAGCACGAGAGTGACCTTAGAAAAAACACAAGTCTTTTGAAGAAAACTGTTGGACAACAACATAATTAACGGAGGATCATGCCACAGAAAAAAAAAAATTGTCTTCTTTTTTCATAACTGAGAAAAAGGAGTATCCAAATTCCAAGGAAGTTACTGCCGGTGCAGCACTTAACGTAAGGTCATGAAAATTAAAATCATCATATATTTTTCAATTTCATCGTAACAGAACAGACTAGATCCTTCAGTTCTTAGCTGCAGTGTACCATGTCCCACAAACTTAACTAGTTTCAGATAACCCATTGAAAAAATCCAAGAACCCCAGAACATCAAAACAATAGAAAAACAATTCAAAAAAATGTGCGTAAAGAATACATTAGTATAAGTCGGGCCATAACTTTCAAAACATTGTTACAGTAGTAGATATTGTTTTAAAATGACAGGGCATAATGGTAACTGCATTATAAGGTCATGATTAATAGTTTTATTTTAGTATGGTTATTACTTATCACTGTTTCAAATAAAAGAATAACCTCCTGAGCAATCATAGCCAAACAGAAAGATGAATAGGTTCTAATAAAAGAAGAACATGTTTAAAAAAACAGTGTAACAGAAAAGTGCAGAGTCTCACTCTATCAAAACGACAACATAAAGTTTTGAACTGTAAATCCACATTTTCGGGACTAATGTAACAGCATAGTCTTACACTTCTAACAAACGTTAAGTGACATATCACAGAAAACCCCAACACACGAAAGAGCTTCAATTCAAGTAAAGCAAAGAGCTTTCACTCATTTCTTCAACCCATTGGAGTTCTTTACCGTAAAAGGAATCAACTTGCCTAAGAAAGCGTCGTCAAGGAGGTCGCAAATAGAAAAAGAAAAAAGCTTACACAGGTCACATTAACAAACTCTTGTTTTGGGATGGAAAGGAACATTTGAAACTAAAAATAAAGTGTAAAATGAGGACTGAAATAAGCAAGTTTGAAAGAGAAGGACCCTTTTTGAGTTTAGCATGAGTGTGAATTCTGTGTGGAATGTTGAAAACAAACAAACCCAATAATGAGGGAGAAAGAGGAACAAAACAAGATACCCCATGGAGGATTGGAATCTATGCAGTACTCGAGGTCCTGAAGCTGTTCCATTGGCGGGTGGGTAATGTCAGCCATTGTTGAAGCTTATTCAGAGAAAGAACTTCGAGGGAGAAAGGAAACTAAGTAGAAAAGCAAACACATGTGAAAAAGAAAACGAAAGGAAGGAAGGAGGAAACAGAGAAGAAGAATTCAGAACAAAATAAAGTGCAGATATAAAGTGAACTGCAAAAGTATGAATATTTGCTTATATTTATATTCATATTTACGTAATAAAGTAAACCAGAAAGAAAGGTTTGCGCTTGTGTTATACTCTCTTCTGTTTTGTCATATTTCAGTTTCTTTTCTTGATTACTTTTTTTTAATTTGAAACAGTGATAATTTACAGAATTACCCCTTCAACTCAATTTAACAAAAGTAGATGTGCCCCGCAAATTTGAAGGTGAGGTATGTTGGTCATAAGGCTTCTAAACGAGTTGACTGATGTTCAATTATACTTTTTATTTTTCTGATATATATATATATATATATATATATATAACTATTTTTTATTTAAAAACATAGAAACTGTCTAAAGAAAATAAGATATATAATCTTAGTGAATTTAGATATTAAAAAAAATATTATTATTATTAGTTATTGCAAATATTTTAAATGACATGAGATATTATTATATATAATTAGATATTATGGTTAGATAATAATAATATACATTATTGATAAATTTATAATAAATTAGAATAAAAATGTATTATCATAAATAAGAAAATAGTAGAGAAAGAGTTGGATTGATTCATAAATATTAAGATATAGAGAAAGGGGTGATTTGGTATTTAGAAACTGTAGAAACTCTAAATTAAAGAGACAAAATAAAGGAAGAAAGGAGATTGGCATTTTGGAAGAAAAAGAGAGAGAGCAACGGGAAACTCTTAGTGTAAAAGAAGATTGGTGGTGTTTTAAGGTTGTAGATAAAACCTTATGATTGACCAAGGTATAGGGAAACTTATTGTTTCGGTTATGGGGCTAAGTCACCAAACTCCTTCACAATTTGCCTTCTTGTCGTCCGGTCTCTCTCCAAGCTCTGTTGTCTTGCTCTTCCGTCCGGGAAGGAACCTGTCAAAGATCCTCCGATGCCAAAGTCAGTATACGAACCGTTCGACAATTCAATAGAACAGTAATAAATGTGCAGTAAATGCAACCTATCTACCACTTACCTTTGACCTGTATTTATAGTTTTCGCCGTGGGCTTGGGATTAGTGAAAAGTTAATCACGGCCCAATTCTAGCCCAATGGCTCTAATCGCTATTTACCTTAATCATGGTCTTAATGACCTAGAGAACCTACCGGCCGGTTTAGTATAATCGTCCGGTTAGGTTGATACAGCGTTTCCTTCTTTGGACCGTCCGGTCAGTATGGTACACAAGCCCCCCAAGCCCTAGTGCATGTAGTGAACGTTGGGTTTAAGGTCGGCTGATATCTTGTTTATGGGTGTGTGGGTGATGACAAATTTATGAACACCGAAAACGGTGCCACAAACTTGTTTAACAATCGGCAAGTGTGACCGAATCGTATCAAGTAATAAAACTAGGTAAGACCAAGTATCGTTTTCCCAAAGGACTCACGACCTAGTTAGTTATCTAATTTGTTGATTATTTAAGACTTGTAAACGATTGATTGTAGGTTTTTAATGCAAAAGACAGTAATTAAACATGTATGCATGAATTTGATCAATGGCAAAAAGAGTAAAACAAACACGTAATGAATGATATGGATGAGTATGTTGTTGGGGTTATCAATTTCATCTTATCCACTCTCATATACTTTTAGGAATTCATCAATCTTTTCATCAATGTTAATGCCACTCTCTAAATTATCTTGTCAAGAAGGCCTATCCTTAATTATGAGTTCATACAATTCCTACCATTCCTAGTAATTAGTTCTGAAGTGCAGGAGCTTAAAGGCAACCAATATGCTATTGGGAGAAATTCCCCAAATCTAGATCTCCCCGTACGTTCCCATATCGACAAAATCAATAATCATAGCAATGAATGAGTTAAACAAAGCAAGCATTAAGCAAAGAGGAAAAACCCTAACTAATGATGAAAGAAAGCATGTATCTTAAAGTAAGATGTTAAAACACAAATTCCATATATGAGAGTTTCACAAGACTACATTGATTCCCCAACAACAATACAAGGTTTAGTTCACCATATTCATGGTGAAACTAGATGAACAATAATGAAAGAATGAAAGATAAAACCCTAGAAAGGTGAAAAGGTAGCCTGAGCATCCAAGATCTTCCTTCAAAGGGGTGGAAAAGAGAGTGTTTGCTTCGTCCCAGCCAAAGATACAAACCCTAGGAACACCTAAAGCTTATATATTGTTCGTAATAATACAGAAAATTAGGCCCAAGCCCAAAATAGTGCCGCTCAGCGGTAAACTACCGCTCAACGGTAAGTGCGTGAGTTGTTTTCCTCCCCTCAGCGGCCTTTTCACCCCTCAACGGAGCCAACGTGGGTTCCTGAGTGTCGCTCAGCGGTAAACTGCCGCTGAGCGGTAGTTGCGGCTTCTCCTTTTGCACTTTTTGATGTCTTTTCTGATTCCATTTCTATCCTTCTTCACTTCTTTCACCAAATTCACCTTAAAACCTGCATAAAACACTAAAATCAAGCATAAACTTGTCCAGCTCTCTTATTTCCAAAAATATAACCAAAAACATGATTTCAAGCTAGTTTCTAAGTGTTAAAGGTTGCTTTTAGTATCAAATTTAAGCATGAAAATAACAGTTGAAAAACTGTTATCACAACCCCAAACTTAGAACTTTGCTTGTCCTCAAGCAAACAAAATGTAACTCAATCTTCTACCAATCTGTACAATGGTTTACTCCATTCAAAATCCTCTTTTCAAAATAAGTAAAAACTTCAATCAAACTCATGACAAAGATTTCAATCAAGACATGCACATGCTTTGGGTGTTCACAAAATCACTTAATATCCAACAAATGCTATTTTTCATGAATGATCAATCAATTAAGCATGGATGTTCATGTGCTCATGGAATATTTCCTCACTAAGTAAAGTGTTTCACTCAAACACAAGTGTATAAGAGGTAATCACTCATTCGCTCTACTATCACAATGTCACATGAATTGGCTTTGCCTTTCATTTAACCACAATCAAATAAATTCACAAGCATGCATCATCACAAGGACTTTTCAATGGATTATAATGTGGCTGGGCTAACAAGAAAATTGGTTTTTCTAGATCACAAAACCCTTGAGTTAAGAGAATCATAAAAACACAATCATTCTTACTTTCCCAACTTTCCTTTGCATTGAGCTTTGCTTTTTCTTTTCTTTTCTTTTTCTCTTTTTCTTTTGCTTTTCACATACTTAATTCTTAGCTCTTAGCTTAATGCTTTCAATTTCCCTTTCTATTTTCCAACAACCCCAAACTTGAACATTTATCAATACCACAAAACATTTTCTACTGAACTCAAGGTAAAGTTTTCAACAAGGGTTTTAAATTTGTGTTCAAGGCTAAGGGTTCAAAGGATAGAACACATAGTGTTCTCTTTTAGTGGCTTATTTCATGCAATTTGGCTAATATAAGGGTTTCCAACAAACGACCTTGATCATATAATGCAAACAAGCAATTGATTCAATCATAGAAAACCTAGGCAAAGTTATTCATGCTTCCAAAGTAATAGAACTCAATCACAAAAACTCTAGAGCTCAAAACCTCACATATAAGCTCATTCACATTTGACATACACATCCTGCTTAATATCACAATCATAATCATAATAACTTGCATTTGTTCACAAAGCTTGTGAACCACCTGTATAAGCATGTAATGTGCACATCTCAACATCAATCTATATCAAAGCATCATCAAGCATTACTTATCAAACATTCACAATCATAAGCAAACCATCATAACAGATAAAGTTTCCAATTGAGTACATCAAACCCTAAACAAAAACACAAATAAATAAGTTCAGAAAACCAAACAAAAACATAAGTCCTGCTTTAGTTATGATAGCATTCATCAGTAAATGCTATCTCAGCTCCTTATCAATCTGAGCTGTCATCTATATCCTCCTCTTCTTCCTCATCTTCAGCATCCTCAAATGCATCATCCTCATCATCATCAGCATCATCTTCTTCCATCTCCATAGCTGAAGCTTCAGCTGCTTCAACTCTATCTCCTTGTACCTGCTCTTCTGGCTAGGCTACCACATTATGAAATTCCTCCATAGTCCACCTGTGTGCTGGAGGTGTATCATACATTCCGACAATCATTTCAGTAGTGGCCACCTACCCTCTATGGATAGACTGTAACTGTTCACCTATAAGAGACATGTACATGTCCCTCATCTGGAAAGGTTCTACTTCATGAGTCTCAGCAGATGCCTGACTCTATGCTTGCCCTCTTTCTCTGCGAGTACGGTGTGGTGGAACTGGCTGAGCTGCCTCCTCACCTCCATAGTATTGTTTGTAATAGGCCTCATCAATTGTTTTCCTTGGCCTTTCAAATGGTGAAGCAGAAGTATCCACCCCAGCTATCTTGCAGAGGTGCGTAATCAAAGAAGGATGTCCTAAGGGTGCTTTGCTGTTTGTTGTGTTGGCACACATCTTTATCTCATCAACTATTACCTGTCCAATATTGACATTCAAGTTCCTGATTGCACAGTAAAGGAGGAGTGCCCTACTAAGAGTGATGTCTGACACATGAGAACATGGCTGAATGTTGGAATGAGAAAATGTCATCCAATACTTTGCAAGAGGAGTCAAGTCAGTTCTCCTAATGTTAACCACAGAGCCAGTTCTATTCCTCTGAAAATGTCCTCCAGGTACACATAAAACTCTCTCCACATCATCAAAATCACTGCCTTCTTCCATATAGAGAGCAAACTGGCACTGCTCACCAGCCCACACAGTATCCAAAAAGTTGTTAATGGAATCAGGATCATACCTAATAGCATGGCCTCTGGCATAGCCTAGGTAATTCTCAGCTGGATAATCACCAATCTTTCTTGCATTACTGTAGAATTCTTTCACCACAGCTATATTGGCAGGTGTAGGGTATGTGGCTAGCTTCCCCCAATCATTCCCTAACAATTGCTCTCCAAATTGAGGAGCAAAGTTAGGTATCATTCCAACCTTTCTCTCCATAAGTAGTCTCCTATCTTGGACCACCTTGAAGTGTTTCTCATGTTTGCGAGATAGGAACCTACTAGAATGGGGTTGTTCTGGTTCCTTTTCTTTTCTTTTGGATGCCATGGTCTTCATTCTTTTACTTGAAGAGGATGCCATTCCTACATCAAACAAAGATACAAAACCACAAGCATGTTGTTAATCATTAGTAAAACACATACAACACCATTATTTCGAAGCTAAGCCACCGCTGAGGGTCAAAATCACCCCTCAGCACCACCAGTGCAGCTATCCAGAACGCAACTCATCAAAAATCACAAGTCTGTCAGAGTGTCGCTCAACGGCAATTTACCCCTGAGCGGTAAATCTGCAAAATTTTGAAAAACTTCTTTTGGCTTATCCTAACTCCACCCACATGCACTTTTCAGTTTTCCAGATCACAATCATTCAGTTTAATCGGTTCAAACATCAATTAAATCATCAAATCATGCATAAAGATCAAAACACCTAAAAATTCATGCTTTAACAATCCAATTCAAACTCAAGAACCCTAGAATGAAAAATGCTTGACTTACTTGGGTGGAGATGCTAGATGAATGGAGAATGCTTTCAAGCTATGATGCTCTCTTCCAACCCCAAACTTAGATGGAAAACTAGTGAGAAAGTGAGTGAAAAGGAGATTTTCTCAAGAGGGATGAGGGAAAAATTGTAGAGATCCTTTGAAAGAGTATGTAGCAGTGTGTGTGCAGAGAAAAGTATGATAAAAGAAGCCAAGGCGCAGATTAGGGTATAAAAATACCCTAATGGGCTCGGGTTCCGCTAAGGGGCAACCTAAGCCCAGTCTGCGACACTACCGCTCAATGGTAGTTTGCCGCTCAGCGGCACTTTCGGGAAGTGTTCTTCTTCTTCCTGGCTTGACTTAGATGCGTCCTAAACATACCCCTCACTGGCTTCCTGCAATAAAATTCTCAGATCACTCATGCACAACCCTATTATGCAACTAAAACAGAATCAAAACAAACAATACAGATAAAAGCAATTAACTGGGTTGCCTCCCAGGTAGCGCTTGTTTAACGTCACGAGCCTGACCCAAAATCCACCAACACCCATCAGTAGGTGTAACAAACCTAGTATCCTTCAGTAGATACTTAACCACCTAGCATCCTTCAGTAGATGCTATATCCAAAAAAATATTTACAGAAATAATGTCCAACTGATTAAAAATTACAAAACCAAAATAAAATCAAAAGAAATATTGTCCTCAAATCATTGGAGTGCCTTCCAGCAAGCGCTCTTTTAACGTCATTAGCTTGACCCAATAAAGCTCATGTTCTTTCTTCTTTTTCTTCTTTCTACTGAATTTCTTTAGGAATTTGATAAAACCAGGAACCTATTGCGGTGTCTCAATCAGAGGAACTTTAATCTCCAATTTCTTGAAGATTTCCATAAAGCACTTAAATTTCTTTTCCTTCCTATGATACTTCTTTGGATGAGGAAGAGGTTTTTCATATGATTCTTTCTTTTTTTCTCTCATCTTCTTTTTCTTCCTTTTCCTCTCCCTAAAATTTTCTCTTCTTCTTTTCTCTTATTTTTTTTCTTCCCTTTTCTTTTTCTTTTCAACTTCTTTATTTTCACACAAATTCTCTTTCTCTCTTCTCTCTCAACCACTTCTTTTTCTTTTTCTTCATCTTTATCTTTCTCACTCAACTCTTCTTTTTCTTTTCTCTCTATCTTTTCCTCATCTTCCCCTATTTTTTTCTCATCAAGAATCTTGTCACTTTCAGTGACAATGGCTTGCCCTTCCTCCTTAGGGTTAACTTCAGTATTAACATTCAATCTCTGACTAATGTAACGAAGGTGCATCTCCATCCTTTTACATGATTCTTCAATGCTTTTCTGAATAGAGTCGGAATTTTTCAAAAATCGCTGAAGGGTGTCATTTAAACCATCCAAACTTTCTGATAGAAAGGGTTGTTGCTGCCATTGTTGTGGTGGCGGCCATTGTTGTGGTGATGGCCTATCAAACTCTTCGACAGCTTGAGTGCTTTTGTGCTGACAATTAGGTATCTGTATGTAGTGTTGAACTGCCTCCTCCAACGTTATCCTTCTTCTTGATAGAGAGGGTCATTTCTGCCATTGTTGTGGTGATTGATTCTTAAATTGTTCGCAAGCTTGCCAAAATTCCATGCTTGAGTGAGGTTCCCATTGGTGGTTAAAATTACCTTAGTGAAATTTGAGTGCCCATATAGTTAAATTCTTGTCCGAATTGCATCCTGCAAACATTAGGCACAAAACTCTAGAAAATATTTGTTAGCACAAAAAGATAGAGAAGATAGATAAAAAAAATCAAAGGATATAATTGAAAAGATAAGAAGATAAGAAATAAAAACAAAAAAATAAAAACAGAAAAGTAAAATAAAACAGAAAACAAGTCAAAAATAATCAATAATCAAACAAATAAACTAGTTAAACCACGAGTCCCCGGCAACGGCGCCAAAACTTGATGACAAATTTATGAACTCCGAAAACGACACCACAAACTTGTTTAACAATCGGCAAGTGTGACCGAATCGTATCAAGTAATAAAACTAGGTAAGACCAAATATCGTTTTCCCAAAGGACTCACGACCTAGTTAGTTATATAATTTGTTGATTATTTAAGACTTGTGAACGATTGATTGTAGGTTTTTAATGCAAAAGACAGTAATTAAACATGTATGCATGAATTTGATCAATGGCAAAAAGAGTAAAACAAACACGTAATGAATGATATGGATGAGTATGTTGTTGGGGTTATCAATTTCATCTTATCCACTCTCATATACTTTTAGGAATTCATCAATCTTTTCATCAATGTTAATGCCACTCTCTAAATTACCATGTCAAGAAGGCCTATCCTTAATTACGAGTTCATACAATACCTAGCATTCCTAGTAATTAGTTCTGAAGTGCAGGAGCTTAAAGGCAACCAATATGCTATTGGGAGAAATTCCCCAGATCTAGATCTCCCTGTACGTTCTCATATCGACAAAATCAATAATCATAGCAATGAATGAGTTAAACAAAGCAAGCATTAAGCAATGAGGAAAAACCCTAACTAATGATGAAAGAAAGCATGTATCTTAAAGTAAGATGTTAAAACACAAATTCCATATATGAGAGTTTCACAAGACTACATTGATTCCCCAACAACAATACAAGGTTTAGTTCACCATATTCATGGTGAAACTAGATGAACAATAATGAAAGAATGAAAGATAAAACCCTAGAAAGGTGAAAAGGTAGCCTGAGCATCCAAGATCTTCCTTCAAAGGGGTGGAAAAGAGAGTGTTTGCTTCGTCCCATCCAAAGATACAAACCCTAGGAACACCTAAAGCTTATATATTGTTCGTAATAATACAGAAAATTAGGCCCAAGCCCAAAATAGTGCCGCTCAGCGGTAAACTACCGCTCAACGGTAAGTGCGTGAGTTGTTTTCCTCCCCTCAGCGGCCTTTTCACCCCTCAACGGAGCCAACGTGGGCTCCTGAGTGTCGCTCAGCGGTAAACTGCCGCTGAGCGGTAGTTGCGGCTTCTCCTTTTGCACTTTTTGATGTCTTTTCTGATTCCATTTCTATCCTTCTTCACTTCTTTCACCAAATTCACCTTTAAACCTGCATAAAACACTGAAATCAAGCATAAACCTGTCCAACTCTCTTATTTCCAAAAATAGAACCAAAAACGTGATTTCAAGCTAGTTTCTAAGTGTTAAAGGTTGCTTTTAGTATCAAATTTAAGCATGAAAATAACAGTTTTTCAACTGGTATTAGTGGGCTCCTCTTGTTGACCGTCCGTCCTCTACATTGGTTGGGCTGAAGGGCATGCAACTTGGCTACTGGCCCGACTCTGTTGGGCTTCTGCTCACCAATTTTTGAAAATTGGTTTGGGCGGGAATACACGTGTCGTGCGCATAGAGGCGGAAGTTGAAGGGTCCCCCCATCTAGACCGTTAATCATGATGAAATTTGACGATGAGGATGCATCGACGGTTACAAAATATTTCCTATAAATAGGAGGGCGAAAACGCTGCCATTTTCACTCTCTTCTTCTTCTGTTTTCAGAGCATTCTTGTTTCCCTCAGGTAATAAATGATAGTCGTCCATGTTGAGTCTCCTTTGGAGTTGTCGGGCAGAAGTGGCGAGGGGTCGACGGGCGGTGAAGGCGAGCGTGGTTCTTCTCCGAGCTCAGTGTCGTTATCCTTTTTGGAAGAGTCTGACCGGTCACCGGGGTTATGCTCTCTTGTAAATAATGAGGATCAGTCGCCAGAGCCTAACTCCCCCATGGATGTGGATAAAATGATTATCTTAGGGATACTCATCCATCTTCTCAAGGGTGGTATTCCCGTAGATGACGCGCCATTAGAACTGGACAATGACGGGACCGTTATTCTGGGGTACAACTGGGCACCACACGATGCCAGTTTGTTTGCATCAGAGTATGGTACTAAAAAGGCGTTAACATGGAGAATCGGTCGACTCTACATTTTCAGAGACGTGGAGGATTCCCGATTGATACGGGCGGGAGTAAGCCTACGGAACGAGCGGGTTTATCATGGGAAGGGGTCGAGTCCGAACGATTTCTTCTTTATGTACACAATTTTTTCAATCAACCCTGTATTCGGGTGCCTTTTACTAAGTTTCAAATGGCCGTTCTCCGGGAGTTGAACGTTGCCCCTGCACAACTACATATGAATGCTTGGGCGGTCGTCCAGACATTTTTGGCGATGTGTTCGGCGATTGGAATAACCCCGACGATCTCGGTTTTCTTTCATTATTTCGACGTTCGCCCACTCCCGAAGGGTGGTTGGGTTTCTTTAACGTCCAGCAAAGATAGGACCCTCTTCCGTCCTTATTCTGATTCGTTCAAGAATTTCAAGAATCAATTTTTTAAAATCATCATTGACGAAGCCGACCGTCATGAGTTTCATGATGCGACGGGAAATCCTTTGTTCCCTTTTTATTGGACAAGGAACCCCAAGAAAATAAAAGCCTACTCGGTTGGTACGATGAACTCGGTCGACTTGGAAGCCGTTCGAACTATCAACGCTCTCCCCCGCCGCCTCTCTGTCCGCAACTTAGTCAAATGCCTTCATCATGAGGATTGTGAACGAAAGGCGTTCGGTATGGTATTTTATGTTCAGTTTGTCTTTTTCAATAGGTCGGCATTAACTTAACTGAATTTTCGTGTTTTTGTCAGATATCATGTCTGCTCCCCCTCCCCACAAATCCAACTTCATGGCTTTGAGGAAAGGAGCCGGTGCTATCTCTTTGAGCATTCGGGAACGGGTCACCCAGTCTGCTCTCCGTCCTCCTATCATCAAATGTGCATCTTCTACCAACCGGATACCGACAGTTCCTCCGACCGGCTCCAAGGCTACTCTAGCCGTTAATGTTCCTGAAGGCGTCGTTGTCACTACGGGAAGCGAGCCCCCACATAGCCTTCTGGCCGTATTCGTAGATCCCTCATCTGAAGCGGCCACCACTTCCGCCCAACCTTTTGTTAGGAAGAGGAAGGGGCACAAAGAGGGGGAGAGATCTGCTTCCAAGAAAGGGCATAAGGAGAAAGAAGGGTCCTTCTCCTGATCGACCTTTAAGAAGGGGCGTAAAGGAAAAAAAGGGGTCCTCCTCCCAGCCGCTTCCAGATGGGGTTTTCAGCCCTGTATTCAACATGAGTGAACGAACGAATTTTCATATGAGTTCTACACATCGAACTTTAATCGAGCCGCTGTCGGAGGCAGAGTTGACTAATGCGATGCTGGAAATTTCTACTCGGGCGGCTTCTATGGCTTGGTATCTCAGGGAGTTTGCTGATTGCAAGGGAGTTGGAGACGTCCGGGCCGAGCTGCTCGCCGAGAAGAATGTTACTGAGGATCTTCCGGCGGCCATGGAGCAAGTGCTGATGGCTCAAGACGAGTCCGATAAGAAGAATGACGAGCTTCAAGCCGAGCTTGATGATGTCAAGGAGGAATTAGCCGAAGCCACGAATCAGCTTCGCGACGCCCGGGCGAACTATGACCGGCTAGTGGATGAGTGCGGGCAGCTAAAGGTAGTAGTTGCCCGCCAGAAGAAAATGGAGGGCGGACTCCTCCAGAAGAACCGAGCACTGGCGAGCAACTTGGCGAAGGCCAAAGAGAAGATATCCGAGTTGGAGGCGGGTATCGTGTTTGAGCACGAGGAGGGTTTTAACAAAGCTCTCCGTCAAGCGTTCGTCCTCATGGGGTGAAGGAGTCGTTTGCCTTGGGTTTTGACATAGAGAAGGATGTGTTTGATGGGGTCTTGGTCCCACTCGAGTCACAGACCACCGAGGAGATGCAACCGGAGTTGGAGAATCCTCCGACCGTTGAGGCCGCGGAGAAAGAGATTGGGCTTGATTTTGATGACGTCACGGACAATGATGACGACCGTTTGGCCAACTAGGGTTTTTGGTTTTATGTTAGGGGTTGTTTTTGTTTTTTCCAAAAACATTTTTGATGTAATCATACGTGTGGTCGGGCGGCCAACATCATAACGTGTGTTAGGTGTTGGCTTTACCGGCCTACTGCTGACTTTTTGTATGCCCTCATTTGCATCAATACAATTTCTTTATGATTAGCTTGCTATTATTATTTTCTTTCTAGTCATTTGATTTTATTATCTTGCTATCTTTATCAATAGCTTTTATCGATAGAAATTCATCAACTCGGGATTTTGTGCAGTCTGGGCGGCAGTGGTTCTTCAGGAAGAACTCGTCGTTCACCGCCCGACCAAGTTGATAGTGGTTCCGTTTGGAACTCTCCGTTCATCAACTTGGACTTTCGCACGATCCGGACGGTAGTGGTTCTTCGGGAAGAACTCGTTGTTCACTGCCCAGCCAAGCTGATAGTGGTTCCATTTAGAACTCTCCATTCATCAACTTTGAATTTAACACGATCCGAGTGGCAGTGGTTCTTCGGGAAGAACTCGTCGTTCACCGCCCGACCAAGTTGACAGTGGTTTCGTTTGGAACTCTCGTTCATCATCTTGGATTTCTTTTTGATTAAGCGCTTACAGGATTATGTCCTTATCGTAGAAATCTTTGCCAAAAGTGGGACGCCCTATCATTGTATTAATCATCTCAAAATAAAATGTACAATCGGAAATAACTATTAACTGAAATAAAATTTGAGGTGAGTGGCGTTCCAAGTGTTTAGAATGGGGCGTCCGTCCGGATGCAATAGCCTGTAGGCTCTGTTTCCCAGGGCTTCTGCAATTCGAAAAGGTCCCTCCCATTTGTGCGTGAGTTTGCCGTGACTTTAGAGTTGTATTTTCTCCATATTAGATCGCTCTCCTGGAAGTTCCTAGGCTAGACTTTAGAGTTGTATTTTCTTTCTACCATTCACTTGCACGCTTCAGCCCTTAATACCGTCTGATCCCTTTGTTCTTCCAGGGAGTCAAGTTCTACCCTTAACTCTTCATCGTTCAACTTGACAGGGCTGATAAACTTAGGCAAAAGACTAAAGACCATAAAGAGAGAAACCTTATGGAAGAAGTATGGAAATCTGTTGAGTCTAATGGAGGTGGAAGTACAGTTACCTGCTATCACATCTCTTGCACAGTATTACGACTCTCCGCTAAGATGCTTCACCTTTCAAGACTTTCAACTGGCGCCAACTATAGAGGAGTTTGAGCACATCCTAGGATTGCCACTAGAGGGTACCACTCCATATCAACACTTGGAACATCACGCCTCTATCCCTACCATTGCCGCCATAATGAAAGTACATCCCAAAGAACTTGAAGACAGGTTGGTAATAAGGAATCAAGTGCGTGGACTGACACAAGGATATTTGGAGCAGTACTTGCATCATCTAGATGATAAGGAAGAGTGGGAGACTTTCATGGACGTGTTAGCCCTTACCATGTATGGCGTCATTTTGTTTCCCAAAGTAGAGGAATTTGTGGATTATACCGCAATAGATGTCTTCGTGGCAAAAAAGACAAGATCAGAGAATCCATTGACCGTAGTCCTCGTAGATGTTTATGGGACCATGAGTTTTTGCCATGAAAGAAAAGGGAAGAAAATTCTTTGTTGTTTGCCGGCACTGTATGCGTGGATGACTGTGCGTATATGTAAGGGGGCGATTGATGTCAGGTGTCTGTCGGAAGATCCGTCGCACCAAGGGCTTAAAGACAAAGGAGGAAATGAGTGGGCCCAATTCTTTGCTGGTTTGAATGGAGGAAAAGTAAAATGACGTCTTCCTTGGCTTGGGATTAAACCCTCTATCCATCATCGTGGCAGCTTTCCCAATGTACCCCTCATAGGTACCCGATATTGCATCAATTACAACCCTGTTTTAGTTCAAAGGTAATTCGGACATCCCATGAAAGGGGCACCTTCACTGGATTATCTCACGACATTGTTCATCTATTATGAGGACGGGCACTTCACTGAAACGTTGAGGAAAGTTAGAAGTACTTGGGAAAGAGTTATGCAAGCAGAAAAGGATCTGAGGTTGGGAGTCGTGGACGGCAAAGTTAGTTATCATACATGGATCCTGAAAAGGGTAAAGGAAGTCAAACTGCCTTTCAAGCTAATCAGTGATCAATCGGCTAATGAAGGGCCATCCCAAGACCTAGAGAGTGAAGAGATAAAGGAGTTGAAAGTGGAGATGGAAAAGCTGAGAGAAAGGAATGCTAGGTTGGGAAATGAATTACAAATGGCGCGCAATGACTTTGTTGATATAAGGAATGCTAAAGAGGAAAAAGCGCGGGCCTATGAAGAAATTGTTAGAAGCTAGAAGGCCGAAAGAGATTATACATTCCGATTGAAGCAAGATCTTGCGACCGCAAACAAAGAGCTAGCCATAAGAGTGAAGGAAAAATGCGGCGTTGGAAGAGGGAAAACAGTGGAAACACCTCTACGAAGAAGCCAAAAGAGATAAGCGAGAAGCCCTGAAAAGACTAAGAGAAGCGCAAGTTCAGGCAGAAAAAGTTGGGCATTAGATGAAAGAAATGGCCACTTCATTTGAGGCAGATATGAACCAGGAGCGTTGGCGGCTAGCAGAAGTAGAAGAAGGGCATCGAGCCATGATAAAACAAATGGAGGATTATATTGTGGAGTAAGAGGAGCGATGGAGGTCGATGGAGTGTGAAGAAAGGCATCAAGCCTTGGTGAAGCGAATGGAAGATCACATCGCGAAGCAAGAAAAGGCTGTGAGGCATTGGAAGGAAAGTTTCTTCCAATTGGCTACGTTGGCAAACGGAGCAATTGAAGACATCCCCAAAATGGTGTTGGACGCCGAAGCAAGTACTCACTTTTGTAGCCCACCAAAAGAGATCGAACTTTTTATTAATCATTGTAAATGGTTGGTAGGCGAAATGAAATCCTTCATCGCTCGAGCTCAGGAGTGATGAGATCCTTGTATTTTGTGCCTTTAGGCAATGTATTGAATTGATTTTTCTTTAAATGAAAGAGGGGAGATGTTCGTTTGGTCCCGACATGTGTTAATTTCCATCAGTAATGTTATCGTGATCCTGTGATTTCCACTTGTCACTAGCCTGCATCATGTTTTCTTTTGTTTAGCATATCTCATTCTTATCTAATTTAAATTGATTAAAATAATAAAACCGTACAAGTGAAAGAAATAACGGCCAATTTTCCACGACATCCCTACAGGACTCGGGCCAATTCAAGGGTCATGGAAAGCTGGGAGGAGTCGCATGAATCCATCAAAGCTGATGTTAGCCAGTTGAAATACTAGATCGGCCAGATCTTGGCAGCCCTCGAATCCCTAAAGACTACTAGGGAGTCTTCATCTACACGAGTTGAGGGGAATGCCCACTTTTATCCCCCGATGTTCAACGCTGTAAGCCAATCGGTTCCTTTCCCGATGTATGGTTTACCTCCAGGTTACACTCCTCCCATAGGAGAGTACTCAGAAGCAGAGCATGCTTCATTCTCCTTTCCCACAATTGTGAATGTACCGCCGATCGGCACTCAAGGACCTGTTTCAGTGTCGGTTCCCATGGCGAATACAGGGATGACTAAGACAAACACAGTTGAAGGAACGCGAGTAACTGTAACGCCCCACATGTTTACTAGAGAGAACTCTTTAGCCAAAGTCATACCGCACACCGTGTTGCATGGGGTAGTTAGTAGCGTCGATGGAGCTAAAAGTAGGCTGGAGATTCTAGAGGAGAGATTGAGGGTCATTGAAGGGGTTGAAAGCTATGGATTTGGAGATGTTGCAAGGCTGAGCTTGGTTCCTAGGGTGAAGATACCGCATAAGTTTAAAGCGCCGGAGTTCGAGAAGTACAAAGGTAATACATGTCCAAAAAGTCATCTAACCGTGTATTGTAGAAAGATGGCTGCATACGCTTACGATGACAAGCTACTCATCCATTTTTTTCAAGACAGTTTGGCTGGGGTAGCGTTGAACAGGTATACTCACCTTGAGCCATCTCGAATCCGTTGCTGGGCAGACCTGGCAGACATTTTCGTGAAGCAGTATATATACAACACGCATGTCGCACCGGACCGACTGCAGTTGCAAAATATGGCAAAAAAGGACAGTGAAACTTTTAAGGAATATGCCCAACGATGGAGAGAGTTAGCTGCGCAAGTTGAACCGCCTTTATATGACAAGGAGGTGGTGGCAATGTTTGTGAACACTCTCCAGCCGCCATTTTATGAGCACATGGTCGGGAATGTGTCTGCCAATTTCGCTGATATCATTATAATAGGCGAAAGGATAGAAATTGGGGTTAAAAATGGGAAAATTGCATATGGCCCGTCCCCGACTGCAAATTACAAAAACCCAATTTCAATTCAGGAAAGAAGAAGGAAAGGGATGTACATGCAGCATCGACAATGCCTGTGTGGAGAGGTCAAGCTCCCACTCATTGTTATCGACCATACCTGGGTCAACCCCTTTATGCAGCTAACGCGACATTTGCTCATCAAACCAGGCCTCACCAACAACAAGGGTATTATCGACCACAATTGCCCCCAATTGATACTTGGAGGGCTGGGGCAAACGTAGGTCCAAATCTGAATGCGGGTCAAGACACTTATCCAAGAAGGAACCAATTTGTTAATTTCACCCCTATCCCTACAACTTACACAGAATTGTTACCCCACCTCATCAAAAGGGGTTTGGTTCCTATCTGTCCGATGAAGCCTATGCAGCCCCCATACCCTAGGGGTTATGATGCAGATGCCAAATGTAGTTATCATGGGGGAGGCGTTGGTCACTCAATTGAGAGGTGTTTGGCTTTTAAATATAAAGTGCAGGCTCTAATCGACTTTGGGTGGCTAAAGTTTCAAGAAGATAAACCTAGCATCGAGGCTAATCCCACTATCTGGGCATGGGAGTGCCTCGACGAATGCCATCGAGGATAAAAATATGAGTTGATAAGAGAGGCAAGTGAAATCCGGAGTTCTAGAAAGTTTATTTTTAAGGCGTTGATAAAAGTGGGCCTTTTAAAAGGTGATTATGATGTGGGTATAACGTGTGCGCTCCATCCGGATGATGGGCACTCTATTGAGGAGTGTGTTGAATTCGAAGATATTCTGCAAGACTTGCTTGACAGAAGTTTGATGCAAGTATGCCACAAGGATAACGAGGAGGAAGTTTTTACACAAATTGGTGTGGAATCTGACGTAACTCTGCCAGAACCGTTGATGATCCATTTCACTAGGACCACCCCTACATCAGTGGCTGAAGGAAAGCCGTCTGTCGTCATCCGGGCGCCATCCCCCTTTCCTTACAAAAGTGAGAAGGTCGTCCCTTGGAGGTATGGAGCACATGCGTTAGATGAGGGGAAAGGCACAGATCCAGCCATTGAAAACATATCAGGCATAGGTGGGATGACAAGAAGTGGTCGAATCTTCACACCATCAATGGTGACAAAAGAAGGAACCAATAATAATGAAACAACAATGGCCGCAAAAGCCAAGGAGTTCTTAAAAGGGAACGGTGTGCAGGCAGAAGAGACCCCTGACAAGGAAGAGAAGAAAGAAATATCTGAAGAAGAGGCTTGCGAGTTTTTAAAATTCATACAACAGAGTGAGTATAAGGTGGTGGAACAATTGAATCGCATGCCCGCCCGGATCTCCTTGTTAGAATTGCTCATGCATTCTACCTCTCACAGAAAGTTGTTGATGAAGATACTTAGTGAGGCTCACGTGGAGCAAGGTGTTTCCCTGAACAAGTTTGAGGGTATTATTGGCAACATCATCGCTAACAATTACCTCACCTTTACTGATGAGGAGATACCCACTAAGGGGAGAGGGCATAACAAGGCTCTTCATGTCTTTGTGAAATGTTTGGATCACGTTATAGCACGTGTCTTGATGGACAATGGCTCCTCCCTGAACGTCATGCCAAAAACGACATTGGAGAAGCTACCCTGTGATGGAATGCATATGAAGCCAAGCTCTATGATTGTGAGGGCGGCAGTAAGAGGGAAGTGATGGGAGAAGTGGAATTGCCGGTCCAAGTCAGTCCTTGTGTCTTTCAAGTGACATTCCAAGTTATGGATATCCTCCCAGCTTATAGTTGTTTGTTGGGTCGCCCGTGGATCCATTCTGCAGGAGTTGTGCCTTCCACACTGCACCAAAAGCTGAAATATGTCATGGGAGATAAGTTGGTGATAGTATTAGGAGAAGAGGATCTCCTTGTGAGCGGACCATCGTCCACGCGTTATATTGAGGCGGCTGAGGAAGCTCTCGAGACAACTTTCCAATCATTAGAGATTGTGGGAAATGCCTATGTGGAGCCATTCCTAGGAAACCCGCATCTGTCACGTGCATCTATAATGATGGCCAAAGTCTTGATGAAAGAGGGGTATATGCTTGGTAAAGGTTTAGGCAGGCATGGGCAGAGGCGAGCTTTCCCTCTAAAGGTCATTGAGAATAAGAACAGATATGGCCTAGGGTACAAGCCCACCAAAGAGGACAAGAAAAGGTTGATGGAAGAAAGGAGAGAGCGTAGCCTAGCTCGTGTGACATCAGGAAGAGCTTTCATAGTGTTGGATGGGTAAACGCGGGCCAAATAGCAGCCGTGGAGGATGAAGATGGATCTAAAAGCTCAAGTTTCGTGCGGGCCTGCTCCCCAGATGCACCACTCAATAATTGGGAAACTCTGGATTTATCCGTGATGCTTAATTTGAATAAAATGTAATAGTTTTAAATAATCCTATAGCCTCACCTAGGGCTTCAGGAGTCATGACTTACGAGTTGACGTTTTTAGTTTTTGTGCTCAGCGTGATAATCAAATCGTGTTTGTTTGTGTTTTATCATCATTTGGCATTCTTCATCATTTTTCCTGTTTATTTATTCTTTTTCCATAAATTTAAATAATGCAGATATGACAACGAAAGTTTTGAAAATAACAATGTCGATATTCCTAATTTTGAGCACCCTGTCAATAATACGGAAGATGATTGTGAAGATGATCCGGAACCCTCTCCAGAACTCTTAAGATTAGTGGAACAAGAGTCTAAAGAGATAAAACCCCATCAGGAAGAGGTTGAAGTACTCAACTTGGGAGAGGAAGAGGAGATAAAGGAAGTAAAAATTGGTACTAGCATGAAAAAGGAAGTGAGAGGAAAGTTGCGTGTCCTATTGAAGGAGTTTAAGGATGTGTTCGCTTGGTCTTACAATGACATGCCAGGTTTGGATACCGATATTGTGCAACACAAGCTCCCACTTAAGCTGGAATGTCTTCCAGTCAAGCAAAAACTAAGAAGAATGAAACCAAATATGTCCTTGAAAATCAAGGAAGAGGTGCAGAAACAATTTGATGCAGGATTTCTGGCTGTGGCGAGATACCCACAATGGGTAGCAAATATTGTACCAGTGCCTAAGAAAGATGGTAAAGTCCGAATGTGTGTTGACTATCGTGATTTGAACCGTGCAAGTCCAAAGGATAACTTCCCGTTACCGCACATCGACACTTTAGTTGATAATACAGCCAAGTTTTCATTATTCTCATTCATGGATGGTTTCTCGGGATATAATCAGATCAAGATGGCGCTTGAGGACATGGAAAAGACGACCTTTATCACGTTGTGGGGAACTTTTTGTTATAAGGTGATGTCTTTTGGGCTCAAGAATGTCGAGGCAACATATCAAAGGACGATGGTGACGCTTTTTCATGATATGATGCACAAGGAGATCGAAGTTTATGTGGATGACATGATTGCAAAGTCTGAATCGGAAGAAGAACACATTCTCAACTTGAAGAAATTATTTGAGAGATTGAGAAAGTATAAACTCAGGTTAAACCCCGCCAAATGCACGTTTGGAGTGAAATCTGGGAAATTGTTGGGTTTTGTGGTTAGCCAAAAGGGGATAGAAGTTGATCCTGACAAGGTGCGAGCGATAATAGAAATGCCTACGCCTAGAACAGAAAAGGAGGTTCGAGGTTTTCTGGGTAGACTGAACTACATTGCTAGATTCATCTCCCAATTAACCACTACTTGTGAATCAATGTTCAAGTTGTTATGAAAGGATCAGGTTGTGGTTTGGAACGAGGATTGTCAAGCCGCTTTTGAAAAAATTAAACAATACCTGCAAGACCTACCTGTATTGTGTCCACCCGAGCCAGGAAGACTACTCATTTTGTATTTAACTGTATTGGATAAGTCAATGGGTTGTGTATTGGGTCAACATGATGAAGCTGGGAAAAGAGAGCATGGGCTGCGAACAACGATATTCGTCGTTAGAGCGAATTTGTTGTGCATTGGCGTGGGCTGCTCATCGCTTAAGGCAATAAATGTTGAGTCACTTTACCTAGTTGATATCCAAGATGGATCCTATCAAGTTTATTTTCGAAAAACCTGCCCTCACTGGAAGGATAGCTCGGTGGCAGATGCTATTGTCAGAATATGACATCGTATATGTTACTCAGAAATCCGTCAAGGGTAGTGCTCTAGCAGAATACCTGGCTCATCAACCCATTAGCAATTATCAACCAATGCAACCTGAATTTCCCGATGAAGATATCATGTTTCTACTTGAAGAGAGCGAAGAAGACCGAGATGAAAAAGCATGGATAATATTATTCGACGGAGCCTCGAATGTGATGGGACATGGAATAGGGACAGTGCTTATTTCTCCAGAGAGGCAATACATACCAATGACAACAAGGTTGTGTTTTAATTGCACGAATAACATTGTAGAATATGAGGCTTGTGCTATGGGTATTCGAGCGACAATCGAATTTAAGGCAAGAGTTCTAGATGTATACGGAGACTCAGCTTTGGTCATCCACTAGTTGAAGGGAGAATGAGAGACTAGGGATACAAAATTAATTCCCTACCAGGCTTACATTAGGGGATTAATGGAGTATTTCGATTCCATCACATTTAACCACATACCGCGAGAAGATAATCAATTGGCAGACGCGTTGGCTACCTTGTCATCAATGTTCGAAGTTGACCAAGATGCAGAATTACCAATGATTAAAATGAAGAGCCATGCAGAGCCAACATATTTCCATTTCATCGAGGAGGAATTAGATGGTAAACCTTGGTATTTTGATATCAAGCATTATCTTAAGACCCGAGAATACCCTGAGAAGGCGTTTGAAAATGATAAAAGGTCGCTAAGGAGATTGGCTGGCAGGTTTATCTTAAGTAGGGATATTTTATACAAGAGAAATCACGACATGGTCCTCCTAAGATGCGTGGATGCAAAGGAGGCCGAGCTGATATTGAAAGAAGTGCACGAGGGTACCTTTGGCACGCACATGAATGGGCACTCAATGGCTAGGAAGATATTGAGAGCTGGTTATTTTTGGTTGACCATGAAAGTGGTTGTTGCACACATGTGAGAAAGTGTGAGAAATGTCAGAAGTATGCAGATAATATCAATGTGCCACCTACGACCCTAGACGTGTTGTCTGCACCGTGGCCATTTTCGATGTGGGGGATAGATGTCATTGGAGCTATAGAGCCGAAGGCGTCAAATGGACATCGTTTCATACTAGTTGCAATCGATTACTTCACCAAATGGGTTGAAGGATAGCTTAAAGGAATTGATTTGACTACTCATATCACCAAAATGCATTTACTTTTCGGTAGCCTGACCCATAAGAACTCCATGGTTAAGCGTGCTTAGCTTGGAGTAATTCTGGGATGGGTGACCTTCTGGGAAGTTTTCCCGGAAAGTGTGCGAGTGAGGACAAAGCACACTGGAAAGCCTGGTGGTGATCTGTGGGGGCAGTCGATGGTCCCTGCGAGTTGCCGGGACGTTACAGATGGTATCAGAGCCTAGCCTCTCCTAGTACGGTGTGGTTCGAGGACGAACCAAGCGGAAGCTGGTGGGCACAGACAAGGAGCGGCTCCTGGCAGCTTCGGGTGGAAGGGGTACATGGACGAATCGAACATACACCGGAATGAGAGGGATCTGGAGACTGTGTAGGTATGGGACTATACAGTTGAAGGATAGCTTAAAGGAATTGATTTGACTACTCATATCACCAAAATGCATTTACTTTTTGGTAGCCTGACCCATAAGAACTCCATGGTTAAGCGTGCTTAGCTTGGAGTAATTCTGGGATGGGTGACCTTTTGGGAAGTTTTCCCGAAAAGTGTGCGAGTGAGGACAAAGCACACTGGAAAGCCTGGTGGTGATCTGTGGGGGCAGTCGATGGTCCCTGCGAGTTGCCGGGACGTTACAATCGGCCCTCTACTAGGCAATGGTCGAATCTCGTTTCTTTTTGTGCTACCGGCCCTCTACTAGACAATGGCCGCCTTCTTTTATTGCAATCTCACATTTTTCATGGATTTGGCTAATCTTATGTCTCGTATTCATCTTCCTTCATTTCGCCTCCTTAGAAATCCAGACGAAATTAGTATTTTTATATTTACTTATCTTTTACAATATAATATGAAAACATCACTTTGTCATATTATCTAGTAAAATCTAAGTAAAGAGAGGCAGCTGTCAATACCGAATTTCGTTCGGATTGGTTTTTTGACTTTACCATAGGTTGTTCTCCTATGTTTTATTATTTAACTTTTTTTATTTATTTTCGTTTTTATTTTTTTATTATTTTTATTTATTTTTTCATTCCAATTTTTTTTATTTTATTTTATTCTATCTTTCTTTTATGTATATATATTTTTTGGTTTTCAGTTTATGTTTTTTAGTTTTTGTTTTTTAGTTTCACCTCTTTATATTTTATTTTGTTTTAATATAATTAATATAGCTAAAAAGAAAAAAATAGGGCGTTTTGTCTTTAGTAAAAAATATATGAGGAAAGAAAAGTGTTTTGGTTGGGGGTACAGCATGTACGTGTGTTGGAGGGGGAGGGGGCAGAAAATCGTTTTCTGCAGATAAGGACTACGAGAACGGGGGTGGTGGCAGAGGCGATTTGGGCATACAGAATTGGCAGGGATTTCGGCACAAAAAGCACAAAGGGGGATGGAAGGGGAATGAGCACAAAAAGCACGAGGGAAGGGTTAAGAAAGGGAGAGAGATTTCTTTGGAGAGGGGATCATCATCCATTTTCTGGAAACAAGAGACATCATTCACATAGGGAAGAGAAGGAAGAAGCCAGCCAGCCAAAGGAAAAGGAGAGACTCATTGGAGACACAAGGTTGGCAATAGCAAACAGATCTTCAAGAGGTAAGTAATGTCTTGCACTCCATGTTTTACTGAGTTGGTTACTTGCCCTTGAACATGTCTCGATTACGTTGTTGCTAAGTTTGCATATAATTGTTGTTGAATACATTCCTAGTGTTGTGGATATTTGTATATGCCCATTGTTACCGAACATCATCGTGACCCTCCCCACACCCACTTCTATGGTCCTATTTCTCTCCTCCAAGCGAGTCAATCTACTCAACCAACAGCCAAACGAGATTCGATAATAAAACTATGCCCCCGCACCTTTGTCCATCTCCAATCGTCAACAATGAACTTGAATCATTAAACTGGTTACTCACCAAAAAAAAAACACAATAGAAAGAAAAATAACAAAACAATATCTTCATCTTCATAGAACCACTCCATTCACCCATTAAAACCTCCATCCCAACTCAAGCATAACATCATCATGCCCGACTTGCACTGCAAAAAGCTACAGAAATAAGAATCAATCACCAAGAACAAAACCAATTGCGAGTACCCACACACAAGCTCGTATCCTGCCTACACTGAACGCTCTCTCACTCACTCACTCTCTCTCTCCCTCTCCCTCTCTCTTTCTCTCTCTACCTTTCTTAAATTCATGGTCCCACGCACCACCCGCTGCCGGAATCGGAGGCCATGAACGTCGGCAGAACCGCCACCTTCCAATCCATCCTCGACAAGCCCCTCAACCAGCTCACAAAGGATGACATTTCTCAGCTCACTCGCGAAGACTGTCACAGATTCCTCAAAGAAAAAGGGATGCACATGCCTTTATGGAACAAATCGCACGCGATCCAACAGGTCATTACCCGCAAAGCGCTTCTCGAACCTTCCGACGATGTCCCCTACCTTTTATCCCTTTTTTTCTGCCTTTCTGCTATCACACAACAATGTGTAAATCAAGGGCAAGAGAGCATGGGTTTCGAATGAATGCGACGGAGGTGGGGAAGCAAGGCTTGCCCACTATTAATGGCGCGACAGTGTTGAGTTCCTGTGGCCTGGGCTGTTGAGGGGGAACCCGGTGGCGCGATGATGGAGGAGATGAGGGCGTTGTCGCGATGGTCATGGGGGTTGGCGAACTCGGTGGCGCTTGCGATGAAGGCGGACCACTCGATTTTAGGGCTTGGGGGGCGTTTCTATGGCGGCGGCTCATGACGACGGCGGCAGGCGGTGCCCAAGGTGGAAAAGCCTCAACCCTAGGCTAGTGCGAGAGAGAGAGAAGGGGAGAAAACGCCGCGGCCGGCCGGGGGGCACCTGCTGTGGCGCGGTGGCGCGGTGGCCAGTTCTGGCTGAGGCGGCGACGAGCTTCCGGAAGGGGAAAGAGACCTTGGGTCTCTTGAGAACGAGTACGAGTGTTCTTGTGCTAAAAACCTTTTCTTTTTTCTTAAATAAAAAATTATAAAAATATGTTTTAAAGGTTAAGCACACGTGTGACCGCTCGCGTCAGATAAAAACCTTTTTTTCTTTCTTAAATAAAAATCGCAAAAATATGTTTTAAAGGTTAAGCACACGTGTGACCGCTCGCGTCGTCCTTATGCTAAAAACCTTTTCTTCTTTCTTAAATAAAAATAACAAAAATATGTTTTAAAGGTTAAGTACACGTGTGACCGCTCGCGTAGTCCTTGTGCTAGAAACCTTTTCTTCTTTCTTAAATAAAAATTACAAAAATATGTTTTAAAGGTTAAGCACACGTGTGACCGCTCGCGTTGTCCTTGTGCTAAAAACCTTTTCTTCTTTCTTAAATAAAAATTATAAAAATATGTTTTAAAGGTTAAGCACATGTGTGACCGCTCGCGTCGTCCTTATGCTAAAAACCTTTTCTTCTTTCTTAAATAAAAATTACAAAAATATGTTTTAAAGGTTAAGTACACGTGTGACCGCTCGCGTCGTCCTTGTGCTAAAAACCTTTTCTTCTTTCTTAAATAAAAATTATAAAAATATGTTTTAAAGGTTAAGCACACGTGTGACCGCTCGCGTCGTCCTTGTGCTAAAAACCTTTTCTTCTTTCTTAAATAAAAATTACAAAAATATGTTTTAAAGGGTAAGCACACGTGTGACCGCTCGCGTCGTCCTTGTACTAAAAACCTTTTCTTCTTTTTTAAATAAAAATTACTGATACGACTGTCGCGGTCATACAAACTTGGTGTGCAATTAAGAATGCAGTATAACTAGGAAGTGACTCCTAGGTTGTCTCTCAAGGACCAATATTATGGGTTCAGTCTCAGATTTTTTACACGAAGGGGGGGGGGGTTTGTGAAAGTTTTTGGATGTAGAAAAATAAAATTTAAAATTGGAAATTAAATGAAACTGAATTGAAAAACATTGAAATAAATTTTAACAACAGTAAAAACAAGCGGTAAAAGATAGTAAAAACGGAACAGTAAATATGCAGAAACGGTAAAAACATTGTAATTAAAATTTACCAAAAGCATCAGTAAAAATAAAGGGTAAAAACAACATGTGAAAATAAGATGAATAGAAAAATACATTGACAGAATTTTAACGTTTCAGAAAATAGTAAACGATAAAAATAGAAGACTGAAAATAAAATTCATCAAAGATTAACACTTGAAATAAAACTCTTTAACAGTGAAGGTAAAAAAATTAAATGAACAGATCCAAATACGGTGACAAACTTCTAATCTACTACACGTTTCAGAAATAAAATTACATTTTCACTGTTTGAATTGGAATTTCAGAACCTCTGGAAGAGAGGCCCGAGAGTACTTCCTATACTACTCCTAAACTACTCTCAATTCTCCACTAAAATCTCACACTCAAATCTACTAATCTACACTACTTGCCCTCTGCAACTCTCCTACCCCCTCTTTTATACACTCAGGGCACCACCTTTTCATTTTTGGAATTGAGAGACATGCTTGTCTCTGTGTGTCCTTCCACCCGTGAGTCTCCCACTATTACATTCTTTCATGTGCTAAAAAAAATAAATAAATTAGGTAGACCCCTCCATTCTCGGTGGCTTCTTTTGCTAGACTAAGCTGTGATCTTCAAGGGTGCTGGATGCTTGGCCTTCTCTTTTTCCACGGTCTCTAAGCTGCTGGATTGCTCATGCTTCTTCTCTTCAACTGGATTCCAGCCATGGCAGTGTGCTTGTTGAGGACAGCTGGTTCTGCTGCCGTGACATCTCTGTAATCATCCGTGAGCTACTGTGCATGGCAGCTGTGACACTCTTTGCTCTCATCTTCTCTTCCTTGTGCCACTTCTAATTTCCAGCTCCTCCAAAGGGACGTGACTGTGTGGGCACTGCATCTCCTTGATGCCACCTTGTTGAACTAGGCTGTGGAATGTCCTTCTTTCTTCCAGCCATGTTGGTGTTTGAGTTGTCCGTGGACCTTTTATTCAGATAATTCAGAATTGGATTTTTGGACACATTTGCTAAGGCATTAGCTGTGAACCAGGCCCTCTTCTTTGTTTAATTCCAAATGCTTGCCAAAAGAATTGAGTTGCCGTGTGCCTCCACATTCTTTACGTGAAATGGTGGCCTCAAGCTAATAAAATAGAATAACACTTCTCTTAACCAAAACCGTGAATGGAATGTGGTCCCTCCACCATTTCATTTCAGCACTTTTGCAAATTTGGAGTTTGCTAGCGTGACTTGTCCATGGACCACTGACTTATTGTCTTCCATGTTGTTGATAAAACCGTGAGGTGCATATGTGGTGGTCGCCTTTTATTCTAAACCAAATACGGGATATTTTGCTAAGAGTTGGCAGAAAGATGATTCAAGAGCTTTGCTTCTTTTTGAATGCTGCTACAAAATTTACGTGAAAGCCATGCATTTATGTGGATGTTTCCAAATGCATTTTCTACCATGAAGTGCACTTCCTTGTAGCCAATCAAGAAGCTTAAACTCCTTTCAATTAGTTGTGACCGTGAGATGCTCGTACTTAATTACTTCCCAACAAAATTTAATCCTCAATAATTTTCCTGCAATCATTAATGAAAATAATAAGCTCAGATAATTCAAATTAATTAAAATAAGAATTTATGATCAAATTACGATAATTAACGAAAACGGAATAATATCGGACATTTAAGCACAATTCCCCGATTAATTTTAGCACAATAAACTAAGTGAAGTGAAGAAAATAATGATTCATCAATTACAAAAATATGTTTTAAAGGGTAAGCACACGTGTTACCGCTCACGTCGTCCTTGTGCTAAAACCCTTTGCTCTTTCTTTTAATAAAAATGACAAAATATGTTTTTAAGGTTGACCACTCGTGTGATCGTCCGCGTCGGCCTAGTACTGATTTCCTTCTTTTTTTCGAAAATATCAAAAATATAAAACCTTCAAAAACTAAAAACACCCACACTTTCAAACAACAAAAACAATGTTTTGGCTAGAACTATGTGATCCTTGATTCTCCATCAAAAGTGGAGATACGTAGGAGCAAGGCTAGTCCTTGTTAGGTTCACTTCCCAAAAATCCAAAATTATCCATAATCATTTCCAAGTAAAATTCTCAAATAATTCTCCAAACAAACTTTCCAAATAGTTTCCAACAGAACTACGTAACCCTGATTTCTCATTCTGAATGAGAATACGTAGGAGCAAGGTCAATCCTTGTTGGGCCCGAAAATCTAAAAAATATATTTTGTTTCTTTAGAGTTTTATTTTAGGGGATAGTTAAACATTTTTTAAACCACATCATTTTCGTGCATTTAGTTAAAGGTATTGCCTTAGGGCAGGCGTTATAGGGTGTTAATACCTTCCTTACACGTAACCGACTCCCGAACCCAAAATCTGGTTTTCGTGGACCGTGTCTTATCATTTTATGGTTTTTCCGTAGTTTTCCAGAATAAACTATGGTGGAGACTCCAAATCTCTTTTTCTAAAACCCATTTTTTTTGGATCGTCGTCTCGTCGCGATTCCGGTTGCGATAATGACCTAGAGAACCTACCGACCGATTTAGTATAACCGTCCGGTTAGGTTGATACAGCGTTGCCTTTTTTGGACCGTCCGGTCAGTATGGTACACTTACCTTTGTTTGTTTATGGTTGTATGTTATATGTGTTTTTGATTATTTTGGATTGATAATCCTTGTTGATACATGTTTATGTGATTATGATTATGACTATATGTTGCTATTGTTGGGCAATGGTTTGTGTATGCATGGGCATAGAGTTTATATAATATTTGTGTTGGGTTTTCCCTATGAATGTATGTATGGTTTGTTGGGTTATCCAAATAGAGGGTTTGATGCTAAGGGAGAATAAAGTTATGATGTTTGAGGGTTTCCATGCAAATATATGTTGTAAGTGTTGGGTTATTGGAATCCCTTTCTATGTGGAGAATAGGCAAAATAATGTGCACCATTATGTCTCATTTTGTTTTAGTGGAGATGTGTTAGATTAGTAGGGCACATTAGAGTCATTTGAAGAGAAGGAAAAGTCAAGTGAGAGAGAAAGGAAGAGAAGAAGTAATTTCCGCATAACATATAACCTGCACTGGTGTTTTCGTTGTGTAGAAGTTGTTCACCGTTGGATCGTGTTAATTTTTGGACAGTGGGTTCTAGACATACGGTTCTTCATTCATACCGTTTGGATCGTCAATCGGAGGTTTAGTTTGGGAGAAAACAGTCTCGCATTAGCAACTCTGTTTTGGAGAATTTTCATCTTCTTGGTTCTCATTTATAAGCATTATGCTTAGTTAGTTTGGCTTATCGAAAACCCTATTTTGGTGTTTTTATCAGAGACTCTTTTGCACCCTATTATTAGGGGTATAACATGTCAATGATTGGATTTGGATGATACAAGTGATGTATTATATGTGTTTCAGTATGTGTACATGGGTATGCTTGAATGCATGTATGATGTGTTAAATATGTTTCCACGTGATCTAGGATTGATGTATATATTTTTGAATGCTTGATTCATGTCCAGGATGTGTGTCGATTCAACATTGGTTTTGAGTGTGATTTCGGGAATAATCGATTATCTGGGATGATAATCGATTATCCCATACTGCGTGATGTTCTTCAAGAGTAGGAAGTTATCTAGTGTGGTGGCAGTCATACCCTTAACGTTAGGATCTCTCTTTCACCTTTGTGAGGTAGGGGAACAAGACGGGTTATTTGAAAAGCAGTAATGGTTTTTCGTGATCATTGATTAGCTTAATGAGAGAGTCATGGTGTTGAACCAACCACGTGGTGTGATGGTGGGTATGTTTTAAGTATGGTTTTTTGGTTATACATAGTTAATCTGGGGTTGTACCTTTCCTCTTTCGAAGAAGTAGAAAGGTAGTACCTTTCCTTTTGTAAGGGGGTAGAAAGGTGGTGACCTTTCATCTTTCGAGGGGCTAGAAAGATGGATCTCTTCGTCTTTAAAAAGGCGGTGGAAGAGATGAATCTCTTCGTCTTTAAAAGGCAGTGGAAGGGATGTGTCTCTTCGTCCATGAGGGTGGTAGAAGAGATGGGTCCCTTCATCCATGATGAGCGATGGAAGGGACTGAGATTCGAGTGTTGCTCTTTCCTCTTTCGAGGGGGTAGAAATGTAATCACCTTTCCTTTTGCGAGAGGGTAGAGGTGAATCTTTTCGTCTTTAAGTGGCAGTGGAAGAGATGAGTCTCTTCGTCCTGGAGGGGTGGTGGAAGGGACTAGGATTCGAGTGCTACTTTTTCCTCTTGCGAGGGGGTAGAAAGGGATGGAAGTCTCGCCCGAAGGGTTCCGACTCGTGTTGAGTTTAGTGTTGGGGTGAACAGTTGGGAACAGGAGAGATAGGTCCAAAGTTGCGGTGGAAGACCAGAAGAATTATCTTGTTTTGATAAACAGGAATGATACGATGAAATCTGGAAGTTGAAATACATTTATAATGATGGTTGGATAGATACGAGTTTCCTTAAATTGACAGATGGTGCAAAGCTAATGGGTTGAACATGAATTCGTTTAAGGGAATGTAGGTGTGGATATCACATTGGTTGTGATGGAATTGTAATAAGGACTTAACTATTATGATATAAATGTTATATTGGTGATTTTGGTGTTTATTTTGGTATTATTCTTAATGCATTGATCAATTTATTATAATGTTGTAAGGGGAGCTAAAATTCTATGGTTGTGATTGTAGATGTTGTGTATTTCCTAGATCACGTTATTTGGTTGAAACGGTGGGGTTTTAATGGTGTAACTTATGCATGAGGGGTAGAGTTCTCTACCGGTATAGGTGTGGTTCTTGGGGTGTGTTGCTTTGATTTTACTCATGGGTGGTTTGGGTAGTAGCGAATCAATTATCTTAAGTGATAATCGATCATCACAGTGCATTTTGGTGAAAAATGGCGAATTTGATGAAGAATGGACGTGAACCAAACTTGAGGAGAGTGAAACATGATGATAATCAGTGATTGAGGTTTGTGGTTATGTTTATGGTTAGTTTGACTTCGGTTGAGAGTGGATCATGAGTGAGTGTTGAGCCTGAGTATGTGATTGATGAGCATGAAGGTTGAGGATAAATGTACTTGTTGTACCTCATAAATCCTTGTTCTATCTACAGATAGGTGCTTCCTTTTGCCTTGGGTACATTGGAAGGAGATGACCTGTAGGTGAGGCTATAGATGTCCTGTAAGGGAGGCTACAAGTGGGTTGTAGGAGCGACTACAATCGGTGAGGTAGGGTACATGAGTGAGATGGACTCTTTCTACTATGATATTATGGTACGGTGACGATCATGGTGTTGTTCTTGACTGTGATAGTCATGAATGTGGTGTATCTATGACGATGATGCTCCAAGGAATGCTATATTGGTAGTAATAGGATTATCTAGTGTAGACAACATAGGTGTTGGTGAACGGATAGACTGCGGTCTAGATATGTGATAATCGAGGATTGAAGATCGGGGGTTCGAAGATTTAGTAATTTATCATGATTGATTGTTGGGTTAGAGGTTTAGGAATCCTATTGTTATTATTTCTATGTATAGGGTGTTTTATTATTGTTGATATAATATTCAATATGTATGTATATTATTATTATGATTGTTTTATCAATAGCTTACCCCATATATGTTTGTGTTTATGCATGTGAATGCGATGTTATACAGGAGCAGATGATGCTACAAATAAAGATAAAGCATGATAGATCCGTGAGATGACGGGGGATAGACTTGGAGTTTTATTTAAAGCTATTGAGTTTTAAGACAATGTAATTGGAGTTATTTTATTTCCTTCGTTATTTTGGTTTTATTTAAATAATGCAATTGGACAAGTATTTTGGAACTATTATGAGATGCAAATTTAAATGCTGAGGTTTTTGAAAATATATTTTCGCGCTATGATAAATTTTTAATTTTACCTATTTTTAATAACTCATGACGTCTCAGAAATTAGGGTGTTACATTTGGTCTCAGGGCCTGGTTTTCAAAAAACCTTTTGGGGTCTTTGGGGAGTGAGCTCGTCTAGCTTTAGTTGTGTTCCTTTGAAGTGTGAAGTATTATGTGTCTTGTATTTTGATTGTTGTGGTGTTTGGTTTTGTTGTGTAACCTTGTAGCTTGTATGTTGTTTGCAAGGTTTAGTTGTAGTTTTCACAATGTTTGTTTGGACGTTAGCAAGTGGTGGGGTTTTATATGGGATAATAGAACTTGTTGAGTTTGGTCCTATGATACTGGAAGTAAGGTGTATTTCACTAAAATAATTTAGAAAGTATAAGGTCTTCCTCATTATATGCGAATGTGCGGAGTTAACCCTACTTGAATTGCTTACGGTTGTTGCGTAAGTGATATGAATTGGTAAATCTTGTTCGAGTTTGATGTTTAAGGGTTTGAATATGGTATGTTTGGATACATGTTGATGTGTGTTTGCTTAAGTGCAATTTCATATATCATTTTATATTAATTTTTTGTGTGATTTTTATATGAAATTAGATATTTGGGTGCTCTATGCTATTAGATGAGTGAATATGGGTCTGGATTCGAGTTTCAAATTCATATGGTGTGCTAATATAGTTTTGTGTGATGTTATTTGAGCTATTTAAAAGTTGCCTAAACTGTTTGATTGTATATTTCACTAAGTAACATGGATATACTAGTTTGGAGTGAGTTTGAGACTGGATAGAAATTAGACAAATTTATGGGAGAGAGCTATGAGTGGATATGATTGTAACATATTCAAGTGTATGAGTGTAGGCTTTGATTGTACAATGTTTAAGTCAAAGATTGTTTTAATAAAGTTGGAGCATGATATTGTGCCTTGGGTTACAAATGGTTGTTTGTAATATTGTTTGGATGAATAATGTAAGCATGATCAATTTGAAATTAGGTGCTAAAACTTGCACATAATGCCATGTTGATGAATTTGTTACGAATTATAGGTGGTCATTAAGTGGGCATGTTTATGGTTTGGGGATCTATATGTAAATTGTTCTAGAATTGATTTAGTTTTATGGTGAAACTTTGTAGCTTATTGTTTGCATGATGAGAATATACGTAGAGTTTTCTTGCAATTTATATATTGTGGTTTTGTTGTGTATGATGTAAAATATAATAAGCCGTTTGTTGTGATGCTCTTTAGATCTGTTCGAGAATTATTGTTGTTATTTTATTATGGAAATTAGGTGCTTAAAAGTTTATGTAATTTTATTATCACTTAAGATAATTGATTCGTTACTACCCAAACCATCCATGAGAAAAATCAAAGCAACAAACCTCAAAAACCACACCTATACCAATAGAGAACTCTACCCCTCATGCATCAATTACACCACCAAAAACTTCACCGTTTAAACCAAATAACTTGATCTAGGAAATGCACAACATCTACAATCACACCCATAGAGATTTAGCTCTCCTTACAACATTATCATAAAATGATCAATGCATTCAAAATAATACCAAAACAAATACTAAATCACCAATATAACATTTATATCATAGTAGTTAAGTCCTTATTACAATTTCATCACACCAAACAACATCAATTCATAATAAGACTATAACAACCAATGCGATAACCACACCTACATTCCCTTAAACGAAATCATGTTCAACCTATTAGCTTTGCACCATCTTCCAATTTAAGGCAACTCGTGCCTATCCAACCATCATTATAAATGTATGTCAACTTTCATACTTCACCATATCATTCCTGTTTATCAAAACAAGATGATTCTAGTGGTCCTCCACTGCCACTTTTGGACCTGTCTCCCATGTTCCCAATTGTTCACCCTAGCACTAAACTCAACACGAGCCGGAACCCTTTGGGCGAGACCTCCTTCCCTTTCTACCCACTTACAAGAAGAAATAGCATCTCTCGAATCCCAGTCCCTTCCTCCGCCCTCCAGGACGAAGAGACTCATCTCTTCCACCACCACTTAAAGACGAAGAGATCCACCTTTCTACCCTCCTGCAAGAGGCAAGGTGACTACCTTTCTACCCCCTCAAAAGAGGAAAGAGCAACACTCAAATCCCTGTCCCCTCCATCGCCCATCATGGACGAAGAGACCTTACTCTTCTGCCGTCTTTTAAAGACGAAGAAATCCACCTTTCTACCCCTCGAAAGAGGAAAGTCACTACCTTTCTACCCCCTCACAAGAGGAAAGGTACTACCTTTCTACCCCCTCGAAAGAGGAAAGGTACAACCCAAAATTAACTAAGTATATCCAGATTAATGAGGCAGGTCTCTCTCTGTTCCCTTTTTATTGCATGACCCCAAAAGATCTGGAAGCCGTTAGGATCATCAATGCCCTACCCCGCCGCCACACCCGTGGCTTCGTCGAGTGCCTTGGTCACGAGGATTTTGACCAGATGGCGTTCGGTATGGTGTCTTCCATGAATTCCTTATTGTCTTGTTGTTTAACTTAGCTAAATTTTTGTTTTCCTTTCAAGCTACATGTCTCTATCGGCCTCCCACAAACGTTAGGGGGAGGGTAGTTCCAAGGGTCGTGATCCTCGGACAGCTTCTTCTAGTCGCTCGTCTGCGTCCCTGAAGGCCTGTCTGGTGGTTCCTCTTACGGAGCAAGTGATAGTGGCTGTTAATCAAGCTCCAATAGTAGTTGATCTGGAGCCTTTTACCGGGACCGGGACCGGGAGGGGGGGGGGGATATTTTGTTGTTATTTTTTGTAGTGGGGCCGAATGTAAAACACTTATATTTGTTAGGTTCCGTATCGGCCTCCTAATACCATCTTTTTGTAAATGACCTCCTTCTTACAATTATATGAAACATATTGACCTTTAAACATTGTACTGATCTTTGTATTTTGTTTGCTTTAAGTGCTGAACGACTATATTATTAGATTTTAACATGGTTCATCAACTTGTATTTATTCGTACCGAATGACAAGGTTTATCGTCACCGTTCGGCTAAGTTGAAAACAGTTCCTTTGAGGAACACCGTTCATCAACTTGGATTTTATTTCTTCGTACCTAGCGGCAGGTTATACCGTTCACTGCTTGGCCAAGTTGACAGTAGTTCCTTTTAGGAACTCTGTTCATCAACTTGGATTTTATTTCTTCGTACCGAGCGACATGTAATATCGTTCACCGCTCGACCAAGTTGACAACAGTTCCTTTTATGAACTTCGTTCATCAACTTGGATTTTATTTCTTCGAACCGAGCGGCAGGTAATACCGTTCACCGCTCGGTCAAGTTGACAGCAGTTCCTTTGAGGAACTTTGTTCGTCAACTTGGATTTTATTTCTTCGTACCGAGCGGCAGGTAATACCGTTCACCTCTCGGCCAAGTTGACAATAGTTCCTTTTAGGAACTCCGTTCGTCAACTTGGACTTTGCTTTTTCGTTCGTTCTCCATTGGTTATATTGTAAGAATCTGACTAAAGATAAAGACCCTGAATATCGTATTAATCATTGATAAGATGAGTACAACGATTGATAAATTAACTAAAGTAAAACTTTAAATGAGTGGCATTCCAAGTGTTCGAGATCTGGCGCTCGTCCGGATGTGTAAGTCTGTACGCCCCATTGCCATGGGATTCCAAAATTCGAAAAGGCCCCTCCCACTTAGCAGCAAGCTTGTCGTGGGAAGCCGTCCGACGGGCTTCACTAGTTTTCCTCCACACCAGGTCTCCTTCTTGGAAGCTTCTTGGCCGAACCTTGGAGTTGTACTTCCTCTCCACCATTCACTTACATGCTTCTGCCCTTAACGCCGCTTGTCCCCTACGCTCTTCCAAGGTATCGAGTTCCACTCTCAGCTCTCCGTCATTTAGATGAATGTTCATCTAGCGCCGCAAAGATGGCTCTCCCAGCTCGATTGGACATAGCATCAGTACCGTACGTCAAATCAAAGGCCGTCTCCCCGGTTGTTCCATGCGGGGTACATCTGTAAGCCTACAATATTTCCAGAAGCTCGTCGACCCATGCTTTTTTCTTCTCCCCTAGGTGCTTTTTCAATTCGGCCACTATTATCTTGTTCATGGCCTCTTCTTGACCGTTCGTCTAAGTGTGTTGTACGGAGCTAATCATGTGTTTGATTCCCAAACCTTTGTAAAATTCGCCCAATTTTCTATCAATGAACTATCGTCTATTATTTGTGACGATTGTGCGGGGAAGACCGAACCGACAGATCAGTTTCCACGAAAATTTCTGTACCCGTGACGCCGTTATGGTAGCCAAGGCTTCTGCCTCCACCCACTTGGTGAAGTAGTCGACCACTACAAGGAGAAACTTCTTCTACACCCGGCCTATAGGGAAAGGGCCAACGATATCCATTCCCCTTTGAGCGAACGGCCAAGGCGAAATTAGGGTGTGTAGAGCGTGCGGTGGTGAGTGCATGCTATTGGCGTGTGCCTGGCAGGTGAGGCATTTTTGAACAAAGGATTTTGTGTCCCCCTCCATGGTCGGCCAGTAGTATCCAGCCCGCAGCACCCGAGCTTTCAGAGCTCGACGGCCGGTGTGGAAGTCGCAGATGCCATTGTGAAGGTCGTTCATAACGTATAGTGCCTCTTCCTTAGTGAGGCATTTGAGGAGGGGGGTGGAGAATCCTCTCCGGTATAGGTCGTCCCCTACCACTAAGTAGCGAGCAATCTTCTTGGCGTCGGTTGGTCTCAATGATTGGCCTACGTCCTGTTGGGTTATTAACGCTCTGATCTCCGTTCTCTAATATTCGCCTTCATCTCTTGCAGTAGTCATACATTCTACTGATGATTGTAGTAGGACTTGGCGAATGATCGTGGTTAATTGCCTTTTTTCTTTCTAAGAGCTTAGCTTTGACAACATATCCTCTCAGGTGTTTTCTTCGCGTGGGATGTGTCGGATCTCCACCTTCTCGAACTCTTTGGTCAAAGTCGTTGCTTTTGTGAAAATAACGGAGAAGATGCTCCTCCTTCAACTGAAAATCTCCATTCATTTGGCCTACCACCAGTTGGGAGTTTGTTCGGCACAAGACTTTCCGTGCTCCCATATCTCTGGCTAGCTCCAGCCCGGCGACCAAGGCTTCATATTTCGCTTGATTATTGGATGTTTTGAACTTGAAGATCAAAGAATGCTTAAGTAGGAAACCATTCGATCCTTCCAGCACTATCCCTGCTCCACTTGCAGACCGTCCAGACGCCCCATCCATGTACAGATTCCAGTCCTCGCCCACCGTTGGGGGCAACTCTGCTGCAAAATCAGCCAAGTGTTGGCCTTTCACCGACCCCCTTGGTTCATATCGTAGGCCGAACTCAGAAGGCTCGACCGCCCAACCAACCATTCTTCCCGCCAGGTCTGGTTTCCTTAAGATCTTGGAGATGGGGTGATCTATTCGAACCACGACCTGGTGACTTTGGAAATACTGTCTAAGCCTCCTTGATGCGCTATGTAGGGCGAAGGCTACTTTTTCCACCTGGTTATTCCGCGTTTCGGTCTCCTGCAATGTTCGGCTTGTGAAGTATATCAACTTCGGCTCAGGCTTTTCTTGCAGGAAAACTGCCTTGACTGTTGTATCCGAGACTCCCAGATAGATTTGCAACTCGTGCCCCAGGGTCGGCTGGTCCATTGTGGAAGGGTTCATGAGGATCGTTTTAACGTCCTGAAATGCTTTCTCACAATCGGCGTCCCAATTGTCGGCCGGTCCTTTTTTCAATCTTCTAAGGATAGGGTGGACGCGCTTCGCTAGTCTCGGGATGAACCGTGATAAGGTTGTGAGACGTCCAACCAGTCTTTGAACCTCCTTCAAGGTGTTAGGGCTTTGCATCTCCAAGATGGTCGTGCACTTGTCCGGATTGGCCTCTATACCCCTATTAGTGAGCATGAATCCCATAAATTTTTCGGCTGCCACCCCGAAAGTTCACTTGGCAGGGTTTAATCTCATCCCGTATCGCCTGACCTGACTAAAGACCTCCTCTAAGTCTTTTAGGTGTTGTCGACAGTCGGCCGACCAGACCACCATGTCATCAACATACACGTTCATGCACCGACCGATCTGGTTTGCGAAAATTATGTCCATCTAGCGCTGATATGTGGTGCCAGCATTCTTTAAGCCAAAAGCCATGACTTCATAGTAGTAATTAGCCTTATCGGTGATAAACGCGGTTTTCTCCCAATCGAGACCATACATAGGGATTTAGTTATATCCAGAGTATGCATCCAAAAAACTTAACATCTTGTGGCCGAACGCCCCGTCGACGAGGGCGTCAATGTTGGGCAAAGGATGGGAATCCTTGGGGCAGACTTTTGTTTAGGTCGGTGTAATTGGTGCACATGCGCCATTTTCCGTTTGACTTCTTCACCATGACCACGTTGGCGAGCCAAGTGGTGTACGTCACCTCCCTAACAAATCCGGCCTCCTTTAGTTTTCCTACCTCAACCTCTACCGCTCTCCTTTTCTCCTCCCCCATTCTTCTCTTCTTCTGGTGATCGGCCTGGCTTCCTTAAACAATGACACCTTGTGTTTCATAACGGACGGGTGGACTCCCGGCATGTCAGCGGCTGTCCATGCGAATAGGTCCCTATTACTCCACAGGACGGACCTAATTTCCCTCTCCATCTCCAGGTCTAGTCCCCCTGCCATAGTTGTGGTTTGGGAACTTTCTTTTTCCACTAGAACCGGTAGTGTGTCCCCCAACGGCTCGAGCCGGTCCTCTATATTCGTTCTCGGGTCGAGGTCCGCCATAGCCACCTCCGACCCAGTTGCCTTTCGCTTGACTGTTCAGGTATGAAGCTTTAAGTCGGCTGCATAACATTCTCTTGTTGTCCTCTGATCCGCCCGGACAGTGCAAATCGTTCAACATTCAGACGGGTACTTCATCGTGAGGTTAGGGGTCGACACAATCGTGCCAAAGGCGTTCAGACAGGGTCGGCCCAGAAGCACGTTTTAAGAAGTGTTGGCTTCCACCAACAGATATATGACCCTCTTCTCTTTGTTGTCTCGTCCGGTACCCAGGTGGGTGTGCAAATCTATATAGCCTCGAGTGTCTACCCTTTCACCCGCGAAGCCCACTATCTATTCATTATAGGGGACGATCAGGTCATCCGAGATATCCATCTTCTGGAATGTTTTCCAGTAAAGGATGTTCACCGAGCTTCCCTGATCGACCAACACCTTGTTGTCACTATAGTGTCCAATTTCCGCAATCACTACCATAGGATCATCCTGGTGGGGGTCGGGGGCGTGAAAGTCTTCGTCTGAGAAAGTTATGGGCGACATCGTTCTCCGTGGCCTATCTACCGCGTGAACGGACCGCAAGGCCCATACATGTCGTTTCTGTGCGGACGATGAGGACCCTCCTCCCGCGAAACCCCCTAATATGTCCTCGAGGGGACGGTGGTGACTCCTACTGCAGCTTCGGCTTCGTCGCCTTTCGGTCCGAGCACGGTCTGTCAGTCCATGCCTCGATCTTTCACTTCTCTCCGATCTTCGGGCACTCGTACGTCAGGGACTCCTTGGTCGCTGTTGTGGTACCTCGGGACGATCAGTCTTCACATATTTCTTTAACTGTCTCGCTCGGATTAACTCTTCAATCTTATCCTTCAGGGTCACACACTCTTCCGTAGTGTGACCCATGTTCTTGTGGTTTAAGTAGTGTTTGTTGTCGTCCGCCTGGACGGTGTGGGTCGTTTCTTCAGTTCTCTAATTAACTCAATGTTCAAGGCCTCCTGAAATATCCTCGCTCGCGGGGCATTCAACGGGGTGTACTGCTGAAAACGCGGTCCTCTGGGTTCTCTTTGTTTGAACTCCCTAGGTTTTCCGGCTCGACCGTTCGACCTCGATCTGTCACTCTTATCCCCTTGACTTCTTGACCCTCTTTCTTGTACGACTATTTCATGTCTTCAACCCTAATCTCGTCGGCTGCTCTCTCTTGCAGCTCCTCCATGGTTTTAGGGACTCGCCGACAAACACTATCTTTGAGAGGCCCAAGCTTGAGGGCGGGCAGAACGTATTGAAGGGAGAGTTTCGGGCTTAAGCCCTTCACCCACCGAACGGTCTTCTGATAGCGATCCATGAACGCTTTTAAGGTTTCCTCCTTCCCTTGCCTCAGGTTGACCAATTCGAAGATAGTCCAGTCTTGGGTACTACTACTTGCGAATTGACGGTTGAACATGCATTGTAGTCTCGCAAAATTCTCTATGGAGTTTGGGGGAATTGAATTGAACCATTCCAGTGCCTCCCCCTCCAGTGAGAGAGAAAATGCTCGGCACCTGATGACATCGTTGCTCGTGCGGAACGCCATTGTGTTGGAAAAGGTCTTAATGTGGGCCTCCGGGTTCGTTGTCCGTCGTATATCTTGAACTGGGGCGGAACGAACTATTCTGATATGTGGACGTCCATGATCGCCTAGACGAAAGGGAGCAAAGTGGATGAGCTCTCGATCTTTATCGCTAGTTGCTTATTCGTTGCGACGCTCTCAACATGAACAGATTTAGCCTTACTTCCTTCGACTTCCTACTCAGTTGGTTTCCACGTTTCATCCAGCGAGCCGCTACGCTCGGTTTTATCTTCCACAATATCCTTCCTGCGCTCCTTATCGCGCTGCTCTCCCTCCTTATCTTCTGCTCCGGATTCCTTCTCCTGGGCAATTCGCGTCGAACATTCAGCCCTTACGGCTATGAGTTTCATTTCGTGACGCTGCTGCATCTCCTCCATCTTCTGTTGCAACATCCGAATCATCTCTACTGGATGGTCTACGCTCATGTTTCTCGTGGTCACCATTGGGTCAATGAAGAAACTCGGCCCCACGGTGGGCGCCAAAATGTTTCGGTTATGGGGCTGAGTCACTAAACACCTTCACAATTTTTCATTCCTCGTCGTTCGATCCTGCTCCTTGTGTTTCTGGTTCGGCCGGTGTGTACCTGTTAAAGATACTCCGATGCTAAAGTCAATAATCGAACCGTCTAGTTATCCAATGTAACAATGACAGTAATTAATGCACACTAAATGCGTCTACCTACCTGTTACCTTTGACTTACATTTATAGTTTTCTGTCGTGGGTCTAAAATTAAAGATGTTTTAATCTCGACCCAATCCTAATCCGGTAGACTTAATTCATAATTTGCCTTAATCTTCTTAATCATTATTTGCGTGTGCTTATGAAACCGGCTGTCCATATCGGTCAATTATTCTCTTTGATGACCGAACGATCATGTCTATGTAGACCATCCGGTCATTACGGTAGATATTCCTTTATATCTTTCTTCAAATCCAAACACGGATAGGTATGGGCAGTCAAAAACTTATAGTTCAACTGACTTCATTTTATCCGTTACATCAAAAGAAGAAGAAATAGTTGGGGGAAGAAAAATATGAAACGGCATGTTGGAAGAGACTTCATTTTATCCGTCACATCAAAAGAAGAAGAAATAGTTTGGGAAGAAAAATATGAAACGGCAGGTTGGAAGTCACCGGTGAGCTCAAAATCGCGTTTCTAGTTTTGAAAAGTCCACACCACATAACGTGCTCTTACTTCTTAGCACCGGAAAATGACACCAAATGTTCAACTTCGAGGAAAATGTACTAAAATTGAAGTCTTTTTTTCTTTAATAACTGGATATTCCTATTATTCCCCTATAACGATATTCGTTGAATTTCTTGTCAGAATTTGCTTTTGCATATACTCTTTAACAATCTAAAATTTAGACGGTAATAAAAACAATGGGGATAATATAACAAAATATTAGGTTTCATATATTTTAAATTAAAAATATATTAAGATTTCCATCTTAATAAATTTTGGCATTTGTATTTATGCTTAATATCGTTTATATTAATATGCTAATTATAGTTTATTTATTTATTATATTCCTATCAAATAAATAATTTAATATGTTTTCAAATAATCAATAAAATAAGTAATTTCTATCTATATTATAAATTAAAAATAATTGGAAATAATGTATAATGTATTTTAACTACGTTACAGAATATTAAAAAATTCCCTTAAACCGTTTTAGATGCACGGGTTTCGTTTAGAGTGCTTTTATACTACAGTACCTCAACTTTATATAAAATGACAATGATACTTTGACAATATTTTTTTGACAATATTTTAACACTGTCTACATGTCATTCTTTGATTGGTCCAAAATTATTCCACAATCAATAATAATAATCATAAACACCAATATAGACCAATCACAGAATGACACGTAGACAGTGATAAAATGTTGTCAAAGTATCATTATCCTATATAAAATATGTGTGAGCGAGTAAAGAACTTGAGGAAAATTATTACGAAAACGCTTCTTTAACACCAAATTTTGACATAATTTTGACACTGCCACGTGGCAAATAATCATTGGTCGTCGTTTTAAATAAAGAAGGAATAGGTATTTCATCATGGGAGGGTATAATTGGAAGGAAAAATTACGAATTTTCATCTTCGCGGTTACTTTCACCTCTCGCCTTGTCTCTATTGTTGCATTTGTTCATCTCTGTGAGTGCTCCCACCTCTGTCGTGTTGAATCCCTAAAAAGGAATCGTTGTACTGGAATTTTGGTTTTGGTTGTTGTGGGTGTGTTGGACTTAGGTGTTGTGTAGGATTGAAGCCGTGTTGGACGACGTTGTCGACTGTTGTCATTGTCGCTGTGTTGGTGTTTTTTGGTAAGCAGAACGAACCATAACCATCTTCTCCATCATTGAACTTTATGTGTTTGGCGGACCCTAACCATGTTTACGAACATTGTTGTTTTCTTTATGTTATAATTGTAGGTCCAATGGCATCCGAAAAAGAAAATGTAAGATGAAAGGTAATTTGTTATTTGTAGTGATGATTATTTAGGCAGTGAGTGTTAGTGAATAATACATTCTTGTTATTGTTTTGTAGTGGCGCCTTCGCATTTCAATGGAATCAGCCAGCATTGTTGAAATGAATAGGTTAGTTGGAGACGCTCATGTAGAGCGCATTAGGATGACTCCTTTTAGGTGGTGTTTTCACATTCTAGAGCCGTTGGAGGTCAATTTGAAATTATTGAAGATGATGGTCCAACGATGGGCTGGGCATGATGGCAGTTTTAGAGTTAGTCAACAATTGGTCCCATTTAGTGTTCTTGATGTGTTCATGACCACATGTTTAGATATAGGTGGTTTAGATATCCCTTTTGACGAATCAATTATTGGAGTGGTTGGTTATATGTTTAATCCAAGAATGACTACATTGAAGGAGGTGATGGACATGTTTCGTTTGGTTGTCCGGGATGAAAACATAGAGGTTGATGTAGTCTGTAGGTTATATATATTAGTGTGTTTGATTTCATTTTATTTTCCTAGGAAGTCTAAGTATATTTCTAACATGCCTTGTGAAGTGTTAGATGACTTAGATAGTTTATGTCTATATGATTGGGCGACTGGTGTACATAAACATATTGTTCAAAATTTAAATAAATGCATGAAGAAAATAATGTCTGGAGGAATCGCCTGGTCACTTAGTCTTAGTGGAAATGTGACCGTGTTGCAGGTGACATGATTTATAATTGATTTAGTAAATGGAATGTACAACAAGTTGGACTTAGGTGTTGTGTAGGATTGAAGCCGTGTTGGACGACGCTGTCGACTGTTGTCATTGTCGCTGTGTTGGTGATTTTTGGTAAGCAGAACGAACCATAACCATCTTCTCCATCATTGAACTTTATGTGTTTGGCGGACCCTAACCATGTTTACGAACATTGTTGTTTTCTTTATGTTATAACTGTAGGTCCAATGGCATCCGAAAAAGAAAATGTAAGATGAAAGGTAATTTGTTATTTATAGTGATGATTATTTAGGCAGTGAGTTTTAGTGAATAATACATTCTTGTTATTGTTTTGTAGTGGCGCCTTCGCATTTCAATGGAATCAGCCAGCATTGTTGAAATGAATAGGTTAGTTGGAGACGCTCATGTAGAGCGCATTAGGATGACTCCTTTTAGGTGGTGTTTTCACATTCTGGAGCCGTTGGAGGTCAATTTGAAATTATTGAAGATGATGGTCCAACGATGGGCTGGGCATGATGGCAGTTTTAGAGTTAGTCAACAATTGGTCCCATTTAGTGTTCTTGATGTGTTCATGACCACATGTTTAGATATAGGTGGTTTAGATATCCCTTTTGACGAATCAATTATTGGAGTGGTTGGTTATATGTTTAATCCAAGAATGACTACATTGAAGGAGGTGATGGACATGTTTCGTTTGGTTGTCCGGGATGAAAACATAGAGGTTGATGTAGTCTGTAGGTTATATATATTAGTGTGTTTGATTTCATTTTATTTTCCTAGGAAGTCTAAGTATATTTCTAACATGCCTTGTGAAGTGTTAGATGACTTAGATAGTTTATGTCTATATGATTGGGCGACTGGTGTACATAAACATATTGTTCAAAATTTAAATAAATGCATGAAGAAAATAATGTCTGGAGGAATCTCCTGGTCACTTAGTCTTAGTGGAAATGTGACCGTGTTGCAGGTGACATGATTTATAATTGATTTAGTAAATGGAATGTACAACAAGTTGGACTTAGGTGTTGTGTAGGATTGAAGCCGTGTTGGACGACGCTGTCGACTGTTGTCATTGTCGCTGTGTTGGTGTTTTTTGGTAAGCAGAACGAACCATAACCATCTTCTCCATCATTGAACTTTATGTGTTTGGCGGACCCTAACCATGTTTACGAACATTGTTGTTTTCTTTATGTTATAATTGTAGGTCCAATGGCATCCGAAAAAGAAAATGTAAGATGAAAGGTAATTTTTTATTTATAGTGATGATTATTTAGGCAGTGAGTGTTAGTGAATAATACATTTTTGTTATTTTTTTGTAGTGGCGCCTTCGCATTTCAATGGAATCAGCCAGCATTGTTGAAATGAATAGGTTAGTTGGAGACGCTCATGTAGAGCGCATTAGGATGACTCCTTTTAGGTGGTGTTTTCACATTCTAGAGCCGTTGGAGGTCAATTTGAAATTATTGAAGATGATGGTCCAACGATGGGCTGGGCATGATGGCAGTTTTAGAGTTAGTCAACAATTGGTCCCATTTAGTGTTCTTGATGTGTTCATGACCACATGTTTAGATATAGGTGGTTTAGATATCCCTTTTGACGAATCAATTATTGGAGTGGTTGGTTATATGTTTAATCCAAGAATGACTACATTGAAGGAGGTGATGGACATGTTTCGTTTGGTTGTCTGGGATGAAAACATAAAGGTTGATGTAGTCTGTAGGTTATATATATTAGCGTGTTTGATTTCAGTTTATTTTCCTAGGAAGTCTAAGTATATTTCTAACATGCCTTGTGAAGTGTTAGATGACTTAGATAGTTTATGTCTATATGATTGGGCGACTGGTGTACATAAACATATTGTTCAAAATTTAAATAAATGCATGAAGAAAATAATGTCTAGAGGAATCGCCTGGTCACTTAGTCTTAGTGGAAATGTGACCGTGTTGCAGGTGACATGATTTATAATTGATTTAGTAAATGGAATGTACAACAACATTGTGAAATTTGGCTAACTATTTATTTTGATATTTTAAGGCTTGGGCGGTTGAAAGATTGTCTTTGCACCGTCACAATTCGTCAAACTCCAATCTTTATGCGGGAGTTAATTAGCATTCGTCAAACTCTAATCTTTAACGAAGAAGCTGCATTTGGTGAGGGTGAAGAAGGTGTTGGTGGTGCAGAGGAAGCACCTGCAGGTTGCAGCGATGAAGAAGATACTGGTGCAGTTGATGAACAACCTGGAGGTCCCTCTAATGAAGAAGCAGTGGATGAAGAACCAACACATGAAGATGACAAACTTGCAGCATCGCAAGACATTAACATGAAGAAGCAACGTTGTGTTTGTATTGAAATTGATGATGGCGATGATGATGATGATGCAGCGGAGGCAGCGAAGGTACCATTGGAGATCCGTCCTTTGCGCAATTATGTTGGTGACCATCCAGTTCTGTCGATGTTGACCAATTGTACTATGCAGTGAGCGCAAGAGACAAACGACATAAGTAATTGTTATGAATGTTATATGTCATTGGTGTAAGGTGATGTTTTGTGATTGAAGGAAATTTTAAATTTTTTCAGGGTTGTATGTGAAATCATTGGCCAGACGTTTAGCACAACTTCAGTTCACACTTTAGTGCCATTCAAATATGTTGATAACATGGTAACTATTATGTGACATGTGTTATTGTGTACTGTTGAGAGTTATGTTATTGATTTGGACAATTTTGAATGTGTAGGTGGTGTTATTTGCTGCTACAATTTTTATGCACTTTGAGAAAAGGTTGAGCGTTAATGTTAAGAGGATTCATTTCAGTTCATTATATGAGGTAAATGACAATATTTTAAATTTAATATATTTGATGGTAGGAGTAGTGTCTAAGGCAATGTTGATTGATGAATTTGAAATTGTCCACAGAACCATGTTATTAGTGATTTTAGGAAATGTCCACAAAATCAACATGTGTATACCCTCCATAATTACCAGAACTATATGTGTTCTGATCATTTTGGACTTCGAGACATTGTCACAACTGACTATGTGAGTAAGGTGTAATTTGTAAGCATTATGTTAGGCAATTTTTGTTTATGTATGTGTTGACATTTGGTTTTCTTTGTTTGTAGTTGTTTATGCCATTTGTCCATGATGACCATTGGTGGTACTATTCTGTGAAGCTTAGCACATTACAATTATTTGTGATTAACTCATTGGGCAAAGGTGTCAGAGATCGGTAAAGGATTGACAATTTTGTTGTACGATTCCAGAATTGATGTTTGCAAATAAATTGATTATTGTCATTTAATGTGTTCTTTTTTAAGTGGTTGATGTACTTGTTTTTTGGTAGGCTGAAAATAGTGCAAGATTCTTTTGCATGTTGACCAATAGACCAGGAGGGACTATTGGACCTTTGCCAATTGTACAAGCAAATATCCCCTCCCAACCAAACTTGTAAGTTGTTATAACCATTGTATTTAAATATTCATTGTCATTATTGTTGATTGTCATAATTTGTATATGCTGTGGTTGTGTTATTTCAAACATGACTGCGGTGTTATAATGTTAAAAGCAATGGAAATTTGGGATGGTGAGGACAAATACAATGGCAAGAGCATGCCTCAATATACGAATGTAAGTATCATTTTCATTGGTAGAAATAGTTAAAGATTTTTTTAATGTATAAACTACAAAATTTTGGTTTTAGGAGGAGTTACGTGAAATTAGGAAGAATTATGTAAGGGATTGGATCCTAGACGACGACAACATTCGAAGAATGGAAGCCTTAGCTGAATATGGATTGGTGTAGGATTGTTTAGTTTAAGTTGGATTTTTTTATGTATTTAGAGAAAGTTGGATTTCCCCCAATTACATTCCTAAATGTTCTCATTGTAAAAAAAAAAGATACATTTGAAAAGATTGTTATTTAAATAAATGAAATGTGCAATGTCGCTTTTATTGAAGTTGTTTGTGTTTTGTTGACAAAGGAAAGTGCTTTATTAAAAAATGAATTAAAATGTAGCGGTTAACCAACTGAAGTGAAGTCCTGCAGCATGACTAGGCAAAATTCAAGTGGTAATCGTTTACTTCATCTTCGTAAACGTTTACACAAACATAATTAGGGTTTTGGTACACAAACTCCTTGTGCATGACCTATATTTTGTACACAAAGTCCTTCGTAAAAGATTAGAAGTTGAATTAATTTTAAGCCCAAGTCCAGTGGTTAAGAGTGGATGTTGTTGTTGAAGTGTGTTTAGAGTGTTGGACAGAATGCATTGGGAGCCCATGATGAAGGAAAAGGAAGCATGATTGGGAGATGAGCATCCCACTTGAAGTATTGTACAATGTGGAGGCAAAATGAAAGTGGTAATCGTTTAGAAGAGGTGGTAATCGATTACACGAGCACACTCTGCTTTTTTGTACAGAAATTCCTTGCGTAGGAGCCACATTTTGGAGTGCAGGTCACCATGTTCGAAGTTTATTAATTTTAAGCCCAAGTCCAGTGGTTAAGGGTGGATGTTTTTGTTGAAGTATGTTTAGAATGTTGGCCATAATGCATTGGGAGCCCATGATGAAGGAAAAGGAAGCATGGAATGAAAAAAGTAATGGCAATAAACATGCAAAGTTTGATGAAGACCAAACGGAGTTTCGGTCAAGGATGAATTGTTTGATCAAAGAAACTGTGAAGGACACCTTCTTTAACACTTACACAATGAAAGAGGAGCGCATGTGGGAGGAGGGTAAATGTGTAGATAAATGTTATAAGGCGGTGGAGCAAAAATATCCGTAGAAGGCACACTTTGATTAGAGCATCGTATAGTAATTCCAATCATGAACCAACCATACAAAGATACCAATTGTTGTGCAAACGATTCTATGAAATAGCAGAGGTTGCTTGTGAGTCGGAAACTACTTGTAATGACTTGGAAAAAGAACTTAATTTACTGGGAAAAAGGTTTGGATGCAGTTCATCCATCACAAATAAAATAATTACTGAAGGAGGCGAACTACGGTATGACAATCCGGTCACCGTTACAATACCAGACAGTGATGGTGCAAGTTTTGATGTTGTTCTCCGTAACCTGTTAGCAGTCAAGCGAAAAGGACGACCACGCACAAATAGGTTGAAGTCAGCCGTTGAGAAAAGAAGCAAAAAAGGGAGAAATGATTCCAAAAATAATTCAACACCATTGGTACAAGATTGTGTGAGTAATGAAATTGCATTTTTTTTCCATTTATGACCTTATTTTCATACATGTGTTCTAATTATAATTGTGGTCATTGAGGAAAAAAGAATACCTGATGTCATACAAAGTCCACAGGTCATGCAATATGGATCCCAATCTTACGAATCTTACCAAATATCACAACAATTAGAAGTGCCTCATTCTGGATTTATGTCTTTGTTGTCTTCTGTACATAACACTTTTGTTAACAACATTGGTTGATGTAAATGACTTTGTACCTCTTTTTGTATGTATATCACATTATTGTGGAAATGTTGTTTAAATAAATAGATATATTTTGATGGCAAAGCATTGCTTGATGACCACTTTCATATGAATTGGCTAGATGATATAAACGTGTTTGTAATCGTTTACAACATAACTTTAATCGATTACAGCACATACAACATACATTTAAGTAGCCACTCTTGAAAGATTTCTCCCTACATCCCACACATTAGCTTTCATGTGTTGTCGAAATAGCTACCCACTCTTCCACCTACTTTCCCCATGTCCCTCACTTCGAGATTTACTGTACTTAAGTACCCAGTCATAAAGGTCTTGAAGTACCCTTCCAACATTAATGTTCATCTCATAACCCTAAGAATCATCCAATGGCTGATCGTGAAAACAAGAAACGAAGGCCATCTTCTTCTCGCGTTGGACGTCGTCGCCAACGCAGTCCAACACCATCTCCACCACCATCCCCACCACCACCAAACAACGAACTTTTCTCCTCTGATGAACAATATGAGAAATTTGCAAACCATTTTTACAGTTGTTAAATTTTGGAAAGCAAATATCTGGAAGACGGTTACTTTGAAGGAAGGAATTTTCAATTCTACGACATATTGTCTGAGGCTGGGCTGACGAAATTTGTGTCCTTACGAAAACATTTCTATCCCGAATCAGTCAGAGTGTTCTGCAACAACATGTCCATTTCAGATACGGGTGTTATTCGAAGCGAAGTCAAAGGGGTGAAAATTAGAGTTAGCACTATGACAGTATAAGTGCTAGGCAACTCGTTTGTAGAAATGATGCTCACATAGAAGGCAGAATACTGGCTGGACAAATGAAGGTTCAACATAGGATACTTCATTACGTTGTAACTCAAGTATTAATTCCTCATGCAACCAATATTGGGCAGGCATCCGAAGAGGATATTATGTTGCTCTGGGCAATTTTCAATTCGATGGAAATTAACTGGGGACATCTTATAAGATACAAGATGAAAAGGGCATTAAAGGACAACGCCAAACTACCTTATCCTCATTTGATAATCATCTTCTTGGAACACTTTAGAGTCCCAACTGAGACTGATCCTTGTACACAAATTAAGGCCAAACAAACGATGGGATATGAAGTGATATGCTCATTCGGGTATGTGCAAAATGAACAGGGAGAGTGGGTTCCAAAAGATAACGCCCCCAATGAAGAACGTCAAAGCGGACAACAAAAAGATGATGAAGAAGCCACTTGTTCTACAACACTCAATGATGTAATGAACCAGATCGAAGAACTGCAGACTTTTGCTGGTACAAGGTTTGGAAACATGGACATCGTAATGGGGACAAGATTTGATTCGCTAGAATCGCGAGTTGGTAACATTGAGGAACAACTCTAACAGTTGTGCATCCACTTTGACAACCAACCTCGTCCTTAGTTTTTGTTGTTTAGTTTTATTTATTGTGATTTTGAAAATTATAACTTTACTCTGTTTCCAGATTACTAATGTTATTGTATTATTACTGAAGTAATCAATGCAAATTTAAAGTTGTCGTCGTCAATTACATAAAGCTGTTACATATTATTGTTCATAAATACCTACATGAATAAACCAAGCTCCGTAATTGACTTATAATCATCAAATCCACTTATAACCATTGGAATTATGGAAAGAAATGCTCTTGGTAGATAAAGGTCACCTAGGTAACCAGAGATGGATCATGCTGCTGAAGTTTGTGTACAAATTCTGCATTTTCCTCGTGTAATCGTTTACGAATCTCATGTAAACGATTACACCAGTATATTTTCGTCAACATGTTTGTGCACTTCACCCAAATGCCTAATCTCATCAACATTTGTGGTGTTCTGAACAATGGGCTTCCCAAACATGACCTGTAACACTGTACTCACACATAACCAACATAAACAGCTCATAAACATTGCACTTATAGGAAGAAATGCTCTTGGTAGACAAAGGTCACCTAGGTAACCAGAGATGAATCCCGCTGTTGAAGTTTGTGTACAGATTCTGCATTTTCCTCGTGTAATCGTTTACGAATCTCATCTAAACGATTACACCAGTATATTTTGGTCAACATGTTTGTGCACTTCACCCAAGTGCCTAATCTCATCAACATTTGTGGTCTTCTGAACAATGGGCTTCCCAAACATGATCTGTAACACTGTACTCACACATAACCAACATAAACAGCTCATAACCATTGCACTTATAGGAAGAAATGCTCTTGGTAGACAAAGGTCACCTAGGTAACCAGAGATGGATTCTGCTGCTGAAGTTTGTGTACAGATTTTGCATTTTCCTCGTGTAATCGTTTACGAATCTCATTTAAACGATTACACGAGTATATTTTGGTCAACATGTACCTTCACAACTTTGACGATTGCACTTAACTTCCACATGACTACATATTTGTTCGTTTTCTGAGATTGCTTTTTCCGAAACATGATTTGACATGTTTTCCGTATGCCTATACTAACAAAAGCTACGAAATAGAATGACATCTTCATCCATAAAGTGGTCAACATATCAGGTCTGCAATTACATTTTTTTTGGTTGGGTGGTGAAACAATTTGACTGGATTAATGACACATTCAAGGGCATTGAAAACTCCAACGTTATCTGAAACCTATTCATCCACTAGTCATGTCTAACTTTTTGGTTAACATTTAATGGACACGTTTGACGAACAGTGGTAGGATTGTTCATGAAGAATGTTTACCAGCTATATATATGTTTTGAAGGTATTTTTGGAAGGAACAAAGACAAACATATCAACGAAAAATATCCACATATATATCCTTTCATTTTCCTCAAACAAACATTTCAACCAAACCATGGCTGCATCATCCAGCAGAGGACCCTCAAGAATACTGTGGGAGTTTCTCACCATCCACCTAACTGATTTGGTAAACATGTTTTCATTTTCAAAATTTTACCAGGTGTGTATTCTCATTCTAAAATTACAAAGTTTTTGTGAAGGATTTTGGGTATGTAGATAGGCATTTCGCTGCACATTTGAAAATGAGTTAGGAAGTACATGGTCATTGCTTGACAATAATGGTCTCACACATGTCGTAACTTATAACATGAATACATTAGATTCTAAGATTACGACTGAGTGGTCTTCAATGTAAAACATTTACCACGAAAGGCTTAATGATGCCCACATAACCTTCCAATACGTCGGACACAACAATTTCAAAATTATAATTTTTTTTTGCCCTTGCACCGACAACAGTAGAGAATCATTCATTGATCGGTTTACAATTGATCCAAACTCGTCATTGTTTGCTGTCAAATTGACACAGTCATAATGTCAAGAAAGTCATCTGGTACGTCTGCAATCCTTCATAATTTCTCCACCTTTTCTTATAAATAATGAAATTTGACAATGTCATTCACTTCATATAACTTGTTGCGCAGGACTTGCACACTAATTTCGCAAATGAAATTAGGAATAAGGGTTTGACAGAGATTATGCTTCTTCGTGATAAGGATGACATAATGTGCAAAATTCTCATTTCACAGACTAGGAATTCAACAAAGTTTGGAAAAGGATGGAAAGAATTTTGAACCCAATATGGTTTGATGGAAGGAGATGTTGTTGTCTTCGAGGTTGACCACTACTGAAATGATCTTATAGTTGAAGTTCACATTAATGGATGTAGTTGTAATTTTAAAGACCGAATATCACTGTGAACCATAGTACAAAGGTCACCTTTATGTTATGAACTGATGTTGTAATTTTTACATTTGAATAAAAATATTTTTGTTTATTACTGCTGTTACTTACCTTCCTTTGAGTCAAATCACACTTAAAAAAAAAATCTCACCACTGGCACCGCTACTTTGCCAAATATGAAAAATTTAGATATTGGCCACCTGTGTTATCAAAAGTGGCTACTACAATGGATTTTTCTGTACAAATATGACTTTGCTCGCGTGTAATCGTTTACGAAGGCCTTGTAATCGATTACATGTTTGTTTTCAGGTCCTGCAATTACACTACTCCAACCACCTACTTTAACTCAACACACTTCTTACTTATGTGCAACATGGCCTTCCCAAACATCACCTCCTCAAACTAAATTAACACTTCAACAATGTTAACCAACCACAACCAATCCGAGTATGCCAAAGATATTGGCCACCTGTGTTATCAAAAGTGGCTACTGTAATGGATTTTTCTGTACAAATATGACTTTGCTCGCGTGTAATCGTTTACGAAGGCCTTGTAATCGATTACATGTCTGTTTTCAGGTCCTGCAATTACACCACTCCAACCACCTACTTCAACTCAACACACTTCTTACTTATGTGCAATATGGCCTTCCCAAACATCACCTCCTCAAAATAAATTAACACTTCAACAATGTTAACCAACCACAACCAATTCGAGTATGCCAAATATGAAAAATTTAGATATTGGCCACTTGTGTTATCAAAAGTGGCTACTGCAATGGATTTTTCTATACAAATCTGACTTTGCTCGCGTGTAATCGTTTACGAAGGCCTTGTAATCGATTACATGTATGTTTTCAGGTCCTGCGATTACACCACTCCAACCACGTACTTCAACTCAACACACTTCTTACTTTTGTGCAACATGGCCTTCCCAAACGTCACCTCCTCAAACTAAATTAACACTTCAACAAAAAAAATCATTTCAACATCAACAAAACAAAGGACATTCAATTCAAATTAATAATAGGTTACACAACCATACATGCATATTTTATAACAGTCAACAAAAAAAAATTCCAAATTACAAACGTTTGTTTATATATGTCCAATTTTCTAATACTTTCTCTGAACAAATGTATACAAAGGTCACTCATTTTAATTCTAAGAAATTCAGTGTAAGGAGTCCTAAGCATTCTGCTCTTGTAACGCTTTTGTGACCCCATCCTCACATACCACACCCGTCTCCATAAATCCTTTCACAAATTTGTCACCCAAATTTATATTCATCCAATGCAATATTCGTGGGAATTTCTCTATTCCACCTTTGGGAGGACATAATTTCTCACAAAATCATACCTACAAAAGATTATCATCTTATCATTTAGTAAAAAACACAAACCAACCCACAACAGACCAAAAAAGGGACATTTTAATTCAATAAATATGAATTACCTGGAGCATGTAAACGTAACCATCAACATAAACATTGCGTGTACCTTTTCCTTTATTTAAACCATCAGAAGCTTTGCCCAAACTACCTACCAAATAATGATACACTAAACTACCCCAACAATAATTACCCAATGTACTTAAATTATCAACAATTTGAAACAATATGGGAAACACTCTTCCGCACGGTGTGGAAATAATATCTCACATATCCCTACCAATATGTACAAACTACAAAAATAAGAAGGAGGTATCTTTGTTTTATGTCTTCTCATCAAACATTTGTAAACCAAATTCAAATATTTTGTTCCATTGCCTAAGTATTTCACAACTGTACTTCTTCCCAATTCTTCCCTTAAGTTAATATTTTCACCAACTGAACACAACCCCAAACCTAAACAAAATTCCTTCTCATTCATACACACAAGTTTATCTCCAATTAAAAAACACCATTGGAATCCACCCATTTTACCAATAACTCACTCAAAATATTCCTACTTACTTTAACTTTACCACCCAAATCTAAAAACAACAGTCTCCGCAATCAGTGACCGGTGCTCCTCTAACAAACGCTCGTTCAAAGTACAAATATACTTTGTTGAAAATGAGTGACTAACCCTCAACTGCATAAACGACAAACAAAATTACCAAAATTTAACATAACAACGAAAACCCAAAATTAAAATCGAAAACCCAATCAACACAATGGAGGAAAAACGCATTTACCTTCTCATTCATACACAACCCCAAACCTAAACAAAATTCCTTCTCATTCATACACACAAGTTTATCTCCAATTAAAAAACACCATTGGAATCCACCCATTTTACCAATAACTCACTCAAAATATTCCTACCTACTTTAACTTTACCACCCAAATCTAAAAACCACAGTCTCCGCAATCAGTGACTGGTGCTCCTCTAACAACGCTCGTTCAAAGTACAAATATACTTTGTTGAAAATGAGTGACTAACCCTCAACTGCATAAACGACAAACAAAATTACCAAAATTTAACATAACAACGAAAACCCAAAATTAAAATCGAAAACCCAATCAACACAATGGAGGAAAAACGCATTTACCTTGCTCGTCGAATGTGCATGATTACTGGAACTTCCCATTTGGCAAAATACACTAAACAAAAATGACCACGTTCACAAATTGAAAACAGAGGCAACGAAAATGTACAACGACACCGACGACGATGAGCGACAACCACAACCAAGATGAAAACCTAAAACAAAAACGGAGAGGTTCAATGAAGATGGTGCACGACGGGTCAAGGAAGATGGTGAACAACAACGAAGAGCAGAAGGGTGTATTTGGAATCCCAATTTTCTTAAACAGTTTACAATTTGGACGTCACAATTTCATAATAAAATAAAAACATTTTTGGACTAATCAGCTGGTGACACGTGCCAATGTAAAAAATGTGTTAAAAAATTGGTGTTAAAATATCGGGACCCAAATGATTACTGATAGACATTGGTGGTACTTGATTAAACAATATTTTTTATATATGTTTTTGCTAAATTTGGTCAAGTAAAAAATTCACTTTTAAAACTTTCTAAGGCTCAAGTTAGTAAAAGAAATAAATGAGTAAAGTAATTATTAAGTCATCATACTTCCTCTTATAACATTTATTTATAGTCTTCTTAGAATATAAGTAAACAAATACGTTAAATCGATTTTGTTATTTGAAGAAAATCAAATATTATATTTGAAGATATTATATAATCCATTATTATATTATAATATCTTGTAAATATTAGATAATAAATTGTTGTTATAATATCTTAAAGATATAAGTTATTATGTAATAAGATATTAATTGTAAATATGTTAGAAATATTTCATAATATATTGGGAGTGTGTACATAACCACCCTAACTCGAAAGCTAGAAATAAGATCTTAGATTATTTTTGTATGTCTTCACCTTGCTTTAGTCATATAGCTTGGAGGAGCTTAAAGAGACTCAAGGGAGGCAGAAATCATAACTCATTCATTCACTCAGACTCCTCCACTGGAAGTCATCATCCACCACTCCTCTCACTTTTATTTTACCATGTGTTTCACTCCATTTATGGAGTAAGCTTTTAGGGCTATTCCACTCAAATCTCATTATGGATTCTGAGGTTAAGTTGAATTAATGAATTTGTTTATTTTGATTATTGATTTGAGTTATTCTTCTTCTATGTCTTTTATCTCTCAATCATATTAAAAACAATGATTTTTTCATCATAAGGTGTTTGAATCTACATGCATATTAATCATATGAGTTCGAGGGTTTCTAGGTTTGATTGAGAATCTACTTTGATTTATTTAAGGGAGATAGTGTCGCTTATCGAAGGAAGTTCATTACTCGTGTTGTTCGCCTTACAATTGCGTTGAGGCGTATACTAAACCCCAATTCCACGTAATAAAGTTGTGCATGTCACCATGTATATTGTGCACCACATCAACATCCATTGACACTGTTTATGTCCACTTAACGAAAAAAGGGCTTATTTGTTAAACATTTTCAAAATTAAAGACTCATTTGAGACAACTTGAAACTTAAGGACCGAATTGAGATTCCAATACAAATATAAGGAGCATATAAGGGTTTTAACCATTTTATTTTTTCACAAGAGTTAGGCATATTCACGAGCCTTTACCCCACCATACTAAGCTCTAACCAATTTAATCACATGACACTTTTATTCATTTACTATAAAACAGACAAAGGTTTTCATACAACTTAACATTCAATGGAATCTACAACCAGAGTCTTACAGAAAACATATGTTTTTAATGTAAAAGCCCTTTTTGAGAGTAAAAGCAACTAATTGTCTAAAATAAAGAAACAAATTTACTATGATAAATAGTACAACAATGCAAACATATAAGTCGATACAAATCAAACAATAATGGATTCAAATAAAAAATAAGATAAACACTCCTTGTTCATACTACAAACAACATCTCTCCCTAAAGTTAGGTAAAAGATCTAAATTTTGAGATCCAATCTATAATAATAAAAATGCATATTGTTTTAAGTGTATTTGGATTTTTCTCAAATCTAAATCCATATTTTTGGATTTCAAATCCAATCAACTTAATTGGATTTGGATTGGATATTTTTTAGACTTTGAAAATCCAATTCTATTTTGCTTAATTGGATTTAGATTGAATTTAATTTGGATTGATTTTTAAAAATTTCAAAATCCCAAATCAAGGTGCATCTAAGTCAAGTAAAGGAAGTTGAGGACCAAGCAAAGGTTTGCATTAGTCGGTCCAATGGAAGGTTATTTGAATCCGCCTTGATTAAATGTCGACCTGAGATGACCTCGACCGAATGTCGACTGAGTCAACCCCTATCGAAAGTCGGCCTGAGTCGACACTAATCAAACTCAGATCAATGATTCGCTAGAGTCGATCTCGATCAAAGGTTGCCCTTAGGCATTCCTAGTCGAAGGTTAGCCCGAGTTGGACGCTATTGAAGATAAACTTATGTTAAGTGTAGCTGAAGGTCGAGACGAATGGATCAAGACTTAAGGTTCTACTAAGTCAACATAAGCCAAAGAATTCACTAGTGCAAAAAAGGCCTTTAACGTCGCCCTTTAGACGTCTGATCCTCGAATATCCAACGTAAAAAATGAACGGTGACATTTTTCGTAAATAAAACAACTATTTAGACGTCAGTTATGGAAGGACCTGACGTCTAAATACTCATATACGTCGGCTCCCCCGAATAGACGCCAAAACTAAACGAAAAACTAAAAAAAGATAATTTTTTATTCTATTTAGACGTTTGTTATGGAGGGAACCGACGTCTAAACGCTAAACCCAGAAATTTAAAAAATCATTTTTTGGCTCCATTTAGACGTCTGATCCCGCCAATCCGACTTCTGAAGCACTTTAGACGTCTGTTAATTGGGGAACCGACGTCTAAACCCTAAATCCATAAATTTAAAAAATCACTTTTTGACTCCATTTAGACGTCTGATCCCGCCACTCCAACTTCTGAAGCACTTTAGATGTCTGTTAATTGGGGAACCAACGTCTAAACCCTAAATCCAGAAATTTAAAAAGTCACTTTTTGGCTCCATTTAGACGTCTGATCCCGCAAATCGGACTTCTGAAGCACTTTAGACATCTGTTAATTGGGGAACCGACGTCTAAACCCTAAATCCAGAAATTTAAAAAGTCACGTTTTGACTCTATTTAGACGTCTGATCCCGCCACTCCGACTTCTAAAGCACTTTAGACGTCTGTTAATTGGGAGAACCGACGTCTAAATTTTGGCATTAAAACACCGTGAACGCGAGACAGCCGTTACGCACACTCATTGTTCATCATCTTCGTCGCGTTTTCTTTCTACGGGTTACGCTTTTCAGGTTCGTTTTCTCACTTTTGCACCGTTTTAAATTAATTTTACTCCGATTACATCACTCTTTGATGCATTATCTTTCATTTGAACCGATTAAAATGCGTTTTCGTTGGGTTTTGGTGCAGTTATTCTCGTGTCTTTAGGCGGCGTTCTATGGCGGCGATTTCTTGCGTTTTGTACTCCTTCAATTCCCTCCACTACGTTTTTAAAACTATCCAAAAAAAAGAATGTACAATACATTCTCTTCAACTAAAATATAAAGTTGTAAACTCGAATCACCATGAGTCAGGAACAACCTCAGAGACGTCTAACCTGTATGGATCGAACGTCTATATAGACGTCGGACCTATATAGGTCCGACGTCTATAGAGACGTCTGACCTAAGGGTCCGACGTCTCATTAACGTCACCCATATAGACGTCGGACATAGATCAGACGTTAAAAACCCAAAATAACATACGTCTAAAGTCCTTTTTGCACTAGTGATTGGAATGAATCAACCAAAACTATGGTTCAAGTCGAGTCAACCCAACCATATTTAATGTACCTAATAGTTAATAATATTAAATTCATCTCACTAAATTTAATATCATTATTGACAAAGTGGATTCTATCCAGTTTTAAGCTTATTTAAATTTGATCGAAAAAAATTCAAATTTAATTGATCTAGTTAAAATAAATATGGGTCTTAATCCTTATCTATTTTTACTAAATCAACTACAGTGATTATAAATTCAATCTATTTTATTGGATCTTTAAAATTCAATGCTCACACTCATCTCTCCCTCTGTATAGACTTTCAATAGCTGATTCAACCTTTGAAAATATGAAAAATCTTTCTCCTGTTATCCTAAGAGAAGCTTGACTCGTCACTGAACGAAGGACCAACCCTTCTAATATGGTGTGTGGTGCATAAGAAAAAATCACAATGATGTTATATTTGCTACAATAATCTCAACTAATGAGTCTCTTACACACGTTAATTTAGCCCATTTCCACTTAAATAATGAGACAAATGTGTTTTATGCATTTAAATTTATTCTCCACTTCAGAAAGGAGACCAAAATCTGAACCAATCACTTAGTGAAAAGTAATATAGTCACTAGTTTAAAAACAGAGATTTTCTTATTTTTAAATATGTTAATTTAATGAAAGAACAGAAATAATTAAACTACTTGTTTTTAAAGAAAACAAATAGTTTCACCCAAAATTCATTATTACTGCTAGTGAAGTGAATGATTGAAGGCATATTTAGTGGTTTAGTGTTCACAAAGGGTGAACATTGTTACGTTGTTATGCAGCTAATCATGGAAAGTGACTGCGACTGTCTCTCTCTCCCCGATTACATAAATCTACGCCACTACTTCCAATATCTTTGTCTTGTTTGTGTGCAGAGTGAAAATTAAGAGTGGGTGAGAGATGATCTCCTCACCAACCAATATGAGAACAGGAGAGGAGAAGAAACTGGAAATAGAGAAAGAGAAAGAGGTGGTGGATACTGAATGGGATGAGAACGGGAAAATTCAGTCATGGAAAGAGCAAATAACAGTGAGAGGATTAGTGGTGAGCTTGGTACTTGGAATCATGTACAGCATAATAGCCATGAAGCTGAATCTCTCAGCTGGAATAGTTCCTAATTTCAATATCTCTGCTGCTCTCCTTGCATACTTGTTTATCAGATGCTGGAACAAAGTGCTCCACAAGGCTGGTTTTGTGTCCAAACCCTTCACCCGTCAAGAAAACACCATAATACAAACTTGTGCTGTCTCATGCTACAGCATTGCCATTCACGGTACATGTTAATTGCTTTCAAAGTATCAGATCCATCCATACATGTAAATTTGCACATATTTTACCCTATACAAGTATGTGTTATTGGTGTTGCAGGAGGATTTGCTTCTTATCTTTTGGGATTAAACACGAAGACATATGAGTTGACTGGAGTGGGGACTGAGGGTAACAATCCAAACACTGTCAGAGATCCTGGATTTGGTTGGATGACTGCCTTCCTCTTTGTGGTTTGCTTTGTTGGCCTCTTTATCCTGATTCCACTCAGAAAGGTACCGTGCTCCTAACACCACACTTTCATACCACTCAAATCCTATCTATATATTGTCACATGTGCACAACATTTGGATTTCTTTCTTCCTTCTACAGTGTCATGTTGAACAAAATTGCACAAAGTCAATCACTAAACAGAGTTCAGTTTATTTTGGAAACACTGTTTTTGTATGAAGCAAATGGTCAGAAACTACCTCACTTAGCAGAAACTATGGATAATAAAAGCGAAAATCAGAAAATTAATTAATTATCCAAGAAATCTTAGTGTTAGTAATCCTCATAATGACTGACACTTATTTCTTCTTGAGCAGATCATGATAGTTGACCTCAAATTGACGTTCCCCAGTGGCTTGGCAACAGCTGTTCTCATTAACGGTTTCCATAGACAAGGGGACAAAATGGCCAAGTAGACATCTATTTATTTAGTCATCAATTTTTTTTTGTTTTTTTAATAATGATAAGAGTTGGATTTTAAATTTAAATCAATCCTACAAGTTTGTTAGTTAAGGTTTACATTCATTATATATTATAAATTTTTTTTATCATCATAAATTTTGTTAATATAGAGGTTTAATCCAAAATTATAATATATTAGAAGTAGAATTTAAATCTAATCAGTCTTAGAAAATTGATAAAATTAACTAATAAAATTGATTTATAAGATAAAATTTATATCATTTATATATTATAAAATTGTTCTAGTCTAAGCAATATGAAATTTTTAACATGTTATAAGAAAACTTCATAGTAGTATAAATTTGTTTGCTGAATTTCCTATTTTGCTACTGTTTAACACTTAAAATTGGAGTTATAACAGCCTTTCGGATTGAGGTAGTCATAAGACATCATCCACTCATACTTTTTCGGGTTAAGAGAAATTCACTCTACTCTACTCTACTTGGGTGAATTATTATGTAGATACCCGTCAAAAGACTAAACCTAAATTTTCAACTGTGACAAACAGCTAAAAAAACTGTCTGCGAAAATGATAAAGGTGTAATATAGAGAATGATTGAGATGGTTTCGTTGTATTGCAGGAAGCAAGTTAGCGGGTTCTTGAAGTATTTTTCAATGAGTTTTTTGTGGGGTTTTTTCAAATGGTTCTTCACCGGGACACAGGGCTGCGGATTCGCACAGTTTCCTACCTTTGGATTGCAAGCTTGGAAGCAAACGTATGATCTTAAGTTTAAGGAAGTAGTAATATTGGTGGCGTGGCATTGTTGTTGCACGCGTTACTAATCTAATCTAGTTTTGTTTGAATTTACAGATTCTATTTTGATTTTAACATGACATATGTGGGGGCAGGAATGATTTGCCCACACATGGTGAATCTGTCTCTGCTGCTGGGAGCAGTTCTCTCCTTTGGACTGATATGGCCACTCATCGAACTGCGTAAGGGGCAATGGTTTCCTACCAATTTAGAAGAGAGTAACATGAAGGCGTTGTACGGCTACAAGGTCTTTCTAACAGTTTCTCTCATCCTGGGTGATGGCGTATACAACTTCGTCAAGATTCTAGTTTCCTCATTCCTCAGCGTACTTCAAAAAATTAAGAACCGTGGAAATGGTAAGACAAGTTACCACTCTCACATTACTTTGCGTCACTTTATAACAACAAAAAGGAAGGGAAATATACACACACAAGTAATAGAGTAATTATAGATTAACACAGATTTCTTTTTAATATTTTGATACAATACTGTTTTATTAAGTTCAAAATAAATAAATAATAAACCAATAAAAAAGAATCATACTTGTTAAAATATTTTTTAAGAATTTATGTTAAAATATTATATATATATATATATATATATATATATATATATATATATATATATATTCTGAATCTAACGTGCAGGGGGCATAGATGAGGAGGGAAACAATAACGGGGAAGAGCTTAAACAAAAGGAAGTGTTTCTGAGGGACAACATTTCAATGTGGATTGGAAGCGGCGGATACATGGTGTTGTCAGTGGTTTCCGTAGTGGTAATCCCATTAATGTTTCCTCAGCTGAAGTGGTACTATGTGGTGGTTGCTTACATTCTGGCCCCATCCCTGGCCTTCTGCAACGCCTACGGAACGGGTCTCACCGACATGAACATGGCCCACAACTACGGGAAAGTGGCGCTCTTCGTGGTGGCAGCCATGAGCGGGAGAGAGAACGGCGTGGTGGCTGGACTGGTAGGTTGCGGTCTGGTGAAATCGGTAGTGTCTGTGGCATGCACTCTGATGCAGGATTTCAAAACGGCGTATTACACGCGCAGTTCTCCGAAGGCCATGTTCATAGGACAGTTGATTGGCACTGCGTTGGGGTGCGTGATAGCTCCATTGAGTTTCTTTCTCTTCTATAAGGCCTTCGACGTGGGGAACCCGCATGGGGAGTTCAAGGCTCCCTACGCGCTTATTTACCGAAACATGGCGGTGCTAGGCGTGGAGGGTTTCTCAGCGCTGCCACAACACTGCCTGCAAATGTGCTACGGGTTCTTTGGGTTGGCGGTGGTGGTGAACATGGTCAGGGACTTCTTCCCAAAGAAGATTGGACAGTGGATGCCATTGCCCATGGTGATGGCGATACCCTTTCTAGTTGGGGCCTACTTCGCCATCGACATGTGCCTGGGGAGTTTGGTGGTTTATGTGTGGCACAAGGCTAATGCTAACAGAGCAGAGGCCATGCTTCCTGCGACTGCCTCTGGGCTCATTTGTGGGGAAGGCCTCTGGGCCCTTCCCGCTTCCATTCTCGCTCTTGCCAAGATTCACCCTCCTATCTGCATGAAATTTTTTCCTTCTTAGACCACCCTTACTCCTTCATCTTTTCTCTCAAAAACCAAATAATCTTCCAACTCAATTAAAATATATTATTATATAATGTGTAACATACAATTCCACTCCTACACTTATTTTATACTTTTACATCTTATTTTATGTTCAATAAATCAGTATAATTGTTAGTTAATTTTATATATGAATTAATATGTGTCAATTGTAATTGTAAGACATCTAAACATTATGTTAAGGAAACAAATTAGGTTAAACTCAAACGAAGACGGATAGATTGGTTTTAAATCTCAAGGTTTCAAAAATGGATTTCAGATATTTTTATGAATCTCGAAAAAATAGTTGGATTGAGATGTAATGTTAAGTATTAAATTAAGCGTAAAGGAAAGAGAAGAAAATACAATACACAAAATTTTTATATCAGTTCGATTTTACACGAAACTATATTAAGTTCCGGCAACCTGAACTGGATTTTAACTAAAATATAACAAAAGTTATTACAAGCATACCTTGATAACCTAGACTCTAAACATATTAAAAAACTTGGAAAAGTATTCAAGAATTACAAGACTCTAAACACATTCAAAAACTTGGAAAAGTATTCAAGAATTAAAAAGAAATGGAAATGCTACCTACAGTCACCTCAAAACTCACAACAGTGGTAAAATACAACAGATTGAATGAATTACAAACAAAAGATCTAGAAAGACATGAATTTTAAATGGAATTTACAATCAAAACCACCCATAGCCAATGAGTAACCACTTGATCTTTGATCTTCTTGAAAATCTTTATTAGAGTAGTTTGAACACTCTCAAAATCTCTCTCATTCTCGCTCATACAGGTCTTCTCACTAGTGCAGTCAGGAGAAATGACAACGGTTATTTTCGTTGATAGGCACCAGTTCCTGAACTGAGGCATATTCAGTCGAGGTAAAAAGTGGTAGGATTATGTCCCGGTTCAAAATTAACCGAAGTCGTTTCTCCCCCTCTACTGCCTCGGTTGGAGCCTGAACCGAGGCAGTAGGGTCCTTTTTTTTATTTTTTTTTCTTCTTCTTTAGCCCGTCATATTGAATATCTGGAATCTCCTCCAATTGTTCACCTGCTCTGACAAAATCTCCTCCAATTGCCTCTGCTCAATCACCAACTTCAATCTCCACACGCCATTCTTAGCCACTGGCAACACTTCAAGCGCCGACCCATTTGACAAATTCTCAACATAATCACATGCTGCAAACTTACTTCGAAGACCTCGCACTCCTTCTTCAACTCTAACATTATCACAACAACAGTTTTTCCTGTCCTTCAACAGAAGAAGATAATAGAAAAGACCATAGCTTAACCTCTCTTGCTCTAGCAAAGGTTCTGAAGCATGACCCTGGCGGAAAATACCATAACCAAGGTAATGTTGAAGCACTTGAGCCACAGTCTTGAGAGCTTTGAACGGCAAAATGGCTTCGCAGTCACTCATAACCTGAATAGTATGATGACACTCTCCAATGGTACCCTTCATGGAACAATTCCCCATTTGCTTGATTTTCAGTGAACCTTTCAATGTTCAATGTTGAATGTTTCTCCACTCTGTTTCAATCGCTCTTAACACTGAACCAAACAAACTAAATGGCTTCGCCGCCACCGTTAACACTAAACGTCGTCGGACCAGACACGGACAACGTGTTCCCAACCGTCGCTTCGAGTTCCCTAACGACCCGGTCCCCACGCCGTTCTTCTCTGTTACAGAGCCTCAGTCCCGGCATTTTCATCATCGTCACGGTCCTCGCCATCACCGTTATTGTTTCTCTCGCGCTCTGCTTCCTCCTCCGCTACCTTAATCGTCGCTGCCTCCGCCGCGCCCTCCGCATCCACCTCCACCACGCCCATATTCTCTTCCAACCGCTGCATCTTACAAGAGATTGTCCACTCCTCGTCCACCGTTGCCGTTGCTGCCTCAATCATCGACACGCTGCCGTAATTCACGTTCTCCTCCGTCACGCGCCGCTCTTCCTCCGCTGACGTCGACTGCACAGTCTGCCTCTCCAAGTTCCACCACCACGACCTCCTCCGCCTCCTCCCTCTATGCTGCCACGCCTTCCACGCCGAGTGCATCGACACCTGGCTCCAGTCCCCATTGTTAAGCCTCGAAGAAGAAAAGAGCACGTCCATTTTAGAATCATTGGATTTCTTGGCAGATTTGGGGTTGGCAGTGGTGTGGTTTAGTTGTGGGAGGAACCTGGGTGACCTTCGTGGGGTGAGGAAGAAGCAGCAATGGAGGGCGAGAAGAAATGAGTAATGGAACCATCAACAATGGAAGCAGCAACGCAATAGTAATAGAAGCAGCAAAGTGAGCCGACGAAGAAGAAAAGAGCACGCGATGAAGAGAAATGAGTAGTAGGGTGAAAATTTGAATAGCCGAGCTCTATTACCTCAGTTCCACCTCTGACCGAGGCATAAACACCCTTCTACACCAGTTCTGCAGAAACCGATGTCGTAGGTCAGAGTAGGTGAGGTGTAGTGTAGGTTAGGTGATAGTGAAAAAGGTAGGATTTGACAGACTCTTAGGCCTCGATTCTGCACTAACCGAGGCATAAACCTATTTCCACACCGGTTTTGTTTAGAACCGAAGCACTAGATCACGTGTCAGGCCAAAACGTAGTTTTGCAGAGGGTCAGGTGACTTTTTTTACATAGTATTAGGCATCGGTTATGCTTTGAACCGAGGTAATATGCACTATATGCTTCGGTTCTTCATAAATTGGGGCATATAAGTTCGTCTAAACTACAAGATTGCCACCACTTTCGGATATGTTTCGGTTTTTCTTTGACCGAAGCCTATTAAGCGAGTTAAAAAGTCTATTTTTTACTAGTGTCTCGCTCATATAGGTCTTCTAGGTCATATAGGATAGAAAATTGTGATGAAATGTTTAATCAAGCTAGGAATATCTTCCATTCTTTGGTAAAGACATAGGTGCATTAACATACCTAGCTTGGAAACAAGAAATTGATAAAATAAATCCTTGGTTTTATAGAGAGAGTGAATCTTATGTCCTTAGCATATATCTCTCTAAGTTAGAAAAGCATGCAAGTGAGTGGTGGGATGAAGACAATATCATCTTAGGAAAGGTAGAAAGTCCTCCATTCGTGATTGGTATGATTTAAAAACTTGCATGAGAAACAAGTTTGTGCCTTCAAACATTAAAAGAAACCTAGAACTAATTAGAGATTGCATTGATGATGGAAAATTATTTCTTGAGAGTTAAATGATCATGAGTTTCTTCGTAGAGAACTAGAATTTGGGGCAAGACTTATGTCTTGTTCACTTGAGTGGATTTGAGGGAGATTAATTGAGGGGATTTGAAAATAAATTTTTTTTGTTGATTATTTGAGTGAATTTGGAGGTAAATGAGATTGGATTTGGAAGTAAATTTTTTTAATTTGTCACGTCAATCAAATCCTACACTAATTCTCACAAACTTTACTTCCAAATTCATTCTCACTTGCCTCCAAATTGACTCAAATAAACAACAAAAAAATTTATTTTCAAATCCTCTCAAATCCCCTCAATTATTATCCCTCAAATCTACTCAAGTGAACAAGGCCTTAAAGAACTCAAGGATAAGAAAAAAGAAAGAGAGATTGAGAGAAAAGAAGAGGAAGAAATGAGAGAAGAAGAGAAGAGAGAGAGAGAAGAAAAAGAGAAAAGAGAAGAGGAAGAGAGAAGAAAAGAAGAAGAGAGGAGAGAAGAAGAAAGAAGAAGAGAGAAGAAAAGAGGAAGAAAGAAAAGAAGAGAGAAGAGAAGAGGATAAGAAAAGAGAAGAAGAAAAGAAGAGAGAAGAGCAAGAAAGGGAGAAGAAAGAAAAGGAGAAAGTGCTAACGGCAAATCCTATTCTTTCAAAGACTATGAAACCTAAAAGGGAAGGTTTCCAATTCTTTACTTCTTTTCCAATAATTGTTTATTCTTCAACTATTAATTTCTCTTGTAAACCAATTGTCATTCCATATTCTATGCAAACTTTTTCAAAATATGGCAATTCAAATTTTGAGTTATTCTTATCTTTAAGGAAAGAAATAACTCAAGACAAAAGTCAATTTGGACTTCTAAAATTTCCAAAGACTACAAAACAAAATATTATAAGTCCTTATTTCCTTTTATAGAAAATTTCTTTCTTGGATCAATATTAATTGAATATATATTTGATGTGTATTGCAGATTCGTGTTTGATCTAGGAGGAAGAAAAATAGATCTAAAAGAATAAGGTCACTACAAGATGGCCATGCTCCCAAGAGTGTGTGGAGCTTCTTCATAAGGCGATTGCCAGATTTGAGGACAAATCTTTTTTTTAAGAGGGGGGGTATGATGCAATCCTTCTTCATGTACCTTCCTTAATGTTTTCCTTTTGTATTTTTATATTTTATTGTATATGTGTATAAGCTTGCAAGGAGCATGGGTTACTATAAATACCCAACTTCTCTCTTGTATTTGACACTTTTGAGATTAATGAGAATTGAGTCAGAAACTATTCTCTCTTGAAAGTCAAAGGCTAGAGAGTCCAAACACTTCCTCTAGCCACCTTCCAAGCACACTCACTTCCATTTTCCAATTTCCATCGTGCTTTTCTCTCCCATCACCATTACTCCAATCCGCTTCAGCACAGTGGCGTCAACACTCCTTGGCCTGCGTCCTCCTTTGTCTCGCGCACCGCTTCGCCACATCTTCATTTCTCTTTCTCACACATCAGATCCACATAGGCAGAGCCACGTTCCATTTCTCTCTCGAGAGAGTTCTTCCACTATAAGTTTTGTTTTCATCACAAATTCCACATTCAACCTCGTTTTCAGACATAGAACCTCATCTTCACCGAACAGTTCTTCGATCTATGGCCTCCGCCAGGGGTTCCTTCATCTTTCTTCATTTTCTTTGATTTTAGTCGATTAAAACCAATTTTGAATCGAATAAATGTTTTTTCCACCGATTAAACTTTGATTTATACTAATCAATCGGTCCAGAATAGGTTTCCTTCTTCTTCTAGGGTTTCTATCGAGTTTAATCTTTCGTTTCTTGTTCTTCTTTGACTTTTTTTGTCATTTCCAATGCGTTCATACTCTTTGGAGGAAGCTTCGAGGATTCGCCTCCCGCCTACACTCCTCTTCTTGGAGCGCTCTTCCATCATTGTACTTGTAATAAAACATAAAACATGTTCATCTAGACAAAAAAATTATATGTTTGTAAGACATGAGGAAGAGTAAAAACACAATCATAATGTTAGAAAAAGTATATTCAATAACAAGAGGATTAATAATCTACATATTCATCATCAGAATGGTCTTTGCTCATCATCCTGCTGCTTTGAAGGTGGTTGGATTGGTGTGGGCTAGACTGATGTGAGCTGCTCTAGGACGGTGGGTGATGGAGAAGATCGTAGCCGGGTTGAAGGGACGGTGGACTGAAGTGGTGAAGCTTCGGGCAATAATGTCATGACCAGTTGTTTAAAGTTTGTAAACTCATCTGTCAATTCGTAGTACCTAGTCACGTTGTTCTAGTCGCTGCATATGAGGATTGTTAAAGACAAAATCGTCTATGTGAAACAAACGATCTCATGTTTTGAAATTTAGTCAAATAACATTAAAATGGGTCAACATATGAAAATAACCTAGGATGAAAACACAAGACCTAGAGCCAAAATTCCCAAACACACATGTTGATAAGGGGAGCTATGTGAAAGCTAAAACCATATATATCCCTTTTTTTTTATAATGACAACAACAAAAATGTTTTAATAGTTTCTTTCCCACATTAAGCAAAGTTGTTGTTTATATATTTGATTGTGCTTGAACTATATGTTATGCATATTCTTCATGTTTATATCTGTGATATGTGATTATATTTGTGATATTCATTGGTTAAAGATTGATAAAACTCTTTGCACCCTCTATATCTGGATGAATAAATTGTTTACACAGTTTGTAAAATCTGTTTCAATTCATCTGATATCAGAACATGATTAATTGTGGCAAATTGCTAGTTTTAACTGAATACATTATGTGGATGATCAATTAAAACTCGTGTTTTTGCATGTACTTGATTATTGAGTGTATTGATGATTTTTTTGGTGAAAAAGTTTTCAAATTTGTTTAAGTGTGATACTTAACCGATTACACTCTTTTCTTAATCGGTTAAAACACGTGTGCATTGAGAACTCGTTTTTTGATAAATCATAACTACCTTAACGTTCATTTTTTTAAATGTTATGACTTGCATTCATTACTTAATCGATTACATGCTATGCTTAATCTCTTAAATGCGTTAAATGTAATTCTGTTACAGTAGTATTAATTGTTTAACCGATTACATGAATAACGTAATCGGTTATTTTTCGTCAATATTGTCATTTCTATAAATTGAAGCATAACTCTTTGCATTAAAAAACTTTTTGAATCATAACTTTCATATTTGATAAAGTTTGTTAAGTGCTTAATTGCAGGAGTGTCTGTTCTCCAAGAATCAAGAAGAATTTCATTTGGAAAGAAATCAATTCAAGGATTCTTGAAGAGTTGTTGAACTTTCAAACTCTGATCAATCTGGACTGTTAAGTGTTCTACTAGAAGATCATAACCGTTTGCAATCATTTGTGATTGTAGTTTCCCTGTTGATGTTGGCCAGGAAGATAACTTATGGAGTTCTGGTTACTTTGAGTGTGGTATATCAAAGGGGTTGTGATACGCTGTCATTGAAGCTATCAAATTAATACTACTTTTCAGTATTGCCAAGTAGTATTTAAGAAAGTAGATAGGGTTAAAGTAACCCTGAGTCATCTCCCAATGAATATGGAATTGCTTTTCAATATTTGACTCTTATGAAGGCTATGCAATGCTCAAGAATAGAAGTGATGTTTGGAGAATGTATGAAGAACAAATAAGAAACTTAGAAACAATTATGATGAAATACGCTAATTCCACTAGTTTCCCAAGATAGATTCATCATCGGTTATCCACATACCATTGTTCAATTGATTATTGTTCATGTTTCAAATTAAATAAAGTACATTCTTAATTAATTTAAGGGCGATCATGCAGTTAACCAAAGTAGATTCTCAATCAAATGCAAGACCTTTCTAGATTATTCATAATGAATTCAACCAAAGTACATTCTTAATCAAATTCTATTGTGTTTAATCATGTCTATTCTTAAATCTCCTAACCAAATTAAAAGCTAATTAATCAAAGTAAATTCTCAATTGATTATAGTTGAAATTACTACCACCAATCAAAGTACATTCTCAATTAGTAGTAAAAACTCATTTAATCATATGAGACTTCCTAAATTTAATCAAAGTAGATTCTCAACCAAACCTAGAAACCCTTGAACTCATATGATTAATATGCATGTAGATTCAAACACTGCAAAAATCATTGCTTTTAATATGATTAAGAGATGAAAGACATAGAAAGAGAGCAACTCAAATCAATAATCAAAAGAAACAATTGCATTAAGTAAACTTAACCTCAGAATCCATAATGAAATTACAGTGGAATAGCCCTAGAAGCTAGCCCTTCATGAATGGAATGTAACACATGATGAAATAAAAGTGAGAGGAGTGGTGGATGCTTGCTTTTAGTGGAGGAGTCTGAGAATGAATGAGTTATGTTTTCTGCCTCCCCTAGGTCTCTTTATATAGGCTTGATTGGACTTGGACTCTGAATATTCTATTGATAAGATATTTTATCTTATATCTAATATCTTCCAAATATTCAACAGATTTAATCAGTTTTTGAGAATATTTGATAATATGTTTTCTAGATACAAAAAGATTTAGCAAATATTATCTTTTGATTTTTATTGATATAGTTAAATAAGGTAATTATTTAACAATATCAAATAAAATATCTTCAGATATATTTTTTCCAAATTATCTTTTAAAATAAATTTGCCCAAAATTACATTTTAACCCTTTTTATTTTATTCAAAATTGCATAGAAGTCCAAAAATTTCCTTTAATTGCACTTTAGCCTTTTCATTCTTTTCAGTATTGCAATTCAAAATTTAATTCCAACTACATCAACAAACATTAGACTATCCAAAATAATTTATGCAACAAAAATCACATTTTAAGCCTCTTTAATTTCCAAACCTTATAAAGCCAATCATCACAAATCTTATTTTAAATCAATTATTTAAGCACAAAAATCTCAAAAAAATTGAATTTTAAAACATAAATGTGGGCATAAATATGCACTCATCAGGTTGGAAAAAGAGGATTGTTCTTTTTGTGTTATACTATAGTAGATTTGGAGTTAGAGAGGAGAGTACATTGAGAGGGTGTCTCTGTATTTCTTGTTGTAGAACTCGATCTATATAGTGGATTTGCTTTCAATCTCGGGTTGATTGAAAAGAGACTGAATGTATGCATTGAGGCCGAACCAATATAAACTGTAGTGTTGATCTTTCTATCCTTTCACTCTTTTATTTCCTTGCATTCTTTATTTGCTTGCATTCCAAGAAAGGTTCAAAGATTTTGAAAATGTTTTTAAAAGAACAATTTTTATTAAACAAAACCAATTCACCCCCCCACCCCCCTCTTGGTTGAGAAACTAGGCCAATCTTTTTCTACAACACACAACCTAGAACCTGAACCCCAAACATAGAAAAACATCTAGGAAAACACTTAAATCTTAGGAATAGAAAAACATATAGGAAAACACTTAGGAATAGAAAAACATATTGGCTAAAACACCTAGACGCATGACTAGATGATGTCTTGTTTGAAAGCTTCCAAGAGAGATTGAGTTAAACGCTCATAACTTATAATACCTTGATTAAGTATGCAGCCTCTCTCGAAAAACAAAATGGGTAGAGACAGTGTGTACGACAAAACCTTTTTAAAGGACTTAACTATTAAAACATAAGAAAATCTTAAACATTCTAAACGCTATCAAAGAAGAAATAAAAGTCAAAGAAGTGTTTACTTGATCAAGACAATACCATGAGCTTAACATATACCTCATCTTATGATACATATCATGCTAGGTATCCATTTTGAAAAAGAGCTTAATCGAAAAATGCTACCTAACAGTAGGAAATCAAAAAGCATTTTGTTGTTCTGAACAAGCATTAAATGACATTAACTGCTCAACATTCAAAAACAACAAAAAGTGATAAGAAAAGTAATACCTGTTGCATGCATAATTTACTCTAATTTTTCAGATAAGCTATTATACACGCATCCACAGTGCTACAGATCAAATATAAAAAAGTAGACGTTAGAGACAAAGAAGATATTCATAGAATGTTCCTCACTTGAAACAAAGTCTAAAATGATCATATAACCTACTTCAAGCAAAGGACTAAAAAAGCATGCTTGCTCTGACAAAATTTGAGTTACACAACGATTGTTATGAAAAGAAGAAAGAGAAATTAAAAGTATCGAAACTATCAATTACAAATCCAATATATCGAAAAAATATCCATGAAGTCTATAAATAGAAGATCTCTCAAGAAGAAAATAAAGAGGATAACTCTAGAGGACAAGAAAAAGCATACAACGATATATCTATCCTGAAGAGAAAAAGAGAGAAAGAGCTCAAAGAGAAAGAATACATCTGAGCTGAAGAAAAGAGAAGAGAAGCGAAAAAGAGAAAGAGATACTCTCGAGCTTAAGCGTCTTCTTACCATTGTAAGAGAGAAGAGAGAAACACCTGCGAGTGTTTAGACTGCATTGTATTGTAATTAATGAATCATTATTTTGTCCTATTCACTTAGCTTTTTGTACCACATTTAATTATTGAATTGTGCTTAATTGTCCATTATTCTCTAAATTTTTCTATTTGGGCTTAATTTGATAAGTAATTCATATTTTAATTAATTTGAATTATTTGAGTTAATTATTCCCATTATTATTTTTAGGGCAATTTTAAAATTATATTTTTGGACTTTAAGAGGGTTGCCACGTCATTTACTATTGTCGACATCAAAAGTGTCTTTAATTCGTGTTTAATCTAAGTCATTTGTGTTGTTAATTTCAATTCGTAAAACTGCTCAACCCCCCCCCCCCTACGTGTTTGATCCTTTGACGGAACCAAAACTTGGTCCTTGAGAGACAACCTAGGAGTCATTACCTAGTATACTGAATTTAATTTGCACAATAAATTTGAGTCAAGCGCGACCTCGACATCAATAATCAAATCCTCTTTGTGAGAGATTTAGTCTAAACTACTTGTAAGCAATCATTGATTGCAATTCTGAAGAGAATTAAAACACTTACAACTAAACTCCAATTCAGTTGAGGAATCTAGGCGCAATAGTCTAGTATCGTGAGTGGTTTGAATAATCAAAGGAAATCTCGGCTAAGGTTGCTAAGTACCAAGACTGGTGCGAATACTCAGAGGAAATCTTGACAAGGGTGCTAAGTACCAACAATGGTGCTAATAATCAGAGGAAATCTCGGCGAGGTAGTTGAGTACTGATAAGTTGTCGTTGAAGCTATCAAATTAATACTACTTTTCAAGGCAACTTCAGTATTGCCACGTAGTATTTAAGAAAGTAGATAGGGTTAAAGTTACCCTGAGTCGTCTCCTACCGAATACATAATTGTCTTTCAATATTTGAATCTTATGAATGCAATGCAATGCTCAAGAATAAAAGTGATGTTTGGAGAATGTTTAAAGAACAAATAAGAAACTTAAAAACAGTTATGATGAAATAGGCTAATTCCACTGCTTTTCCAAGATAGATTCATCATCGGTTATTCATAGATCATTATTCAATTGATTATTGTTCAGGTTTCAAATTAATTAAAGTACATTCTTAATTAATTTGAGAGCGATCATGCAATTAACCAAAGTAAATTCTCAATCAATTGCAAAACCTTTCTAGATTATTCACAATAAATTCAACCAAAGTACATTCTCAATCAAATTCTATTGTGTTTAATCATGTCTATTGTTAAATCTCCTAACCAAATTAAAAGCCAATTAATCAAAGTAAATTCTCAATTAAGTATAGTTGAAATTGTTACCACCAATCAAAGTACATTCTCAATTGATAGCAAAAACCCATTTAATCATATGAAAATTCCTAAATTTAATCAAAGTACATTCTCAACCAAACCCAGAAACCCTTGAACTCATATGATCAATATGCATGTAGATTCAAACACCTTATGATGAAAAAACCATTGCTTTTAATATGATAGAGAGATGAAATACATAGAGAGAGAACAACTTAAATCAATAATCAAAATAAAAAATTACGATAAGTCAACTTAACGTCAGAATCCATAATGAAATTACAGCAGAATAGCTCTAGATGCTTAGCTCTCCATGAATGGAGTTGAATACATGATGAAATAAGAGAGAGAGGAAGAGAGAGGAGTGGTGAATGAATGAATGATGCCTCTTTTCTGCTTTCCCTAGGTCTCTTTATATAGGAATTGATTGGGCTTGGATCCTGAATAGTTTGTTGATAAGATATATTTTGTTGATATATTTTTAGATTAAATCAATTATCTTTAAAAATATCAACTGAATTATTTATTTCATTAATGTCCTTCTTAAATTTCTAAAATTATAGAAAAGCCCCTAAGAGTTCCTTTAACTACACTTTAAGCCCAACTGAATTTTCTAAAATTGCAATAGAACCCTTGTTTGACCAACCTTGACCAGATTAAAATATGTTGACCAGCTTTGACCAGAGAGGTCATGTCCAATGCGGGTGTGCCATGTGTCAACCCCCTTCTCCACCCAAAATTAGGGTTTCAGCAAATTGGGGAAGCTCATATGCCTCTACCTGCGCTGGGAGAATGAGGTTTCTCTTCTCCTTTTCGAATTGGTTCGAGCTTGCCCTCTGTGTGTCTTTTTTTTTTAGTTTTCCTCTTTGCAGGAACGTCGCAGAAGTAAATGGGTTTCATGGATTAAGGTGTTGTTGTTCAACGCTGGCGCGAGGTGAACATGGTGTCCATGGAGTTCAAGCGTGGAGGAGGAAAACTCGCGACGACGTGGTGGCTTTGCTGGAGAAGATGATGCGAACAGCGTCACGAATGGAGGAAGAACTCGTGAATCTAACGACGGCTCTGGATGGTGATGGTTGCTCGTGGAAGAAGCTGGTGGTGCGGTGGCGTGAAGAACTCGCGTCTGATCTCGTGATGGTGACGGCTTGCGCTCCGACGAGGATGATGATGGTGGTCCTGCGGCAACGACGCTGATGTTGAGTGGTGCAGCGGGAGTACAACTGACGGCTAGGGTTTCTGGATTAGGGTTTCTCTGTTAGAGAAGATGGTGATGTGGTAAAGGGGGGTGGGTGATGTGGCAGCATGTGGTTGGATAACACTTAGGGTTTTAGATTGCCACATGGCATGATCTGGTGGAGTCTAGTTTAGGAGGGGTGTGAATAGGAAACGTAGAGAGGTGTAGGAGAAAAGGCTTAGTGTTTGGGCTTAGTTGTTGGGCCTGTTTGAGAAATAGGAATGTATATAGGGATTTTTAGGAGGTACAAGGGTAAAGACTGTTTGTTTGGCCCATTTTATATTATTTTCCAAACAAAATCTGATTTTGGGTCTTAATTTGTAATTTTGGACCAATAAAACTTTAATTTCAACTGCACAAATAAACATTAGAACATCCAAGAATAATTTATGCGCTAAAACTCACCTTTTACGTCTCTTTAATTCACAAACCCAAAAATTCCAATCATCACAAATTCACTTTAAATCAATCATTCAAGCACATGAATCTCATCAAAAAAATTAATTTTAAAGCATAAATGTGGACATAAATATGCAATCATCACACCCCCACACTTATCCTTTTGCACTCCTGGGCAAAATTGATTAATTGTAAAACTTTGTTCTGGGTCATTTTATTCTATATCTGCATTTGGATCAAAAGAATGAACAACACCAGACATAGATCAATCATCTAGACATTACTTTGTCATGGACATGCAAATGAAATCACTCTATTCTTCACACATGAGTTGATCTTTTTGAATTCCCAAGAAAATCCAATATGAAAGATAACACTAAAGTCAAAATGTATTTATTTCTCCCCAACTCTCTCAAGTGTTTTTGGCTTGTGTTTACACTCAAAATACCCATGTAAGTAGACACCCTTGGTATTTAGCAAGACTCTATCATTCACATACTTCAGAAAACATACAATTATTGATCATGAGGGCTTTTTAAAAGTTCTATTGAGGCCAAGACAAAGGTAGGAAATTTTCTTGGAATTTCTGCGTTTTTGAATTGTATATAGAAAGAATAATGATACTTGATTTCAAAAACAAATCTATTTCTTGCTCTTTTAAGGAAGATTTACTTTTTCTTTTCTTTTCTTTTCCTTTTTTTTTCTTTTTAAAACTCCAACTTTTCATCTTCCTTTTTGCCCTATTTATTATTTTGTGGGTGAGGTACTCACCCACACACTTATTCATCACTTATTTTTAACAAAATCCATTACTCCTTCTTTTCTCATTTGACAACGACTAAAAACAAGAAAAATAGTCTTAAGGCTCAAAGGGGTTTCTAATGGATTAATGTTAGGATAAGTTTATTTGGCCAAGTAGATAAAACAAGAAATGCCTCAATCATATCAAATCATGCATATTCACCTCAATTGCACAACACAAAATCAAGCTAAATATTAGAGTAACAAAAAAACATGGACAAATCACACAAGAAAAATAGGTATGGTACATGGTGGTCCATCCTTAACATTAAGCCCAAAACTCACATGGTTCAAATTTCTTTCACAAAAGATTTAATCAGGAAATTCTCAAGTCAACTCAATCAGCAAATCACAAAAGCAATCCACTCATATCAACATAACTCATTTTTCTCTTGAATTTATGATCCTTTCAGTTACTGATTCAAACTCTCAAATCCAATGCAAATATTTATTTAAAAAAAATTAACATAGGGAACAAAGTTAATTGCTTCCCCACACCCCCACACTTAAACTATGCATATTGCTCAATGTATACCTTATATATGGAATGCACAGAAAAAGTATGAGGGAACTTACCTCCTTCATGGTGGAAGGAATTCTAGCAGAACTTCATTGGAAAAATCATCATGGAATGGAATGTTATCTTTTCCCTTTTCACTCCTACTAAGATGGTCAACTACTAAATTATGTGCCCCACTTTTGTTCTGAATAGGAGTCAACTTGTCCTTCTCGTTCTTGACCATTGTGATTCCATATTTCTTGGGAACCACATGTATAGGGCCCACCCAAGTGCTGTCAGAATTTGAATATACAAGACCTATTTGTAGCAACTTGTCCTTTTTCTTTACAACCCCATCAGTTGAGGATTCAGTATTGCTTGAGGTTGTCTCACTGGTTTATCATCCTCCTCCAAAAGTATTCTATGCATACAAAATGAAGGGCTAATACCAGGAATAATGCCAAAGTCCAGCCTATTGCTTTCTTGTGATCTCTGATAACCTGTAATAATTGTTTTTCCTACTCATCAGTAAGCAATGCAGATATAATAATAGGGAGTTTCCCATCCCTCTCAAGATAAGCATATTTCAAATGGGATGGTAAAGGTTTCAACTCCAAAACGGGTGGTTGTACCACAGATGACAGGATTTTACTACTTAATGTAATCTCAGCCACCTCAACATCACACTCGGACGCCATAGAGGTATCATCTATTAATACGGCGTCCTCAATATCACCTGCTTTACAGTTTCCTTTTTCGTCCAAAATTAGGCACAACATATTTGAAAAAGAAAAATTGTTTACAACATCAATTGATAAGTCAATACAAAACAAAGAATGATCTTTAATCGGGTGCTTCCCAACTTCCAACACGTTGAATCAAACCTTCTTGTCTCCTATCTCCATTGTCAATGATTCTGCATGCACATCTATCTTGGTCCGTGCTGTCATCATGAAAGGTCTTCCCAAGATAATAATTGTTGGACTGATTCCTTCATCATCCTTCATGTCCAAGATATAGAAATCTGCTTGAAAAATTAACTTGTCTACTTGGACAAGGACGTCCTCAAGCACACCTGCAAGGTTAACTGTGCTATGGTTTGCTAGTTGAATGACCACACCAGTAGTCTTAAGAGGTACTAAAGATAGGGAAGTAAACACTGATAAAAGCATTACATTTATGGAAGCCCCTAAATCTAGCATGGCATTGTCAAACTTTGAATTTCCAATAACACATGGAACAGAAAACATACTTGGATCCTTGCATTTTCGCGGTATTTCAATATGCTTCTTAATCAGGCTTGACACATTTCTTCCCAAATTTACAACCTCGTTATCCCTAAAACGCCTTCTATTTGTGCAAATTTCTTTCAAAAACTTGGCGTATTTAGGGATTTACTTAACAGCATCTAGCAAGGGAATGTTGATCTCCACCTTTTTGAAAGTATTTAAGATCTCTTGGTCTAATTCCTCCATTTTTTTGTTTCTCGGTTTCAACCGATTTGGATATGGAGGAGGTGGAGAATAAGATGAAGAAGAATTTTTAGAAGAGTTAGAGGATACTAAAATGGATTTATCAGTGGTAGTCTCAGGTGATGGTTCACTTGGTCCTCCATTATCATCAATTTGCACTCTTTCTTTCTCCTTATCTTCATCCTCTTGGGCTCCTTCAGGGCCTTCTACTTGCTTACGCGTTCTCAAAGTAATAGCACTTACATTTTGCGGGTTGATCATTGTTTGTGCAGGTAGTTTATTTGACTCCTTAGCCTCTAATTTTTCCACCCTCTGAGTCAACTCTACAATTGATTTCTTGATTTCTGAATTTTGCTTAAGTATTGTTTTCATGAAATCTTGTAGTGACATTTCAGGTTGAGGTTGCTGCCTTTGTTGAGGTGGAACATAAGGTTGTTTGTTCTGTTGATACCTATTGGAGGATGAATCCTGATAATTCTGGTATGGTCTATTTCCTCCAAACATGTTTGGAACAAAAACTTGAGATGGATTTTCGACAGTGGTTTCCACCAAGCTAGGACATTCATCAGTATAATGGTCAGTTGAAATGTATATTCCACATTTCTTAGCAATTTATGGAGTTGAGGTTTTAAACAAGCTTGCAATCTGATCGAGTTTTCTTTCTAGCTTATTTAATCTTTCATCTATCTTCTTCCCATCAACTGCACCATTTTCAATTTCATGCACTCCCTTCAAAAAGTCATTATATTTTCTCTTGTTCCATACTATTGATTGTCTACTGCCTTTCGTTCTATTAGATCTATACCATCTTCTGCTGACCTGTCTAAGAAAGATCCACCGCTTGCAGCATCTGCCCATGACCTATCAGTAGGACATAACCCTTCATAAAAGCTTAGTATGAAATCTTCCATTTGGAGTTGAGGGCATGAAGCACATAATTTCTTGAATCTTTCCCAATACTCACTAAGATTCTCTTTATCTCTCTGTCTTATGTCTTGGATTTCTCTACGGATGACAGATAATCTGGATGCAGGAAAATACTTTTCAAGAAAGAGTCTTTTAATAGTTTCCCAATTTGTGATCTGTGCAGAGAGATAATACCACAAATCTTGAGCTACTCCTTGAACAGTAAAAGGAAAAGCTCTCATTTTAAGGCTCTCTATTGTGATCCTGGGAGATCTAAAATTTTCACACAACATGAGAAATTGTCTCAAGTGCTTGTGTGGATTCTCCCTTGATAACTCATTGAACTTTGGTAAGGCATTTAACAGGTCAGGTCTCAACTCCCACTCTTCATTAAGGTATTCAATGTTACTTCAGATAACTGTATTGTGGGAGATGGCTAACTGTCTGATGGTTCTTTGTGCTATATTGTTTGGGTTAGGATCAGGTAAAGGATTGGATGATATGTTTGTGACTGGAGATAATGAAGGTCGTATGGCTTCAGATGTAGGAAATGTTCCCTCAGTAGAACACCCAAATTTCAAACTTCTTCGCAGCTTATGCAAATTCCTTTCAACTTCTGGGTTAATTTGATAAAATTCTCTCGGGTTAGCTTTGGTCATGCACTATGCAGTTTGCTTGAAGTTGCTTCTTTGTTCTTGACTTCTTTTTTTCTTTTCTTTTTTTCTTGCTTTTAGATAAGGATTTCAAATAAGAGATAAGAGAGACTTTGTTTGGGTTCACTCCTAAGAAAGAGAGGTGCGTCACAATGGACAACTTAAGTACCAAGTCTTTCCTAGCCAGAGTATATTCAAATTAACTCAAGTATTTCTCAAAAGAAATTCTTGATTAAAACAAGAATAAAGATTTTTGCTAAAACAAGAATGACTAATGGCTACAAAATGACTCAAACTAAATTAAATGTATGTGCGTTAAAAAAAACAAATAAAAAATTAAAATATTTAAAATACTAACCGTACTCCTTGGTAACGGTGCCAAATTTGATAAGTTGTCGTTGAAGCTATCAAATTAATACTACTTTTCAAGGCAACTTCAGTATCGCCAAGTAGTATTCAAGAAAGTAGATAAGGTTAAAGTAACCCTAAGCCGTCTCCCAACGAATATAGAATTGCCTTTCAATATTTGAATCTTATGAATGCAATGCAATGCTCAAAAATAAAAGTGATGTTTGGAGAATGTTTAAAGAACAAATAAGAAACTTAAAAACAGTTATGATGAAATAGGCTAATTCCACTACTTTTCCAAGATAGATTCATCATCGGTTATTCATAGATCATTGTTCAATTGATTATTGTTCAAGTTTCAAATTAATTAAAGTACATTCTTAATTAATTTAAGGGCGATCATGCAATTAACCAAAGTAAATTCTCAATCAATTGAAAAACCTTTCTAGATTATTCACAATAAATTCAACCAAAGTACATTCTTAATCAAATTCTATTGTGTTTAATCATACCTATTTTTAAATCTCCTAACCAAATTATAAGTCAATAATCAAAATAAATTCTCAATTAATTATAGTTGAAATTGTTACCACCAATCAAAGTACATTCTCAATTGATAGCAAAAACCCATTTAATCATATGAAAATTCCTAAATTTAATCAAAGTACATTCTCAACCAAACCTAGAAACCCTTGAACTCATATGATCAATATGCATGTAGATTCAAATACCTTATGATGCAAAAATCGTTGATAGAGAGATGAAAGACATATAGAGAGAACAACTTAAATCAATAATCAAAATAAACAATTACATTAACTTAACTTAACCTCAGAATCCATAATGAAATGACAGCAAAATAGCCCTACATGCTTAGCTCTCCATGAATGGAGTTGAATAGATGATGCAATAAGAGAGAGAGAGAGAGAGAGAGAGAGAGAGAGAGAGGAGGGGTGAATGAATGAATGAAGTCTCTTTTCTGCTTTTCCTGGGTCTCTTTATATAGGAATTGATTAGGCTTGGATCCTGAATAGATTGTTGATAAGATATATTTTGTTGATATATTTTTAGATTAAATCAATTATCTTTAAAAATATCAACTGAATTATCTATTTCATTAATGTCCTACTTAAATTTCTAAAATTATAGAAAAGCCCCTGAGAGTTCCTCTAACCGCACTTTAACTCCAACTGAATTTTCCAAAATTGCAACAGAACCCCTGTTTGACCAACCTTGACCAGATTCAAATTTGTTGACCAGCTTTGACTAGAGATGTCGCGTCCAATGAGGATCTGCCACGTGTCAACCCCCTTCTCCACCCAAAATTAGGGTTTCAGCAAATTGGGGAAGCTCCTATGCCTCTGCTTGCGCCACGAGAATGAGGTTTTTCTTCTCCTCTTCGAATTGGTTCGAGCTTGCCCTCTGTGCGTCTGGTTTTTTTGAGTTTTCCTCTTTGCAGGTGTGACGCAGAAGCGAATGGGTTTCATGGATGAAGGTGTTGTTCGACGTTGGCGCGAGGTGAACATGGTGTCCATGGAGTTCGGACGCGGAGGAGGAAAACTCGCGACGGCGTGGTGGATTTGCTGGAGAAGATGATGCGAAAGGCATCGCGAATGGAGGAGGAACTCGTGAATCTAATAGCGGCTATTGATGGTGATGGTTGCGCATGGAAGAAGCTGGCGACGCGACGGCATGAAGAACTTGTGTCTGGTCTCGCGATGGTGGCGGCTTGTGCTCCGATGAGGATGATGATGGTGGTCCTGCGGCGACGACGCTGGTGTTGGGTGGTGCAGCGGCAACACAACTGACGGCTAGGGTTTTTGGATTAGGGTTTCTCTGTTAGAGAAGATGGTTATGTTGCAGAGGGGGGTGATGTTGCAATAAAACTTTTAATTTCAGCTGCACAAATAAACATTAGAACATCCAAGAATAATTTACGCGCTAAAACTCACTTTTTACGTCTCTTTAATTCACAAGCCCAACAATTCCAATCATCACAAATTCACTTTAAATCAATCATTCAAGCACATGAATCTCATCAAAAAATTTAATTTTAAAGCATAAATGTGGGCATAAATATGCCCTTATCAAGTACCAAGAGTGGTGCTAATACTCATTTTTTATCGTGTGAAGATTATAGTTGAACTCTCTACGGAGGAGACTAGACGTAGCTTAGTTGGAGAAAACCAGTATAAAATCTCTTGTGTTATTTTCTCTCCTCTTAGATAAACGATCCTCTTGAAAAGCCTATAGTTGAGTTTTATATTTCAAGATACAAGAACTTCCAAGCTAAATGATCATTTCTTTTTAAAGAAGTTCTTACAAAACGCTACAGTAAAAATATTTTGAATATCACTACAATCTTATCCACGCACATAAATTTATTTCAAGTCGATTGTCTAAGCCTTTAAAAGAATATTTAAAACGCTCGATAACGTGTTATATTAGAAGGGTTGCAAAAATCATTTTCCATAAACACTTTTCAACCCCCATCCCCTTCTAGTGTTTTTCAGGTACTTTAAGGTGGACAACGACCTCGTTAGCAGTGGTGGTGGAAGAAGATGATTGGTGCTTTAGAGTACCTTTTCCTGTCATGTAATTTGCAGCAAGGTGTCCTACACCGTAGACTCTTCGCTTTTTTTCCACCAACGAAATTGACCCAACATTGTGTCCTACGATGTTGTCCTCATCATTATTGTCGTTATTCGTAGTAGGAGATGACTCATGTTCGGATCTAACTTGTGAAAGTCTAGTTGAAAACTCTTCATGTTGAAACATTATGCATAATGTTAGTGAATGATATAGTAACATAAGGAAAATGTTTAAAGTAATTAATAGTAAGACTGTTTTCTTACATGAGTCCTCTGAGACCTTTCATCAACAAACTAACTAATTCCCTTCTGAACATGAGTCTGTGCAAAACTCTCATCAACATTGACCACCCGTCCAAGCTCTTGTGTCCGTAAAAGAATATAGAGTTATATATGTACATAAGATATAAAAAACATAAGTTATATGAAACATATACAAAAGTAATGAAGGTTTACCATGGGAATGACATGTTCATGAAAAGTGATTGATCTATCTGTATGTAGGATCTCATCCTTTTCTGAAGCTCTATTCCTTTGGGCAATAGTACACTTATTGCGAAACTGTACCGAATTCCAATGAGCTAGTAAGGAGTTCCATATGTGCTCGCCAAGCCAATAAGGGCGTTCCCTTGCATTGCGTGCAAGTGTAAACAATAAATGATACAAAGATTTATTAGTTAGAGTACTATGTTGTGATTTTGAATTAACATACTAAAATAAAAATCACAATTAGTTTGATGGACTTTTCACCTTAAAACGCTACCAGAATGATTGTCTGTCCTGTGTAGGTATTGCTCCTCATGAGGCCACAAACTCAAAAATTGTGGATGGAAGAAACCTACTTGTAAAGAAATAAAAGTCATTTGAATTAAGGCAAACTTAAAACATCAAAATTAGTAAGAAAGGGATTTGGGTATTATCCTCGACCATAACAATATTTGAAGCAGTCACAATTTCATACATTATAATCCAATTTAAAGACAAACACTAGCTTCCCTTACCTTTTTAGAAGGTCAAACTATTCTAGAAGACTTTATATCGCTTTAACAGCTCAAAAAGTTCTATTTGCACCTACAAACAAAAAAATCATGATCACGCAGTTAGAACCCCTGATCAATGTAGAGCCTAAAAAAAGACTCAAATTATACATGTGATAAAGTCAAACATCACATGCATTGGAAAACATGAAACCAGAGAAAGAGTAGAAAACTAACTCTTATCGTGAGGATCACAGACACGATCTCCGATCTTCAAACAGTTGAACAGGGTGCAAAAACCCTTAGAGAGAAGACAGAGGACTCTAGAAAAATAGTTTCTAGAGATTGTGTATTTTATATGAAACTCATTTATAACAAATCCATCTATAAACTTTTTAATATTAAAATAATTGAGTCTCAATATAAATATAAATATAAATATATATATATATATATATATATATATATATATATATTAATTATATATACATACACGTTCTTCCCATCCAAAATTATGTCTATATTTATTTTATATTATTAAAAGAAGAAAATAGTTAAACTAAATAATATTTTTTTCTATGTTTATAACAATGATTCTATTTTGTTTTTATCCAAAGTTTTTTTCTTTATTTATTTTTAATTCCTATTTCTTTTTATAAAATTCAATGTGATTTTTTTATTTTATGAAAGTCATTTTTCTTTGCCTTGAAATTGGACAATAAATACATATAAAAATAATAATGGGTGATTGTATTAACATATGTCAACTCATTATCTTTAAATAACAATAATAATATTCTATCAATAGCAAAAAAAAATATTAATGTTTTTTTTAAAATATAAAAGATCACATTAAATAAAAAATAAATAAATTAAATTAAATTATTACATACAAATATAAATATAGTGACAAAAATACTCTTATGTAAAATAATTAATAATCAAACTCAAAAAGAAAAAAAAAACATTCAATGTATTTATGCAGAACAACAATCGTGACCCTATTGTTTCATCTACATCTCCATCTCTATTAGATATTTTGTTCCTATCGACATGTGTCTTTCATGATGTACAGAAGTTTATGTTTCTTATTTTTTTCTTAAGTTATCTTTCTTTCTCTATCATATGATCAGATTTCAAAATTTTAATATTAAATAGTTAATTCTATATATTAATTTCAGTTTTTCATATGTTCTCTACACGTCCTTCTGGATGAAGTGTTTATTTCTTCTTCAACTATCTTTTCCACTTTCGTATTTCCACTTATAACATTTATTACAGAAAGGGTGGACCCGGCACAGCTTTTATAAAATGTTCGAAAGTTATTATCAAATTATTATTGTCATGGGGACGATATTATTTTCATTACTTTCCTTAAAATATTTAAAAAGTCAATGAAACAAAATAATCCACATATAATTTATTTCCAAAAATAAGAAATAGAAGAAAAAACACTTTTCTCAAGGTCCACATACAATGTATTAGCTGGATTTGAACATTAGAAATAACGTAAATCACGTGGAGGATTAAGATGAGACATGAAAGAGAGTCCTCAACTATAAAACAAAGGAAGCTATTTGTCATCTTCTTTTCCTACAACAAGCACAAATAAAAGAATGCTTTCTAAAACATAATTTAATTTTATTATAAATTATTTATTTAATGTGTGTCCGAAATGCACTTTAAGAATTATTAAAAGCACTTTTCTATCATCAGTTTCCATATATTTTCATTAATTGAAAATTTTAATTTTTTTATAAATTATTTATTTAATGTGTATCTTAAATACATTTGACCAATTATTAAAAGCACTTTTCAAACATCAGTTTTCATATATTTATTAAATATGAAAGAAAAAGAATATTTAAAAATCATTAATTTTAATTTTCTATTCCATTTATTTTCCTCTTTTAATTTTATCGTATCATGGCTTGTAATTAGATTAGTAATTAAAACACTTTTCTAAAATCAGCGTTCATATATTTATTTGAAGTAAATACTTAGAAAATAGCATTTTATAAGTGATAGTTATTTAATAACAATGAGATTCAACTATTTTAATATTAAAAGATTTTAATATAAATAATTTTGTTATGAACAAGTTTTATGTTTTTAAAACACACAATCTCTTTAAAAATTACTTTTCTAGAGTTTTCTGACTTCTTTTTAGGAGTTTTCCTTCTCTGCTTGTCGGTTTGGAGATCGGAGATCGCTAGCGTGATCCTAAGGCAAGCTCTCCATTTCCATCTAATCAGTTTCTTAGATAAAGTAAGTAAGTTTTCTACTATCCCCTTTAGTCTGTTTCATTTTCCTTTGCATGTGAATTATCTAGGATAACATGTGATGTCTGAGCCATCTTTAAGAGATCAGTGATCCTAATGGTGTGCCTTGATCGTGTTTCTATTGTTCGTAGGAGCTGATAAAGTTTCCTATGCTTTTGAAGCTGTTTTAGGATCCCTAAAGATGTTTGGTCATCTATCAAGTAAGAGAAGCTAGTTGCATTGATTTAAACTAATGAACAAGTTACAATTGCTAATTTATGTTTCAATGGTAGTTGATTTGTGTAATTGAGTTGTCTAATGAAATATGACCTATTCAAATGTGTTACGATTCATGAATCGTCTTTAGCGATAATGTGATTTAATTTTTGATATGTTGAAATTCTGAGATGCTTTGTAGTTAAGATTTCATTCGAGGTGAATGGAATCGTTCAATTGTGTATAATTTAATAGTTGGTTATTTAGGATAGGTGTTAGACGTTTTGCAGGACTGAAATTCATAAATCTATAGAATTCTGTTATGCAAACTCACTAAGCGAGCATATACTCGTTGGGTGAAGTTAACGTTAGAGAGTTGCTAATTTAATAGTCATTATGCAAGAATATACTTGCTTGGCGAGGCCAAAATAAGATATTTCACTGACTTGACAATTGTTAGGAAAGAATAAGCTTGTTGGAAAACTTTTGGGAGAATTTAAATAAGTAGGTTCGAGTGATATTCTCATTGAGCGAGCTATTTAGTCACTAGACAAGTGTGTTGTTAAGCACTACACGCTGAGTGAGTAGATCTGGTGGTTGAGAGAGTGTGCTATTAGACACTACTCGCTGAGGGAGCAAATATGGTGGTTAAGCGAGTGTGTTATTAGACACTACTTGTTGAGCGAGAATATTTGGTGGTTGACCGAGTGTAATGTCAGACACTACTCACTAAGCGAGCAAATCTAGTGGCTTAGCGAAAATATTAGAAATTTAATTAAATTTGAATATATCTCATATGATATGTTTTATATGTGTGATTATCTAAATGTTAAAACAATGGTTTGTTTATAATATGATATGAGAATGGTTGGAACCAATCCATGGAGAAATTTGTTGTGGTTATTTAGTGTATTCTTTGGCATATGGGAATTCTAAAAGTAGGTATTATGATATTCTACCAATTATTCAACTCATATAGAGATGAATAGACTGAGAGAGAGCATGGTAAGAGGTCTTTACCTAGACTTTTGGTTAAGGATGAAAAGACTAACCCCGTGAGTAGTAGGGTAATAATCCCTGTGTTTATGAATCTGCAGAGTATAAATACCACTACGAGTACACACCTACATTGAATACATATGTCAAAGCATATATCCATATGATTATATCTAGAGTCAACTGTATCTATGTGTTTGTGAGTTTTCTAGTACTTAGATAAATGTTGATCAACTGTTTAACATGAATAAATAATTTGATGATCTTTGTTAACAATCTATTTTTCCTTCTTTTAATTTCATAAAAACTCTTTTTTAGTTTCTTTTAGTTTGTAAAATTTTATATTTAGGTTAGATTTTAGTTTTTTAGAAAAGATAGTGTTTTATGAAAATTCCTTTAAAAATGGTTTTCAGTAGTGTTTTTATGTAAATAATTTTTTTGTTCCCTTTAGAAAAAACTAAATAAATATAGGTTTTATTAGACACCAATTTTCTTTGCATTTTCGACTTTGACCCTCTATAATTTTCAATTTTTGTAGTACAACCAAGTTGTCCAGTGATACAATTAGGTTGTCAGATGCTTATGTCGAGCTCCTATAGAATGGGTCGAGCTACTTCAAAGACTGGGCGAGATCTTCAACAGGTTGCCAAGCTCTTTTCATAGAAGGCTGAAGTTAAGGAGAATGTAAGACCCATATAACAACCTAGCCTAGGGTGGGAGAATAAATAAGGAAACCTAGAACGTGAGTTATTAGGGAAACCAAGAAGTTTTGTGGGCTGAAAAATCAATTAGTTCAGGTCCCAAACCTTTTATTTCTATTTTGAAACCTTGAACAACCTAAGGAGTAGGTTATAAGAAGAAAACCTAAACCTACAAAGGCACACTTTTAACCTAGAGAGGAGAGGAACCAGTGACGGTAGAGAGTGAATTGAAACTAGTGGTGGTAGTGACGAAAAGATAAAGACCAAAAGTGAAGCACCGGAAGAGGAGCAACTATGACAATTAGCGGACTTTTTAGGTATTCTAGGAAGTGAAAAGCATAGGGAACCACGTAAGGGTAGTAACCTAAATAAACTTCTGGATTTGGGTGTCATTGTCTGCCATTTTTGTGCCTCTATATCATGGGTTTCATTCTCTTTTTTTGGGTCTTGACTAGAGACAGAGATTTGAGTGTTACATTTGTTCTTGCAAAGGGATATAAAAGGTTGGATATATCGCCCAATAGCTTTAGCTTGTGCTCAGTATAGTGCTCCGCCCTACGAACGCAGTATCATAGTTGTTACCTATTAGTCCTAGAGAAGTTGGGGAGATAAGTCTGAAGTTGCGATGGAGGACGACTCGAATCATCTTATTTTGCGAAACAGGTTGGTGTGGAAAAGTTCAAGGGAACGAAAAGGATTTATGTATGTTTTGGTTGTAATCTTATTATTGTTATGTATTATGATGTAATGGCATGCATTAGATATTGATTATTGTTCTATACTTTATTGTATGTTTTATGATGATTATTTTGGTTGCTCAACCTTGCATGTTGTGGTTGTGGTTTCCATCTACGATGATCGTACTTGTATGGGAGTATATGATCTTGAAGATGCAACTAAAGTGGAGTAGATTAATGAGACACGGGGAAAATACTATTTGGATTTTTATGTTTTTTTTTTCATTCACACTCGACTTTGTTATTTTGTAAAGGACATGTTACGATTTATTGTATCATTTGGACATCGTTAATTTGTGGTTTTTTATTTTGTGTTATGTTTACATATTTATAAAGGAATTTGATTAAATGACAAGAATGATTTTATATGATTTATATGTTTAACGTTGAACGAGATTCTTGTTTTCGTGGCATCCCATTAGGGTTGTTACAATTACAACAAGCATTGGTTCATTCCAAAAGCATACGTTGGTCCATGTCTGAGTGAAATTCACCATGAGTTTGGAGAGTTTAAAACACCACAAAGGAAGTGCATATTATTAGATTTGTGTGGCTTTTCTTGGCCTTTCATTCCTTGATTGAGAGATGGAAGCTATAGCTTTGAAATCTATATCTGTCCATTTTTTTTGTTTGATTTAATTTCTTTTGTGTAACAAAGGCCTTTTTTAAGTCAAGTGCTAGGAAAATTCCTTGGGGTTCTTCCTTCATTTGCATAATTTTCTTGTAATTTTCACTTTAAAAATGAACCTTAGACGGTGAGTGTGTCTTGAAATCAAAGTTTCAAGCCTTACCCTAGGAGATTCAACCTTATTTGCAAATTTGCTTGTGCGTGTAAAGTGATCTTGGCTAAAAGGGATTAAACTCTAAGCCTTGTCAAAATTATGTGTCCGAATTTAGGAATTTAGTCTTTTCTTATTGTCTTTTTTGTTTTGTGCTTAAGTCAAGTCACATGTTTTGACTTCAAAGGTAATTTTGATTTAAAGGGGATAAAATCAGTAGCCTAAGACATTTTTTGCTAGGTAAGACTTGGTACTTAAGTAGCCTCCTTGCTCATACTAGGACATGTCACTTCATGAAGTATTACAACCCCTTTGAGTTAAGAAAACTTGAGGAAACAAAAGATGTCAATGCATCATTCTCCAAGGATAATTGATTCTAAGGAACCTATAACCCTCAAAGATATTTCAGAATAGTTTAGAGACCTTAACCTTTGAAGAATAGAGCAAGAGTAAATGAGAATTAAAGATAAGATAGATAAGGAGTTGCAAATTGTTATCCTTTAAGATGACTTCACATTACTAAGAGAGGAGCAACTCCAAAAAGAAAGAAAAATAATGGGATAGTAGGAGTATAGATTCACAAGTTGAAGGGGAAAGTTTGAGTATGAGATTATTATCAACAACCTTCTTCCTCTATGAGGCAAAGAAGAGAACCTTATCCCCCTAGAGAAGCTAAAGTGGACTTGCCATACTTTCATGGTAAGGACAATGTAAAAGCATACCTTGATTTGGAAATGAAGGTGGAGCAAATATTTTCTTGCTTCCAAGTCAGTGAGGATAGAAAAGTGTCATTGGCTACTCTTAGCTTTCAAGGGTATGCCATATATTGGTGGACTTCATTAGTCCAAGAGTGGCGTCGCCACAATGCCCCTCCATTGAATATTGGAATTATCTTAAGTTTGCCCTTAGGAGGAGACACATTCCCTCATATTACAATAGGGAGCTCATGGATAAGCTCCAAAGGCTTTAACAAAAGGTTATGACTATGAAAGAGTATAGACAAAAGATGGAGCTATACATGATGAGGGAAAGCATAGTTAAGAATAAAGAGATCACATTGGCTAGGTTTATGCCTCAATTTTGACATAAGAGATATAGTATAACTTCTACCTTATAGAGATCCAAATGACTTGGTTCAAATATGCATTAAGGTTGAAAAACAAAAGTTTAGAAAATCTTCTAGAAAATATCAAGTTCTTTCTACTTATGACAATAAAAGTTTTAAAAGAGAAGAGCCAACAAAACCTTTAGCCAAGATTCTTGAGAAGGCTAAGCAAGAAACATCCACACGCACGCACTAGTGACATCAAGTGTTTTAAGTGCCTAGGAATAGGCCATATAGTTGCTCAATGCTCCATAAAGAGAACCATTATCATGAAAGGCATTGATCTTTATTGTAGTGCGGAAGAGTCCAAATCTAGTGAGAGTAAGAGTGAGCATGTAGAAGAGTCATGTGGAAAGGATGCTTATCCTTATGATGGTAACCTTCTCATGATGAGAAGGGTACTTAAAAACCAACCAAATGTTGAACACATATCCCAAAAAGAGAACATATTTCATACAAGATGTCAAATACAAAATAAAACGTGTTCCCTCATTGTGGACAGTGGATCTTGTTGCAGTTGTTGTGACACTAGATTGGTTGAGAACTTAAACTTAACTTTGATACCTCATCCAAAACCTTATAAACTTAATTGGTTGAATGAAGATGGGGATATAACAATCAAGGATAAAGTGAAAGTGAAACTTTCCATTAGGAACTTCAAAGATGAAGTTTTATGTGATGTAGTTCCCATGGAAGCATGTCATGTTCTATTAGGAAGACTTTGGCAATTTGATCATAAAACTATTCACAATTGTCTTTCTAATGAAATCAATATGCACCAAAAAGATAAAAAGTTTGTGCTTCACCCTCTAACATCATCACAAGTAGTGAAGGATCAAGCACAAATGCAACTAAAAAAAGAGTATGAAGAAAAAGACAAAAAAAGTCCAACTCAAGAAAAGAAAGAAGTAGTCCTTAGGGATGAAACTGAGGTGTAAGAGAGTGGTTTTCCCTCCCACAAGGTAACTCAACATGAAGCTCTTCTGAATAAAAAAGCTATACAAAACCTTCTTCATGTTGAACAACTTTCAGACCTCCTTTTGTGTCAAGGAACACTTATATGCACAACCAGTGAGTCCAACACAAAAGAATTATTTCCTTCCATCAAAAATCTTTTTAAGGAATTGATAATATATTTCCCAAAGAAGGATCCACTGGGCTTCCTCCTTTTATTGAAATAGAACATCAAATATACTTTGTGCTTAGGGATAGCCTACTAAATAGACCTACCTATAGGACTGATCCCCAAGAAACTAAGGAGATAGAGTCTTATGTCCAAGACTTACTAGAGAAGGTTTGGATTTAAAAAAGTCTAAGTCCTTGTGCTAGATAAAAGATAATGAACTAGACTAAGAGCCAAACTAGGGAAAGAGGCTAGAGGAAACTCTTAAACTCTCTCACGATGACTTTCAAGAAGACAAAATGCTCTAGAGTTATCCCAATAGAGTTTTTTCTCATTAATCTCAAAAGTGATTACAAAGGGGTGGGAAAGGTGAATTTATAGATTGATTCAAGCCACCCCACGATTCCTAACTCCCCACGCTGAAGAAAGGATCAGGTGCCACGTAATAAAGCACGTTTATAATAAGAAAGACACTTTGGAAACGAGCTACATTAAGGAGCTGAAGTAGGACGTGCGTGCTGAGCGTGTTAGGGTGTTCGCTAGGCAAGAATCCTCGTGCTCTGAGTGAGGCTTGCTTAGTCTAAGTCAGTAAATTCTTCAATTCTCTTCCCTTCTATGCATTTCCTTGTCCTTCCTTGAGTTTCCTCACCATGCTTCGAGTGATAGGTCCTTTAATGGAGTCTGGGCTTGGGCCCAAGTCATCAATACCTACAAGAAAACAAAAATATTGATAAGCAACATACCTATAAGATTGACTCACACATTCAATGGTTTTTCAACTTTTTTAAAAATGAACATAAAATGGCTAACATGGAGATAATGACAATTTGAATTCTCAAGACTTTAGACAAAAATATAGGATCATAAAATCAAAGAAAAATACTCAAAACATAATCCATGCCCATGTCAAATAACACAAAATTCTACACATACTCATATAAACAATGGAAATCCTAAAACAAAAACATGGATGATTCAAAAAGAACAAGTAGTTTGAATCAAAATTTAAAAACACATGGAACATACATGGATCAAAAACACAAACAAGACACGGTGGATCATATAAGATAACACTAAATGGGCAAGATCAAGAAACATAAAAATGGGTAAGAACTAGAGCACTTATCTCTTATAGACCTCTAAGGAAAGTGACCATAGCTAATGGAAACCATCTTAGGAGCTTGATGGAGATCCATCCAGGAAGCTACAACTTGAGCTATGGTTAGGAGAATGGAAGAAGAAGAAAGACTTCAAGGACTTCCACTCTTGTGGAAGATGGTGTTTTCAAGTTTTTTATTGCTTTCCCTTAATTCTTGTAAATATGTACATAAGTCTTTGTTTTGGGCCTTGGCCAAGATATCTTTTCTAGACTTGCTTTCACGTCAACGATTTTTAAAGTTCAACTAGAACCAGCTTCGAAGTCCAAAAGATACGTGCTTGTAATCAATGGAAAGCTCTTTGAATATAGTTTCCAACAAAAAATGAATCATCTCATTTGGAGCTCTGTGGAGAAAGTTATGGGTAATACACTCAACCAAGGTCAGAGATGATAAGATGATGTCTTGAACGAGTTTTGGGCTAGTTTCTTTAGTTAGACTTGCATGTGACGTGATTTATTAAGATGCCGACAAGTGTACCGAATCGTATCAAGTAATATAAAGAGGTAAGACCAAGTATTGTATCCCAGAGGACTCACAGCACTAAACAATTGTGTAATTGCTTAACTAATTAAGACTTAAGAACAATTTTTTGGGTTTTGAATGCAAATGCAATAAAAATAAACATGAATGCAATTTGATCAATTGAGGCTAAACACTAGAATGAATGGATGAAGTTGATAATATGAGATGATAATGTTGTTGGGATTTAGATTTCACCTAATCACTCTCATGCATATATGAATTCTTCTTCTTCATTAATGTCAATGTCACTTTCTAAAGTACTTAGCACCCGATGTCTTGGCGAAAAAAGCTTATCCTTAATTACTAGTTTACAATGTCTTGTCTCCCTAATAATTAATTTTGCATTACAAACGGAAGCTTAAGACAACCAAAACTCATATCCCTATGTCCAGGCAATACTGCTTTTGGAAGAAATTCTCCAGATCTAGATTTCCCCGTATGTGTCCATATCACAAAAACCAATAATCATGACATGAATGAGTTAAACATAACAAGCATAGAGCAAATAATAATAACCCTAATAGTTAATGAAAGAAGCATATATAAATTGGAATCAATTCAAATACATGAGAGTTTAGATGTTACATCTTCTCCAACAATAAATAAGGTTTAGTTCTCCATTATCATGAAAAAACTAGATGAACAATGGAATGAAAAAGATAGAGAAACCCAAGAAAGTGAAGAGGAGAGCTCCCACATCCCCAAATTTGCCTCCAAGGGGCAAAAATGTGTTTCTGTGCTCAAGCCATCAAGAGATATCAATCCTAGGTCGTGCAAGTCCTTAAATAGATCTAAATTGGATCATGGGCCAACATTGCTGGCGCTCAGCGCCCTAAGTGGGGCGCCTAGGCGAAACTATGAGAAAATTGGCGCTCAGCACCCCTAAAAGGGCGCTCAAGCTTTGTGCGATACATAAAACTGGCGCTCAGCCCTGACTGGCTGGCGCTCAGGGCCCCTTTCTGGCACTCAGCTTCAGCTTGACTTTTCTGCACTGTGTCTTTTTCTCTTTTTCTGCATTTCAACTCCTTGGGACTTTAAATCCTCTTTTAAATCATTCCAATAACCTACAAAATCAAGGGAATTTAGTGATAAAATCATCAAGTATACCCTTTACTCACTTATTCACAAAATTATACTAAAAACATGAGTTCAAGCAAGCTTCTAAGTAAAAAAGGATTGATTTAATATCAAAATTGAATCACAGATAACGGTATTTTCAACCGTTTTTAGTTAGACTTGCATGGGACGTGATCCAACATTTTTTTAGGCTTAAGGTACTTGGATAAAGGCTCCCTTGCATGTGATTGGATGAAGGAAAGGTAACATGTGATTGGATGAAAAAAGGATAGAGGCTCTTATTCATCCCCTTGGCCAAATAAGCTTTTATGCTCTTTCTCAAGTACATGTACTCTAGCTCTCTCCTTCAACTATAAGAGGAGAGACACCTTTTTTCTAATTTTTAGAACTTGAATGAATATAGAGAAACTTTGCCAAATTTGTATGCCTCTCTTCTTGGTTCTCATTGGAGTTGTCTTCTATTCTAGACTTTTTCTTCCTTTTCCTTCAAGGTTGGCCCAACGTCCTTCAAGGACCTTCATCAAACCACAAACTTCAAGTCATTCTCATCTCTTCTACAATGCTTTCTTTATGTCATCTTGTCTCCCTAGAGCTTCATTAATAAGGTTGAAGGAGCATCTCCATCAACTAATATGTTTGATGTTATTTGCTTGCTGTTTACAATTTTGTACCTAAACTACTTTTGTTGGTTGTTGTAAACCTTTAAATACATTTTAAATATATTCAAAATAATCTAATTTAGCACTTAGAAGTGATCAAACAGTCGATGTCCAGAAGTCAAAGTTGATCCTTCACATGCAAGCAACATCTACCTCTGGAGGTCTTCAACAAATAAGCTTCTAAGTCTCTTTTTTTTTTCAACTATTATCTCTTGTCTTGAATGTTTTGTCTTGAGTCTTTATTGTCTTTACAACACTTGATTTGAGTCATATGTGATTTCTTTATAGGAGTTTTCTAGTACTCTCTTGAATTACATTTGTTAGAGTCAATTTCATCTTTGAATCTTGTATGCTAAATTGAGATGGATCACCCTAGGATTAAAATGTGTATGCCTTGCTTGTATGTTCTACAATAGTAGAAGTATTCATCAAACATAAAATTCATTTTGTTCAAACACACATACACACCTTTAAATGCTTGGTCGAGACTAATGTGCTGCATCATTTAGCCAATAATCCAAAATAAACACCAACCTATTTTTTCCTTGTTGTTTTAAGTCTGGCCGAGACACTCCTTTAGCCTTGTGTGTGTTTGACATCATCATTTGAGCTTCCACTATCATCAATTTACAAAATATATAGGTTTGAAGCATGCGAAATTATTTCCATTCATTTTAGATCTTTCTCTTCTTGCATATATAGAGTTATTGGTGTGATTGCCTCTTGCTTGTGTAAATTCAGTATTGTTGCACTTTTTAGCTGTCCATTTATCTTGATTGTTTCACGATTCTAATTTGTTGTCTCATTGTCTTTTGTTGTGCCTTCTTTAATTTTTTTCGCACCATTTTCTTGCTTTTTAAAGTTTTTTTCCATCATTGTCTAACAAGTTTTCATTGATTTCTGGCCTCTTGGTGTGTACGCCTCTTGAAGTGTATTCGTGATTAAGTGTGGGTTCATTATACATCTTTCATTTGCTTTTGCATTGATTTAAAAATTTGAAATTGTTCTTTTGAGAGCCCATTTTATCTCTAGAGAAGATTGTGTGTGAGAACTGTTAGTGTTTTTTTTTTACTTTCACGAACCTTTTGGCTTTGTAACTTGCTCGTTTTTGTCATGTAAACATGTCTATAGGTTCAAGGCAGTCTTCCTCCAAAGGTGATAGTAATATTAGTAGCACCACTAACAAATTTAACTTGGAGAAAGCCTTCAACCAAATGCAACACCAACTTGATTTTCTCAAGCATAGAATGGAGTATTAATTCAATTTGAAAGGAAAGCAAGATTTTGGACACCAAGAACATAACCATACTGCTCATGGTGATGGTCCTTCCAAGAAGCGCCAAGATGATAGAGTTGGTGGTGACCAATTACTTCATTTGCCAAAGCTCAACTTGCCTTCATTCCATGGAGAAGAAGATCCTTTTCTATTTTTATATTGGCTAGCTAAAGTAGAGCAAGTTTTTATTTGTATAGTGTAGATGTAACTTTGCTTGTAAAGTTAGCTTCCTTAGCATTAGAGGGATACGCCATGCAATGGTTAAATAGGATGACCTTAACCACCATGGGCTCACACACGAGCACTTGGGAACATTTCAAGGACATTTGTATTTAGCACTTCGTACCTCCTCCTAGTCAAACATCTATATCAACAAGCCAACACATCATATTGAGAATATCATACATCACAAATTTAACAACCATACAATAACATGTGTTGAACTTATATCAACAAAATAAATAAATAAAATATCATTTAGGTTCTACCAAAGATGTAACCATAAGATCACTTTAGCCCATCAAAGAGCTCTCACTAAGTGAGCAACACAAACCCTGCTAAACATATCAACTCTTAAAAGAAATATATTCAAATATCAATATAATTTTATTTGTAAACTCATTTTTTTATTAGGCCTTACAATGAGACTTGAGATAGATGTTTCTTTTTGTAAAATGTTGTTTGTAAAATGTTGTCCGTTTAGACAAATGTTATTCAATAATTCATTGGATGATTCAATTTGATAGACGTTTCCTATTATCAGACGCTACTTATAACACTTTGTCTATTAGACAATATAATCTAGAAAACATTATTGTAAGCTTGTTTTTGTCTAGAAAATATGTTCCAAAATATATTTCTCTTGGACGTTTTTCTTTTAAAATAATATTTCTTTCAAAGTGATATTTTGTTTAGTGTTGTTTGTTAAACTTCAAAACTTGGGTTGTTAGACGATCTAGTCTCTAGACAATATTGTTTTAACAATATCCCCTTTTTTTATGTTTAACAAATACACATGCTAAACAAAAGGATTTTGAAAAGATTTTAGGACATATGTATTAGAGCGTGTATATGTATCATAGTATGTGATTATAAAATTTTTCAGAGCTATCAAATTTTCTTAAAACTATCAAAGCATTTATATATCGGAGCTTGTTAACTTAAACAGTTTTAAACGAAGTATATCAAAGCTGAGTATATTAAACATATCATCGTGATGTATGATTCTTATCAAAGTGAAATGAATATCAAAACAATAGTATCAGAGTAGATATGTATCAGAGCTAACAAATATAAGCAACCAAATATAAGTAGATTTTTGGAATGCAACAGAGCAGAATGAGATATATCATAAATTTTTCTGTACTGAGTATCAGATTATAACATTCAAAACTATCAGATATCATGTCAACTTGAGAAAACGATTTACATTTCTTGCCAACCTGACCAGGCTAGGAACGTGACACATCTTTTGTGATTAAGCTATCTTACGGACTTGAGGACACAATACACGTGTCTTAAATGGGTTGAAAATGTGACACACAGTTTACCACGTAAAAAAAACTAATGACATTGGTCATAAAGAACTAAAAAATGAATGAAAACCAAAATCAGACGATAATTTAGAGATAGAAATATATATATTATCCAACATTTTTCAAGTAATCTTCATTATATTTATCTTTGGAGTTCGAATTTTTTTCCATTAAGAAACAATATATCACTACAAAAATTTAGATTTTTTCTGTGGGTTATTTTTTTCATTTCCAGCAGTTTTAACCCTCGAAAAATATGTTACTCGCGGTTAGGAAAACCGTTGGGAAAAGCTGCGTCGCTAAGTAATTTCCGGCGATTTTTTGAAAAACTGTCGGAATTAGCGGGGGTTTTGAAAAAACCGCCGAAATTAGCGGGGGTTTTGAGAAAACTGCCACAATTAACGGGAATTTTGAGAAAACCACTGGAATTAGCGGGAGTTTTGAGAAAACAGCTAGAATTAGCGGGGGTTTTGCTGAAACTACTGGAACAAGTGGGGGTTTTATTTGGAACCGCCAGAACTAACCGGGGTTTAATAAAACTGCCGGTATTTTCTGTTTTATCTAGTTGAGGTTTTGAAAACCGTCGATAATAGTAATAATTTAATTTTTTTTATTATCCAAATTATTTAATTAATGTGATTAACCTGAAATATGTTTAATATTAAAGAAACCAAAAGTAATTATTATTATTTAAAATAAATTGTAAAATTAAAAATACAATTAATTTATCAACTTAAGAAATAACACATGTTCGGTCCTAAAAATTAAAAATAAACATGTTCTTTTACATAACAAATCAAAAAGTACTATGAATAACAATTATCATTCTTGTTGTTCTTCATTTTCTTCATCATTTGACACGTTTTCTTGTTCAAATACCTACAGTATAAATTAAGAATATAAATAAAGAACTATTCCTAAACCTAAAGCAGAAAAGCACAACAGAGTAAAAATTAAAGGAACAAACAAGATATAAATTGGAATAAACAAGATATAAATCTTGCAAGAAAATTAAAAGAAAATAGTAACAATAATTCTATAATCGGAAAGACCAAAAAACAAATATAAAAATTGAAACTGAAATCAAAAGAAAAAGAACATTTCCCATATATTACTGTGAAAACAAGGCAATAAATTCCCATCTATATTAGTATTAGAATCTTTAAAATAAATTCAATTTATCAAGCTTTTCTTCAATCATTTATTCCTTAAAGCATCAACGTGTTTCTCTTCGTAAGTATTGTAGATAAAGTAAATGTCTTAGAACCTATAAAACATCTAACTATATTAGTTTTTAATACTTTCAATAAAAAAAAATGTTATTACTGAAAATATATTATATTATTTGGTAAAATATATTTTTATAAAAAAAATATATAAGAATAGTTTTTCTGGTAAAAAAACACTCTTTTAATAAGATTATTATATTATTAAAAAATGAATCAGACAAAATCTATTTAAATAAGAATTTTGATATCTTTCCATAACAGAAACAAGTTTGACAACTTACAACTACAACAGGTATGCAGACAACTTTGCTTTCATCTTTGAACCACACAAATTGAGCTGGAGACATCAAGAACAATAATCAGTAAGATGAAACAATAAATAAAAGGAAATTGGCAACAAATCAAGCTCAAGCTGTGCCCTAGAAAAATGAAGTTTTAGACATCCCTATAATGGTTTTTTATGATGTTCAGAATCTCAAAGGGAAAAAGGGTCCTTAAGAAGTTTGTTAGATTACAATTGAAAGTATGGCACATCTTGATCTCTATATCTGTAATGAAAGGAGACATTGCATAACTTTAGTGGAGCCATGGAAAGAAAGATAGTCTTTAACAAAGCAAGTATATTTGCTCTTTTTTTTTAACAAAGAAAAACATTGACAGAAATAATATGGTTAGGGAAAAACACATTGTACTTCTTTATTTGCAAAACAAAAGGGAAGGAGAGAAAAGAGAGATTGGTAAAAGGTGGATAGAGTTAGATATGCATAAACTAGAACTAGGATGCCAATCATTAGCAAGGAATAAACATTTTTCTCCACCTAATGGAAGCACCAACGATGCTTCACATGCTGCATGGGAAAGTAAAGTGAATCGAAATTGTAAAACCAAATGACAAAGAAGTTTATCATTATTCTTGAATGTATAATGTTAATCTAGTATCAAATCTAAAATTAACAAGAATATACCTGATTATCTCCAAAAGTCACAAAAACAATGTTGTGGGACACTCCAGTAAAAGGTTTTTCATCTCTTTCAAAAACTCTTCAAAAGACCCAAAAATGACATCCTCTAAATGAAACTAGAGGGATGCAACACTATTCTTCAATTGTCATCGTAACATAACATTGATACACCATATTCTCAATCCTATGAAAAAGTAGAGGAGTTTAACTAACTTAATGGAATTAGAACAAGTCAGAGAGATTATCACATGCATGAAAATGAAAATGAGTAAAAAAAACTTTTTTAATATGGGAATGAAAAAGTGATGAAGGAAATGTATCAAACCAGTCTCAGAAATCAAGCGGAAGCCAACAAGATAGCCAAAATCGTGAATGAAAAAAAAATCATCAATCTCTATGTCCCTCCAATATATGAGTGCCTAATCCAGCACCTTTCCATACCTTAAAATATAATTTAATCATATAATGGTGGAAGCCAATAAATGGAGAAAGTGATAAATAATATGATATGCCAATAATTCTAAAAGAACAAACCTCGTTACAACTTGTATACCTCCTTAAACCATCATAACATCATGTGAAAAGCATGCAAACACAGTAACACTCAATTTTAAATTCTTAGTGAAGGAGATACAAGTAAAAAACCATTCAACTTAGTAAACTAGAATCAGAATTTTTATATCAGTCAAAATTACACAAACACGAGGTAAACAAACAAAAGTATTCTACAGAACCTATTCACAATGTTAGGTTGTTTCCCCTTAATACTCCTAATGTCACCATCAACCACAATGCAAAACCTCAAAAAGGGAACTCATGAGTTAAAAAAATGGCTTTAAAATAACAGTCATTAACTCAATGACCAAAACATGAAAAAACCTACTTAAAATAGGATTTGGTTATGTTAGGGCCTGGCGGGTTTACGAGAGAAGAAGATATAGGAGGGGGAGAGAAGGGGACCGGACGGTAGAGGACAGTGGCCGAATAGTTGAAAACGAGGACGCGCGTCCTGAGCGAGGGGAGCTGCCCGAGCGAGGACCGAGGACGAGCGTCCTGAGCGAGCAGAGCAAGGACGAGCGTCCTGAGCAAGTAGAAGTAACAGGAAGGGCGGACGAGCGTCCTGAGCGAGGACCGAGGACGAGCGTCCTGAGCGAGTGGAAGCAGCAAGGGCGGAACGAGCGGAACGAGGACGAGCGTCCTAAACAAGCGGAAGCACCAACGAGCGTCTAACTGACAATAGTAGGATAAGCGGGAAACTCGTGGGACGCTCCTCAGGATATTATAGTAGTAAATATAGTAAATAAGGATAGAAATATTCTTACCAGATAATTATAATAAATAGGCATAATTACTATTATTCTATACCTTTTTGAGAAGGCGTAATTAGTATTAATAAAGGAGGAACCTAGGGTTTACGGCACGTTTTGATTAAGGAGTTTGTAAGAGAGGTTAGGCTCTCAAGTAACTGACGGAGACCCTGCTCCCAGTTATTGGTTGTGTTACTGTGATACCCATATTTACAGTTAATAAAGAGTTTTATTCAGTATTTTCCCATTGTTAACTGTTTTGGGGAATTGAAAGGGTGTGAGCGGCAAGTTACCATACTCAGGTACGTAACAGGTTATGTCTTCTAGTTACTGCCAATGCAAAAATAATGGCATATTACAGTTGAAGGAAATAACCTTAACAAAACTACAAATGCATGAATACTATTGAAGGAAACAAAATTCCACTAAGATAATCAGCAAATAGCATATAGAGGAAAGTAAAGTTGTACAGAACCTTGATTTTTTCCAAAATATTGTACAACCATCAATTAGATTACCTGTACGCATGTATAAGAAGAAAAAATGTTATTAGACTTTATAATGCAGCAGAACTATTTATTTAACACGAAACGAGCTCCCATGATATTGTTCTCACTCAACAATACCCTTTAGGAGAATCAGAAATGGTTTCCAAAAAAACAATGGTTGTGCCGAAAGCTTTCGGTACATTATTGGCAATTCAATGGACTAAAATAACACATTGGTTGATGAAAGGAAAGAGAGGGAGGTGAAAATACCTTTAACTTTCTTTTCAATCCGGGCCTCACCAACCATTTCAGTAGCCACACCAACACCAATCCAAGAAAACCACAAATCAATTACTAAAAGATCAAGAGTAAAACCCTAAATTCTTTCCCGTTTTTGTAAATAATGAAACCCTAAATCTATTCTCGTCCTCCATCATTCTACTGCAAAATAAAAAAAAAAGGAAAGATGAGAATTACCTGCAAGTTGAGATGTAGGTTTGTAGGTTGTACGAGGAAGACAATGAATGACTCGCGATTCAGTGGTGGCGAGATGATCTTGCTGCGATTTCTTGCAGGTTTTGCAATGGCTAGGTTTGGTGCTAATGGTAGTTGCGAATCTTAGAGCTACAATGAGTGGCTAAGACTTTGGTGGAACGAACCTCGGAGGTGGCTCGTGGTGGTGCCTGCGTGAATAGGTTTTCCTATTGGTTGCAATGAAGAAGGTGGTAGGTGGTTGCTGATTCGTCACGGCGGCATGAGACTAATGGTGAGATCTATGATGGAGAAGAAGAAGCGGTGTCGCCGTTGGTGGGAGGAAGAGAAATTGATGGTTTGCTTACTTGTTGTTCAAATGCAGGTTAATGAAGATGGATGTGTGAACAACTTCGATTTGGAGAGACAAGAAGGAAAGAAAGAGAAATATTACTGCGATTTCAAAGAGACAAGAAGTGGGAATTAAAAAGTTTTAGAATATTTATGTGTGCTATAAAAACTCATAACTTAGTTGCGGTCTTCACTAACCACCAGAAATTTAGGGGGTTTTTTCATAAAACCGCTGGAAATTTAAGGGTTTTAAAAACACCGAAAATAAACCCTGACTATATTGTATTATTTTTGTAGAGTATGAGCTCTTGAAGGATTGAATTGAAGTCAACACTAGTAGAGGTTTTAGAAGAGAATTACAAGAAGTAGTGGAGGTTTGATGAAGACTGGTTGTGTGGCAAACACACCAAGATTAATTATGTGAAAGAAAGATTCGTATTAATTGAGGTTTAGAGGTTCTGATTTGTTTCGAGAATGATTGCTAGACCAAATCTACACTATTGATCACTAGGACATTTTAACATAGAGGTAAGATTTTCATGTTCGTAAGGTTGTGGGGAGTAGTATCTTTGACAAAATAGGTTGTTCCTTCTATCTGGTAAGTCTAATTTTCGAGGACAAAAATTCTTGTTGTTGGGGAGAATGTAAGAACTGAGAACTTTAAAGATTTTGGAGTGGACAGGTGTGTGGGAATAATGGGACCGAATGATTTATATTAAAATAATATTACTATATAAAGGAAAATTTCAAATGTTCGTCCCATTTTCTAATACAACCATTTCTCTCTAAATCTTCTTCTTTTTTCTTTTCTCCTCCTTCTCTCTAAAAATCTCTCATCTTACTTCATCTGATTTTCAATCAGACCGAGCTTAAGTAATCTTGGAATCAAAAACATCATTTTCCACCGATCAAAGTCTTGTTTAGAGCTGGTAAGTCTCGATTTCTTGATCTCTTGTGAGATTCCGAAACTTTTTTACACATGCAAGCCAAGTTTCTGGTTGCATGTGTTCAACAGCTTCTTCTTCCCATTTCTGATCACATTTTTGGTCTTTTTGGTGGTCTATCCTCATCAATCAGTAAGCTATAGGTGTTCTTGGGATTTTCTGGAAGTGTGAGCAAATTTATGGAAGGGTAGAAGATTGCGTTTCGTTAAGAGGTAAGGGAAGCTAGTTAAATTAAATTGTGATTTTCTATGTATGAAATTACTGTTTGGATGGTTGCATGTGTGTAACTTGAATGTTTAATTGAATTGTGTTGAATCTGTGAATGTTGGAACCTATGAACTAGTTGGAGTTTCTCTGCATAAGTTTTGATATGTTATAATCTTAAGAAAGTGGGTATGCGAATATGATAGTTTGGGGTTGGGAGTGAAATCCGGTATGGGACTCTTTGGGATGATTTAGAACGATTTTAGGTACCTTTGGATAGGCTTAAAATGGTATATGAATCATGTTTGGAGGATTAGAAGTTGGGAAGTGGTAGGAATTGGTGAAGATAGTGGTTGATCATGATTCTGTAGCTATTCTGCATAATTATGCAAATAGCCGAGTGTCATTCATTGACCATTTGGCTTTCTTCTTGTGTTCGGTTTTAACTGAATTCTAGTTCTATAGAGCTTTTCAGCTAATGACCGATTGGTCTTGTACTAGTATTCTGTTTTAGTCATAGCGATCGGTCTTAGTGAGGTGTGTGGTCTCTTAGTAGTGATCAGTCATAGTGAGGTGTGTGGTCTCTTAGTAGCGATCGATCTTAGTGGGTTGTGTGGTCTCTTAGTAGCGATCGGTCTTAGTGGAGTGTGTGGTCTCTTAATAACGATCGGTCTCCAACATTCACAGGGTGTTCGGTATTGTTCATATATGTTTGGTGATTTCTCTAAGGCCCATATTTATATTTATTCCAGTGTGCTATTTTAATTAATTGTTCCAATTGCTTTGATGGCTGATGTATGCATTATCAGAATGGTGTCAAATTGAAAGTATGGTAATATGGATGTGAAAGAGAATTCCAAGGAGGAATGTCTCAGTAAATTGTTATCAAGGTTGTGGTAAAGTATGAATATGGACAGCGAAATCCATGGCATTCATCCTGAAATTCTAATGATTATCAATTCTCATGTAGAGATGGGTAATGCATTGTGTGAGAATGTTAGGAGGTCCTAGCCTATAGGGTCTTAGGTGAGTTATCACGGATTAACCTTGGGTGACAGCTGATGGTTTTCTAGTTACTATATCACCCAGGTGCACGAACGACCTCAAGCTACATATTCATACAATCCGGATGGTCAAGTCAAGTGTTCGGTCATTGCCTGTAGTGTATGGTCGGTCATTGTATACTTGAAATGATTGGTTGACACATGCTTAGGTATTTGTTTAATTTGCATGATTAGTATAATCAATTAAATTACTTTAGTTTACCCTTGCTTTTCTGTGGCCTGTCTTTGTATGTTGTTTCTCTTTTGCGATGATCACCTTAATGGTATGAGCTAAGAAATACAGTCTTTCAATTGGAGCAGCTAAAGGGGGGAAAGTGAAACTGATAGTATAGGTAGTTATGTTTGTTCTTCAGGTGAAATTTTTATTCCCCAAATCTGTAGTTTTGTTTTATCATGCATGTAATGTTTCATTTTAGTAAGTTTTATATTATTAAATTTGGAAAGTTACAAAATTAAAGTAAAATATATTTTTATAAAATTTAATCTATATATATTTACATTTTTTAAAAACAGTAAGCTAACGAGAAATCACAAGGATTAAAAATTAAAATAAGTAAAAAGAAAATTAGAGCTAATATTCTTTAAATATAAAATATACGAAAATTGAAAAAAAGCTACTGACTATAGTATTATAAATTATTGACTCACCATCCATAACATATATTGATATAGTAAATGTAATAATCTAACGATGGGAAAAATATCAATAAATTACTATTATGTATTTTTAAAAATAATTAGTTTTAATTATGAGTGTTTTAATTTAAAAATAATTAGTTTTAATTTTGAGACCGTGAAACTAATGCGTACAATACTGGTTGAATTGAATGGTCAAAATGTTGAACTGTTTGAGGATGATGATAAGCTTTAGTGTGTGGTGGTCATTACTCAACAACCCTCCTGTCCACTAAATTTCAAACGCGTACTCAAATCAAACTGTGTCAAGCTTTCTTTTTCTTAATCAAATTACCATCTTCGACACTATTTTTTTCATAATCATAAATAAAACGAGTTTTTATCTTCATTCATAATTACTGTTTATTTTCTCACATCGTAATTCGTTGTCATCCATTTTTATTTTTTCTAAAACTTTATTTGTTATGAGTTTTTGATGTGTATGTTAGGGTTTCGTGAAGCATTAAATAGGGAATTAAATGGTGTCGTAATTGTTGATAATAACAAGACTAATATTAGGAGATTCAGCACATGCGCAAATATCAGGTCCAGGTTCAGCAAATGCGTGGAAAGTGAAGGGACATCAGGGAAGAAATAAATAGAGAGGGGGAGTCCTGTCCTCTTTACGATCTATCTTTTCCCCAATCCAATCTCTATATCTCTCCCCCGTTCGTTTCCGCCCATTATCATGGCTGAAAACGCGGTGGCCACCAGGAAGCGTTGCGGCACCAATGATATAGTTTCGGACGGCGATGTGAAGAGGAAGAACGCGGCACGCGACATGGACCCTGCCGCCGCATTGGCCCTCACGCGTCACGAGTTCGGGGAGCACGGCGGCGTCAACATGTCCATCGAGGCCTCCGCCACGTTCACGGTCATGGAGCCCGAGACCCTCCGCCGAATGTTCGCCGGTGAGCTGGGCCCCGACCGTGACTTCTTCATCTACAGCCGCCATTTCAACCCGACGGTGCTGAACCTGGGCCGCCAGATGGCGGCCATGGAAGGCACCGAGGCGGCCTATTGCACCGCCAGCGGCATGTCCGCTATCTCTTCGGTGCTCTTACAGTTGTGCAGCTCCGGCGGACACGTGGTGGCGTCCAACACGCTCTACGGCGGGACCCACGCCCTGCTCTCGCATTTCTTTCCCAGGACATCCAACATCAACACGACCTTCGTGGACATAGACGATTTGGAGAGCGTGGAGAGCGCCATCGTGGAAGGGAAGACGAAGGTACTGTACTTCGAGTCCGTGGCCAATCCCAGCCTGAAGGTGGCCAACATTCCGGAACTGTGCCGCGTGGGACACGCGAAAGGCCTGACCGTGGTGGTGGACAACACCTTCGCTCCCATGGTCATCTCTCCCGCCCGTCTCGGTGCTGACGTGGTGGTTCACAGCATCTCGAAGTTCATCAGCGGCGGTGCTGACATTATTGCAGGTCCCTTTCCTCCTAAGCATATTTGTTGCCGTGATTTGAAATATAAATATATATGCATGCATGCAAGCGTGCATGCAGGGTTTGGTATGCTGATAATGAAATGTTTGGATTGGCAGGGGCTGTGTGCGGGCCAGCGAGTCTGGTGAATTCGATGATGGACCTTCACCAGGGGGCTCTGATGCTGCTGGGTCCGACGATGAATGCGAAGGTGGCGTTCGAGCTGTCAGAGAGAATTCCTCACCTGGGCCTTCGGATGAAGGAACACAGCCACCGAGCGTTAGTGTTCGCGACGAGGCTGAAGAAACTGGGAGTGAAGGTGATCTACCCAGGGCTGGAAGAGCACCCACAGCATCAGCTCCTGAAATCAATGGCGAACATGGAGTACGGGTACGGGGGGCTTCTTTGCATCGACATGGAAACGGTGGATAGGGCTAACAAGTTGATGAGTCTGTTGCAAAACGATGTTCAGTTTGGGTTCATGGCGGTGAGCTTGGGGTATTACGAGACTCTGATGTCCTGCTCTGGAAGCAGCACCAGCAGTGAGATGACTGCGGAGGAGCAGAGGACTGCCGGCATCTCCCCAGGTCTCATCAGGATGTCTATTGGATACATTGGCACTTTGGAGCAGAAATGGACTCAGATGGAAAAGGCACTCACTAGATTCAACGACACCCACCCCATCCCGTAGTTCTTTCTCTTCTCTTCTTCTTCTTCTTCTTATGCTCCAACTCTATGGAATCTTTTATTTTTATTCAATAAAACTATATTTATGTTGCATCAACCATTCTTAACTGCATTCAAACCATCCTCTTCTTCCTTCTCTACTAGGATGAAGGACGTGTAACATTATTTAATTTACTTGTTAATTAAATTTAATAATAAATAATATTAATTACTAGGACATTCGTTCAAAATAATGATAGAAAGTTATTTTTAAAAAAGGTATGATTAGTTGAGATTAGTATGTAAAAGCTGTCTACTTTTATAGGATCGCGATATTCTAACAACGCCAATTTGACAAAGATTTGACAACGTCACGTGTCAAGTTTTAATTGGTTGAATTTGAATGTTTTTTTAATTTAAAATCTGATTTGGAATGGGTTGAAGTTTGGATTCCGAAACTGCCCTCTTCGTTTTCGAACTCTATCTTCTCTCCTTATCACTGTCTTCTCTCTCCATTTTAGGGATTTGAATTTCATTTCAACTTCTATCTTCATAGCAGTGTTCTCCCTCCTCCATTTTTGCAGTTGTTTGTTCGTCATCATTGAAAGACCAAGTTAAGGTGTTTCTGGGTTGAGAGGTGAGTTCCTGCACCATTGACAAAGAACTGATATTGTTGTAATCGATTACAGGGAGCTGGTAATCGCTTACCAGTAGAAAAATCTCCTTTTATACCGAAAGTTGAAGAGTGCTACCCAGACGTGGCTTAAGCACTCCCCGGGAATATTTTGGATTCGTCATGACTGTCTTTTGAAGGTTTTATGGATGGATCATTAATGGAACACTTCAAGTTGGAATACTTCAATATTAAACAAATATAAACGAAATAATGAAGGGTATTGAGTAATGAAAAATTATAACAATATTAAAAAGCACATACATTAATAAAAAAACGTAATGACATTTCACGAAACAACAAGTTTTGAAATGAAAAGATACATAACAGTATACAATGAAATGTAATCTAAGAAGATGGTTGTCGATCAAATTGATTGCAGAAGTTAATAACTTCTTCCTCTACGAGTTGTGCAAAAATTGTCATGAACTTGAACTACCTTGGTTCAAACACTTATAAGTGGTTTTCTCCAATTGAGGTGAGGTGCATAACCCATGCTGTCAACTTTGACCTTTGCTGACTATTTTAATCATAACCTTTTACACAGACCTCCAAATGATGTGATTCTTTTTTTATTAGAAAGTAGACTCAAATATCTTTCCAATGACTACTAATTTATAATTTTTGGACACCTGAGTAGTTGCAGTTAATTCCTTAAAGTTAACGTTTTATATATTTCTACCACCTCTGACCTTCGCTGGTTGTTTTGCTCATAACTTTCTCCACCGAACTCCAAATGCGTTGATTCTTGTTTTGTTGGAAAGCGCTTTGAGTCTGTATTCCAACAAAACAAGAATCAAGTCATTTGGAGTTCGGTGGAGAAAGTTAAAAACAAAACAAGTAGCAAAGTTCAGAAAAACAGAGTTGGGGAGCAGTGTTTATCTAGATGGGGAGTACAGTTGAAGTTTTTGTACACATTACCCTTTTTCCTCTGGTAATCGATTACAAGACCCCTGTAATCGATTACTAGAGGAAAAAGGGTAATTTGTACAGAAACTTCAACTGTACTCCCCAGCTAGATGAACATTGCTCCCTATTCTTTATTTTTGTTGAATTTTTCCTTTTTTGAGATGGGTGAGTGAGTTCAATGTTATTCGGTGAGCTCTCTGCACCAATAATGAGGTTAGATCATTGATTTCTTCAAAATAAAAATGTCCATTTAGGTGGTTTTCTCCAATTGAGGTGAGGTGCATAACCCATGCTGTCAACTTTGACCTTTGCTGACTATTTTAATCATAACTTTTTCCACATACCTCCAAATGATGTGATTCTTTTTTTATTAGAAAGTAGACTCAAATATTTTTCCAATGACTACTAATTTATAATTTTTGGACACCTTAGTAGGTTCAGTTAATTCCTTAAAGTTAACATTTTATATATTTCTACCACCCTGACTTTTGCTGGTTGTTTTCCTCAAAAATTTCTCCACCGAACTCCAAATGAGTTGATTCTTGTTTTGTTGGAAAGATCTTTGAGTCTAGATTCCAACAAAACAAGAATCAAGTCATTTGGAGTTCGGTGGAGAAATTTAAGAACAAAATAAGTAGCAAAAGTCAGAAAAACAGAGTTGGGGAGCAATGTTCATCTAGCTCGGGAGTACAGTTGAAGTTTCTGTACAAATTACCCTCTTTCCTCTACTAATCGATTACAAGACCCCTGTAATCGATTACCAAAAGAAAATGGGTATTTTGTACAAAAACTTCAACTGTACTCCCTAGCTAGATGAACACTACTCCCCATTCTCTATTTTTGTTGAATTTTTCATTTTTTGAGATGGGTGAGTATGTTAAACGTTATTGGGTGTGCTCCCTGCACCAATAATGAGGTTAAGTCATTGATTTCTTCAAAAAAAATGTACATTTAGGTGGTTTTCTCCAACTGAGGTGAGGTGCATGATCATTGTTTGTTCGTCATCATTGACACAGGACTGATGTTGTTGTAATTGATTACAGGGAGCTGGTAATCGATTACCAGTGGAAAAATCCCCTTTTGTACCAAAACTTGAGGAGTGCTACCCAGACATGGCCGAAGCACTCCCCAACAGTCCTGACGACTGTGTTTTCAAGGTTTTGTGGATTAATCCCCCCTGTTGGTGACGGTTTAAGGCGTTCACAACAAGCAATTTCAACTTTGGTGAGTCCTATGTAGATGGAAGACCCACGAAGGGTGTTTATAGGTTGAGAGGTAAGGTTCTGGAGAAATGGCGAAGGAACAACGGTGCCAGCGGAAAAATGAGAGCTTTGGAGAAATGGCGCACAGAAATCACTTCAATGGCGTAGAGAGAGAGAGAGACGACTTCCTCCAAAGACACTGGTGGACCCAAGCGACGGACGAACAACGGTGGACAGAGACACCACTTTAAGGACGGAGAGAGTTTCAAAGGAAGGAACTTTAATGACGGAGATAGAGTTTTGAAGGATCTTTCGGTGAAGGGGAGAGAAAGTTTCAAAAAGGGGGAGAGAGAGTTTCAAAAAGGGGGAAAGAGAGTAGGGTTTCTGAAAAGCGCCAAAAAGTTTCTGAAAATTATTCCAAAAATGTCCTCCAAATCAAAATGAATCTTTAAACAAAAATTAATAAAAACAACCAATGACAGTGAGACACGTGTTGTTGTCAAATTGTTGTCAAAAATCTGTTGTTGAAGAAACGTTTTCCACTTTTATATTCGCTCTCTAAAATGATTTCTACTCATAAAAATGGAGATTTTGATTAATAGATTACGAGTTAAGTAGTATCTATTATATATAATTATTTTATCTTTTGAAAATAATTGATTTACAATGTAGTACCTCATTACAAATCTATTTTGGAAACTTTCGTTTAACTTTTCACTCGTACAGTAAGAGGAAACGACACAGGTTATTTTTGTTCATAGGCAGCGGTTCTTGAACTAGAGACATATTCAGGCAAGCGATTCTAATTTCAATTCCAGATTCTAATTTCAAACTCCCAAACTTAAAAAAATCAAGATTGCAAAGAAAGAAGCCCAAAAATGAATTTTAAATGAAATCCCTATCTCACACCCTTCTTCTAGATTCCCTACACTCCTTCCTTTCTCACGCCCTTCTTTCAATCCTCTGTCCACCGTCCTCCGTCGTTCCACTTCTTCCGCTAGACGAGTGACCAGAATGGCTATGAAAAACATTAAAGATGAACAAGACCCGCGCTTGGAGAGAATCTCCTCTGTAATCCGAGTTATACCTGATTTTCCTAAGGCAGGAATTTTGTTTCAAGACATAACCACGTTGTTTCACAAACTCAGATAACAAAACTGGAACCCCAAAATTAGATGAATAGCTGAAACCCTAAGTCGCAAAAACAAGAACATAAACCCCAAATCTGAAAATGAAAAACCTAATTCTCCAATTCTCAATTTCAGAAACCCTAAAATGCCAAATCGAAAAACGATTCACTCTGTTACCGCCTTCCTCGCAACGCACCACCGTCGCCTTCGTCCGTCATCGCATCCCCATTCGCACCCAACACGCGTTCTTATACGAAACAGGAAACCCCTAAAACTCAAACGAAAACAGAGAAAGAAGGAGGAGAAGGAAACTTGCGTCGCGAATCAGAATGACCAACGTCCTCGCGTAGTCGTCTCCATCAAAGAAGTCGGAGTTAGAACCTTCGCGGAAGCGCTGCCGCTATCAGACGCGACCTCGCCGCGTCTCTCAACGTATTCGTTGGCCACTCACCTCTATCACAACACTCTCGCTGCTCATCCGCGTTCAAGGGAAGAAGAGAAAGGGAAGAACCTTCAGCCTATACTGCCTCGCTACTCGTGCGCATTCAAGGGAAAGAGGAGGATCTAGGCTTGCTCCGAAAGGAAAAAAAAGTTGAACCCTTAAGCCCACTTGGAATCAGAAAGAGAAGAGGATCTGAGCTTGCTCTTAACAGCCTATACTACCTCGGTTCAAAATATAATCGAGGTAATATAACCATACTGTTTCGGTTTTTCAGCTTAACTGATGCCTATTATATCAGAAAATAATAAAAAAAGAAAAGTATAATGGCAATTTTGAAAATATATTGAACCTATATGCCTCGGTTCTGATTGAAACCGAGGCAGTATGTGTTTTTCAAAAAGTTTCTCAGTTTGTCAGCTGATTTGCAGAGGAGCAGAAGGTACAATGACAAAACTTTATGCTTCGGTTTCTGGCTTAACCAAGGTAGTAGACATCTTGCGCTTCGGTTTCTTTTAAATCGAGGCATATAACTTTCCTAAAACTACAAACTGCCACCGTGCTTTTATACTCTTCGATTTTAGTATATATATAGCGCATTAAAAAAATGTTTTTTTACTAGTGTTTCTATATATATATATATATATATATATATATATATATATATATATATATATATATATATATATATATATTACTCCATCTAAAACATATGTACCCTCTCTTTAAATCAATATTTTAATAACGAAATTTCCTTGATAAAATAAGATAACGTAAAACTTTACATAGCTATTTTTATGATACTTAAATAGTTTCAGTTGTAACAATTAAATAATGATTTAAATAGGTTGTAACATATACATCTTAAATGAAAATAAAATAAACTTTTTACATCGTTAAAGGGAAAAAAAATATTGACATGCATGTACTTTGATATAAAGAGTTTTACATACAAATAATAACAAAAGGTCCGCCTAAGTAGTTATGGATTACATTTCACCTATTTCACCCACACTGACAAAAATACACAAATAAATAGACTTTTTTAGGTGTGTAGATTAATTGTTCTTAAATATTTTTTTGTATGGCGTAAGTTTCTCAAATAGGAATTTAAGAGATTTTCCAAGATCAAAAACTAGCAAGATAAATCCTTAAAATAATAACTTAGATTTTAAGAAGAAAGAAAGGAAAAAGAATAAGAGAAAGAAAAGATAATGTGTTATGAGAGGAACATTTGACACCTATTTATAGATTCGGAGAAAACATGTGGTGCACAACCACAACCTAAAGCAGACTAAAATTTTCCTTTACTTGTGGAGGAGAAATCTGCAACAAGCTAATAACAATGCTCTTTATCTTCTTCATGAATATTTAAATAGCTTTTCCAATACAACAACAAACTTTTTTTCTATAACAATAGCCACATATTGCAAAACTTAATACATAATGTATGTTAACACAAGATCATTTAGAGAGACTACACAATTTAGCATCCTAAGTTTTGAAGATTAACAATAAGCATTAAACAAAATATATTTTCAAAAAGAAAAGTGCCTAATTGACGTATAACGCTTAAATGTTTGTTCAAATCAAATGAAAATCTAAGTTATACAAGAAGCTATGCAAATTGTAACACCCTTAGTGGAATGCCACACGTAAAAAAATAAACAATCTTACTCGACGCAAAATATGTAAATTTGTTCTCATAAATTTTTTTTATAAAGTAACACCGCGGAAGCAAAAACCACAATTGTATCAGATATCCATGCACGGAAAAAATAAAACCTTACATATCCTTTAAAAAACACCAAGTAAAAAAAATGTACAAATTAAACTTAAACAACATCCCAAAGTAATAATTTTCCTATCTCTCGCGAAGCTATTCCACATTAACTTCACTTGCAACGCCATCTACTCCCTTACAAGTATGATCATAGCAGGTGGAACCACAACCATAACAGGTAAGGGTGAGTAACCAAAAATATTATCATAGCACAATAATGCAATATCATACCATTAATCACAGACCATAGAAAGTCATCACATCATATCACATCGCAATAACAAGATCATAATCCAGATCATACACAATTTGTGTCATTTCCTTTAACATTGTCGAACAAACATTCTTCGCAAAGCAGAGTGATTCGAGTCATCCCCCCATTGCGACTTCAGACCTATCTCTCCCACTCCTCAAGGACTAATGAGTAAAAATAGATATGCATCAGCCACTATACTCAAAGTGAGCCGAAGCCATGGACAAGATATCCAACCCTTTCTTTCCTTGCACAAGAGCAAGGGTGACAGTCAAATATATGTCTTCACGTGAGACCCAAACTCCTTAATGTATCACAATACGAAAAGCTCACACATCCGACAAAATTATAAGGAAATAACATGGTTTATGCTCACACCACAAATCCATACATATTACTTAATAACATGCATTAACTAGCCAAAACATAGGCCAAACAAATAACAAATAATCTCATACCAATAGAGTTACTATAGAAACAGGTAGCAGTTATAGGTTTACTCAAATCAATAAATTTTTTCTAGTTAACTCTTTCACTTTTAGCTTTATATCCTATTCCCTACCTATTGATTGCTTTCCCTTGTGATCTTATTATAACTTCTAAATTTCATCTACCAAGAGTAAATTTAGCCAGTGTATTGTTAAGATGTCGGTAAGTGTACCGAATCGTATCAAGTAATATAAAATGGTAAGACCAAGTATCGTATCCCAAAGGACTCACGACACTAAACAGTTGTGTAATTACTTAACTAATTAAGACTTAAGAACAATGTTGGGGGTTTTGAATGCAAATGCAATAAAAATAAACATGAATACAATTTGATCAATTGAAGTTAAACACTAGAATGAATGGATGAAGTTGATAATATGAGATGATAATGTTGTTAGGGTTTAGATTTCACCTAATCACTCTCATGCATATATGAATTATTCTTCTTCATTAAATTGTTAACATCACTCTCTAAATTACTTAAAATCTGATCCATCGGTGAAGAAAGCCTATCCTTAATTACTAGATCACAATCCCTTGCATCCCTAATAATTAATTCTGCATTACGATTAGGAGCTTAAGATAACCAATCCTTCTATCCCCATCCCTGGGCAATATTGCTCTTGGGAGAAATTCTCCAAATCGTGATTCGTAAGATATCTCCCGATACTCAGACAAATCATAAAATATAAGAATTTAACAAAGGAGAAAATCCCTAACAATTAATTAAAGAAGCATATAATAATTCAAAACAAATTTAAATACATGAGAGTTTAAGGTTACATCTTCCCCAACAACAAATAAGATTATTTCTCCATCGTCATGGAGAAACCAAATGAACAATGGAATTGAAGAGATAGAAAAACCCTAGAATTGAAAAGAAGAGCTCTCACATCCCCAAATTTGCCTCCAATGGGCGAAAAGTGTGTTTCTATGCTCAAGCCATCAAGAGATATCATCCCTAGGACATCCAAGTCCTTAAATAGATCAAAATAATCACATAAAACGGGTCCAAGCCCAGCACGCTGGCGCTTAGCGCCCTCATTTGGGGCACCCGGGTGAAACTATGAGAAAACTGGCGCTTAGCGCCCTTGGAAGGGCACCAATCAGTGCGCGGGAAAAAACTGGCGCTCAGCCCCCCTTTTTGGCTCTCAGCCCTGGTAATATAATTCCAAAACTCACTTTTTTTGTTGTTTTGCTTGCTTTTATGGTTGATTCAGCTTTATACATTGTTGGATATTCTTCTAGGCACATTATTAGCTACAAAATAAAGGGACTTTAGTGATAAAATCATAAAGTATAACCTTTATTCACTTATTCATAAAACTAAACTAAAAACATGATTTCAAGCAAGCTTCTAAGTCAAAAAGGGTTAATTTACTATCAAAATTAAATCACAGATAATAGTATTTTCAATCGTTATCACAACCCTAAACTTGAAACCTTGCTTGTCCTCAAGCAAAATGTAGCTTGGCTTAAACAAAATAATCATACTACAATGGTCTAGCACACCAAAAAGCATTTTCCTCTAGGACAAGTAAATCACTCATGTTTGTTCATCATAAAAAGATTAGTCAAAATATAATGATGCTTTAGCCAATCAAGCTTCAACTATGGTGCTCACATAATCAAGACATAAAGATGCAACATTATGAGTAATCAATAACCAAACAAGAATGCTATCATACAGTGCATGGAAAATTCCTCACCAAAGATAGTGTTTCACTCAAGCACTCAAAAGTGTTTCACTCAAGCACTCAAAAGTGTTTCACTCAAGTACTCAAAAGTGTTTCACTCAAACTCAAAGGTGTATAGTAAGGTGACACTCTTACACTCTACCATCACAATGTCACATGAATCAACTTTGCTTTTCATTTAACCACATATCAAACACACTCACAAGTAAGTTATCATCACAAGGACTTTTTGAGGTTTGTATTGAGGCTGCGCTAAGAAGAAAATTGGTTTTTCTAGACAACAAAATCCTTGAGTTAAGAGAGTGCACAATTCATTTATTCACATTAACAATCAACTATCTTTCTTCATTTATGTGAGAAACCAATTTTGAACTTTTTCCCAACTTTACTTGTGTCAACACTCAATTTCGTCCGGGTTGATTAATAATTTTATTTTCATAAAAAAAAAAATAAAAAAAAAAAAAAAAAAAAAATAAAAAAAAAAAGAGGTATCAGACGTTCGTCCTTCCCGTTCGGCCTAGCAGCTATGATCAGGCGCTCGTCCAAACAGTGAACGTTCGTCCTTCCCACTGTTGCTGAGGCCGTTCGTCCAAACTATTCAACCGTTCGTCCTTACCCACTGTTCAACCGTTCGTCCTTCCAAACTGTTCAAGCGTTCGTCCTTCCCCACTGTTACTGAGGTCGCTCGTCCAAACAGTGAGCGTTCGTCCTTCCCACTGTTGCTGAGGCCGTTCGTCCTCTTTTTGAACGTTCGTTTCTTCCCGTTGCTGAAACCGTTCGTCCAAATAGTGACCGTTCATCCTTCCCCATTGTTGCTGTGGACGTTCGTCCGAACAGTGACCGTTCGTCCTTCCCCACTCTTTCTGCGACCGTTCGCCCAGAATTGACTGCTTGAGCGTTCGGTATTCCACTATTTGGCCGTTCGGCCATGTGTTAATTTGGGACGTTCATCCTCTGTTTCGAAGCGCTCGTCCTCGCCTTTATGCGAACGTTCGTTTCAACCCGTTCGTCCTTCCCTTTGTGGCCGTTCGTCCAAACTGTTCAATCGTTCGTCCACTTTTGGTTTGGCCGCTCGTCCGAACAGTAACCGTTCGTCCTCGCTTCTCAACGTTCGGTCTCTACTTTTTGAACGTTCGTCCTTTGCATTATTCGACCGTTCGTTCTAGATCATCACAGACGTTCGGCCAATCGGTCTCATGGACGTTCGGCGTGCGTCATATAACGTTCGTCCTCCATGTGCGTTCGGTTTCACTTTTGAACGTTCGTCCAAATAGTAAGCGTTCGTCCCGGTCTTTTAGGAGTGAACGTTCGGTTTTGTTTTGTGTTAGGGAACGTTCGGTTTTCTGTGGTTGACCTTGTGAACGTTCGTTCTCTTCTACTATTTGCGTTCGGCTTTGTTTCGGTTGTTTTTTCTTGAACGTTCGGTATGGGCGTTCGTTCTTTGTTGTTGACGGTCGTTCGTTTTGGTAGCACTCCCGTATTTGGCCGAGCGTCCAATAGTTGGTGGCTGCATTTTAAATTTGTCTGAGCTTTCCAGCCTCAGCTGTCTGCCATTAACGTCTGTGAAGCCACTCACTGTATGGGTTTCGGGAATTAATAAAGGAGGAATCAGAATCATTTCGCTGGCACCTGAATCTGCCTCCCACTTACCTTCAACACCTTGGCTTCCACTCAACACCAAGGCAGCAGGGCAACTGTTGGAGGCACATGGTAAAACAAACACGCAGCCAGTCGAAAAACCACTCAGAGTATGGGTGAGGAGAATCAATCTGCTGGAGGTCCACCTGAGTTTGTCTCCCACGAGTGCCCATCTGGCTCTTCGGTGCTGATTCTGTATGGCCTCTGAAATGCAGGCAACAGGGAGGCTCCCACTGATTTTTTCGGCACTCACTGACTAACTCTCTACCAAACTCCTCTGATCATAGGAGACTCAACCTTCAGCATGATCATCATCATCACTCCCATCTTCATCACCCTCTCCATCGAACCCAACACTACAGTGGCGGTCACCGCATACCATCACCCATCCTCTTCCCTCTCAACACTTATCATCCTCACAAAAAGCCAGACACAATCTCCAGCATCCTCACCTCTGCACATTCACCCATTTTGCCATCGGCCACCATAGCAACTCCTCACCCTCATCACTTCACGACCATCACAAAAAAAAAAACAAATTCCCTAACAAAACCGTCCCCGCCACCAACATCAGGACAGACACGACGTACACCCATCACCGGGATCCTTTTCTTCTTTCATAGTCCACCTACTCTGTCAATCACACACCCACGACGACCATCATCAAACACACCAGTAATAACCTCCAACATAATCACTTCCGCATATTGGTCTGAAACACCGCGACCTCCGCCCAGAAACCATCCGACGCACTCCGGCCATCCACATACATTGCTATCACCCTTCCCTTTTCATTTTCACGGCCAAGCAAACTTCATCACTTTCAACCTCTTAACCTCACAGCCACCAACGTTCACCATCTGCATTCACCAAGGAAAATTAAAAGAAAGAGGAAACTGAAAAAGAAGAGGAGGCAGAGACATCATTTACTAAAGAGAGGGAAGTAAGTAGAGGGGAGGAAACCACTGAGGAAGCTACCGGAGAGAGAAGGACACTTGAAGGAGGCTACGGGAAGCGGAAGAAACTAAAGGAAGCTTCAAGAGGTAAGTAATGCTTTTGCAATTCATGTTTTACCGATTTGGTTATTTGCCCTTGAACAGTGTCTCTGTTACGTTTGTTCGCATATGATTATTGATAAATGCATTCCTAGTGTGGTGGATAGTTGTATGTGTCTATTGTTGACGACCATCATCTTCATCCTTACTCCCTCACCCTTTTATCATCAGTTTTTTTCTTCATAACTACTTTGAAATCCCAAATTTGTGAACCCCTCACGCGGGCCTCGTAACAGAGGCCACCAAACTCATCTTCCATCAGCAATCATGCACTTATGCCGTCATCGCCATTCCGTTCCCCACTGGAACTTCCCTCCAAACACACGCATAAAGTCGAGCCTCTAACCGCTTTTATCACCATCTCCATGCTTTCATTTTCTTCCTCACCAAGCAACGCCCACGGCTACTGGAACACCCTTCCATCAATCTTCATAACTGATTCCTTCTCTGCTCATTCTCATCCCTAACTCCATTACCTCCAACACCCATCATCCATCATTGGTCACACGCCACGGCTCTCAATTCCTCTATTCGCCCGCACAAAGAAACGCCCTCCTCATCATCAGTTCATCTTGGATTTACCCTTCCATCTTCTTCAACACCTGAAAAAACAGAGAAGAACTCACTCACTTCCTAACCTCTACCACATTCCTATCACCATCGCTCCAACCCATCTCAACACCCAAAACACAGAAACACACGGTTCACACACAGAACTTCCATTACCATTATCAAACCATGACCCATTTATGAACACGACTCAGTTCAACATCTTGTTCCACTTTATCCTCCAACCATATTTCCCTTTCACTTCCAATTCCTCACCTCCCACAATATCCATCATTCACCTCTGACCAAAAATCTCTACCTCTATCACGTGTTCTAACACCATCATCATTCACACACCCGTAACCACCCCAACATCACTCAGCAAATATCCCAAGGGCCACTTCCACGCAAAGGCAGAGGCATTCCCGGTCGCGGCGTTGTGGTGTGGCGGTGTCGCGGCGGTGAGCGGCAGCACCGGCGAGGAGTCACGATTCGTGGTGGTGAACCTGGGAAAAGTGTGAACCCCATTCGAAGGAGGGAGGTAGAGGAGCGAAGGCTTGGCGCGACAACCAGTAGGGTCTGTGGCGGCGATCAGCGCACGGGTGGCACCCTGGTTTGCGGCTGGCGGCGGCCGGTCTGGCAGAGGCGGCAGTACGCGTGCGGAGGTGACGCCCCTTCATCGAAGTTCCTAGTTGGGAGAAGAGAGATTTGTTTCAAATGGCACATGGAAGATTGAAGAAGGTGTCAGCGGACCCCTAATGGGATTCTGAATAAAGAGTTTGGACCTAGCTATTGGGCAGCGTCCTTTTCCTCCTGCCACATGCGCAATTCTATTCACACCCCCTTCCATTTGGGCTGAAGCCCATTCTGTTTCTCCAAACAAAAATTAAAAAAAAAAAGAATTGGACCTGGACACACATCTCGGGATGCACCACCATTTTCATCCTTACACCTTGGCAGATTGAAAGTTGGAGAAAAAGGACTTTGACCCAAACCAAAGGAGCCTCAATTTCAGTCCACACCTCTGGTTTTTATTTCTGTACCCCTATTTATGTTGGGCTTTGTTTTTTTTGCTTTATTTTTTTATGTTTTTTTTTCTTCTTAGTAAATGTAACCCCTTGTACAGTAACTGTAACCCCTTGTTTTATTTGTATATAGTAAACTTATTTGTGTTGTTTTTATATTACAAAAATCATAAAAATTGTAAATAATAAAAAATATATATAAAACGTTAAAAAAACATTTAATGTAATAAATCGGTATGAGTACTCGTGCGATCGTACGCATCAGCCTAGTACTTATTGCCCAAATATAAAATAAATAAAAAGCCGTGTGAGTGCTCGTGCGATCGTACGCATCAGCCTAGTACTCATTACGCAAAACAATAAAAAGAGAAAGCCGTGTGAGTGCTCGTGCGATCGTACGCATCAGCCTAGTACTCATTACGCAAAACAATAAAAAGAGAAAGCCGTGTGAGTGCTCGTGCGATCGTACGCATCAGCCTAGTACTCATTACGCAAAACAATAAAAAGAGAAAGCCGTGTGAGTGCTCGTGCGATCGTACGCATCAGCCTAGTACTCATTACGCAAAACAATAAAAAGAGAAAGCCGTGTGAGTGCTCGTGCGATCGTACGCATCAGCCTAGTACTCATTACGCAAAAAAATATAAATATTACAGCAAAAAATACCAAAAAAAATATAAAAATCTTCAAAAACCAAAAACATCTACTTTTCAAAACAACGATCAATATCGCCTTGCCAGAACTACGTGATCCTTGATTCTCCATCAAAAGTGGAGATACGTAGGAGCAAGGCCAGTCCTTGTCAGGCTCACTCTCCCAAAAATCCAAATCATTTTCCAAACAATTTCTCAAGCAATTTCTCAAACAATTTTCCAAACAATTTTCTCAAGCAGTTTTCTCAAAGAACTACGTAACCCTGATTTCTCACATGAGAATACGTAGGAGCAAGGTCAATCCTTGTCGGGCCCAAAAAACTAAAAAAAATATTGTTTGTTTCTTTAGCGTTTTATTTTAAGGGGAAGTTAAATACTTTGAAAACCACATCCAGATTCGCACATTTAGTTAAAGGTACTGCCTTAGGGCAGGCGTTGTAGGGTGCTAATACCTTCCCTACACGTAACCGACTCCCGAACCAAGAATCTGGTTCAATTTGACCATGCCTTATCATTTTATGGTTTTTCCGTAGTTTTCCAGAATAAACTATGGTGGCGACTCCAAAATCTCTTTTTCAAACAAATTCTCTTCTTTTTATTGGATCGTCGTCCCGTCGCGATTCCGGTTGCGACAGATGGCGACTCCACTGGGGAACATCCAGAGAGTCAGGCCATTTAATTAGATGTGTGTTTTCAATGTGGTTTTTCTTTGTGTTTTTCTTCCCTTTCTTTTTCTTTATCTTTGTTGGATATTTGTCATTATTGTATATATGTTCTTTTGATTATATTGAACCCTAGGGTAGAAAACATGTTATATCTGCCTGGGAATTTTCTGGTTGTTTTGCAGGTGAGGGTTTGGGGTGTATAATTGCATTCTCCCTTCACACACACACATCATATGCATATCATGAGTGAGGCCCTATACCCGGGTCTGAGCGCAACTTAGAAATAGAGGGGTTGTGTAGCGGTGTCACTCTGGGATGTACTTCCTGTTTGGCTATCGTGAGAACCCCAGCCAGAGTCTGTTCTTTTCATTTGTGTCTCCACACCTAGTTGATTACTCTGACTGTTGTGGAGAAACAGTGAAAAGAGCCATAGCTCTGGTGGCCTGATTTAAGCATTAGGAAGCTATCCTTGTGAGTGCATATATTTGGCCTTAGAACTTCAGTCATCCAACCTTTGATAAGGCACAAAAGGGAGAAATGTGTATTCCTCTAACCCTCATACTGTTCATTCCATTTTCAAAAAAAAAAAAATAATAAATAAATAAATCATAATGTTTTTGCATTCTCGTGTTGTGCATGCTTTTTGTTAATCATTTTATTTTACCTCACTTTAACATGCATCATTCGGTAACATGCTAATTTTAGGGGAAATCATCCAGTATTCACTTGATATCGCGAAGATGGAAGTCAATATAAGATCTGGTGCTACACAACATACTGGGTCCCTCATGTTAAGAAATAAATCTCACCTGAAGACTCACGGTGGAAACTTGACAAGTCTGATAAAGTTGGGCAGAAGGCTAAAAACCATAAAGAGACAAACCTTTAAGAAGAGATATGGTAACCTGTTGAGTCTAATGGAGGTAGAAGTGTCGTCGCCTGCTATCACAGCCTTCGCACAGTATTATGATTCCCCGCTAAGATGCTTCACCTTTCAAGATTTTCAGCTAGCACCAACTATAGAGGAGTTTGAGCACATTCTGGGAATGCCACTTGAGGGTACCACGCCATATCAGCATTTAGAACATCATGCCTCTATCGCGACTATTGCTGCCATAATAAAACTACATCCCAAAGAACTTGAGGACAGGTTGGTAACAAGGAATCAAGTGCGTGGACTGACACAAGGATTTTTGGAGCAGCACTTGCATTATCTAGCAGAAGGGGAAGATTGGGAGACTTTCATGGATGTGTTAGCTCTTACCGTGTATGGCATCGTGTTGTTTCCTAAAGTAGAGAGCTTTGTGGATTATACTGCAATTGATGTTTTCGTGGCAAAAAAGACGAGATCTGAGAATCCCGTAACCGCAGTCCTTGCAGATGTTTATGGGACCATGAGTTTTTGCCACGAGAGAAAAGGGAAGAAAATACTTTGTTGTCTATCGGCGTTGTATGTGTGGATGACTGCGCGTCTATGTAAGGGATTGGGTGATATCAGGTGTCCGTTGGAAGATCCTTCACACCAGGGGCTCAAAGACAACGGAGGGAATGAGTGGGCCCAATTCTTTGCCAGTTTGAATGGAGGAAAAGTAAGATGGCGTCTCCCTTGGCTTGAGACTAAGCCCTCCATCCATTATTGTGGCCCATTTTCCAATGTACCCCTCATAGGTACTCGATATTGCATAAATTATAACCCTATCTTGGTTCAAAGGCAATTCGGACATCCCATGAAAGGGGCACCCTCGCCGAAATACCTTACAACGTTATTCATCTATTATGAGGATGGACACTTCACTGAGATATTGAGGAAAGTCAGAAGTGCTTGGGAGAATGTTATGCGAGCAGAAAAGGATTTACGGTTGGGGGTGATGGACGACAAAATTAATTATCACACCTGGATTTGGGAAAGAGTAAAGGAAGTCAAATTGCCTTTCAAACCGATCGTTCATCAGCTAGCTAACGAAGGGCCATCCCAAGAACTAGAAAGCGATGAGGTGAAGCAATTGAAGATAGAGATGAAAAAACTGAGGGAGCAGAATGATAGGTTGGGGAAAGAATTGCAGACTGCGCGCAACGATTTGGTTGATATCAGGAATGATAAAGAAGAAAAAGCACAGGCCTATGAAGAAATTGTCAAAAGTCAGAAGGCTGAAAGAGTTTATACATTCCGATTGAAACAAGACCTCTTAACCGCGAGCAAAGAGCTGACCATGAGAGTAAAGGAGAAGAACACAGCATTAGAAGAGGGAAAACAATGGAGGCTCCTGTATGAAGAGGCTAAAAGAGATAAGCGAGAGGCTCTGAAGAGACTAAGAGAAGCGCAGGTTCAAGTAGAAAAGGCGGGACATGAGATGAAGGAAATGGCCTTGTCTTTTGAGACAGAGATGAACCAAGAGCGTTGGAAGCTGGCAGAGGCTGAAGAAGAGCATCGCTCCATGATAAAACAGATGGAGGAGTACATTGAAGAGCAAGAGGAATGGTGGAGGTCAATGGAGTTTGGAGAAAGGCATCATGCCTTGGTAAAACAAATGAAAGACCACATCGCGATGCAAGAAGAGGCTGTGAAGCATTGGAAGGGAAGTTTTTCCCAATTGGCTATGTTGGCGAATGGAGCAATTGAAGATATCCCAAAGATGGTGTTGGACGCCGAAGCCACGACCCACTTTTTTAACCCGCCTCCCGAGATAATGCTTTTTATTAATCATTGTAAATGGCTAGTAGGCGAAATGAAGGCCTTCATTGCTCGAGCTAGGAAGTGATTCCTGTCTTGTTAGATTTTCTCTATATATGAAAGACTTAAGATGTTTTGTATGGTATCAACTTGTATCGATTTCCATCATTAACATTATCGTGATCTTATGATTTCCACCTATCATTAGCATGCACCACATTTTTTTTCCTTGTTATTTCTTTCTTCCTTTTTCTTTCCTTTTTGTTTGAAGCATTTCATCTAACTTAAGGTAATAATAAAACAGTAAAAAAAAAACGGCCAACTTTCCACGACATCCCTACAGGACTCGAGCCAATTCAAGGATCATGGAAAGCTGGGAAGAGTCACAAGAATCCATCAAAGCTGAAATGAGTCAGTTGAAGGACCAGGTTGGACAAATCTTGGTTGCCCTTGAAGCCCTGAAGGCTACTGGAGAGTCTTCATCCACGCTGGTAGGCGGGAATGCCCATTTTTATCCCCCGTTTTTCAATGCTACTAGCCAATCGATTCCTTTCCCGTTGTATGGGTTACCCCCGGGATATACTCCTTCCGTAGGAGAATATATCGAAGGGGGGCACGTGTCGTTTCCCATTCCTACAACTATTGATATCCCGCCAGTCACCACTCATGGACCTACCTCTGTGTCAGCTCCCTTGGTAAGTGCTCAAACGAATGAACCGATCACAGTTGAAGGAACACGAGTGACTACGATACCGCACATAATTGTTAACCACGATTCTTCAGCAAGAGCCGCATCACAAACCGCGGCGCGTGCAGGAATCGACATCAGTAACGGTGCTAAAAACAGACTCGAGATTCTGGAGGAAAAAATGAGGGCTATTGAAGGGATGAAAAACTATGGGTTCGGAAATGTTGCAAGACTAAGTTTGGTTCCTGGAGTAAAAATACCGTATAAGTTCAAGGCGCCCGAATTCGAGAAGTACAAAGGTGATACATGCCCTAAGAACCATCTGGCCATGTATTGCAGAAAAATGGCTGCGTACGCATATGACGACCAGTTACTCATCCATGTTTTCCAAGACAGTTTGGTTGGGGTAGCATTAAACTGGTATACTCACTTGGAGCCCTCTCGAATCCATTGTTGGGCAGATCTAGCCGACGCCTTTGTAAAACGGTATATATACAACACGCATGTAGCACCGGACCGTCTGCAATTACAGAATATGGGAAAGAAAGACAATGAGACCTTCAAGGAATATGCCCAACGGTGGAGAGAATTGGCCACGCAAGTGGAGCCGCCTTTGTTTGAAAAAGAAATGGTGGCAATGTTCGTAAATACGCTTCAGCCACCATTTTATGAATATATGGTGGGGAATGTGTCCGCCAATTTCGCTGACGTCGTCATAATTGGCGAGAGGATAGAGATTGGGATGAAGAGCGGGAAGATTGCAAGTGGTCCATCCACGATGGAGAATTCTAAAAAGAAGCCTTCTTTCAATCCAGGAAAGAAAAAAGAGGGAGACGTGCATGCAACATTGGCAATGCCAGTATGGAGAGGTCAAGCTCCTTCTCAAAATTATAGACCATACCTAGGCCAACCTTCATATTCAGCCAATGCGGCTTTCGCTCATCCAATCAGGCCTCAACAACAACAAGGATTCTACCAATCACAACCCGTCACAAGCAACACTTGGAGGACTGGGCCAAGTGCAAATCCAAATCCGAGTGCAGGTCAAGGCGGTTATCCGGGAAGAACCCAGGAAAGAAACTTTGTCCACTTTACCCCCATCCCCATGACTTACACTGAATTATTACCTCACCTCATCAAAAGGGGTCTGGTTGCTGTATGTCCAATGATACCCCTGCAGCCTCCATACCCTAGGGGTTATGATGCAGATGCTAAGTGTAGTTATCATGGGGATGGCACGGGTCACTCAACTGAGAGGTGTATGGCTTTCAAGCGTAAAGTGCAGGCCCTAATTGATGCTGGGTGGCTAAAATTTCAAGAAGATAAACCTAGCATTGATACTAATCCGTTATCCGGATATGGTAATGCCTCGACAAATGCCATTGAAATTAAGAAGCATGAACTGATAAGGGATGCAAGTAAGATCCGAAGTTCCAGGAGGTTTATTTTCAAGGAATTATTAAAGTTGGGGTTTTTAAACGGGGATTATGATTTGGAAAGAGCATGTGGACTCCATCCATGCACAGAACACTCTATCGAGGAATGCGTTGAATTCGAAAGGTTCCTACAAAATCTGCTTGATAGGAATTTGATGCAAGTGTGCTATGAAGACAAGTATGAGGATGTGTTTGCACAAACGGGTATGGAGCCAAATGTAGCTTTGCCGGAGCCGTTGATAATTCGCTTCACTCGAACCACCCCTACACCAGTAATTCAAGGAAGATCACCCTTTGTCATCCATGCACCAGTTCCTTTTCCGTACAAAAGCGATAAAGTTGTCCCTTGGAGGTATGGGACACATGTAGTCGATGAAGGACAGTGCATTGAAAGTCATTCCTCTAGCCAGGATCCAGTTGTTGAAAATATATCAGGCATCGGCGGAATGACGAGGAGTGGTCGAATCTTCACGCCACCAAATTTGACGGGAAGAGAAGCTAGTAATAATGAAACATCAATGGATGCAAATACTAAGGAGCATTTAAAAGGGAAAGGGGTGCAAGTAGAGGAGACCTCTGACAAGGCAGACAAGAAACAAATCTCTGAGGAAGAGGCTTGCGAATTTTTAAAATTCATTCAACAGAGTGAATATAAGGTGGTGGAGCAGTTGAAACGCATGCCTGCTCGGATTTCCTTGTTAGAATTGCTTATGCATTCTACCTCTCATAGAAAGTTATTGATGAAGGTACTCAGTGAGGCTCATGTCGAGCATGGTATTTCGTTGAACAAGTTTGAGGGTATCGTTGGCAACATCATCGCTAATAATTACCTCACCTTTACTGACGAAGAGATACCCACTGAGGGGAGAGGTCATAACAAGGCTCTTCATGTCTCCGTGAAATGTTTAGATCACATTATAGCACGCGTCTTGGTGGACAATGGTTCCTCTCTCAATGTCATGCCAAAATCAACATTGGAAAAGCTACCCTGTGATGGAATGCATATGAAACCAAGCTCTATGATTGTGAGGGCATTTGACGGCAGTAAAAGGGTAGTGATGGGAGAAATTGAATTGCCCGTTCAAGTCGGTCCTTGTGTCTTTCAAGTGACCTTTCAAGTTATGGATATCCTCCCGGCTTATAGTTGTTTGTTGGGTCGCCCGTGGATCCATTCCGCAGGAGTTGTGCCTTCCACACTACACCAAAAGCTGAAATATGTTATGGGAGATAAGTTGGTGATAATATCAGGAGAGGAGGACCTCCTTGTGAGTGGACCATCGTCCACGCGATATATTGAGGCAGCCGAGGAAGCTCTGGAAACAGCTTTTCAATCATTAGAAATTGTGGGAAACACCTATGTTGAGCCATTTTCTATGAACCCACATTTATCATGCACCTCTATCATGGCAGCCAAGGTCATGCTGAAAGAAGGTTATAAGTACGGGAATGGTTTAGGCAAGTATGGACAAGGACGTACATTCCCATTGGAGATGATTGGGAACAAAAATAGATATGGCCTGGGGTATAGACCCAACAAGGAAGATGACAAGAGGTTGATTGAGGAAAGGAAGAAATGCAGTCTGGCTCGAATGGGGAAATGGGAACCAAGGGCAAAGAAAATCCACATTTGTGGTATCAAAGAGAGTTTTCGCAGTGCTGGATGGGTGAACGCTAGCCATATAGCCGCCGTGGAGGATGAAGATAGCTCTGAATGTTCAAGTTTCGTGCGGGCTTGCTCCCCAGCTACACCACTCAACAATTGGGAAACTCTGAGTCTACCTGTGATGCTTAATTTGAATAAAATGTAATAGTTTTAATTAATCCTATGGCTTTCCCGGGGCTTTAGGATTCAAGACTTACGGGTTGATGTTTTGCTCTTGTGCTCAGCGTGATAATCAAATCGTGTTTGTTTGTGTTTATCATCATTTTGCATTCGTCTTCGGTTTTTTTCCTTTTTTATTTATTCTTTTTTTTTTTTTTTTTTTAATTCAAAAAAATGCAGATATGACAATGAAAGTTTTGAAAATAACAATGTCGATATTCCTAATTTTGAGCACCCTATTGATAATACGGAAGATGATTATGAAGATGACCCGGAACCCTCTCCAGAGCTCTTGAGATTAGTGGAACAAGAGTCTAAAGAGATAAAACCCCATCAGGAGGATGTTGAAGTACTCAACTTGGGAGAGGAAGGAGAGATAAAGGAAGTAAAAGTCGGTACTAGCATGAAAAAGGAAGTAAGGGAAGGGCTGCGGGCCCTACTGAAGGAGTTTAAGGATGTTTTCGCTTGGTCTTACAAAGACATGCCAGGATTGGATACCGATATTGTGCAACACAAACTCCCACTTAAGCAGGAATGCCTTCCAGTCAAGCAAAGACTAAGAAGAATGAAACCAGAAATGTCATTGAAAATTAAGGAAGAGGTACAGAAGCAATTCGACGCAGGATTTCTGGCTGTGGCTAAATACCCACAATGGGTGGCAAATATTGTACCAGTGCCTAAGAAAGATGGGAAGGTTCGAATGTGTGTCGACTATCGTGATTTGAATCGTGCAAGTCCGAAGGATAACTTCCCGTTACCACACATCGACACTTTAGTTGACAATACAGCCAAGTACTCACTATTTTCGTTCATGGATGGTTTCTCGGGGTATAATCAGATTAAGATGGCGCCTGAGGACATGGAAAAGACGACCTTCATCACGTTGTGGGGGACCTTTTGTTATAAGGTAATGTCTTTCGGGCTCAAGAATGCCGGGGCAACATATCAAAGGGCGATGGTGACACTTTTTCATGATATGATGCACAAGGAGATCGAGGTTTATGTGGATGATATGATTGCAAAGTCTGAATCAGAAGAAGAACATGTCCTCAACTTAAAGAAATTATTTGAGAGATTGAGAAAGTATAAACTCAGGTTAAACCCTGCCAAATGCACATTTGGAGTAAAATCCGGGAAGTTGTTGGGCTTCGTGGTTAGCCAAAAGGGGATAGAAGTAGATCCTGACAAAGTGCGAGCGATATCAGAAATGCCTGCGCCTAGCACAGAGAAGGAGGTTCGCGGTTTTCTGGGTAGATTGAACTACATTGCTAGATTCATCTCCCAATTAACCGCTACCTGCGAACCAATGTTCAAGTTGCTACGAAAGAATCAGGTTATGGTTTGGAACGAGGATTGTCAAGCCGCTTTTGAAAGAATCAAACAATACCTGAAAGACCCACCTGTACTGCGTCCACCCGAGCCAGGAAAACCACTCATTTTGTACTTAACTGTATTGGAAAGGTCAATGGGTTGTGTATTGGGTCAATATGATGAAGCTGGAAAAAGGGAGCATGCGATATATTACTTGAGCAAGAAATTCACAGACTGCGAACAACGATATTCGTCGTTAGAGCGAACTTGTTGTGCATTGGCATGGGCCGCTCATCGCCTAAGGCAATACATGTTGAGTCACTCTACATTGTTGATATCCAAGATGGATCCTATCAAATTTATTTTTGAAAAGCCCGCTCTCACTGGAAGGATAGCTCGGTGGCAGGTGTTATTGTCAGAGTATGACATCATATACGTCACTCAGAAATCCGTCAAAGGTAGTGCATTAGCAGAATACCTGGCGCATCAACCCATCAGTGATTATCAGCCAATGCAACCCGAGTTTCCTGATGAAGATATCATGGCTCTATTCAAAGAAGGCAGGAAATACCGAGACGAAGAAACATGGATATTACTATTTGATGGAGCGTCGAATATGATGGGGCATGGCATAGGGGCAGTACTAATCTCTCCAGAGCAGCAGTATATGCCCATGACATCAAGGCTGTGTTTTGATTGCACGAATAACATTGCAGAATATGAGGCCTGCGCTATGGGTATTCGGGCGGCAATAGAGTTCAAAGTGAAAATTCTGGAAGTATATGGAGATTCAGCTTTAGTCATCAACCAGTTGAAGGAAGAGTGGGAAACAAGAGACGCAAAATTAATCCCTTACCAGGCATACATCAAAGGATTAATGGAGTGTTTCGACATCATCACATTTAACCACATACCACGGGAAGATAACCAGTTAGCAGACGCGTTGGCTACTTTGTCATCCATGTTTGAGGTTGACCCGAATACAGAATTACCAGTGATTGAAATGAAGAGCCATACGGAGCCAGCATATTGCCAGTTCATCAAGGAGGAGGTGGATGGTAAACCTTGGTACTTCGATATCAAGCACTATCTTAAGACCCAAGAATATCCTGAAAAAGCATCTGAAAACGATAAGAGGTCGTTACGAAGGTTGGCTGGTAGCTTTATTTTGAGTGGGGACATTTTATACAAGAGAAATCATGACATGATTCTCCTCAGATGTGTAGATACAAAAGAAGCCGAATTGATATTGAAAGAAGTGCACGAAGGTACGTTCGGCACACACATGAATGGACACTCCATGGCTAGGAAGATCCTGAGAGCTGGTTACTTCTGGTTAACCATGGAAAATGATTGTTGTACACATGTAAGGAGGTGCGAGAAATGTCAGATGCATGCAGACAACATCAATGTATCGCCCACGACTTTGAACGTGTTGTCTGCACCATGGCCGTTTTCAATGTGGGGAATAGATGTTATTGGAGCTATAGAGCCAAAAGCATCAAATGGACACCGTTTCATACTGGTCGCAATCGATTACTTTACCAAGTGGGTCGAAGCCGTTTCTTATGCCAACGTGACTAGAAAGGTGGTGACCAGATTCATAAAAAGGGAGTTGATCTGCAGATATGGGTTGCCTAACAAGATCATCACTGATAATGCCACCAACCTGAACAACCGGATGATGGCAGAGTTATGTGAGGAGTTCAAAATTCATCATCTTAATTCTTCTCCTTATCGTCCAAAAATGAATGGGGCAGTAGAAGCTGCTAATAAGAATATCAAGAAGATCGTGCAAAAGATGGTGGTCACCTATAACGATTGGCATGAAATGCTTCCCTTTGCTTTACATGGATATCGTACTTCAGTACGAACGTCCACTGGTGCCACACCTTTCTCGCTGGTGTATGGGATGGAAGCAGTGCTTCCATTTGAGGTGGAAATCCCATCTCTACGAATTTTATTGGAAACCCAATTGGAGGAAGCTGAGTGGGTTCAAGCTCGGTTTGACCAGCTCAATCTCATCGAAGAGAAGAGACTGACAGCGGTGTGCCACGGGCAATTGTATCAAAGAAGAATGAAAAAGGCTTTCGACAAAAAAGTACATCCAAGGGATTTCCATGAAGGCGAACTGGTGTTAAAGAAGATATTGCCCATACAAAGGGATTTCAGAGGCAAATGGACACCAAATTATGAAGGGCCATTCGTAGTAAAAAGGGCGTTCTCTGGAGGGGCACTTATTCTCACAAGGATGGACGGAGAGGAGTTACCTTTACCGGTCAATTCTGATGCGGTAAAAAAGTTTTACGCATGATGATTCCGAGATAGGGGATGCTACTAAGGGATATTAACACTGTTTTGTGAAAATTTGGTTGTATTCTGTGTTACTTCTTTCAATAAAATTATCCGACTTTTCCATCTTTTGCTCTTCGACACGATTCATATTACACTGAGTTTCAAGGTAAAATAAGGAAAATAATAATAGTTAAAGCATCACGGGTATATTCCATTGAGCACAAACTCGGACCTCAAGGATGTCGTGGAAGAAAAAAATAATAAATAAAATAAAAAAAGAGAGTCATCAAAATTTCAGATTGTGCATTTTTGTTTACGAGTTCTTTGTTCTTCTCCTCCCATTTCTTTGTCTCATATGCATAATGATTTCAAAATTGTGTTCTTCATGCTCATGGCGTTCATTTCATTCGAAGTCTTTTTTCCGTATTTTCTTTGTAAATAATTTTATTTTCTTTTGAACCTGGTTTTCCATCATTTTGTTTAAATTAGAAATTTTGTTAGACTGAAATAAAAAGAAAAAAACCATAAAAATATTTTTCATTTCATCATTGGAGCAGAATTACAGTAAGGTCGGAGATATTTTTGAACAATGACATCATTCTGAATACACTCATACGATCTTAACTTTTGATAAGTGAAATAAAAATGCAAAAAAAAAAAAAAAAAAGCAGATATAACAAAAGAAAAAAAATGCAAAGTCACAATTTCAAATAAATAAAAAAAAAGGGGGCAGAAAATAAACAAAAAAAAAAGCGGAAGCAAAGCAAATAAATAGTGTTCGTGGTTCGATCACGGGTGATCGTTAAGTTACAGACCAAAAAAAAAATAATAATAATAAGTGAAGGAATTTTAGCGAAAGTATTCCCGAGCTGGTTGCGGTGGTCTGAGGGAGAGCTCCGTCGAGGGAGCTCTGGTCCGGAATGTGAGAAGCATGGGTGGAGCGATTTGCCGTCCGTCCCTGTCGTCGTCAATGATGATCGGAACCGGGAATAAGTTCAGCAGCCTCGGCGCCCTCATGATCACCCAGTCATATTCTTTAAAAAAAAAAAAAAAACAAAAAAAATTGTCAATAATAAGATGAGGAGAAAATTTTCAAAAAAAAAAGATGGAGGTGATCAGGGTACTTACCATACATGTATAGCGGCAGTTGTGAAAACTGAGTGCCAGTGGGATCTACCTCCGCTTGCCAGCGCCTGACCCGATTGCCGTGGTTGTTAAACCAGCAGTGCACATTGTATTCAGTGGCGTCTGCGAAAACCCTAAGTCGAGACGCAATCTCGACGACTTGGGCTCTGCTGGGATGTGTGACCCCGTAATTGTAGATTTGGGTCATCATTTTGACCTGATCGTCAGTAGGTCTCCACCGCTGACTGGTGTACCTCTCCATCTCCATCTCGTTCATCTTTCCTCTCTAAGTTTTCAAAAAAAAATAATAAAAAAGTAAAAAGAACAAAAACATAACGAAAGCAAAAAAAAAAAGTATTTTCAAGTGTTTTCTTTTTTCGTTTTTTATTTCCTTTTAGTTTATTTTGTCCGGTCAGTCTTTGTTATTTCAGGTTCTGGTCTCGGATCTGTTTCACGGTCCTTGCAAGAGGGTCCTAAACGGATCTATGTCCTTTTGTCCTCGTCCTTTTGTCCTTGTCCATTTGTCCATGTTCGATTCATACAAATAGGTTCTCTTTTTAAGTTTTCTGATTTTATGGGGTACGTGGCGTTGTTCTGCCCGATTGTCTCTGCCATACCTTCAAACGAAGGGAGATTAACGTCTGGTTTCCAGCCTATATACCCCTTAAGTTTAAGACAGTTGCGTTTTTTAAGTGTTTTAAGTTTTTAAAATTAAAAAAAAAAAGAAAAGAGAAAAGAAGACTCAGAAAGAAATGCAGAGAAAGGCGATACAGAAATAAAAGCAGATAAATCAAGAGCAAGAACAGAAAGCGTGAAGGAAAGAAAAGCAAAGAAAACGTAAAAAGAGAGACAAGAAGAGCGAGAGAAGGAAAGATCGGAAGAGCAGAAAGCTTAAGAGAGGAAAAGCAGGAAAGGAAGAGATTTAGAGCTCAGAAGACTTACCTGGAAGTGGAAGGCTTACAGAAGCTCGTCGCAGCCCTGGGACGTCTCCGAAAGCACACGGGGGCAGAGGCTCCTCGCAGAACTCAAACGCTCAAGGAAGAGAGGAAGATAGAGAAAGAGAAGTTTAGACAGAGAGTGAGATCAGAAAATGTCGCCCAACGCGGAGGAGCTCCCGACTTATAGCCAAGCAAATCCACTGTAGCTACAGTTCCGGTCGCTACAACTGCCTGGTGTCGGTCTGATTTCTTTCTGAGTTTTCAAAAAAAATATAATAAATAAATTGTTTTTTTTTTTTTTTTTTTTTCTGAAAAACGGGTAGGGTTTTGTTGGGTCGATCCGGCCCAATTCAAGACTTCTTGGATGATCCGATTTCACCAAAAAAAAATAATAAAACAAAAAAATCAAAAATATGATAAATGGAAAATTTTCAAAAATATATAAGTCGAGTGATGTAAAATTTGAAGTGTTCAAAATTGTTTTTCATTTGCATGATAAAGGACATTTTCAGGTTCATTGGGCCTCATTACCATGTTAGCCTTCTTTGAACCCAATTCTTTCTGAAATATAAATTTGAGTGAAGAATTATTTTGGCATGTTTATAATTTTCACATCACACCATTTTGTTTGTTTTTATTCCTTCTTCTATATTTTGAATAAATCAAAAATATTGAAAAAAAAAGGAACAGTGCTCGAGCCCATTAGGCCCAATGGCCTTCGTGGTTTTCTCTCGAGTATACTTCTTTTGAAAATATGTCAAAAATATTTTGTTTTCACATTTTTTCTGTTGAATGATGTTTTGTATATTTGTTCAAATTGGCTTGTGTAATTTTCTTTGCATTTGTAACAAAAAATCTGAGAATGAAAGATGAACAGTTTTTTTGAGCCCATTAGGCCCTTTCGGCATATGTGGTTTCTCCTGAACCAGTGCATCTGAATTTCTGGAAAAAATAAAAATCCTTGTTTGTGTAGATTTTGTGTTTTCAATTCATAATTTCCCTTTTCATTTGTGTGAACAATTATTTGTGCAAAAACAAAAAAAAATGTGTTTTCTTTGTCTTCTTCTTGTGACAAGTTCACACGGCTCAGGTCATCTGATCCATTGGGTCAATGTGCCTGGTAAGTCCACCTTCCTTCTGTGATTTTTCTCCTCGGGTTCGATCCGATCTGGATTTTCCCGTGTCAAAAAGTAAAAAAAAAAAACATTTTTCAAACATTTTTCTAAATCAAGTTTACTCATATCAATTTTTGCATCGCTCACCAAGCCTAGTTTCTGCACTGGTTCCCAAGCCCTTGTTTCCATTTTAGCTCTCAAATCCTATTTCCCATACTGGCCTGCAAAGCTCAGCTCCCATGCTGACCCGCAAGGCTAAGAATGCCCATTTTTCATGCTGGTCTGCAAAGCTCAGTTTCCATACTGACCCGCAAGGTCCAGATTCCACATTGGCCAAAAAAAATCCCATTTCCCCAATGGCTCACAAAGCCTATTTTCCACATTGGTCCAAAAGGTTCATTTTTCATAATGGCTTGCAAAGCTCAGTTTCCATACTGACCCGCAAGGCCCAGATTCCACAAAGGTAAAAAATCTCAGTTTCCACAATAGCTAAGAATGCCCATTTTTCATGCTGGTCTGTAAAGCTCAGTTTCCATACTGACCCGCAGGGCCCAGATTCCAAAAAATCTCAATTTCCCCAATGGCTCACAAAGCCTATTTTCCATATCGGCCCGCGAGGTCCAGTTTCGAGGCTGGTCCGCAAAGCCCAATTTTCAAAAAAAAAAAAAAAAAAAAAAAACACAAAATTTAAAAAAATCTGTTTTTCAACAAGCATCATCATTTTCATTTCATATTACTTTTCTTCATGCATAAAACCAAAAAAATACGCAAAAGTTGAGTCATTTTGTTTTTTGATGCAAATCATCCAATTTATGAGATTTAAGAAAAATGTAATGGATGTCATAATCTCCTGAAGTCAAATGATCAAATCACATATTTCTTAAGAGATATCTGTGTGTGCATTGCTTGAAAACATCATCCTTCAACCCTCGCCAAACCAGAGATTGACCCAATCATGTTCTTGAGCCCAAGTAATAAACACCAAGTTTTACACTGGGGCAGATTTTCCATCTTCCACTGCTTTCATTTGGGAGATCCTGGAATCCGTTAAAAAAATAAAAAAAATGAAAAAAAAGAATGAAAATGACTCTGTTGAGATCATTTAGTCTTTTGTCTCCTAATTAATCTTTTGAAAATAAAGCAATCAAAATTTGAAATGATGTGTGGCCATCTTTCTTTCCCAAAAAGAAAAACAACAAAAAACAATATCCTTTGATACCCAATTTGAGCCAATAAGAAATTTCTTTTCAAATTTTTACCCAAACAAATGTTACCATCACGTTAGAAGTCGACTCAGATTGCAAAAGAACACACTTAGTGATCAAATGAAGTGAATTCCTCAAAAGTGAAGCAAAAATACAAAGAATCACAAAGTGATAGCAAACAAAGAATGAAATTTGAGAAAGGGCAAAGTAGTCAAAACAGATTTGACAAATAACTCATGCAAGCGCAAATGGTAACCCTTGTTTTTTCAAAAAAAAATCCCCACAAAAATTTATTTGGGCCTTTATATCCTTTCTTTCAGTACCCCTTAGCCCAAGCCACATTACAAGCCCAATAAAAGTCCACACAGATTGAATACTGGTTGCTTAAATTTTCATAAAGCTTAATTTTGTGACAAGACAAAAATGACCAACAATGCAATCAAAAAAAAATGAAATGACAAAAAAATGATGAAAAATAAATGTCCTCGGATGAATGGAACTCCCTTTTGATCAAAATTATACAAAGGAAAATCAAACCATTTGGGGCAATCTTTTCAATCCAATCCTGTCCATATCCATCACAAATTCCTCAACACGTTCAAATCCCATTCAAACTCTTCCCCCGGGTCCCAAACTTGGAGCAACTTTGTTTGTCTCATGATTTGTTTCATCTGTTTATTCAAAGTTCGTACCAAGACCGGGGCATCCCTTGTTGGGCCTCTCAGATTTGTCCGTACTGAAATTCATGGATCCACCCTCAAAACAGGGGCAGACATTTTGGGGCTTTGTATGATTTGAGTCCATCTTATCATTCGTGAACCCAAAATGGGGGGCAACTTCTTGTGGAACCTCGCGTAATTGACTCATACCCAAAACCAAGGCGTGACTTTCATATGCTTCAGCCCATTCAGAGTATTGAGCAATTTTGTTAAATCTCAAATTTTTTTCATCTGAATATTCAAAGCTCATACAAAGACTAGGGCATCCCTTATTGGGCCTTGCATGATCTTGGTTCGCCCCGAACTTCAGAAACCTAAAACCACCAAAATTGGGGCAATTTGCAAATCCCACATGATATTCTCACTCCCGGATTCATGACTTGTTCCCTCACGATTCACAAATACATTTGTCCACACCATTACTTTTACCATGTTCCAGAGTAGCTTCTGGGTATCTACTACCTCAAATTGGCCTTTGTAGCCGTTTTAAGGAGTAGAAGGCTCAAGTAGCCAACCCGGTACTCTCCAAATCCTTCCAATCATCCTCCACATATTTTTCCAACCCCTGATATCAAGCATGTACACACTAGTATCTCGTCAAGAAATGTGTAGCACACAAGCTTCATTTTGAACAGTTGACTTTAGAATTGGACATCCATTGAAAGGAAATTGGAAGTCTAGATCGTCATAAATTTGATGATTTCAAAGAAGGCAAATTGATTCAAAAAAAAAAATGTCATAGTTTCATAATCTTCCAATACATCATGTACATATTTTCATCAACTTTGAATTTGCCTCCATGTATATTCATCAAATTTTTCTTCTTCAAAAAGAATAAAAAAATCAACATGCATCAAAGTTTTCCTCTCCAATTTCAAATATTCAACAAATTTCCTTCCTTCAAAAAAGACAAAAAAAATCAACGTGTATCAAACTTTTCTTCTCCAAATTTCAAAATTTTCATCAACCAAGTTTCTCTTGCATATCAAAATCCATATACTTGTACAAAAATGCAACACCTTGTCTTAATTTCAAAATCAAAATCAAAATCAAAAAAAGGTTCTCAAAATTTCAACAAATTCAAAAATTTCAATTTTCAGCAATCAACCAATTTTTACTTTTTGCCATTGGTATCTCGGCCCTCTGTAAGACAATGGTCGAGCCCAATTTTGCTTTTTGTCATTTTTATCTCGGCCATCTGCTAGATAATGGTCGAGCGCACTTTTCTCTTGTTTTTATCTCGGCCATCTGCTAGATAATGGTCGAGCGCACTTTTCTCTTGTTTTTATCTCGGCCATCTGCTAGATAATGGTCGAGCGCACTTTTCTCTTGTTTTTATCTCGGCCATCTGCTAGATAATGGTCGAGCGCACTTTTCTCTTGTTTTTATCTCGGCCATCTGCTAGATAATGGTCGAGCGCACTTTTCTCTTGTTTTTATCTCGGTCATCTGCTAGATAATGGTCGAGCGCACTTTTCTCTTGTTTTTATCTCGGCCATCTGCTAGATAATGGTCGAAAGCACCTTTTGTTCTGTTTTTATCTCGGCCATCTGCTAGATAATGGTCGAGCGCACTTTTCTCTTGTTTTTATCTCGGCCATCTGCTAGATAATGGTCGAAAGCACCTTTTGTTCTGTTTTTATCTCGGCCATCTGCTAGATAATGGTCGAGCGCACTTTTCTCTTGTTTTTATCTCGGCCATCTGCTAGATAATGGTCGAGCGCACTTTTCTTTTGTTTTATCTCGGCCATCTGCTAGATAATGGTCGAAAGCACTTTTGAATTTTGGTGTTTCGGCCCTCTGTAAGACAATGGTCGAGCCCAGTTTTTACTTTTTTCAAACGACCCTCTGCATGGCAATGGTCAGAACCAATCAAATTCAAATTTCTCATTCATTTAATCTTGTTCATTTTATTTGAAAAAAAAAAAAAAAAAACAAAACAAAACAAAAAAAAAATTTAATTAATTCAAAAAAAAAAAAAAAAAAAAAAAATTTCCTGTTTGTTCCTGTTTCCTTTTCATTGAAAATTCTCTGTTTTTCCTTGTGTATTTTGAAATCCGAACGAAATTAGTATTTGTATCTTTACTTATCTTTTACTTTGATAATATGGAAACTTTGTTTGTCATATAATCTAGTAAAATCTAAGTAAAGAGGGGCAGCTGTCAACACTCAATTTCGTCCGGGTTGATTAATAATTTTATTTTCATAAAAAAAAAAAATTAAAAAAAAAAATAAAAAAAAAATAAAAAAAAAAAAGAGGTATCAGACATTCCTCCTTCCCGTTCGGCCTAGCAGCTATGATCAGGCGCTCGTCCAAACAGTGAGCGTTCGTCCTTCCCACTGTTGCTGAGGCCGTTCGTCCAAACTGTTCAACCGTTCGTCCTTACCCACTGTTCAACCGTTCGTCCTTCCAAACTGTTCAAGCGTTCGTCCTTCCCCACTGTTACTGAGGTCGCTCGTCCAAACAGTGAGCGTTCGTCCTTCCCACTGTTGCTGAGGCCGTTCGTCCTCTTTTTGAACGTTCGTTTCTTCCCGTTGCTGAAACCGTTCGTCCAAATAGTGACCGTTCATCCTTCCCCATTGTTGCTGTGGACGTTCGTCCGAACAGTGACCGTTCGTCCTTCCCCACTCTTTCTGCGACCGTTCGCCCAGAATTGACTGCTTGAGCGTTCGGTATTCCACTATTTGGCCGTTCGGCCATGTGTTAATTTGGGACGTTCGTCCTCTGTTTCGAAGCGCTCGTCCTCGCCTTTATGCGAACGTTCGTTTCAACCCGTTCGTCCTTCCCTTTGTGGCCGTTCGTCCAAACTGTTCAACCGTTCGTCCACTTTTGGTTTGGCCGCTCGTCCGAACAGTAACCGTTCGTCCTCGCTTCTCAACGTTCGGTCTCTACTTTTTGAACGTTCGTCCTTTGCATTATTCGACCGTTCGTTCTAGATCATCACAGACGTTCGGCCAATCGGTCTCATGGACGTTCGGCAATCATTAGATCGTGCGTCATATAACGTTCGTCCTCCATGTGCGTTCGGTTTCACTTTTGAACGTTCGTCCAAATAGTAAGCGTTCGTCCCGGTCTTTTAGGAGTGAACGTTCGGTTTTGTTTTGTGTTAGGGAACGTTCGGTTTTCTGTGGTTGACCTTGTGAACGTTCGTTCTCTTCTACTGTTTGCGTTCGGCTTTGTTTCGGTTGTTTTTTCTTGAACGTTCGGTATGGGCGTTCGTTCTTTGTTGTTAACGGTCGTTCGTTTTGGTAGCACTCCCGTATTTGGCCGAGCGTCCAATAGTTGGTGGCTGCATTTTAAATTTGTCTGAGCTTTCCAGCCTCAGCTGTCTGCCATTAACGTCTGTGAAGCCACTCACTGTATGGGTTTCGGGAATTAATAAAGGAGGAATCAGAATCATTTCGCTGGCACCTGAATCTGCCTCCCACTTACCTTCAACACCTTGGCTTCCACTCAACACCAAGGCAGCAGGGCAACTGTTGGAGGCACATGGTAAAACAAACACGCAGCCAGTCGAAAAACCACTCAGAGTATGGGTGAGGAGAATCAATCTGCTGGAGGTCCACCTGAGTTTGTCTCCCACGAGTGCCCATCTGGCTCTTCGGTGCTGATTCTGTATGGCCTCTGAAATGCAGGCAACAGGGGGGCTCCCACTGATTTTTTCGGCACTCACTGACTAACTCTCTACCAAACTCCTCTGATCATAGGAGACTCAACCTTCAGCATGATCATCATCATCACTCCCATCTTCATCACCCTCTCCATCGAACCCAACACTACAGTGGCGGTCACCGCATACCATCACCCATCCTCTTCCCTCTCAACACTTATCATCCTCACAAAAAGCCAGACACAATCTCCAGCATCCTCACCTCTGCACATTCACCCATTTTGCCATCGGCCACCATAACAACTCCTCACCCTCATCACTTCACGACCATCACAAAAAAAAAAACAAATTCCCTAACAAAACCGTCCCCGCCACCAACATCAGGACAGACACGACGTACACCCATCACCGGGATCCTTTTCTTCTTTCATAGTCCACCTACTCTGTCAATCACACACCCACGACGACCATCATCAAACACACCAGTAATAACCTCCAACATAATCACTTCCGCATATTGGTCTGAAACACCGCGACCTCCGCCCAGAAACCATCCGACGCACTCCGGCCATCCACATACATTGCTATCACCCTTCCCTTTTCATTTTCACGGCCAAGCAAACTTCATCACTTTCAACCTCTTAACCTCACAGCCACCAACGTTCACCATCTGCATTCACCAAGGAAAATTAAAAGAAAGAGGAAACTGAAAAAGAAGAGGAGGCAGAGACATCATTTACTAAAGAGAGGGAAGTAAGTAGAGGGGAGGAAACCACTGAGGAAGCTACCGGAGAGAGAAGGACACTTGAAGGAGGCTACGGGAAGCGGAAGAAACTAAAGGAAGCTTCAAGAGGTAAGTAATGCTTTTGCAATTCATGTTTTACCGATTTGGTTATTTGCCCTTGAACAGTGTCTCTGTTACGTTTGTTCGCATATGATTATTGATAAATGCATTCCTAGTGTGGTGGATAGTTGTATGTGTCTATTGTTGACGACCATCATCTTCATCCTTACTCCCTCACCCTTTTATCATCAGTTTTTTTCTTCATAACTACTTTGAAATCCCAAATTTGTGAACCCCTCACGCGGGCCTCGTAACAGAGGCCACCAAACTCATCTTCCATCAGCAATCATGCACTTATGCCGTCATCGCCATTCCGTTCCCCACTGGAACTTCCCTCCAAACACACGCATAAAGTCGAGCCTCTAACCGCTTTTATCACCATCTCCATGCTTTCATTTTCTTCCTCACCAAGCAACGCCCACGGCTACTGGAACACCCTTCCATCAATCTTCATAACTGATTCCTTCTCTGCTCATTCTCATCCCTAACTCCATTACCTCCAACACCCATCATCCATCATTGGTCACACGCCACGGCTCTCAATTCCTCTATTCGCCCGCACAAAGAAACGCCCTCCTCATCATCAGTTCATCTTGGATTTACCCTTCCATCTTCTTCAACACCTGAAAAAACAGAGAAGAACTCACTCACTTCCTAACCTCTACCACATTCCTATCACCATCGCTCCAACCCATCTCAACACCCAAAACACAGAAACACACGGTTCACACACAGAACTTCCATTACCATTATCAAACCATGACCCATTTATGAACACGACTCAGTTCAACATCTTGTTCCACTTTATCCTCCAACCATATTTCCCTTTCACTTCCAATTCCTCACCTCCCACAATATCCATCATTCACCTCTGACCAAAAATCTCTACCTCTATCACGTGTTCTAACACCATCATCATTCACACACCCGTAACCACCCCAACATCACTCAGCAAATATCCCAAGGGCCACTTCCACGCAAAGGCAGAGGCATTCCCGGTCGCGGCGTTGTGGTGTGGCGGTGTCGCGGCGGTGAGCGGCAGCACCGGCGAGGAGTCACGATTCGTGGTGGTGAACCTGGGAAAAGTGTGAACCCCATTCGAAGGAGGGAGGTAGAGGAGCGAAGGCTTGGCGCGACAACCAGTAGGGTCTGTGGCGGCGATCAGCGCACGGGTGGCACCCTGGTTTGCGGCTGGCGGCGGCCGGTCTGGCAGAGGCGGCAGTACGCGTGCGGAGGTGACGCCCCTTCATCGAAGTTCCTAGTTGGGAGAAGAGAGATTTGTTTCAAATGGCACATGGAAGATTGAAGAAGGTGTCAGCGGACCCCTAATGGGATTCTGAATAAAGAGTTTGGACCTAGCTATTGGGCAGCGTCCTTTTCCTCCTGCCACATGCGCAATTCTATTCACACCCCCTTCCATTTGGGCTGAAGCCCATTCTGTTTCTCCAAACAAAAATTAAAAAAAAAAAGAATTGGACCTGGACACACATCTCGGGATGCACCACCATTTTCATCCTTACACCTTGGCAGATTGAAAGTTGGAGAAAAAGGACTTTGACCCAAACCAAAGGAGCCTCAATTTCAGTCCACACCTCTGGTTTTTATTTCTGTACCCCTATTTATGTTGGGCTTTGTTTTTTTTGCTTTATTTTTTTATGTTTTTTTTTCTTCTTAGTAAATGTAACCCCTTGTACAGTAACTGTAACCCCTTGTTTTATTTGTATATAGTAAACTTATTTGTGTTGTTTTTATATTACAAAAATCATAAAAATTGTAAATAATAAAAAATATATATAAAACGTTAAAAAAACATTTAATGTAATAAATCGGTATGAGTACTCGTGCGATCGTACGCATCAGCCTAGTACTTATTGCCCAAATATAAAATAAATAAAAAGCCGTGTGAGTGCTCGTGCGATCGTACGCATCAGCCTAGTACTCATTACGCAAAACAATAAAAAGAGAAAGCCGTGTGAGTGCTCGTGCGATCGTACGCATCAGCCTAGTACTCATTACGCAAAACAATAAAAAGAGAAAGCCGTGTGAGTGCTCGTGCGATCGTACGCATCAGCCTAGTACTCATTACGCAAAACAATAAAAAGAGAAAGCCGTGTGAGTGCTCGTGCGATCGTACGCATCAGCCTAGTACTCATTACGCAAAACAATAAAAAGAGAAAGCCGTGTGAGTGCTCGTGCGATCGTACGCATCAGCCTAGTACTCATTACGCAAAACAATAAAAAGAGAAAGCCGTGTGAGTGCTCGTGCGATCGTACGCATCAGCCTAGTACTCATTACGCAAAAAAATATAAATATTACAGCAAAAAATACCAAAAAAAATATAAAAATCTTCAAAAACCAAAAACATCTACTTTTCAAAACAACGATCAATATCGCCTTGCCAGAACTACGTGATCCTTGATTCTCCATCAAAAGTGGAGATACGTAGGAGCAAGGCCAGTCCTTGTCAGGCTCACTCTCCCAAAAATCCAAATCATTTTCCAAACAATTTCTCAAGCAATTTCTCAAACAATTTTCCAAACAATTTTCTCAAGCATTTTTCTCAAAGAACTACGTAACCCTGATTTCTCACATGAGAATACGTAGGAGCAAGGTCAATCCTTGTCGGGCCCAAAAAACTAAAAAAAATATTGTTTGTTTCTTTAGCGTTTTATTTTAAGGGGAAGTTAAATACTTTGAAAACCACATCCACATTCGCACATTTAGTTAAAGGTACTGCCTTAGGGCAGGCGTTGTAGGGTGCTAATACCTTCCCTACACGTAACCGACTCCCGAACCAAGAATCTGGTTCAATTTGACCATGCCTTATCATTTTATGGTTTTTCCGTAGTTTTCCAGAATAAACTATGGTGGCGACTCCAAAATCTCTTTTTCAAACGAATTCTCTTCTTTTTATTGGATCGTCGTCCCGTCGCGATTCCGGTTGCGACAACTTGCATTGAGCTTAACCTTTTCTTTTCTTTCTTTTCTTTTCTTTGGCTTTTTGCTTTTACTCAATGCTCTTTAATGAATTTCACAAAGTTCTTTTCAGTTTCTCACAACCCCAAACTTGAACCATTCTCCATTACCATATAAACATACTCTACTTAACTCAAGGTAAGGATTACAAAAAGGGTTTCATTCAAAATTCAAATTTAGGCTCAAGATTCAAAGGATACAGAGAAACATTGTTCTTTGTTGGGTTAACCTATTGGCATTGGCTCTAAAGGAAAAGAAAACATGGCCTTGATCATGTGTAGCAAGCAAGCAAGTAGTTCAATCATAGAAAATTAGGCAAAATCAATCATGTTTCCAAAGCAATGGCATTCAATCAATCAAAAACTCTAGAGCCCAATCTCTCACAAGTTAACTCAAGTTCCACAATTTGATAAACATCCTGCCCAACATATTAATCACAATTGAAATCATGCATCTATTTTTAACAAAACTATGAGCAACCACCATCTATGCTTAAAAGCCTCACCAATCATTAACTCAACATGCATCATAGAACAATAGAGCAAACACAAGAATATTACTCATCACAAACAACAATTTATCACATCATATCAAACCATTGCAACACAATTCATTAAACCAAGTACATAAGCACTAAAACAAAAAGATATTAAACAAAATTCAAATAAGCATAAAAATCCTGATCCAACAGCATCCATCAGTAGATGTTTTCATCTGAATCTTCTAACATCCATCAGTAGATGTGAATCCTTCTCATCAACATCCATCAATAGATACTGATCTTTCTCATCTTCCTCGGCATCCATCAGTAGATGTCTTTAATAACATCCATCAGTAGATGCTTAATCACATAACATCCATCAGTATATGCTTAATCTAGTAGCATCCATCAGTAGATGCTCTCATCTAAATCATCTTAGCATTCATCAGTAGATGCTTTCATCTAGTAATCCATCAGTAGATGCTTTCATCTAGTAGCATCCATCAGTAGATGCTCTCATATAAATCATCCTAGCATCCATCAGTAGATGCTCTCATTTAAATCATCCTAGCATCCATCAGTAGATGCTATCATCTAAGTCCTCCTAGCATCCCTCAGTAGATGTTGTCCAATATCCATCAATAGATGTTGTCCAGTATCCATCAATAGATGTTGTCCAGCATCGATCAGTAGATGTTGTCATTACTTCAAAGCAAAATCAAATCCAAACCACACAAATAAATCAAAAAGAAAAGGTCAGAAATTGGGTTGCCTCCCAATAAGCACTTCTTTAACGTCACGAGCCTGACACCATTAAGCACAATCCGGATTTTTGATATTTGTGATTTTCTCTCTTTCATCACACCAACATAACTTCAACAGCTTCCTAGTCACTATCTTTACTCTCCATGAATAAGGAGCCTCAATCTCAATAACTCCATTATCTTTAATATCTTTAATCACCCATAATCTGTTCTTGAATTTCACTGGTTTGCCATTCAAAAGTCTTAATTAGTTGAGTAATCACATAACAATTTAGTGTCGTGAGTCCTCTGGATACGATACTTGGTCTTACCATTTTATATTACTTGATATGATTCGGTACACTTGCCGACATCTTAACAATTTTTTGGCACCGTTACCGGGGACTCGTGGTTTAAACTATACTTCTGTGTGATTCTTAACCGATTAGAATTTATCTTTAATTTTATCTTTTTATCTTTTTGTTTTTTTTATTTTTATTTTTTTTATCTTTTTATCTTTCTATCTTTTTATCTTCTTTTTTTTTATCTTTTTTATCTCTTTATCTTTTTATCTTTTTGTTTTTTTTTATCTTTTTATCTTTTTGTCTTTTTGTCTTTTTATCTTTTTATCTTTAATTTATTTTTTTTATTTTTTTGTGCTAATTGGGTGCTCTAGTGTTTTGTTCTCTAGTGTATGCAGGGTACAATTCGAACTAGAAGCACAAAAGTTTCTAAACCTCTTCTTGCAGGTTTGGATGTGAGTAGAAGAAAAAAAAGGAACATGACATCCAGAGAAGTTTTCCCTTCTCTTGATACTCTTTTACAACCATCACTTCAAGGATCTGACCAGGAGACATAAAATGTGGCTGAAGAGTAGAATGATAGACGTACCCTAGCAGATTATGCAACAATCATTGGCCCTCATCATTTTAATAACATTGCAAGGTCGAGGGTTAATGCTGCAAATATTGAGATAAAGCCTGCTTTGATTCAATTGGCGAAGAGCAACCAATTTAATGGATTGTCACATGAAAATCCATATGAGCATTTGACCACATTCAATGAGATATGCAATACTGTGAAGATCAATGGCGTGTCAGATGAAGCTATTAGACTGAGCATGATTCCTTTCTCTTTGGGATGCAATGCTAAGATGTGGTTGAACTCTTTTCTAGAGAATAATTTTACTAAGTGGGAAGTTGTGGTTGCAAAATACTTCCCACAATCAAAGGTAAACAAAGGAAAGCAAGAAATTTCTTCTTTCAAACAGGGCATGGATGAAACATTAGGTCAAGTGTGGGACATATTTAAAGGCTTGTTGAGAAAGACGCCCACTCATGGCTTTGATGAACCTACAATAGTCATTTTATTCCTTGAAGGTCTAAGCTCACAAACTAAATTGATGTTAGATGCCTCAACTAGAGGTAATGTCAAGTGCAAGACTCCAGAGGAAGCTTATGATTGAAAATATGGCTACTAATGATAATGAGATGCATATTGAAAGGACTCAATTTCAACAAAAGGGAGTTCTACAACTACAATCTCAACATGCTCTGTTGACACAAAATAAGATGATGACTCAACAATTGGAGGCTTTAATGAAGAAAATCTCTCAATTGCCAAAGGATTTGCAGAATGTGTCTCAAGTTCAACAACAACTTTGTGAGTTGTGTGGTGGAGATCATATCAATTATCAATGTGCTATGCCAGAAATTACCCAAGAAGAAGTCAATTTTATGGGTCAAGGTAACCAATTTTGTCCAGGTAATTACAACTAAGGGTGGAAACCTCATCCAAGTATGGGTCAAGGGCCAGTCAGGCAATTCAATACGCCAACACAACAATGGCAATAATAACCTTCAATATATGAAAGAACTGCAAAGTTAGAAGAGACACTCCAACAGTTCATGCAAGTGTCTATCTCCAATCATAAAAGCATTGAAGTTGCCAATTAGTTAAAAAGTTGGAGGAGAAATCTGAAAAGCAGTTTGGGGCTAATACTGAAGTTAACCCTAAAGAGGAATGTAATGTTATCATGAGCATAAGTAGTGAGAGGTTGGAAGAGAGAAAAATAGAGAGAAAAGAAAAAAAAGGGAGTTGAGTGAAGAAAAAGAAGAAAGTGAGAGAAAAAGTGAGGTTGAGAGGAAGGAGAAGAATAAAGAAAAGGGAGAAAGAAAAGAAGAAGAAGAGGGAGAGAGAAAAGAGAGAAACATTGAGAAAGTTTTTCCTTACCCTAAAGACTTTACTAAAAAGGAAAAAAAAAGAGACAATTAAGGTGTTTTAAGGAGATGTTCAAGAAATTGGGGAGTACCATTCCACTGACTGAAGCATTACATCAAATCCCTGCATATGCAAGATTGTTGAAGAAGTCCCTAAAAAAGAAGAAATATTTAGATCAGGGAACCATTGAAGTACAGGGAAATTGCAGTGTGATTTTGTAGAAGACACTTCCTCCTAAAGTCAAAGATCCGGGAAGTTTTACTATTCCTTGCACTATTGGGAATTATGATGCCCTTAGCTGTGCTAAAGAAGATTGGTGATCTTGAGCTACAAATATGGTGTTGCAAATGGCGAATAGATCTACTAAGAAACCCTATAGTATAGTGGAAGATGTTATGGTCCAAGTTGACTAACTTAAATTCCTAGTGGATTTTGTAGTGATGGAGATGGGGGAAGATTTGAAGATTCCTATCATTCTTGGAAGGTCATTCATAAAGACAGCTAAGGTTGTCATCAATGTAGATGATGGAGTTCTAATGCTCAAAGACCAAGATGAAGAGGTGACTTTTAATGTCTTTGATGATGAGCAGCCGATTCAAGAGAAGAAGACTAGTCCAAAAGTTACAAATAAAAATTTGTCAAAGACTAGTGTATCTAAGCAAGTTGCTGACTTAGTCAAGGGAGGTAAGAACTGTTTCTTGTCATAGGTAAAGGAAGAGGAGAAAGAAATTAAAGAAAAACTAGTTCACCAACACCCTGATGTGAAAAGTGATGAACCCAAACCTGGCACACTAGTGAAATTCAAGAACAGGTTATGGGTTGTCAAGACTATTAAGCAAAATTGAGTTTTTGAGATAGAGGCTCCTTACTCTAGGAGAGTCAAGTTGGTGACAAGAAAATTACTGAGATTTTTTTGGTGTCATGAAGGAAGGAGGAAGCCAACATTAAAGATCCAGATTGAGCATGATGGTTGTCAACACCCAATTTCGTCCGGATAAATATAATTTATCAAAAAAAAAAATAATCAAAAAAAATAATCAAAAATAAACCAAAATGAAAAAACTATTTATTTTACTTTTTGCACCCCTAAATTTTCTTTTAAACACTTAATCCAATGGCCCAAAATAATCTCACTTTTTTTTACTTCCTCACCACCCATCTTTTCTTATCACACCCCATTCTCCACATCACCATCCACCTCACCCTCCACATCATCTACCTTTTTCATTTACTTTTTCCACATCATTTCCATATTAATTTTATATATCAACTTTTCTAATTATTCCACTTACATTTTTTAATTATATCTTCTCCATCAACATTTTTTATTATCCATTTTTCTCCACCTTATTTTTCCACCCACTTTTTATATTATTTTTTTCACTTATTTTCCACATTAACTTTTACTATTCACTATATTTTATTTTACCTACTTTCTCCACCAACTTTTTATATTATTTCTTTCACTTAATTTTCATACCTAATTTCTCCACCACCTTTTTATATTATTTCTTTCACTTAATTTTCATACCTAATTTCTCCACCAACTTTTTATATTATTTCTTTTACTTATTTTCCACATTAACTTTTACTATTCACTATATTTTATTTTACCTACTTTCTCCACCAACTTTTTATATTATTTCTTTCACTTAATTTCCATACCTAATTTCTCCACCACCTTTTTATATTATTTCTTTCACTTAATTTCCATACCTAATTTCTCCACCAACTTTTTATATTATTTCTTTCACTTATTTTCCACATTAACTTTTACTATTCACTATATTTTATTTCACCTAATTTTTCCACAAACTTTTTATATTATTTCTTTCACTTATTTTCCACATTAACTTTTTCTATTCATCTTTTTTTATTATATTTTATTTCATCTAAATTTTCCACCAACTTATTATATTATTTTTATTCATCAACTTTCTTCATCCTTAACTCTATAAATACCTACATTCTCTTCACTTCACAAAAAAAAAGTTACATAATATCCATCTTCTTTCTCTCACACACCAAACCTCTTCATCCTAAAACTCTACTTCATTTTTCTCTCACATTTTACTATCTCTCTATACATATAAAATCTCATACCACATTTCTACTACAAATTCATCTTCTTCACCATCAATCTACCTCTTCTCACAACTTATTACAAGCAAAGTCTTACTTCATCTTCCAAATCCTTAACAAGGTACACATTTTCTTTTCATTCTACTTATATTCATTTTGATCATTTTTTAGTTTATAAATTTATCCTATTTTCTACCACGATTTTATCCTATGCTTTTTAATATTTTTACGTCATAGATATTTCAACTCACCTCTCTTTCTTAATAAAAAAATAAAAAAATATAAAACTTTAAAAAACATGTAATAATAAATATCGGTATGAGTACTCGTGCGATCGTACGCATCAGCCTAGTACTCGTTACCCAAAATATAAAAAAAAAACAAAAAAAGCCGTATGAGTGCTCGTGCGATCGTACGCATCAGCCTAGTACTCATTACGCAAAACAATAAAAAACAAAGAAAAAGCCGTGTGAGTGCTCGTGCAATCGTACGCATCAGCCTAGTACTCATTACGCAAAACAATAAAAAACAAAGAAAAAGCCGTGTGAGTGCTCGTGCGATCGTACACATCAGCCTAGTGCTCATTACGCAAAAAAAATCTAAACATTACATCAAAAAAATACCAAAAAATATAAAAATCTTCAAAAACTAAAAACATCCACATTTTCAAACAACAATCAATATTGCTAGGCAGAACTACGTGATCCTTGATTCTCCATCAAAAGTGGAGATACGTAGGAGCAAGGCTAGTCCTTGTCAGGTTCACTCTCCCAAAAATCCAAATTATCCATAACAAGTTCTCAAACAAATTTCCAAACAAACATCTCAAACAGTTTCAAATGAACTACGGAACCCTGATTTCTCATTCTGCATGAGAATACGTAGGAGCAAGGTCAATCCTTGTCGGGCCCAAAAAGCTAAAAAATATTGTTTGTTTTCTTTAGCATTTTATTTTAAGGGGAAGTTAAATACTTTGAAAACCACATCCACATTCGCACATTTAGTTAAAGGTACTGCCTTAGGGCAGGCGTTGTAGGGTGCTAATACCTTCCCTACGCGTAACCGACTCCCGAACCAAGAATCTGGTTCAATTTGACCATGCCTTATCATTTTATGGTTTTTCCGTAGTTTTCCAGAATAAACTATGGTGGCGACTCCAAAATCTCTTTTCAATATATATTCTCTTTTTAAGGATCGTCGTCCCGTCGTGATTCCGGTTGCGACAGATGGCGACTCCACTGGGGAGTGAGAGAGAGTCAGGCCATTTAATTAGATGTGCGAATTTAATGTGGTTTTTCTTTGTGTTCTTCTTCCCTTTTTTCTTTATCTTTGTTTGATATTTGGCATAATTGTATGTGTGTTTGTTTTGATTACATTAAACCCTAGGATAGAAAACATGTTATATCTGCCTGGGAATTTTCTGGTTGTTTTGCAGGTGAGGGTTTGGGGTGTACAATTGCATTCTCCCTTCACACACACACTTTGTGCATATCATGAGTGAGGCCCTATACCCGGGTCTGAGCGCAACTTAGAAATAGAGGGGTTGTGTAGCGGTGTCACTCTGGGATGTACTTCCTGTTTGGCTATCGTGAGAACCCCAGCCAGAGTCTGTTCTCTTCATTTGTTTCTCCACATCTAGTTGATTACTCTGACTGTTGTGGAGAAACAGTGAAAAGAGCCATAGCTCTGGTGGCCTGATTTAAGCATTAGGAAGCTATCCTTGTGAGTGCATATATTTGGCCTTAGAACTTTTGTCATCCAACCTTTGATAAGGCACAAAAGGGAGAAATGTGTATTCTTATAACCCTCATGTTTGCTTAATAAAAATCACGCACCTTGTACATATCATCATATCTCTTTATCTTTTTTCTTTCTTTCTTTTGCTTTTTCCTTTTTCTTCGCTCATTGTTTTTTCTTCATAGTCTTGTCACATTTTGTGGATTCTAGTAAAAAATTATAAAGTTGTGATTAAGGCTCTTAAGCTAAAAATGGAAATTAACATGGAATTTGAGTCAAGGGGTATAAGAATTTGGTGAGTTTGTCAGAGGGGAAGAATTTGGGAAAATATTAAATGCAAGTCTTGAGGCCAAAGCTCTATACAACTAAATCGGGCAATATACCCATGTCCCGTCCTGGCTGAAGTTTATGGGACCCTTAATCGTTGTTACGAACTTAAAGAGGGAAAGATGTTATGTTGTCTACCAGTGGTGTATTTGTGGTTCATTTCCCTTGAGACTGGAGACGCCTTAAATTCCCTGTACCCCATGGACGAATTATTGTAGTGTGTAATCGATTACAAGGACATTGTAAACGATTACCCGAGAGAAAATTGGATTTTGTACAAAAAGTCCATTACAGGTACTCAGTCAGGTGAACATGGGTCACCATTGGAAAAAGAAGTGACTTTTAGGCACTTTTGCGCTTGTCTTAGGCTGTTCCTTGTGAACCACATGTGAAAAGAGTAAATGAATGGGCGCAACTTTGTGCAAGTTTAAATGAAGAACAAGTTAAATGGTGTGTCCCTTGGGAGCATAGATTGCAGATTACATATCATTGCGGGAGGTATCCTAATGTACCCCTCATGGGTATTAGGTGTTGTATTAATTGCAATCCTGTGTTAGCGCAAAAAAATAATTTGAGTATCCTGAGAGGATCGCTAACATCTGCATCTCTCGCCACATTGCAGATCATATGAAGAATGAATCTTCGCTGAAATGTTCCATCAAGTTAAAGACAATTGGGGGCAATGTTGTTCGCTTCAATGAAAGGCCCAAGATCATGAACTGTTAATGAAAGTTTCCCTTAGCCAATGAATCACAGAAAGGGTTAAGACAATCAAGTTGTAATTAATTTCCCTTACCCAAATTGCGAAAAGAAATTTCAAAATGATGAGCAGTGGATAGAAGCAGCAATGACAAAACTAGAGAAGGAATGTTTCCATTTAGCTAAGAGGGAACATAAAAGATTGGTGAGTCAGATGAAGAAAGAATATGTCGTTGAATAAGGACAAGTTAAAAGAATTGGAAGAGAAGTCTCTCACAGCTAGCTTCCCTTGCCAATGGAGCCATTGAAAACGTCCTTAAGTTCTTAGTTGATGCTGAGTCTGTAATATCAATCATCAACCCGCCTAAAGGGGATTGAAACATTCCTCAATTACTGCGAGAAGCTGATCAGACAAATGAAGAATGTGATGACTAAAGCCTGCGATGGTTGACCAAGAATTCCTATGTCTCGCATTTTGGGAACTTCTGAATGATGAATCACCTTATTGACTCAGTTTCGTGTTAATTTCCAAATTATACCGGGGCAATTATTTTCACAGCTTTATAATTTCTGACTAGAGATTTTAAACTGCGTTGTGTGTTCTTTTCATTTTAAAAAAAAAAAAAAAAAAAAAACTAAAATACAGCTAAACATCTAAGATACCCTAAAGAACTCGAACCAGTTCACAAATCTTGGAGAACCAAAAAGAAGGAATGAAAGTCGATATCCAACAACTGAAGGAACAAATGAGCTTAATCTTAGAGGCCCTCAACGCCTTACAATGTCTTGGAGATTTGTACACACCACAACTACAATAGAGTTTGAATGGCACAAATTTTCCCTCCTTATTGGTCTTTCCTCGTATTACACTTCGCCGTGAGAGGCAAACTCGGGTCATGAAGCCCACAAAAGACCAAGGAGAACACATTTGAAAGAGGAAACAAGCTGGGGACAACCACTTGCATGGTCCTTTGGGGAAATTATTAAGCCAAGTGTTGTGAGCACGATGAGGACAAAGCTGCCTGAGTTGAAATCTTCTCACCAAGTCAATGTTGAGGTTGTCAGGCACAAATTGGAGGTGCTAGAAAAATTGTGAAAGCCATAAAAGGTGGATGAAGCGCCAAGTTTGAAAGTGTTGCATGTACGCTCGTCGCCAAGTGAGCGGACGCTCGTCACATAGCGAGCGCACGCTCGTTCCATAGTGACGCTCGTTCCATAGTGACGCTCGTTCAGCGCGCAGTGGACGCTCGTCCAGAAAGTAGACGCTCGTCCAGAAAGTGGACACTCGTCCACGCTCGTCCATAACGCTCGAAACACTCGTCCAGCAGAGGACGTTCGTCCAGAAAGTGGACGCTCGTCCAGAATTGGGATGCTCGTCCAGAAAATTGGACGCTCGTGTGACTCAATTATTGAACCCTTCTCTTTAAAAGCTGATTCAGAGGAGTTGCAGAAGCATATGTGGACGGAGAGGAAACTTACGCGTGATGCTACCAAGTGTCCTACGAAAAGGCCTTGTCTACTCGTTTCGTGAAACCTGTTAAATTTCCATGATCCAGGGCTTATGGTTTCATCGAAAGTGTTGGGTGTTCCAGCGCAAAGCCAAACTTTAATTGATTCAAGATGTTTAAAGTTCGATGGATTGGGCTTTAGGAAAACATAAGTCATTATACAAGAGAATTTGATGTTGTGAAGTGTCTTAGTACCGAGGAGGTATACGCATCGATATAGCACCTTCATCCATGACTTTCAATGTGAACATTCACTATAAGGTTCTCAAAGCAGTGCTGGAAATCGAGTCCTTAAAGGGTATTGCAGAAAAAGAAAAAAAATTGAAAAAAATCTTGAGTCACTTGTCTTATTTGCAAATTACCAAACTCATGTTTTTCGAAAATATCAAATTTGTTAATCAAGAGTAAAGTTGTAGTGTGAGATTTTCCCGAATTTGTTGTTTTCTCGCGAGGCGTGTTTTCCACCCATACAGTTATTTCAGTGTGTATTGCAGCGTGTTTTCCATTTGAGGCTTGTCTTGAGCCAGTTTCTTTCGTTGTTTCATACACGTATTTCATTGAAATTTTGCTTATCCCTTTTACTTCATATCTCATGTTTTTATTCGAATTCAATTTTCCCTTATTTTCTTGTAAATAAATTATTTTAGCTTTTTTTTATATACATAATTGTTGGAAGATCTTGTTTTGACTGAAATAAAAAGAAAAAGCATAAAAATCCATTTCATTTCATCATCGGAACAGGAAATTACAGTAAGGTCGGATACACTCATACGATCTTGGCATCATGATAAATAAAATAAAAATGCATAAAAAAAAAAGCAGAAATAACAAAAAAAGCGCAAGGTCACAAATTCAAATAAAAAAAAAAAGCAAATAAAGCAGATAACAAAGGAAAATAAACAATGTTCGGGGTTCGATCACTGGTGATCGTTAATTTTACAGACCATGAAAATAATAATAAAAAAAAAACAACAATTCAACGAAAAAATTCCCGAGCTAGTTGCGGTGGTCTGAGGGAGAGCTCCGTCGAGGGAGCTCTGGTCCGGAATGTGAAGAGCATGGGTGGAGCGATTTGTCGTCCGTCCCTGTCGTCGTCAATGATGATCGGAACGGGGAACAAGTCCAGCAGCCTCGGCGCCCTCATGATCACCCAGTCATATTCTTCCAAAAAAATAATAAAAGAAAATTTTTGTCAATAATAAGATGAGGAGAATATTTTCAAAAAAAAAAAAAAAATTCAAAAATAAAAAAAAAAATGGAGGTGATCAGGATGCTTACCATACATGTATAGCGGCAGTTGTGAAAACTGAGTGCCAGTAGGGTCTATCTCCGCTTGCCAGCGCCTGACCCGATTGCCGTGGTTGTTAAACCAGCAGTGCACATTGTATTCAGTGGCATCTGCGAAAGCCCTTAGTCGAGACGCAATCTCGACGACTTGGGCTCTGCTGGGATGTGTGACCCCGTAATTGTAGATATGGGTCATCATTTTGACCTGATCGTCAGTAGGTCTCCACCGCTGACTGGTGTACCTCTCCATCTCCATCTCGCTCATCTTTCCTCTCTAAGTTTTCATACAAAAAAAAATATATAAAAATAAAAAGAACAAAAACATAACAAAAGCATAAAACAAAAAGCATTTTCTGTGTTTTCTTTATTCGTTTTTGTTTCCTTTTAGTTTATTTTGTCCGGTCAGTCTTTGTTATTTCAGTGTCTGGTCTCGGATCTGTTTCACGGTCCTTGCAAGAGGGTCCTAAACGGATCTATGTCCTTTTGTCCTTGTCCATTTGTCCATGTCCGGTTCATTCAAATTAAAATTCTCTTTTTAAGTTTTCTGATTTTATGGGGTACGTGGCGTTGTTCTACCCGATTGTCTCTGTCATACCTTCAAACGAAGGGAGATAAACGTCTGGTTTCCAGCCTATATACCCCTTAAGTTTAAGACAGTTGTGTTTTTAAGTGTTTTAAGTTTTTTAAATTTAAAAAAAAAAAGAGAAAAGAGGACTCAGAAAGAAAAGCAAAGAAGGGCAAGACGGAAATAAAAGAGGACAAAGCGGAAAGCAGAAGAATAGAAGAGCTTGCGGAAAAGAAAAACGAAAAAGGAGAGAGAAGGAAAGATCGAAAGAGCGGAAAACTTAAGAGAAGAAGGAAAGAGGATTAAGAGCTCAGAAGACTTACCTGGAAGTGGAAGGCACACAGAAGTTCGTCGCAGCACTGGGACGCCTCCGAAAGCACACGGGGGCAGAGGCTCCTCGCAGAAATCCAGACGCTCAAGGGAGAGAGAGGAAGAGAGGAAGATAGAGGAAGAGAAGGAAGAGAGAAGGATGGAGAGAGAGCGAGATCGGGAAAATGTCGCTCGACCCCGAAGGAACGCCCGTTTTATAGCCGAGCAAATCCACTGTGGCTACAGTTACGGTCGCTGCAACCGTCTGGTGTCGGTCTGATCTTTCTGAGTTCAAAGAAAAAAAAAATGAAAATCTAAGGACGGGTAGGGTTTTGATGGGTCGATCCGGCCCAATTCAAGACTTCTTAGATGACCCGATTTCACACAAAAAATATTAAAACAAAAAAAAAAATCAAAAATATGTTAAATGGAAAATTTTCAAAAAAATAATAATTGGAGTGATGTAAATTTTGAAGTGTTCAAAATTGTTTTTCATTTGCATGATAAAGGACATTTTTCAGGTTCATTGGGCCTCATTACCATGTTAGCCTTCTTTGAACCCAATTCTTTCTGAAATATAAATTTGAGTGAAGAATTATTTTGGCATGTTTGTAATTTCACATCACACCATTTTGTTTGTTTTTATTCCTTCTTCTACATATTGAATAAATCTAAGAACAAAAATATTGAAAAAGGAACAGTGCTCGAGCCCATTAGGCCCAATGGCCTTCGTGGTTTTCTCTCGAGTATACTTCTTTTGAAAATATGTCAAAAATATTTTGTTTTCACATTTTTGCTGTTGAATGATGTTTTGTACATTTGTTCAAATTGGCTTGTGTAATTTTCTTTGCATTTGTAACAAAAAAATTTGAGAATGAAAGATGAACAGTTTTTGAGCCCATTAGGCCCCTTTGTCATATGAGGTTTCTCTTAAACTGGTGCATCCGAATTTCTGAAAAAATAAAAAAAATGCATGTCTTTGTATTTGTGTGAACAAGTATTTGTGCAAAAGATAAAATAATTCAGATCCTTGTCTGAAGATTTTGTCATGGTTGTAACAAGAATAGTGTTGGACTCATTGAGTCTGGTGGTGTTACAAAATTTTCTTTAGTTTAATCTCGTAAAATCCTCTCATAACAAAAAATGATTTTCTTTTAGCTTGTTCCATAAACTTTGAAAAATGCAAAAAAAATGTTTTCTTCGTCATCTTCTTGTGACAAGTTCACACGGCTCAGGTCATCTGATCCATTGGGTCAATGTGCCTGGTAAGTCCAACTTCCTTTTGTTACTTCTCCTCAGGTTCGATCCGATTTGGATTTTCCCGTGTCGGAAAGTAAAACACACCAAAAAAAAATCGAATCAAAATAATTTTTTTTTTTTTTTGAAGATGTTCAAACGTTTTTGGCCCAACTCGGCCCATTACATGCATATTTCTCATTAATTTCTATTTCTAAAAGATAAAAAATACAAAAACATTTTTCTAATATGTTTAATGTTTTTCACATTGTGTAAATGAATAAAACCAAAAAACATTTTTATTTTTCAAACGTTTTTCTAAATCAATTTTGACATTGCTCACAAAGCCCAGTTCCTACATTAGCCCACAAAAACCCAGTTCCTACACTGGCCCACAAAAGCCCAGTTCCCACACTGGCCCACAAAAGCCCAGTTCCTACAATGGCCCACAAAAGCCCAGTTCCTACACTGGCCCACAAAAGCTCAGTTTCCACATTGGCCGAAAAATCTCAATTTTCACATTGGCCCAAAAAAGCCCATTTCCTATACTGGCTTGCAAAGCCCAGTTTCCATGCTGGTTCGCAAGGCCCAGTTTCCACATTGGCCGAAAAATCTCAGATTCCACATTGGCCCAGAAAGCCCATTTCCCATACTAGCTTGCAAAGCCCAGCTTCCATGCTGACCCGCAAGGCCCAGTTTCCACAAAGGCCAAAAATCTCAATTTCTACAATAGCTCATAAAGCCCATTTCTCATACTGGCTTGCAAAGCCCAACTTCCATGCTGACCCGCAAGGCCTAGTTTCCACATTCGCTGAGAAATCTCAATTTCCACAATAGCTCTCAAAGCCCATTTCCCATACTGGCTTGCAAAGCCCAGCTTCCATGCTGACCCGCAGGTCCCAGTTTCCATTGGCCAAGAAATCCCAATTTTCCCAATGGCTCACAAAGCCTATTTCCCATATCGGCCCGCAAGGTCCAGTTTCTAGGCTGGTCCGCAAAAGCCCAATTTTAAAAAAAAAAAAAAAAAAAAAACAAAAACAACGCCAAAAAAAAAAATCTGTTTTTTCAACTAGCATCATCATTGTCATTTCATTTTACTCTTCTTCATGCATAAAAACAAAACGCAAAAGTTGAGTAAATTGTTTTCGATGCAAATCATCCATTTTATGAGATTTCAAAAAAATGTAACGGATGTCATAATCTCCTGTAGTCAAATGTTTAAGTCACATATTCTTAAGAGATATATGTGTGTGCATTGCTTGGAAACATCATCCTTCAGCCCTCGCTATACCAAGAGATTGGCCCAATCATGTTCTTGAGCCCAAATAATAAACACCAAGTTTTACACTGGGGCAGATTTTCCATTACCTTTACTGGCTTTCATTTGGGAGATCCTGAAATCCGTTATAAAAAAAAAAGAAAAAAGGGCAGTAAAAAATGACTCCTGTTGAGATCGTTTAGTCTTGTCTCCTAATTAATCTTTCGAAAACGAAACAACCAAAATTTGAAATGATGTGTGGCCATCTTTCTTCATCCAAAAAAAAAAACAAAAATATATCCTTTGATACCAAATTTGAGCCAATAAGAAATTTCTTTTCAAATTTTACCCAAACAAGGGTTACCATCACAGTAGAAGTCAACTCAAATTGCAAAGGAACGCACTTAGTGATCAAATGAAGAGAATTCCTCAAAATTGAAGTAAAACGGAAAGAATCACAAAGTGATGACAAACAAAGAGTGAAATTTGCAAATTAGCAAAGAAAGTCAACAGTGTTGACGAATGACTGATACAAGGTGCAGATGGTAACTTTTGTTTCAAATAACCCACAAAAATTTATTTGAGCCTTTATATCATTTCTTTCAATACCCTTCAGCCCAAGCCACATTACAAGCCCAATAAAAGTCCACACAGATTGAATAATGGTTGCTTAAATTTTCATAAAGCTTAATTTTTAGACAAGACAAAAATGACTAACAATGCAGTTGTAAAAAAAATGATGATGAAAACAATTGTCCTCGGAAGAAGGGAACTCCCTATTGATCAAGATTATACAAAGGAAAATCAAGCTAATTGGGGCAATCCTTTCAAGCCAATCATTTCCATATCCATCTCAAATCCATATCCCATTCAAACTCTTCCCCCGATTCCCAAACTAGGGGGCAATTTTGGGCAACTTTATGAATTTCATGTGTTTTTGGCCCATTCAAAATATTGAGCAACTTTGTTAAATCTCAAATTTTTTCATCTGAATATTCAAAGCTCATACAAAGACTGGGGCATCCCTTGTTGGGCCTCGCATGATTTTGGTTCGCCCTGAATTTCATAAATCCATCACCACCAAAATTGGGACAATTTGTAAATCCCACATGATATTCTCACTCCCTGATTCATGACTTATTCCCTCACAATTCCCAGATACATTTGTCCATACCTATCTTTTTACCATGCTCCAAACTGGAGCAGCAACTGAGTATCTACAACCTCACATTGGCATTTATAACTGCTTTAAGGAGTAAGAGGCCCAAGTAGCCAACCCGGTACTCTCCAAATGCTTCCACACATTTGTCTCAACCCTTGATATCAGGCATGCATACACTGATGTTTCAAAAGAAAATGTTGAACGCACAAGTTTGAACATTTGACTTTTAGAGTTTAACATCCATCGTAAAAATAAAATGAAGGTCTAAATCTTCATAAATTTGATGATTTCAAAGAAAAGAAATTGACTCAGAAAAAAAGTGTGTCATAGTTTCATAATCTTCCAGTAAAACAAAAATCACAACTCAACATCATGTACATATTTTCATCAATTTTGATTTTGTCTCCATGTATATTCATCAAATCTCCTTCCTTCAAAAAGACAAAAAAAATGATCATCAACATACAACAAAGTTTTCTTCTCAAATTTCAAAATTTACATCAACCATATTTCTCTTACATGTCGAGATTTCAAATCCTTGTACAAAAATGCAACACTTTGTTTATTGATTTCAAAACTTTCAAAAAAAAATCATCAGAGTCAATATCATGTACATATTTTCATCAACTTTGAATTTGTTTTCGTGAATATTCATCAAATCTTCTTCTTTCAAAAAGACAAAAAAAAATCAACATGCATCAAAGCTTTCTCCTGTAATTTCCAAATTTACATCAATCATGTTTCTCATTTCAAAAAAAAAAATATATAAAATAGACACTCATTTCTATCTCAAGGAAATAAAATCAAAAAAAAAAAAAATTTCAACATCTCAAAATTGCAACAAAATCCAAATTTCAAATTCAAAACAATCAAACGATTTTACTTTCTATTTCGGCCCTCTGCAAGGCAATGGTCAAATCCAACAATCAAATTCAAATCATTCACTTCTACAGGGTTACGATCACCCTCCATGAGGTTACGACACCTCATTCACTTCCACAGGGTTACGACACCCTCCACGAGGTTATGACACCTCATTCACTTCCACAGGGTTACGACACCCTCCACGAGGTTATGACACCTCATTCACTTCTACAGGGTTACGATCACCCTCTACGAGGTTATGACACCTCATTCACTTCCACAGGGTTACGACACCCTCCACGAGGTTATGACACCTCATTCACTTCTACAGGGTTACGATCACCCTCCATGAGGTTACGACACCTCATTCACTTCCACAGGGTTACGACACCCTCCACGAGGTTACGACACCTCATTCACTTCCACAGGGTTACGACACCCTCCATGAGGTTACGACACCTCATTCACTTCCACAGGGTTACGACACCCTCCACGAGGTTACGACACCTCATTCACTTCCACAGGGTTACGACACCCTCCACGAGGTTATGACACCTCATTCACTTCCACAGGGTTACAACACCCTCGACGAGGTTATGACACCTCATTCACTTCTACAGGGTTACGATCACCCTCCACGAGGTTACGACACCTCATTCACTTCCATAGGGTTACGACACCCTCCACGAGGTTTTTACACCTCATCAACACTTCCACAGGGTTACGACACCCTCTACGAGGTTATGACACCTCATTCACTTCTACAGGGTTACGATCACCCTCCACGAGGTTATGACACCTCATTCACTTCCATAGGGTTACGACACCCTCCATGAGGTTATGACACCTCATTCACTTCCACAGGGTTACGACACCCTCCACGAGGTTATGACACCTCATTCACTTCTACAGGGTTACGATCACCCTCCACGAGGTTATGACACCTCATTCACTTCTACAGGGTTACGATCACCCTCCACGAGGTTATGACACCTCATTCACTTCCATAGGGTTACGACACCCTCCACGAGGTTATGACACCCCATTGACTTTCCTGTTGTTCATTGTCTATTTTGAAATCCAGACGAAATTAGTGTTTCTTTCTTTACTTAGCTTTTACTCCGATAATACAAAAATATCAAATTTTCATATTATCCAGTAATATCTAAGTAAAGAGGGGCAGCTGTCAACACCCAATTTCGTCCGGATAAATATAATTTATCAAAAAAAAAATAATCAAAAAAAATAATCAAAAATAAACCAAAATGAAAAAACTATTTATTTTACTTTTTGCACCCCTAAATTTTCTTTTAAACACTTAATCCAATGGCCCAAAATAATCTCACTTTTTTTTACTTCCTCACCACCCATCTTTTCTTATCACACCCCATTCTCCACATCACCATCCACCTCACCCTCCACATCATCTACCTTTTTCATTTACTTTTTCCACATCATTTCCATATTAATTTTATATATCAACTTTTCTAATTATTCCACTTACATTTTTTAATTATATCTTCTCCATCAACATTTTTTATTATCCATTTTTCTCCACCTTATTTTTCCACCCACTTTTTATATTATTTCTTTCACTTATTTTCCACATTAACTTTTACTATTCACTATATTTTATTTTACCTACTTTCTCCACCAACTTTTTATATTATTTCTTTCACTTAATTTTCATACCTAATTTCTCCACCACCTTTTTATATTATTTCTTTCACTTAATTTTCATACCTAATTTCTCCACCAACTTTTTATATTATTTCTTTTACTTATTTTCCACATTAACTTTTACTATTCACTATATTTTATTTTACCTACTTTCTCCACCAACTTTTTAAATTATTTCTTTCACTTAATTTCCATACCTAATTTCTCCACCACCTTTTTATATTATTTCTTTCACTTAATTTCCATACCTAATTTCTCCACCAACTTTTTATATTATTTCTTTCACTTATTTTCCACATTAACTTTTACTATTCACTATATTTTATTTCACCTAATTTTTCCACAAACTTTTTATATTATTTCTTTCACTTATTTTCCACATTAACTTTTTCTATTCATCTTTTTTTATTATATTTTATTTCATCTAAATTTTCCACCAACTTATTATATTATTTTTATTCATCAACTTTCTTCATCCTTAACTCTATAAATACCTACATTCTCTTCACTTCACAAAAAAAAAGTTACATAATATCCATCTTCTTTCTCTCACACACCAAACCTCTTCATCCTAAAACTCTACTTCATTTTTCTCTCACATTTTACTATCTCTCTATACATATAAAATCTCATACCACATTTCTACTACAAATTCATCTTCTTCACCATCAATCTACCTCTTCTCACAACTTATTACAAGCAAAGTCTTACTTCATCTTTCAAATCCTTAACAAGGTACACATTTTCTTTTCATTCTACTTATATTCATTTTGATCATTTTTTAGTTTATAAATTTATCCTATTTTCTACCACGATTTTATCCTATGCTTTTTAATATTTTTACGTCATAGATATTTCAACTCACCTCTCTTTCTTAATAAAAATATAAAACTTTAAAAAACATGTAATAATAAATATCGGCCTAGTACTCATTACGCAAAACAATAAAAAACAAAGAAAAAGCCGTGTGAGTGCTCGTGCGATCGTACACATCAGCCTAGTGCTCATTACGCAAAAAAAATCTAAACATTACATCAAAAAAATACCAAAAAATATAAAAATCTTCAAAAACTAAAAACATCCACATTTTCAAACAACAATCAATATTGCTAGGCAGAACTACGTGATCCTTGATTCTCCATCAAAAGTGGAGATACGTAGGAGCAAGGCTAGTCCTTGTCAGGTTCACTCTCCCAAAAATCCAAATTATCCATAACAAGTTCTCAAACAAATTTCCAAACAAACATCTCAAACAGTTTCAAATGAACTACGGAACCCTGATTTCTCATTCTGCATGAGAATACGTAGGAGCAAGGTCAATCCTTGTCGGGCCCAAAAAGCTAAAAAATATTGTTTGTTTTCTTTAGCATTTTATTTTAAGGGGAAGTTAAATACTTTGAAAACCACATCCACATTCGCACATTTAGTTAAAGGTACTGCCTTAGGGCAGGCGTTGTAGGGTGCTAATACCTTCCCTACGCGTAACCGACTCCCGAACCAAGAATCTGGTTCAATTTGACCATGCCTTATCATTTTATGGTTTTTCCGTAGTTTTCCAGAATAAACTATGGTGGCGACTCCAAAATCTCTTTTCAATATATATTCTCTTTTTAAGGATCGTCGTCCCGTCGTGATTCCGGTTGCGACAATGGTGTCAAGCTAGTGACGTTAAAGAAGCGCTTGCTGGGAGGCAACCCGGTTTCTTATTTTTTTTATTTTTAATTGATTATTTGTGTGGTTTGGATTTGATTTTGGTTTACAGATGATAGCATCTACTGATGGATGCTAGGAGGACTCAAATGACAACATCTATTGATGGTGAGGCTTTTAAGCATAGATGGTGGTTGCTCATAGTTTTGTTAAAAACAAATGCATGATTTCAATTATGATTAATATGTTGGACAGGATGTTTATCAAATTGTGGAACTTGAGTTAACCTGTGAGAGATTAGGCTCTAGAGTTTTGATTGATTGAATACTATTGCTTTGGAAGAGTGGTTGATTTTGCCTAAGTTTCTATGAATGAACCATTTGCTTGCTTGTTACACATGATCAAGGCCATGTTTTCTTCTCCCTTAGAGTCAATTCCAATAGGTGAACCCAACAAAGAACAATGTTTCTCTTTATCCCTTTTGAACCTTGAGCCTAAAGTTGAAAGTGGAAAACCCCTTTTTGAAATCCTTACCTTGAGTTAAGTAGAGTATGTTTTTTTGGTAATGGAGAATAGTTCAAGTTTGGGGTTGTGAGAAACCAAAAAGAACTTTGTGAAATTCATGAAAGAGCATTGAGCAAAAGCAAAAGTAAAAGAAGAAAAAAAGGGTTAAGCTCAATGAAAGGAAAGTTGGGAGTAAATTGAAGATTGGTTTGTCACATAAGAGAAGAAAGAGAGTTATTGTTAATGTGAATAAATGAATTTTTCACTCTGTTACTCAAGGATTTTGTTGTCTAGAAAAACTATTTTTTTTCTTAGCCCAGCCTCAATACAAGCCTTAAAAAAGTCCTTGTGATGATAACTTGCTTGTGAGTGTGTTTGATATGTGGTTAAATGAAAGGCAAAGTTGATTCATGTGACATTGTGATGGTAGAGTGTAAGAGTGTCACCTCATTATACACCTTTGAGTTGAGTGAAACACTTTTGAGTGCTTGAGTGAAACACTTTTGAGTGTTTGAGTGAAACACTGTTTTTCGTGAGGAATAGTTTCATGCACTTTATCATAACATTCTTGCTTGGTTATTTATTATTTATGAGATTTGCATTTGTTGTGTATGTCTTTATGATGTGAGCACCATAGTTGAAGCTTGATTGGCTAAAGAATCATTATATCTTAACTAATCTTTCTTTGATGAGCAGACATGAGTGATTTACTTGTCCTAGAGAAAAAAATTTTTTGGTGTGCTAGATCATTGTAGTATGATTATTTTGTTTAAGCCAAGTTATAGTTTGCTTGAGGACAAGCAAAGTTTCAAGTTTGGGATTGTGATAACGGTTGAAAATATCGTTATCTGGTATGTAATTTTGATACTAAATCAACCCTCTTTGGACTTAGAAGCTTGCTTGAACTCATGTTTTTAGTTTAGTTTTGTGAATAAGAGAGTTGAGGTTACACTGGAAGTTTTTATCACTAAATTCTCTTGATTTTGTAGGAAATTGGAATGATTTGAAAGAGGAGAATCAAGACCGAACGGTTCAAGAAGATAGACCGATCGGTGAAATGAGATAGACCGAACGGTGTAATAGAATGCAGACTGGACAGTGTGAGAAAGAAGACAAACTATACGGTTTGAGAAAGGAGAGGTCGAACAGTCAATAGTGTGAGGCCGAACGGCTAACAAAGTAAAACCGATCGGTCCATGACACTTGCGCCAGCAACGTTGGCCCATTCCCCAATTCAGCCCTATTTAAGGCTTTGCTCGACTTAGAGAGGGTATCTTTTGACAAAATTGACACAAATTCAAATTTCTTCAACTCTTTGGAGGTAGAAGTGGATGCGGAAGCTCTCCTCTTCAGTTTTTAGGGTTTTTCTATCTCTTTCAATTCATTGTTCATCTAGTTTCTCCATGATGACGGGGAACTAAACCTTATTTGTTGTTGGGGGATGATGTAACCTTGTGAACTCTCATGTATTTGAATTGATTCCAATATTTTTATGCTTCTTTCATTAATTGTTAGGGTTATTCTTCTTTGCTCAATGCTTGTTATGTTTAACTCATTCATGACATGATTATTGGTTTTCGTGATATGGACACATACAGGGAAACCTAGATCTGGAGAATTACTCCAAAAAGCAGTATTGCCTAGACACAGGGATATGAGTTTTGGTTATCTTAAGCTTCTAAGCGTAATGCAAAATTAATTATTAGGGATACAAGACATTGTGAACTAGTAATTAAGGATAGACTTTCTTCGTCGAGACATCGGGTTTTAAGTAATTTAGAAAGTGATATTAACATTAATGAAGAAGATGAATTCATATATGCATGAGAGGAAACTCGTGAAATCTAAACCCCAACAACATATTCATCTCATATTTTCAATATCATCCATTTACCTTTGTTTTTTTCTTTCAATTGGTCAAAATTGCATTCATGTTTATTTTTATTGCATTTGCATTCAAAACCCCTAAATTGTTCTTCAAAAGTCTTAATTAGTTGAGTAATCACATAACTGTTTAGTGTCTTGAGTCTTCTAGGATATAATACTTGGTCTTACCATTTTATATTACTTGATACGATTCGGTACACTTGCCGACATCTTAACACACCCCCTATTTTAATTTTTGCCCCTACTAATAAAGGTAAAAAGACATTTTTTCCCGTAGGAAAAAATACAAATAAAACTAAGGTTTACTTTAAGCTCTCTTCCTAGAAATTAAACCCAAAAATTAAATCCTAGACAACATCCCTACCAACAAGCCAACACATCACATTGGTAATAATACACACATATCACAATCTAACAAACATATCAAAACATGTGTTTCACTTAATTAAAATAAAATAAAAAAATAACATAACAATTATGTTCTAACAAAGATGTACACATAAGAACACCAATTATAAAAAAAAAAACATCAAAGTCTCAAGAATAATTTATTTCTAATCATTATAATATCCACGAGTCTTACCGTGGGACTTAGACTTACACATAGAATTCTAACAATCACCACTTGTTAGGTTTATAGAGGAGAATGTTCACTGATCTTTTGTTCATTGATCTTTCATTGCTTGATTAAAGCATTGAGGATTATTTGTGTGCGTGTAGTTATTCATAAATCATAACACTTAATTTAAGTTTGGCTTCAACACTTTCATCTTTAATATCAATATGAACATTTAACGGTAAAATGATTGTCCATAAGAGTGTTCAAATGTCTCGTTGAAAAGGAAACTTTGCAAACTATTTCTGCTAGGACTAAATTCAAATATGATTAATCTTATATATGTCATCTTCGCACATTTGTATATTGAAAATAAAATTTGATTATTTATGATTTAAATTTTTTTTTTTATAAAAATATTTGGTTATCTGAAATAATCTTTTATCTACATATTTGCGATTTTAGAGGAACTTTGATAGTTGTAGTTTTGATTAGATTTGATTTAGTCAAATCTTAATCATAACGATAACCAACAAACATATGTTAAAAGACTTGTTTTAACATGTTTTCATACTCAAAGCTCATGCTTTACCTTGTTGTAACAAATCATAGTTAAAACAACATCTTAAAAAACAATAATCAACCAATAAAATCAAATTTAAATACTTAATGAGTGCATAAAATCACACTTATCAAAGGCCACCACCAACTCTCAATATTTTCCTAGCCTATGCACATAGTGCCACCATCCAAATCCAAAAATAGCATAATAGAAACAATTAACAAGAATATAATGATAGTACTAGTTAATCATGATATTCCACTGTATTTGTATATTGTTAGCTTTAAAGCATAAGGAATATTACATTGCTTAGTGTTATAACGAATGTAGTATATATTCCTTTTTTGCCCCTTTTCATCCACCTTGACATCGTAGTGTAAATCATTGTAATATTTGCATATTTTACATAAGTGGCATTTACATCTGTTTTTGTAACTATTGTATTAGTTTATAAGCAATGAATTTGAAATGTAGTTTTATCATCAGTTATATAATGATTTATCATTCGTTTATTTTCTAAACGGATCTTAAACTAAGCAATTACATGTCAATTATTTTTTTATGACTCTCACTCATTCCAAATGTACAGAAGTCAAATTCTTATTTATACTTCGTTCATTTCAAGCTTATATAACTAAAGTTTTATTATTTTACCTCTTGAAATAAACAAAAAGGTATGTAAGTCTGAATTAACCAAATAAGCATCAATTAATTCATTTATTATTTAGTTTCCAATTGTTTCAAATATATAGGAGTGAAATACTATTTATACCTTACTCGTTCCAAGCATATACACGTGAAGTTTTATTTATATCTCTAATATTCTTAGAATATACATATGAAGTTTTACTCTTTTACTTAGACAAGTGATTATGAGAATTAAGAAAACTAACAAGAATTCTAATTAGAAATAAGATTGAATTATAGTGTTCTATAACAATCCTAAGAACAACAATTAAAACTAAAAAATAATAGATAAAATTAACTTTGTATTAAAAAATAAAAAAAGACCACTTTAATCACACATGATCTCATAATTAACTATAAAATTAACCTAGAAGGTTTGCCTTGCATGTGAAAGATAACATGAGAAATAATATAAAAGTAAATGGTGCAATGGTGGTGGATGATGAGTCATGAAAAGTGATGGGTGATAAAGTGATGGGGGTGATGATGGATGTTGGATCGAGGTTTGGTCGTCTTTAGTGATGAAATATGTTTTTCAAATATAGTCGTCAACTGTATGTATTTTTTTGAGTTTGTAGTACTTTATAAATGATGAATGGGTATTTGATATGATTAAAAAGTTTGATAATGTTTCTTTTTAAACATCAGCTTACCGGACTTTCTTTTCGTGTCTCTCTTACAATCACCTTCGATGTGAGTAAAGATGATTAAGGCGTTGACTACCTTTAGTGGAGTGCGAGAATGTTGGAGAGTGATTGTTTATGTTTTGAATCCCGATATTTTGACAACAAATTTTTGACACTCTTTTAACAACGTCTCGTGTCACTATTCCATTGGTTGTTTTTTATTTTTTTTAAATATTTAAAATCTGACGTTAGCATTGAGGTAGGTTTCAGAAATTTGTGATTCCAAAAATGCCCCTTGCCCTGTTTCATTAGAAATGAACCTTCTCTCTTGTTTGTCGTTCTCTATCTTCGTTCTCGCTTTCGCTCTCGCTCTCGCTTTCACTCTCGCTCTTCGTTGCATCTGTTGGTTTTACTCAACGTAGTCGTCTTTGTTGAGTTTATTCTGCGAAATGGCAAGTTTCGGTAACCATGGTCCTTCGACGAGCAAGGTAAATGCGTTGTTCCTCCATTTCTGTTTGGATTTTGGGTTTCCCCTGTTGTGTTATATTTTTTGTTGTTTTCGTTTTAAGGCTTTTATTTTTTGGATATTTTGTTTGTCTTTGATGCAGTTGACGGTTCGTTGTCTTGGAGTCAAAGTTGGCCGAAGAGAAAGCTAGAAGAAGAACAATAGAGGATGGTGGACAGAGTGTGCCACGTGCAGAACCGTCCATGAACAGCGGATTTGATTCCCCAGGAGGCATATCCATCAATCCACCTCAAATGAAGACGTATGTCAGGATGGGGTCACGAAGGCGTTACAAGAGCAGAGCGCTTAAGACTCCTTACATTGGACAACTTAGAATAACATATAAGTGATATTTGTATAGACTTCTTAAGAGAATGTAATACAAAATTGTACATAGATGACCAAATGTTTATAATTTGGAATATATTTTGTTCAATGTTATAAAAGATGCATCTTTCCTTGCGTTACATATTATTACTTTTAATTGAATTGCCTTTGTTATTGTTATTGTAAAATGAGGTTTTGTTCGAATTGTTAATGAATAAAAGGGACCACTTTGATTTCCTATTGATGTATTTGATGGACAAATGAAACAATGCTTGTGACATCATGATCCTAGCACAAGTCCTGCAAGTTCTGCACCAAAAATCACACTTGTAATCATTTACAAGTACTTGGTAAATGCTTACACGAACAAAAATTGGAATTTGTACAGAAAGTTGTACTGTAGGAGCCACCTATGGTAAGCTAGGGGACCACAGTCAAAATTTTTGTATTTTTTGCATAAATGCAGTGGTTTTGGAGTGATTGTATTGTTTAAGTGTGATTTTAGTGTGGGAAATCATGTTTGGGCACCCCATGTTGGACATAAGTAATAATTTTGTTGAGTTGAACAACTTAGTTGAAGTCCCGCACAAAAAAAAAAAAACACTTGTAATCGTTTACAAGTACTTGGGTAAACGATTACACGAATAAAAATTGGGATTTGTACAGAAAGTTGTACTGCAGGAGCCAGTTGTGGTAACCTAGGGGACCATAGTCTGAATTTTTGTATTTTTTGCATAAATGCAATGGTTTTGGTGTGATTTTGTTATTTAAGTGTGATTTTAGTGTGGGAAATCATGTTTGGGCACCCCATGTTGGACATAAGTAACAATTTTGTTGAGTTGAACAACTTAGTTGAAGTCCTGCAAGTGCTGTACAAAAACAAACACTTGTAATTATTTACAAGTACTTGGTAAACGATTACACGAACAAAAATTGGGATTTGTACAGAAAGTTGTACAGTAGGAGCCAACTGTGGTAACTTAGGGGACCATGGTCTATTTTTTTTGTATTTTTTGCATAAATGCAATGATTTTGGTGTGATTTTGTTTTTTAAGTATGATTTTAGTGTGGCAAATCATGTTTAGGCACCCCATGTTGGACATAAGTAACAATTTTGTTGAGTTGAACAACTTAGTTGAAGTCCTACAAATATTGCACCAAAAAAAACACTTGTAATCATTTACGATGTACTTGGTAAACGATTACACGAACAAAAATTGGGATTTGTACAGAAAGTTGTATTGTAGGAGCCAACTGTGGTAACTTAGGGGACCATAGTCTAATTTTTTGTATTTTTTGCATAAATGCAATGGTTTTGGTGTGATTTTGTTTTTAAAGTGTGATTTTAGTGTGAGAAATCATATTTGGGCACCCCATGTTGGCCATAAGTAACAATTTTGTTGAGTTGAACAACTTAGTTGAAGTACTGCAAGTGCTGCACCAAGCAAAACACTTGTAATCGTTTATGAGTACTTGGTAAACGATTACACGAACAAAAATTGGGATTTGTACAGAAAGTTGTACTACATGAGCCAGCTGTGGTAACGTAGGGGACCATAGTCTAAATTTTTGTATTTTTTGCATAAATGTAATGGTTTTGGTGTGATTTTGTTTTTAAAGTGTGATTTTAGTGTGAGAAATCATATTTGGGCACCCCATGTTGGACATAAGTAACAATTTTGTTGAGTTGAACAACTTAGTTGAAGTCCTGCAAGTGCTGCACCAAGCAAAACACTTGTAATCGTTTATGAGTACTTGGTAAACGATTACACGAACAAAAATTGGGATTTGTACAGAAAGTTGAACTACATGAGCCAGTTGTGGTAACATAGGGGACCATAGTCTAAATTTTTGTGATTTTAGTGTGGAAAATAATGTTTGGGCACCCCATGTTCGAGATAAGAAACAATTTTTTTCATTTGAACAAGTTAGTTGAAGTTCTGCAAGGTCTGGAGCAAAAAACAGAGTTGTAATCGTTTACAATACCTTGGTAAACGATTACACAAACAAAATCCTGGATTTGTACATAAAGTTATACTGTAGGAGGCAGTTCTGGTAACCTAGGGGACCATAGTCTAATTTTTTGTATTTTTTGCATAAATACAATGGTTTTTGTGTGATTTTGTTGTTTAAGTGTGATTTTAGTGTGGGAAATCAAGTTTGGGCACCCCATGTTCGAGATAAGAAACAATTTTTTTCATTTGAACAAGTTAGTTGAAGTCCTGCAAGGTCTGGAGCAAAAAACTAAGTTGTAATCATTTACAAGACCTTGGTAAAAGATTACACGAACAAAATCCTGGATTTGTACATAAAGTTGTATTGTAGGAGCTAGTTTTGATATCCTAGGGGAGCATAGTCTAAATTTTGTATTTTTTGCATAAATGCAATGATTTTTGTGTGATTTTGTTGTTTAAGTGTGATTTTAGTGTGAGAAATCAAGTTTGGGCACCCCATGTTCGAGATAAGAAACAATTTTTTTCATTTGAACAAGTTAGTTGAAGTTCTGGAGCCAAAAACAAAGTTGTAATCGTTTACAAGACCTTGGTAAACGATTACACGAACAAAATCCTGGATTTGTACAGAAAGTTGTATTGTAGGAGCCAATTCTAGTAACCTAGGGGACCATAGTCTAAATTTTTGTATTTTTTGCATAAATGCAATGACTTTTGTGTGATTTTGTTGTTTAAGTGTGATTTTAGTCTGAGAAATCAAGTTTGTGCATCCCATGTTCGAGATAAGAAACAATTTTTTTTTCATTTGAACAAGTTTGTTGAAGTCCTGAAAGGCCTGGAGCAAAAAACAAAGTTGTAATCGTTTACAAGACCTTGGTAAACGATTACACGAACAAAATCCTGAATTTGTACATAAAGTTGTACTATAGGAGCCAATTTTGGTAACCTAAGGGACCATAGTCTAAATTTTTGTATTTTTTGCATAAATGCAATGATTTTTGTGTGATTTTGTTGTTTAAGTGTGATTTTAGTGTGGGAAATCAAGTTTGGGCATCCCATGTTCGAGATAAGAAACAAATTTTTACATTTCAACCTAAGTCATTGAGACCAAAGAACTCATAAATATACTTTTATTCAAATATAAAAATTAAACGCCATGAACATAAATTGATGTTGTCTTTTGTGGTTTACAATGATATTGGGTGATTAACATTACAATTACATCCATTAATGTGAACTTCAACTATAAGATCATTCCAATGGTGGTAAACCTCGAAGACAACAACGTCTCCTTCCTTCAAGCTATATTGGATGCAAAATTCTTTCCATCCTTTCCAAAACATGACATCCCACAATCTACTCACACTTAAACACCAAAATCAATTGTAAACCATTGGATTCATGTCAAATATACACAACGTAAATGAAATGAAATTGCACATTAAGTAATCATGAACGCTATCATCTTATTGCAATAACAACTTGTACATAAATATCATTGTTTGTTACAAAGCAAAAAATCCATCTTCGTCTAAATACAAACACAATCTCTACAAATGAAACTAATACTGTAACAATCCATATTCCGATGGCGCTTCCATTCTTCTAATGTTCTCGTTGTCCAGGATCCACTCCTAATAATGCTACAACCTTGGATAAAACTTCAATCCTGGGTGGCTTGCGGCAAAGAGGCACAATGTAAAAATGGTGGACATGAAGGTTAGGGTTCGCCCAACACGAAAACGCCAATGCTCGAGAAGATGGTTAAGGTTCGAGCAACACACGAAAACCACAAAACAACACGACACCGAGAAGACACAATACCAATGGTGGATAAGGACGTCCAAGACGACTTCAATGGTTCACAACAAGGTGCTAGGTCGCACCACAAACAAAGAGTATAATAGAGGTGGAAGACCGACCAAGAGGAACGATGGAGATGAAGATGGGCCAAGGCTTTAGGGTTCCACAAAAAGACGAGAGAAATGAGAGAGACAAACTGCGAATGAAAGAAGAATAGGGAAAGCGTGAAACAAAATTTCGTATTTTTTTCCCATAATACCCTCCCCTGATTAATTGAATATTGAATTTTTTTTTCAAATTGAGCCAATGGACAACCGCCATGTAGCGTTGTCAAAAGTATGTCAAGAAAATGTTGTTAAAGAAGCATTTTCCTTATGTTTTAGATAGCTGGTTGTAGAGTAGCTCTTGTGTTTTGGAAAGCTTGTATTTATCTTCTTACACATATACTATGTTAGTATGGTTTTACAATAAATAACTATATTAATATTTTTATGTTTTTTATTTATCTATCTCTTGTACATTATAAAAATTTATAACGTTTTATTTAATAATTTTATATTATTAAATGAGATGTTACAGTAAAAAAATATTATAATATACCTTACAATAAATTTGATAATTAATTATTATAAAAAAGATAAGAAAAATTATTATTATTTATGTTAAAATTAGTTTATACAAAATTAATTTATACTTTTTTTTTATTTTTTAATTTGAAAAATGTTCACGAGTTTATCTGATCGCTAAGTATACGAAAAAAAGTTTGTGAAAATATTAAAGTCATGGTTAAAATGTACTTTAGCGCTTCTAAATTATTGTTAAAATATAATCAAATTACATTTTAATTTTAATAATAATATAAGAGAAGCTAATAAAAAGGAATTAGAAGTGTGATTCTCAAAAAAATGCAATAAAATATTTCTTATGGGTAGACGGAGGGAAACGATGACGCTTGGTTGCTTTATAAAATAATATGAGTAGCTCCAGAATAGAGAAATACACCGCCTACCGCCTACCGCCTACCGCCTTGAAGATGCCACAAACCCTTTCCCACTGGTTACTTCCTTCGCCTTTATCGAAAACTAAATCTTTTATTCTAGGTATTCAACATTATTTGATTTCTATCTGATATATCGATTGAATGTGTGTTTTTGGGTTTTGAGTATTCAATATTACATGATTTTAACTTATAATAATCCCTTATCTTGTTAGCTCTGTAGCGTGTTTGATTTTGTTTGCAGAATGCCAACTGTAGCGTGTTTGATTTTGTTGCAGAATGCCAACTGTAGCGTGTTTGATTTTGTTTGCAGAATGCCAACTGTAGCGTGTTTGATTTTTGCTTCCATTTTCCCAGACTTTGGTTTGACTTTAGTAATTTGGAAAGAATTTTAGGAGAATGAAGTGTGTTTTAGCTCTGCCTGCCCAGAAATTCATATTCAATAGGCGGGAGTAGAGTGACAGCAGGGAGAATATGGTTAGTTGTATTGATCCTCTTGCGTTTCCAGTTGCTTTTGAAGACTTTGAGGAATGGCGTGAAACTGGAAATGGAATTGAGACTCTTAAAGTTGAATCCAAGAAAAAAAGAAAATCCAGTAGTCAAAAAACTGCTGAGGGGCATGGCAAGGTTCCGAAGGTTTCTCCTTATTTTCAGAATGACAAGAAAACAGTGAATGTTGAAGTGCTTGAACATGAAACTGATTTTGATTCTATTACCAACTCTGGTGAAAAAATTGCAATTGAAAATTTTGAATTCCAAGGTAAGAGAACATCTGCAAAGAACAAGACAGTGGAGCATGCTCAAGTTCAAAAGGTTTCTCCTTTTTCTCAAAGTAACAGTGGGAAGAAGGTTGATCATGAATCATGTTGTTCTGACTGTGAGATTGGATTCAGTCCCATATCTAGTACTGGTGGTGATTTCCTTGAGAAAAAGAAGAAAGTCGTTGAAAATAATCTGCAAGTGAATGGAAACGACACAAATGCTTATGTTAATACCAAGAACATGAAATTTATGGCTCTGAAAAATGTAGTCCAGGTTGGTGTTAGATATGTTTCCCCTTATTATCAGAATGACAATGGGAAGAAGTTTAATGTTCAGCCACTGAAAATCAAGTCTGCATCCATGGTTTTACCTACCTTTGGAAATTTAATGGAGGATAAACTGGTGGAAAATAATGGAAGGAAGAATATTATACACAAGGTACTTGAAACTCATGCTGATTCTATTGCATTAATATCTGAGGATGAACCTCAAAACATTGGAAATGAAATTCAGACCTCTAAAATTGAATCAATGAAGAGAAAATCCAACAGCACAAAAACAGCCCAGGAGCATGCCAAGGTACGGAAGGTTTCTCCTTATTTTCAGAATGACAGTGAGAAGGCAGTTAATGTAAAAGTCCAGGAGCTTGAAAGTGACACTGATTCTGTAGCTTTAATGGGTACTTGTACTTTTGGACATAAAATTCCAATTGAAATGTTTAAATATGAAGGAAAGAAGGATGAACCTCAAAACATTGGAAATGAAATTCAGACCTTTAAAATTGAATCAATGAAGAGAAAATCCAACAGCACAAAAACAGCCCTGCAGCATGCCAAGGTACGGAAGGTTTCTCCTTATTTTCAGAATGACAGTGAGAAGGCAGCTAATGTAAAAGTCCATGAGCTTGAAAATGACACTGATTCTGTAGCTTTAATGGGTACTTGTACTTTTGGACAAAATATTCCAATTGAAATGTTTAAATATGAAGGAAAGAGGACATCTGAAAAGGAAGAGACAACTGAACATGCTCAAATTCAAAAGGTTTCTCCTTTCTTTCAAAGCAACAATGTGAAAAAGGTTGGTGCTGAATTATGTTGTGCTGGTGGTATGCTCCTTGAGCATAAGCCGCTGGGAGATGGAAATGTAACTGAAAATGGATTGATTAATATCAAGAAGAAAACCATTTCCAATAAACGGCAGGGGAATGGAAATGATACCACTAGTAAAGTTAAATTCAAGAAGACCAAACCTCTAGTTCAGAAGAATGTTGCCAATGGTATTAGATATGTTTCCCCTTATTTTCATAGTGATAGTGGGAAGAAGATTGACGTGAAGACAAAGCCTCTAGTTCAGAAAAACGTTGCCCATGCTATTAGATATGTTTCCCCTTATTTTCATAATGACAGTGGGAAGAAGATTGACGTGAAGACAAAGCCTCTAGCTCAGAAGGATGAACCTCAAAACATTGGAAATGAAATTCAGACCTTTAAAATTGAATCAATGAGGAGAAAATCCAACAGCACGAAAACAGCCCAGGAGCATACCAAGGTACGGAAGGTTTCTCCTTATTTTCAGAAGGACAGTGAGAAGCCAGTTAATGTAAAAGTCCATGAGCTTGAAAATGACACTGATTCTGTAGCTTTAATGGGTACTTGTACTTTTGGACATAAAATTCCAATTGAAATGTTTAAATATGAAGGAAAGAGGACATCTGAAACGGAAGAGATAACTGAACATGCTCAAATTCAAAAGGTTTATCCTTTCTTTCAAAGCAACAATGTGAAAAAGGTTGGTGCTGAATTATGTTGTGCTGGTGGTATGCTCCTTGAGCATAAGCCGCAGGGGGATGGAAATGTAACTGAAAATGGATTGATTAATATCAAGAAGAAAACCATTTCCAATAAACGGCAGGGGAATGGAAATGATACCACTAGTAAAGTTAAATCCAAGAGGACGAAACCTCTAGTTCAGAAGAATGTTGCCAATGGTATTAGATATGTTTCCCCTTATTTTCATAGTGATAGTGGGAAGAAGATTGACGTGAAGACAAAGCCTCTAGTTCAGAAAAACGTTGCCCATGCTATTAGATATGTTTCCCCTTATTTTCATAATGATGGTGGGAAGAAGATTGACGTGAAGACAAAGCCTCTAGCTCAGAAAAATGTTGCCCATGCTATTAGATATGTTTCCCCTTTGGATGAGGGAGGCAAGTTGGAATCTATTGCTTTACACACTGCTGAAAATTTTGTGGAGGAAAATAAATCCAGTGAAAAATCTATTGAAATTAAAAGAAATCTTTCTGCTTCTGAGAAGTGGGACGAGGCATATGAAAGAAAAACCCCTGATAATGCATGGAAGCCTCCACGGTCTGCGATTGTTCTCATTCAAGAGAATCATGCTCATGACCCTTGGAGGGTATTGGTTATCTGCATGCTTCTCAACCGGACTTCTGGTACACAGGTATCAATTATTTGCATAATAATTATTTTTATGCATCTGTAATCTTAGACTTTTTGCATAGTTTATTTTTCATTTAGCCCATTGTTATACTCTTGGCTTGAGGTAGGCACCATAAACTGTGCTTTTATATGTATCTATTTGAAGGCAGAAAAATATCTCCTGCTCTTATATTTGTAGCTGTTATATTGTATTAGTGTCATTCATCGGTTTATCTGCAATAGAAGACAAGGTAGAAATAGGGGCTATAGTTGTTGTTATTGCCTTTCTGAAATGTTTTTATGTGGGGTTACTATTGCATCTTTTGAAATGAAATCTTAGACGTTAATGTTTATCCTTTTTGGGACTTAGGGAATTATGTTTCATTTTTTGAATGAAATCAATAATCAATTTGGTTAAGTAATCAAAATCTTCATAAGAGATAATGCCAAAGAGTACTTCTCATCCACTTTTTCTGCAATCTTGAGTTCACATGGTATATTACATTAGTCCACTTGTCCTCATACACCACAACAAAATGATATAGCAAAAAGGAAAAATAGACATTTGTTTGAAATTGCTCGTACCCTTTTGTTTGATTTCCATATTCCTGTCCATCCCTTGTGGATGTCATCTTAACTACATGTGTGGATGTCATCTTAACTACATGTTTTCTTATTAATAGGATACCCTCCTCCTTTCTCAATCATAAAGTCCCTTTCTCTATTCTCTTTCCAGATGATCCTCTCTTCACACCTCTCCTTGAGTTTCTGGCAGTGTATGTTTTGTTCATGACTTGTCCCTAGGGCTAGACAATCTTTCTGCTTGTGCTATCAAATGTGTCTTCTTAGGCTATTCTCGACGTCAAAAAAGGTACCAATGTTACTCTTCTGAAACCAAGAAGCACTACATGACTGCCTATGTTACATTCTTTGAATAGACTCCTTACTTCTCTTCATCTATTCAAGATGTTCATTTCCTCCAGCAGGTCCTCCTATATTCAAGATGTTAATTTCTCTCCAATATTTCCAATGTCTTTGTCAATCCAAGTCTTGATCCAAGGAGACGTCGTACATCATTAGCAAAAATGTTTTGTGCCCTTTTCCAAAAAGAGAAGCATGTCTTATAAGGTCTCAAAATTTCTAAGACCTCTTGCTTAACAAATTACCATAAAACAACACATAACTGAAACTCCAGCTTTTTCTACTTAGGTTTTTCTTCATCCAAAACAGTAGAGACATCTTGTTCAAGATGATTATGGTATCCTTGACCAAGAAACCACATATGCAAGACTAAAATAAATAATTTTTCCAATTGAGCTTTGCAGTGGTAATAGTAGTAGTAGTAGATAGAGAGGAAGTCATTCCAATAGGAGAAGTGATGCCATTCCAAAAGAAAAACAGCTTTGAGAGGAAAACCCTAGGATTCAAAAAAAATTTAGCTTTGAGGAAAAAACCCTAGGTCAAAGTTACAACTAACGAAATAGAAGGATAAAGACAACAACACGTTCAGGAGGCTCTGGCGAGGCGACGGTGTGGTGTGATTCCAACACTAAGAAGGCGACGCGTGACGAAAACGTGCCTAAAGTTGGCTAGAAAAAGATGGCACATGCAAAGGTTTCTGAGGTGGAGACATCTAGGGCTGAGTCATGCTTCTTGAGGTGGACCTAATCTTGACTTTGCCGAAGAAGATGCAATGGCGGACGACGGTGGCGACAGCAGCGGGAATGGCAAAAACAGTGGAGGACAACCACGCCAATGATGGACAGGGAAGATGAAATGGTCTGGCTCTTGAGACCAACTTGAAAAACTTGAATTAATGTATTTTCTTATTACGCTGTTACAATCTTACTTACCACTCTGTTTATAGAGTGCAAAGGAGCAAAATACAAAAGGGGAGCAGAACTTCCTTAAACCCTAACCTAATAGTTGGGTTCCCATACAGAAATAATAATAATAAAGAAACATTACATTTCAACAGTTCTCAGCAGTGATAATCTCATTGAAATTAATATTTAGTTCTCCCCTATCTTATCAGCGACTTGCAAGAGCAATTTTGATGACTTATATATACCTATCAGGTGCAAGGAATATTTAAAATCTGTGTATGCACGATATAGTATGTAGTTCTGTTGCATTGTTTTTCCTGTTTGATTTTTTGTTGAACTCAGCTAACATTCCATATTTATAATATGATTGAGAGTTTAAAAGATTGTGGTTTGTTAATGTTGAATTTTCTGCAACATGTACTCTTTTCTGGGGACTCCAGTCAATAGTGCGTGTTTGGCTTGACTTTTGAAGCCTTAGATCCACATTTCTGAAGTGAAAAATGAAAGTTAATCCAAGTAGCTTGAATGTGGATCATAAATCTGAGTTTGACTTGATTTGATGTGAAACTAAACATGCAATCATTTATGGTACATATGGTTGTTGAAATATATTGTTTTCTTTTATTATTTTTCTTGTGTGTGAACCCGGCTTTAGGTTTTGGGTTTTAGTTAAGTGCCTTGCCTCTTCTTTGTATCCTATAAATATATCAGTAAAAGTGTAACAGGATAAGTAAAAGTATACATTATTCTTTTTCATCTCATTTATCTAAGTATGGTGAATGACGTCAGTTAGGTAGGAGCACTGTTCGAGAATGTGTTAAATTTAGGAATCATACAGCCAATAGTTATTGACAGAGTTGAACTTATGTCATTAGAACCAGTGGTTATTAACAGTGTTGAACTTCTGCGTTTGCTGAAAACCTCATGCATTTGATGTTTCCTTTCAATTAAGAAGGACTATTAGTTGTTGTGTAAATATTAAAATTATATCTATATGTACTGATGGATTATTTTTGCAAAATGTAGACAAAAAAGATTGTGTCAGACTTCTTCAAGTTATGTCCGGATGCGAAATCTTGCACAGAAGTTGCAAGAGAGGAAATAGAAGAGACAATAAAAACTCTAGGTTTTCAACACAAAAGAGCAAATATGGTACAACGTCTCTCTGAGGAATACTTGGACGAAAGCTGGACTCACGTAACTCAATTGCATGGAGTTGGAAAGTAAGTCATTTTTGTGTGCACTCTTTTTTTCATTATTTAGGGAGTGAGTGTTTTATATGTAGTAATTACATACTACCTTGATTGTGTCAAATTTTAGAATGATTATATCAATGCATCATAGTAAGTGTAATTTGTATTGGTGATTTGATCTGTGTGTATATAATATGTTTGTTTTCTTGCTTCTGTTGCTGATGATACTCTGGCTCTTTCTTAATCAGGTATGCAGCAGATGCATATGCTATATTTGTTAATGGGAAGTGGAATAGAGTGAGACCTGCAGATCACATGTTGAATTATTATTGGGAATTCCTCCGTAGAATCTACCAAACATGAATGGGAAAGAACTTGGAATCATGGAATGAAATTTCTAATTTTTCTGTTTTCTGCCTTTTGGTATCAGTTAGAAGAGGGTTTTCCCTGTCTTTATGGAACCACGAGTCTAAGTTTCCAAATGGTAATGTTTTGAGGAACAATTTGCTAAACATGACCTACAATATTTTGCATAGGACTTTTTATTTTACAGATAACTATGTATGCACATCACTGTATCTAAACTAATGAAATTCAGTTTCTTTTTGGATCAAGTTATTTTTCATTTTAAAATTTACAAAATTATGCTTCTTAATCGAACTAAATCTTTATCTATAATAATATTACACTTTTATCTAATTTCTACTAAATGTTGTACTGATTTTTAAGATAGGTTTAATACCATATTTTGTCTCCAGTTTCACTCAAAAATGTCAAATTAGTCCATCATTTAACGGAAGAGATTTCATTGATGCAAATTTTATTAAGTGAGGACGTAATTGACGCATTTTTTAAAAGATGGATTAATTTGACATTTGCAAGCAAAATTGGAGACAAAATAGGGTATTAAGCCTTTAAGATATTTATTACGAATGTCAATAAAATTCATGTGTTAACATATATATATATATATATATATATATATATATATATATATATATATCATTATGTAATTTGATATTTTAGTCAAACTGAAATCTTAACACACTTTTATCATTTGTTGTAATTTAATGTAAATTATTTTCTTAATTTAATTCAAAAGAAACCTATTATTTTAAAGAGAAATAGGAGTTTCTTTAAATTGTTCCTGTTAGAATATTATTGAACTAGGAAGTTTGTTTCTGCATCCCATGTTTTCGAGATGCACCTCATAGTTTTGATTATACCAAACTTAACCCTGTGGTAATAGTTTTAGGAAGCCTGGAGTAATAGTTTTAGGAAGCGAAAATACTTAGTGTTGTTATTGTGTTTTGGTAGTGGTGTATTTATGGTGATTGTTGGTGGTTGGTGTTTTCTGGTTTCCCGTTCTTGGTGGTGATTAGTGGTGAAAGTGGGTAGTGATGTACATGTGACTTTTGCTAGTTTTTTTTTTTTTTTACTTCCCGAAATGCATTATGGAAACCCTTCCATTTATAGAATCTAGAAGTTTTTATTTTTATTTTTTTACATGTCCCGAATTGCAGAATCCACTACAAGAAAATCGTTAATTTCCGAAGGAATAATACCGACGGCCTCTGTGGCCTTCGGTAATTTTAATTTACCGAAGGATGTACCGACGGTCATGTAAGTGGTTGATTACCGAAGGCTTTTTAAGTTTACCGAAGGCCCCATAGGCCGTCGGTATAAGCATCGACCTAATGAATTGAAAATTTGGGATTTCCCTCTCCCATTCTGCAAATTTTAGTTTCCACAGAAGCTTTCCCCCAATTCTTGGTGTCTCACCTCTGAACCCCCAAGCAACTTCCTCTTTCGTTCTGAAATCAAAATTAACCCCTTTTTTTGCTGTAATTGTTGTGTCGACGCTAGAATAGGGCCGGTGAGGAGGGTGGTGGTTGAGGGAGTACATTATTCCGAGGGGGTTGTTCGAAGGGGGTGGTCGCGGCGTGACGATTAGCTTGTGGCGACCTCAGGACAGTGTGCTCAGAAGTTGAAGGAAGTAGGTGGAGGGACTTCCTTAGAGGGTCGTTGTGGTCTTGTGTGGCTGTCGTGCTGTAGAAGGCTTGCCATCGTCATGTGCTTTCTTGGTTGAGGTAAGTTGTGCTTTTATTAATTCATTATGAGTTACAATGTTGTTGAATCTGTTTGATGTTCTTGTGGCTGTAACACCCAAATATTTTAAAGGGTATTACTGATAGTTGAGACTAAATTAATTTGATATCTCATAGAAACAATCAAACTTTATTTCAATTACTCCAAAGTACAATACCAAACTTACAAACTTTAAACAATATAGTATTCACCGTTGACATTTCAACTTTTAAATTTTACACAACATAATCTTCCCAATACAAATTTATTATTTTTACAAAAATCCATGAAAGGTTTTCCCCGCATCTCTCTCATCTCTAAGCTTTTTCAACCACATCTGCAACATTATCTAATCACATATAACATGAGTTATATGATCATAGCATAAACAAATAAGGGTAAGCCAACCATATCAAATCAATCATTAAACTTGTAATAAGCATAGTTTAATCATTTATTTCTACAATTACTCAAATATTATTACCCCGATGTCATTAATTCATCATTATCAAAATCATCTTCCTTAATTTCATAAACCTTACAATTTATACTATGCTTACTCACGAAGCCTTATGGTCAGACCGCTCTCTGCCTGCTTCCTTAAGCCTCACCTGTATACTATGTCTTACTCTCTGAAGCCTTATGGTCAGACCGCTCTCTGCCTGCTTCTATAAAACTTATGAACCACATATTTATGTCAAAGCCTTATGGTCAGACCACTTGCTGCCTGCTTTCATTAATCTCAGGTGTTACTTTGTTCATACCAAGCTCTCATGGTATAACCGAACATACTACTTCCCGTAGGAAACATCATTTCATAAGCAATAATTTCTTATATCCACTCCAACATTTCATCACATCAACATTTCATATTCTATTATCCACTCCAACATTTCATCAAATCAACAATTCATAACCTCTTCTCCACATAACTCAATCATGTTCATTCTCTAATCATAATTTGACAATAACCTATTTTGGTGTCAATAAATTAAACATATCGCCAGCTATCATACTTCATATTATAAACTCATTTTTGACCATAACGAGTATAACTCAACATATTTTCACCAATTAAAGATTCATAGATCAGCCAAAACATTTCATCATATCTTAGCCACTACGTATTAAAGTCTGAACTCAATGTAACGATAAATAAAATATATATGAAGTGTTTTTACCATGATAACTTTATGCATCTCCAATTAACTTATTTTATTTTAATTTCATCCTATTAGAGATCTTTCTTTACCCCAATTGGTCACCGGAGAGGACCCAGATGTCTGAACGCATCAAACTCACCTTCGACGCCAACACATATGACTAGTCACAACTGACTGGACCAGGCCAGGGCTGCTCTATGATCAGGGATGTGCCAACTCAGGTTTTTAAGGTTCCTCTATCCTACCAACAAAGGGAGGCTTTCAATAATTAACAATTTATTTATTTAAATTATCTACCTTGTTTGCTTATGCTCTAAATCTAAAATGCCTAATTTTAATATTTTTACTTCCTCTTACAACAACCTCAAATAGTATCACTACATCTATTTAATACTCATATACAAGTTATTATAGAATCCTTACTCCAGACCTTCCAACAAGATCAATTTCAGCCAAGAAACTCATTCATGATAGAATTCATACAAGATAATTATAAACAATTACCCATAATAAGATATTACTATAAATGGTCATAGAAGAATACAATATTTGACAATCATAAGAATAATCTTAATATAAAAATTCATGGGAAACAAGAAGTTGAATCTGGCAGAGCCGGTTAGACAACTTCTACTCCATCCCAAAATACAATATAATTAAATAACAAGAACGATACATGTCTGGGGAAATAAGAAGTTGAATCTGGCAGAGCCGGTTAGACAACTTCTAATCCTTCCAAAAATGCAATAAAATAAATAAGTAAAGCAATAAATAGTTTGGGGAAACAAGAAATTGAATCTGGCAGAGCCGGTTAGACAATTTCTAATCCTTCCAAAAGTGCAATAAAATAAATAACTGAAGCAATAGAAAGTTTGGGGAAACAAGAAATTGAATCTGGCAGAGCCGGTTAGACAATTTCTAATCCTTCCAAAATACAATAAAATTAAATAAGGAAAACAATAGAATGTTTGGGGAAACAAGAAATTGAATCTGGCAGAGCCGGTTAGACAATTTCTAATCCTTCCAATATACAAAAAAATAAACAACTAATAACATACAAGTGGCATAACATAATCAACATTACATTTTATAACTATCACACTTGGATATCAACACAAAGCATACTCTCATTTAAAATTTAAGATCATACAGAAACAAAATACTCCATATTCAAGATATAAAATCAACAAAAGCAACATATACAAGACTCAAAATAATACCAAACAAAATTTAACTCCCCTTACCTCTATTACAGACTTAATCCCCTCGTCCTCTGAAAGCTTCCAGAATATCCCCTTTGCAAAATTTGAAATTCTTCCAACTCTCTTCTCTCAAAAATTTTCTAAGTTCTTTGGTGTAAATTTTCAGCCTCCTCCCCTTGGCTATTTATAGCAAAAAAATTTACTATTCATTTTTACTATTCATTTTAACTATTCATTTTTTTATTCATTTTACTATTACAAAAATAATTTTTTATTTGCAATTGGCTAAATTCTGATCTCAAAGCTACGTGGAACACTTATCCTTTCCAAAAATATTTTTTTTTTTTTTTTTTACTATTCACTTTTTACTATTCACCTTTTACTATTCACAATTTACTATTCACTTTTTTTTTTTATCTAGTATTTAACTTACAAATATTTTTCAAGGATCTTACAATCTCCCCAACAACAATTATTTTCGCCCTCGAAAATTTATTTATTTAAACAAAGACTATCTAACAAAAGATTACTTACAAAAGAGATATGGATATTCCTTTATCATAAATTCTTCCAATTCCCAAGTCATTTCCTGTGTGTCTTCATTCCAAAGTACTTTTACTGTGCGAATATCTTTCCCTCTTAGCTTTTTCATTTGAACATCTAGTATACGCACTGGTCCAACTTCCATTGTTAAATTTTCCTTGACCTGAATTTCATCAACTTCTAACACATGCTTTGGATCTGGAATATACTTCCTCAGTTGGGATACATGAAAAACGTTATGCAAATTTGCCAATTCAGGTGGTAATGCTACCTCATAAGCCACTGGCCCAATCTTTTTGAGAATCTGATACGGTCCGAGAAATTTTGGTGTCAGTTTCCTCATCTTGATAGCTCTCCCGACTCCTGTAGTTGGTGTTACTCGTAAGAATACATGATCTCCTTCTTCAAATTCTAACGGTCTTCTTCTTTTGTCGGCATATGACTTTTGTCTACTTTGAGTTGCTTTCATCCGATCTTGGATTAATTTTATTTTTTTCTGTGGTTCGCTGTAATAGCTCGGGTCCCACTGTTAGTGCTTCCCCATCTTGAAACCAACACAACGGGGTTCTACATCTTCTTCCATATAAAGCTTCATATGGTGGCATACCAATACTGGAATGATAACTGTTGTTGTAAGTAAATTCTACTAATGGTAGTATCTCATTCCAACTTCCAAGATGATCTAATACACAAGTTCTTAGCAAATCCTCCAAAGACTGAATAGTCCTTTCTGTTTGACCATCAGTCTGAGGGTGATAAGCCGAACTCATCCTCAACTGCGTTCCCAGAGCCTTCTGTAGCGTCTGCCAAAACCTTGAAGTAAACCTTGGATCTCTGTCTGACACAATGCTTGTAGGTATTCCATGCAACTTCACTACTTCCCTGATGTATAACTCCGTCAGCTTTTCTAGAGACATACGTTGATTAATGGGCAAAAAGTGAGCGCTCTTGGTTAGTCTATCAACGATAACCCAGATAGAATCGTGACCTTTTGATGATTTTGGTAAATGTGTTACAAAGTCCATCGAGATACTGTCCCACTTCCATTGAGGAATGTCTAACTGTCGTAACATCCCTCCCGGTTTTTGATGCTCCACTTTTGCCTTCTGACACACCAAGCAGGCTGCTACAAACTCGGCCACATCCCTCTTCATTCCATTCCACCAAAATGACTCTTTCAGGTCTTTATACATCTTAGTCATACCTGGATGTATGCTAAGACGACTTTTATGGCCTTCGTCTAAAATTAAATGTTTTAATTCACTCTTTGCAGGTATACACACTCTGTTCTTAAATCGAAGGATGCCATCTTTACTTAGAACGAAGTCCTTAACCTGATCGGTGTCCAACAACCTGATCTTTTGCTGCAACTCTTGATCCATCGACTGCTCAACCTTCACTTGTTCTAAGAAGTCACTAGTGATTACTAAATGACCACACCATATATAATCTGGGGTTAACTGCAACCCCAAGTTCATATCACGTAACTTTTCTAACAGTTCTAATTCCTTCACCATCATTGTTGTTATCTGAGCTTGTCTCCTACTCAATGCATCTGCCACCACATTGGCTTTTCCTGGGTGATATAAAAGCTCGAAATCATAGTCCTTCATATATTCCATCCATCTTCTTTGTCGCATGTTCAGCTCCTTTTGATCGAACAAATACTTTAGACTCTTATGGTCACTAAAAACTTGGAAACTTGCCCCATAGAGGTAATGTCTCCATGTCTTTAATGCAAATACTACTGCTGCAAGTTCTATGTCATGCGTTGGGTAGTTCTTCTCATGCGCCTTTAGCTGCCTAGATGCATAAGCTACAGGTCTCCTTCCTTGCATTAGGACGCACCCCAATCCTTGATACGACGCATCGCAGTACACCTCAAACGATTTGCTAGAGTCTGGAATGATTAATACTGGTGCTGACGTTAGTCGTTGCTTCATATCCTCAAAACTGGCTTCGCACTTGTCAGTCCACAAAAATGGTTGATCCTTACGAGTTAACTGAGTTAGAGGACCTACAATCTTGGAAAACCCTTCAACAAAACGTCGGTAATAACCGGCTAATCCTACAAAACTTCGTACTTCAGTTACAGTTTTCGGCCGCTCCCACTTTAGCACAGCTTCCACCTTTGCTGGATCCACTGAGATTCCTTGAGCAGAAATCACATGACCCAAAAATTGTACTTTCTCTATCCAGAACTCACACTTTGACAGTTTCCCATACAGTTGATGTTTTCTTAAAATTTCCAACGCCACCCTCAAGTGTTCTGCATGCTTTTCCTTATTCTCTGAATAGATAAGAATATCGTCTATAAATACTACCACGAACTTATCTAAACATGACCGAAATATTCTGTTCATGTAGTCCATAAAAATCGCTGGAGCATTCGTCACGCCAAACGGCATTACCACGTACTCAAAGTGTCCGTAGCGAGATCTGAAAGCCGTCTTTTGCACATCTTCCGTCTTGACCAGAATCTGATGGTACCCAGATCTGAGATCAATTTTTGAAAACACCTCTGCTCCTCTCAACTGATCTAATAGATCATCGATTCTTGGCAAAGGATATTTGTTCTTTATTGTAACCTTGTTCAGCTGTCGATAATCCACGCACAACCTTGAACTTCCATCCTTCTTCTTCACCAGCAATACTGGAGCTCCCCATGGAGACACACTTGGACGGATAAACTTCTTCTCCAGCAGATCTTCGATTTGCTTTTTCAACTCTACTAGTTCGGCAGGAGCCATTCTGTATGGAGCCATAGAAACTGGGCCAGCTCCAGGCATTAGATCTATTGTGAAATCGATCTCTCGACTAGGTGGTAAACCTGGTACTTCTTCTGGAAAAACATCAACATATTCTTCTACCACAGGTATTCCGATGATTTGTTCTTCAGTATTCTCTCTTTTCTCCTGAGCTAACACCACAAAGCAGGTAGCTCCATCTTTGATATCCTTCGCAACGACTCGAGTGGAGCTTAGTTCTAAATCGTTCAAATTTAGAAACTCTATCTTTTGTTTCCCACAGTCAATAAGAACGTGATTGGCAGTCAACCAATCCATTCCCAAAATAATGTCTAGATTTTGAAGGGGTAAGCAGATCAAGTTCACTTTGAACTTGCGTCCTGCAATTTGGATCGGGCATCCGACACAGACTGAACTGGTCGTAACTGGTCCCGATGCTGGTGTAGAAACTACTAATTCACACCCTAGATCAAGCATCGGTAATCCGAGTCTTTCTAAACATGCTAGGGATATAAAGGAGTGTGTGGCTCCAGAGTCAAACAAAACATATACGCATTCTCCTAACAACATACAGGTGTGTAAGATTAATGTACCTGGCTTAGTAGCCTCTTCTGCAGACATTGCGAATACTCTCCCTGTTGCCCGGGGCTTTACTTCAGCAGAATCTTGTTGTTGTGGTTCTCCCACCTTCTTTTTCTTTGGACAAACATTAGCAAAGTGTCCCGGATCATTGCAGATGAAACATCTCTTCCCTTCAACTTTTTCCCCAATAAGTTTAGGGCAGTCACGTCTGAAATGTGCCCCTCCACACTCAAAACACTTCACTGTTCCTCGATATGATAATTGTGGTTTTTCATAAGGTTTTTTGTTGAATTTCATTGAAGATTCTCCCTTGGCAAGTCTGGAAACTCTACTTGGATCAAACTCCAATAATTCTATCATTCTGGCTTTCTCTACCAATGCTGGAAACTCTTGTATTTCCAATGGCATAAGTACCTTCTTCAGTTCATGCCTTAGTCCTCCCTCGAATTTTCGACATCTCCATTCTTCTGTGATATTCTGAGTATAAAACCTCGAGAGATAATTAAATTTTACTACGTACTCTTGTACTGATAACCTCCTTTGTTGTAAGGTCAGGAACTCCGCCTCCCTTGCAAATTTTGCACTGTTTGGAAAATATTTTTCCAAGAACCTTATCTTAAAGTTCTCCCAATTCACAGCCTCACCACGAACCGTCATCAACTGTTGCATACTTTCCCACCAATATTCAGCCTCCCCCACCAAAAGAAATGATGCATAAGTTAATTTTTGTTCTTCTGAGCAAGTTATTACCCGAAAAATCTTCTCGTTCTGCCTTAGCCAAGAATCAGCCTCATCCGGAGTAGCCTCCCCATTAAATTTAGTTGGATCATGCCTTAAGAAGTCATTCAAGCTAGAATGATTTTGAGGTACTTGATCAACTTGTTGTTGCTGCATCTTTGTCGAGTTTGAATGATTTCTTCAAAAAGATAACAATACAATTTAGCATATGATATCAATTTCCTCCAATAGTCGTTTTCATCATAACAATTAATAGTTTTACTAAGAATAATAATTTCACTCCCCATAGTCCCAAAATACTTTCGAAAACCATTGCTCTGATACCATAATGTAACACCCAAATATTTTAAAGGGTATTACTGATAGTTGAGACTAAATTAATTTGATATCTCATAGAAACAATCAAACTTTATTTCAATTACTCCAAAGTACAATACCAAACTTACAAACTTTAAACAATATAGTATTCACCGTTGACATTTCAACTTTTAAATTTTACACAACATAATCTTCCCAATACAAATTTATTCTTTTTACAAAAATCCATGAAAGGTTTTCCCCGCATCTCTCTCATCTCTAAGCTTTTTCAACCACATTTGCAACATTATCTAATCACATATAACATGAGTTATATGATCATAGCATAAACAAATAAGGGTAAGCCAACCATATCAAATCAATCATTAAACTTGTAATAAGCATAGTTTAATCATTTATTTCTACAATTACTCAAATATTATTACCCCGATGTCATTAATTCATCATTATCAAAATCATCTTCCTTAATTTCATAAACCTTACAATTTATACTATGCTTACTCACGAAGCCTTATGGTCAGACCGCTCTCTGCCTGCTTCCTTAAGCCTCACCTGTATACTATGTCTTACTCTCTGAAGCCTTATGGTCAGACCGCTCTCTGCCTGCTTCTATAAAACTTATGAACCACATATTTATGTCAAAGCCTTATGGTCAGACCACTTGCTGCCTGCTTTCATTAATCTCAGGTGTTACTTTGTTCATACCAAGCTCTCATGGTATAACCGAACATACTACTTCCCGTAGGAAACATCATTTCATAAGCAATAATTTCTTATATCCACTCCAACATTTCATCACATCAACATTTCATATTCTATTATCCACTCCAACATTTCATCAAATCAACAATTCATAACCTCTTCTCCACATAACTCAATCATGTTCATTCTCTAATCATAATTTGACAATAACCTATTTTGGTGTCAATAAATTAAACATATCGCCAGCTATCATACTTCATATTATAAACTCATTTTTGACCATAACGAGTATAACTCAACATATTTTCACCAATTAAAGATTCATAGATCAGCCAAAACATTTCATCATATCTTAGCCACTACGTATTAAAGTCTGAACTCAATGTAACGATAAATAAAATATATATGAAGTGTTTTTACCATGATAACTTTATGCATCTCCAATTAACTTATTTTATTTTAATTTCATCCTATTAGAGATCTTTCTTTACCCCAATTGGTCACCGGAGAGGACCCAGATGTCTGAACGCATCAAACTCACCTTCGACGCCAACACATATGACTAGTCACAACTGACTGGACCAGGCCAGGGCTGCTCTATGATCAGGGATGTGCCAACTCAGGTTTTTAAGGTTCCTCTATCCTACCAACAAAGGGAGGCTTTCAATAATTAACAATTTATTTATTTAAATTATCTACCTTGTTTGCTTATGCTCTAAATCTAAAATGCCTAATTTTAATATTTTTACTTCCTCTTACAACAACCTCAAATAGTATCACTACATCTATTTAATACTCATATACAAGTTATTATAGAATCCTTACTCCAGACCTTCCAACAAGATCAATTTCAGCCAAGAAACTCATTCATGATAGAATTCATACAAGATAATTATAAACAATTACCCATAATAAGATATTACTATAAATGGTCATAGAAGAACACAATATTTGACAATCATAAGAATAATCTTAATATAAAAATTCATGGGAAACAAGAAGTTGAATCTGGCAGAGCCGGTTAGACAACTTCTACTCCATCCCAAAATACAATATAATTAAATAACAAGAACGATACATGTCTGGGGAAATAAGAAGTTGAATCTGGCAGAGCCGGTTAGACAACTTCTAATCCTTCCAAAAATGCAATAAAATAAATAAGTAAAGCAATAAATAGTTTGGGGAAACAAGAAATTGAATCTGGCAGAGCCGGTTAGACAATTTCTAATCCTTCCAAAAGTGCAATAAAATAAATAACTGAAGCAATAGAAAGTTTGGGGAAACAAGAAATTGAATCTGGCAGAGCCGGTTAGACAATTTCTAATCCTTCCAAAATACAATAAAATTAAATAAGGAAAACAATAGAATGTTTGGGGAAACAAGAAATTGAATCTGGCAGAGCCGGTTAGACAATTTCTAATCCTTCCAATATACAAAAAAATAAACAACTAATAACATACAAGTGGCATAACATAATCAACATTACATTTTACAACTATCACACTTGGATATCAACACAAAGCATACTCTCATTTAAAATTTAAGATCATACAGAAACAAAATACTCCATATTCAAGATATAAAATCAACAAAAGCAACATATACAAGACTCAAAATAATACCAAACAAAATTTAACTCCCCTTACCTCTATTACAGACTTAATCCCCTCGTCCTCTGAAAGCTTCCAGAATATCCCCTTTGCAAAATTTGAAATTCTTCCAACTCTCTTCTCTCAAAAATTTTCTAAGTTCTTTGGTGTAAATTTTCAGCCTCCTCCCCTTGGCTATTTATAGCAAAAAAATTTACTATTCATTTTTACTATTCATTTTAACTATTCATTTTTTTATTCATTTTACTATTACAAAAATAATTTTTTATTTGCAATTGGCTAAATTCTGATCTCAAAGCTACGTGGAACACTTATCCTTTCCAAAAATATTTTTTTTTTTTTTTTTACTATTCACTTTTTACTATTCACCTTTTACTATTCACAATTTACTATTCACTTTTTTTTTTTTTTATCTAGTATTTAACTTACAAATATTTTTCAAGGATCTTACAGTGGCAGTAATGTATGATGTTGTTTGATTGAGAAATTTTATTGGTTTGTTGCCTTTGCTTTTAATGCGTGCAACTGTGTGCTCTAAACTTCAACTACGAAGTGAAGCTTTCAACCTCTAACTTCCCCTTGACCTACTTCCGATCAACGTACACATCATGTTATATATTGTAAATGGTTGATACTATAACTTTCGTAATCAGAAGTAATTTCTAGCTTTTTGACATGATAACCTCAAGATGCACCAAATTGTATGAATTCCATGATGATGAAAGAACCACCAGTAGGTAGCGGTCCAAACTACAAGTCCTAGCAGCAAGTCACCTTATATGGCTTAGGTAAACAAAAAAAAAATAGTCATACTAACCACTTATATCAAGCAATCCGTTTAATCGGTTTGATCTAAAATCAAGCGATTTGAGACATTGAAGCCCACTTAGAGATGACAGAAAATCATTGGAGAAACTGTTTGAAGACAACAAGATCAGCCAAACTTAAACTTAAATTCTGATCTGTTTGGCCATCAAAATCACTATAACTTCCCAAAATTTTGCTACTTAGACCTAAAAAGTGTACTTAGTAGGTTACAAAATGGGAATTGATCTAAAGTTACCTAAGTCTGTGTATTCTAAACATCCTAACAAGTTTAAAGTTGTTAAAGAAAGCTAAGAAACATGACACAATACATGAAGTAGTGAAAATTGATGGTTTAAGATGTGATTTTGCATATTGGCTGGAAAAAGACCAAATAAACAGTGCACAGAAGTTTGAAATGGTTAAATAAATGTGCACAAACATTGAAACAACACAGAAACACATAGAATCAACAATTGATAGTGGCAGTTCCCATAAATACAGAAAATTTCACTAATAATTGTTGCAGAATGGAGAAACAACAGAGTCAAGGGTGGGTGGTTAAATTAAATGCATAAGAAGGTCCTAATCAACTAGACCTAGGTGCAGACTATGAAGTAGGAGATATGAAGTGACCTAAAACCACTCAAAGACTAAAGCACGGTGCAAAGCTCTACAAAAAACATAAACAATGATAAAACTAGCAAAATGATCAACTGAACTAGTCTTTTTGAGATTCAGTTATAATTTCTTATTGTTAGCACTTCAAACATGTATGAATGTATGAAATACACTTGTCTAAAGCATTACAATCAATAATTTTTTGCCAAAAATAGTGTGCTCAGGATGAAACCATTGGAGTAAATGCCTTTTAGCAACTGTATAATGTTTCTTTTTCACATGTTTCAATTCAAATCACAACCTAGCTTTTGTTACAACCCAAAGCAATTACAAATGCACTAATTCAAAAATCAGAGTTGGATTAAACTTTCACTAGAAAAAATGACCTGTAAATTCAGGTTTTGAGTTGTGAAACTGCACAACATTGGTTATAAGTCAAATTAGAATTTTACAACAACTTTAAATCATCAAAACAAAGTCTTTTGAGGTATTATTTGGCATAGAAATAGTAGATTCCAAAATTTGATCTTATAACAACTAATAATGTAGCAAATTAAACAACTACACACCTCATTGTAAGTTATAATGATTGAAACAGGTAGCTATAAATGCAAATGACTGTAAAAAGTGTAAATACACTAAACTAAGCTTGAAAACAACAACTATGCATGATGAAACTCGAACTGGACATTGCAAGGACATTTAACAAGGTGAAAACCATCACTTTTTGAGTTAAAATAGAAGTGGAGTGGTGATTTTGAGTTACAGGCTGTTTATAACTCATTTTAGAGTTTAAAGACAATTAAAATCATCAAATAAAGTTACCTGAACATTCAGTTGTATGTTTAAATCAGTTGCATATGTTTTTTAGTATCAAACCACCAAACTAGGGACCTTTTGTAGTGCAGAATATTTTTTCCAGCTAAGGTTTCATTCTTTTCTCTAGTTGCAGTGCATTGGTAGTCATTTATGAATGATATAAGGGAATGAGACAATGTCTAGCCTTGATTATATGTGCTACATCACTTAAAACATTAATCTGTTTCAAAAATTCTGCACAAAATGGAATAAATCTGGGGCAATCTCATAAATCTGTTTCAGTGTAATTGTTTTGTTTATTAAGCAATGTGCAAGTTTGTATAATGATATTAAACATTTTCCAATTAATAGAAACCTGTATTAATCACAAAACCTGTATTAATCACCAAATTACATCTTACTGCACAAAATGGAATAAATCTAGTGCAATCTCATAAATCTGTTTCAGTGGAACTTTTTTGTTTCTTAAGCAAATGTGCAAGTTTGTTTAATGATATGAAACATGTTCCAAGTAATAGCAACCTGTATTAATCACTAAAGTGCAAAAAGCATAGTTGAGTTGCTAATAAATCCTGAATCAAGGTGCTGTTATTGCTTTTTTGATCAATCTTTTCACCGTGATTGATATCTTTGCTTGTGTCTTAGGTGTTTAAATTCTTCTAGCTGATTCTCTGCAGTTATATCAAGTGTTTTAGGATGTCTTAGAGTCATTGCAACTGTTGTCTTCATTTCATTTCACTGAATTCTAAATTCTGGTGTAGTTTTGGTAACATTTTCATGCATATTTGGCTATAGCAAGTATGATTTGTTGAATCTTGTTGTGTTTGTGCATATACAAAGTTTGAGCAAGTTTATTTTTCCATTTTAAAGTTGTGTGCACTGTTCAAATGGTCATTTTTATGCCTATTATGCATAATCATCTCTTAAACCATCAAAATTGGCTTTAAAATGGAAGTGAACCAGTGAATTCACATTGCAAGATGTTTTCAAACTGTTTGTGTTTAAACATCTTTAAAATGATGATACAAAGTTGTTTGATGCAACAATTGAGCTGCTGAATGACTTCCAATCAATATTGGGTTTAAAACCACCAAATTATAAGCATTTTCCTAGTGCAGTGTTCAAATCAAGTAGTCTTTGAAAATCTGTTTGCTCCAATTTTCGATTTTGGGTTGGCATGTGCAGGTTTATGTTTCCAAATGTAAGGATATGACTAAAACATTGTAAAAAAATCCATAAAAAGCAAAGCAATAACCTAAAACTCAAAGTTTGAGTATTTAGTACCTAAAAAGTGTACTTATAAGGTGACAAATTGTCATTTCACCTAATGTAGACTCATTCTAAGGTATGTGAACATCCTAACATGTCTAAACTAGTGGAATGAAGTTAGGAAACTTGCCAAAACATCACTTTCCTCCACTAAAACACCAGGACCAGCCTAAGACAAGATCAAAAGTGCTTAAAACTCACTTCTTTTAACAATGGTGACCCATGTTCACCTGACTGAGTACCTGTGTTGGACTTTCTGTACAAAATCCAATTTTCTCTCGGGTAATCGTTTACAGTGTCCTTTAATCGATTACAGTGTCAAAGAAGGTGTAAATTTGATTTCTAAGGCATAATTTGAAAGGTCTTTGAGTATAGATTCCAACAAAACAAGAATCAACTCATTTGGAGTTCGGTGGAGAAAGTTATGAGCAAAAGAACAAGCAAAGGTCAGAGTTGGCAAAAATATATGAAACGCTAACTTGAAACAATAAACTGTACCAACTCAAATGTCCAAAAATTACAAATTAGTAGTCATTGGAAAGATTTTTGAGTCTAGTTTCTAATAAAAAAAGAATCACATCATTTGGAGGTCGGTGGGAAAAGTTATCAGTAAAATAGCCAACAAAGGTCAAAGTTGACAGCATGTTATCTCACTCAAGTTGCTCATCTCATAAACATTGTTTCTTTCCTCCATCATGGGGTGCCAAAACATCACTTTCCTCCATCATTGGGACATAATCACATCACTAACCTCCCTCTCCCACCACTGAAACACAAGGAACAGCCTAAGACAAGTGCAAAAGTGCCTAAAAGTCACTTTTTTTTCAATGGTGACCCCTGTTCACCTGACTGAGTACCTGTGTTGGACTTTCTGTACAAATTCCAATTTTCTCTCGGGTAATCGTTTACAGGGTTGGTGTAAACGATTACCAGACCCTTGACTGAGTACCCTCCATTATACTTTTTTTTTCAGCTATTCGGTAATTACTGAAGGCTTTTGGCCCTCGGTAATTACCGAAGGTCAAAAGCCCTCGGTAAATGTTAGCGACAAGCGATTTACCGAGGGCTCTTTGGCCGTCGATAAGCCTTCGGTAATTACCTTTTACCGACGGTTTTGGGCTGTTTCCGAGGGCTTCTGGCCTTCGGTAATGCCCTTCTTTTTTGTAGTGATCCAAAATACAAAACATATGAATTGTATATATATTGTATGGGCCGACGACCATGACGTCACCCTACAATTAAACATGCTGGAAGGTCTTGAAGGGCCGACGTAACCAAGCTGATCGAGCGTGGTAGAAATCCTGAGTTAGACCGAACAGCTAGAAGATGAACGCTCGGTTTGAGTCAATAATAAGGTCTTAGGTAAGTGGTAAATAGAGGTGTTGGTTGGGTCGCAATTAAGGTTTCGCTAATCTCAGACTCATGACAAAAACTATAAATACAAGTCAAAGATAAGAGGTAGATGGTTCACATTTACTGTACATTTATTATTGTTACATTGGTATATCGTACGAACAGTTGATTGACTTAGGCATCGGAGAATCTTTGGCAGGTACACCTCCGGACGATGGAGTGAAGACGAAGACGAGAGACGCCGAGCGGACGACTTCTTAGGAGAAATTGTGTAGGCGTTGGGAGTTGCTTGACCTCACACTCGAAACATTTGGCGCCCACCGTTGGCTGAGTAACTTGTCAAATCCAATGGTGACCACGAGAAATACGAGCACAAAAGACCCGACAGAAATTATTAGGATGCTACAACAAATAATGGAAGAAATGCAACAGCGTCACGAGGCGAAGCTGGTAGCCGTTCGGGCCGAGTGTTCGGCCTGGATTGCACAGGAGAAGATTCCAAAGACGGGGGAGAAGGCAAGTGAAGAGCGGGGCAATGCTGCCCAGGAGGAAAGGATAGAGCAAAATACTACGCTGTATGAGACGTGGAAACCAATCGAGACTAGGGTCAGAGAGAGCGGGATTAAGACTGTCCCGACTGAGAATGCTGCTAAGCAAATAGTTGGTGGTGAAAGCCGAGAGCACATCCGACATATTACCGTTCGTCCAAGCCATTATGGACATTCACATATCCGAGCAATTTGTCCCGCCTAATTCAAGGTATACGATGGAACGACTGACCCGAACGATCACATCAAGACATTTTCCAATCGGATGGCATTTCATACAGGAAATGATGCCATTTGGTGAAGGGCTTTATCCTTGTCGTTGGAAGGAGAAGCCTTAGAATTGTTCAACTCGCTCCCTTTCAACTCCATTGAGAACTTTGATGGTCTCAAATCCATGTTTGGTTGTCAGTTTGCAAGCAATCGCACTCAAGATTTAACCATTTTTGAACTTGTAAACCTCAAGCAGGGAAATGAAGAATTACTGAAGACGTTCATGGATTGGTATCAGAAAATTGTACCGTGGGTAAAGGGCCTTAACTCTGAGCTTGCCCTCTAGTATGTCCTGTCGGCACGGAAGCCGGCCGAGACCCTTCAAGGATAGCGTGTGCCGACGGGCACCTAAAAGCATGGAAGAGCTAGGAGAACAGGCGGCCAATGAAATAAGAGTAAAAGAGATGACACAGTCTTACAAAAAAGAGAATCAAGAAGCAAAAGGGGAGAGGACAGACGGTAAGAAGCATGAGGGCCAACTTGCGAAGACGGGTAGATTCAAGCCGGGGAACCACCTAGAGGGCCGCGCTTTCAATAATATACCCTGTCGAACGCTCCCCAGGCCAAAATACTGCAAGAAGCATTGAACGTTGAGTTGAATTCGGAGTCGAAGAGGCGTCCCACGCCGCCCGGGGCAAATGGCAATAAACACTGCCTGTACCACAAAAATATGGGCCACACGACGAAAGAATGTGTAACCCTGAAAGATAGAATTGAAGAGTTGATTCGGGCAGGTCAACTCAAGAAGTACATTAAAACTGAACGACCGTTGGATCAAGCGCAACGGTCCCAGCGAAGTCCTTGACGAAAGAGTTCGGACAGGAAAGAATATCGCAGCCGCCCAAGGCATGGTAGGAGCGACCGACCCTGGTTAGAGCGAAGAAGGAGTCGAAGCCACAACAGAAGTAACGACACGCCCCTATGTGGTCACATCAACACAATATCCGGTAGATTTTCCGAGCCGGGGGGGATTGTCCCCTTCTGCTAGAAAATGACACATTCGGGCCCTCCGTTCGATCCACCCTGTCAACAGGCCGAGGAGGACCATGTCCCCCATCACATTTACAAACGAAGATTTCCACGCCCCCGACCTAGAATAGGACGACCCTATGGTTATCACGGCCGAGATAACCAAGTACAACGTAAGGTACTTGTTGACTAAGGCAACTTTGTGAATATCCTCTATTGGAAGACGTTCCAAAGGATGGACATATCAAAAGATCTAATCATCTCGTATAACGAGCAGATCGTCAGCTTCGCCGGAGAACGAGTAGACACCAAGGGCTACGTAGACCTTCACACCCGCCTCGGCACCGGTCGGGATAGCGAGGAGAAGAGATTGTGTTTTCTATTGGTGGAAGCGAACACTTCGTACAACGTACTTCTCAGCCGACCTTGCCTCAACGCCTTTGGTGCCAACGTGTCAACCCCCCATCTCTCCATGAAATATCCATCAGATAGGGGGATTGTAGGCACCGTTGATAACGATTGAAAATATCGTTATCTGTGATGTAATTTTGATACTAAATGCACCCTTTTCTGCTTAGAAACTTGCTTGGAATCATGTTTTTCTTTTAAGTTGTGTGAATAAGAGAGTTGACGTTGAATTTGATGGTTTTATGACTAATTTCCCTTGTTTTGACAGGAAATGAGATAATATGGAAAGTAGAGAAGAAGTGCAATGGAGATGGAGCTCAGAAAGGCCTAGAAAAGCACCAGAAAGGAGGAGTTCTCGAAGCTTGGGCGCCCTTTTTGGAGGCTTGAGCGCAGGAAACCACTGCTCACTGCCCGAGCGCCCCTTTTGGGGTGCTTGAGTGCCAGAAGAACGAAGCTTGGGCGTTCTTTCTGAGGCTTGAGTGTAGGGAACCACCGCTCATCGCCCGAGCGCCCTAAGTGGGGCACTTGAGCGCCAATGACACGGGCCTGAGCTTTGTTTCTATTCTGTCTTTGCTCTATTTAAAGGACTTAGACGTCCTAGGTTTTGTATCTCTGGCTGGAGTAGCGCAACAACACACTTTTCCACTCTCTGAAGGCGAATTTGGATGCAGGAGCTTTCATCCTCTACTTTTAGGGTTTTGCTATCTCATGCTTTTTCATTCTTCATCTAGTTTCACCATGTCTATGGTGAACTAAACTCTATTTGTTGTTAGGGGATGATGTAACCTTGTGAACTCTCATGTATTTGAATTGATTCTTAATAATATATGTTTTTTCATTAATTGTTAGAGTAATTCATTTATGCTTATTGCATGCTTTGTTTAACTCATTCATGACGTGATGTATGAATTGCATGAGTGCTGGGAGGTTCCTTACAGTTCAGGTTCTTGTTGAATTACTCCCAAGAGTAATATTTCTCAGGGATGAGGGTATGAGTCTTGGTCGTCTTAAAGCTCTTGATCTTCACATTTAATTACTAGGAATGCTAGGAATTTCATGAACTAGTGATTGAGGACAAACTTATTTCGCCGAGGGATCGGGTTTAAGTGATTTAGTGAGTGACATTAACATTAATGCATAAAGAAGAATTCTTACATACATGAGAGGAAACTTGGTGAAATCTAACCCCAACAACATACTCTTCTCATATTAAACAACATTCGTTCATTACTGTGTTATTCTGCTATTGATCAAACAACATTCATATTTAATTTTTTGTCTTTGCATTTGAAACCAATGATCTCATTTTCTTTAAGTCTTAATTAATCGAGTTATCACATGATTGTCTAGTGCCGAGAGTCCTTTGGGATACGATACTTGGTCTTACCATTTTATATTACTTGTGCGATTTGGTACACTTGTCAATCCATCAACAAGTTTTTGGCGCCGTTGTCGGGGACTTACGGTTTAAACTATTTTATTTCTGTGATTCTTGATTAATTTTGACTTTATTTTTTTTTAATTTTTATCTTATTTTTAATTCGTGTTTAGTGTCGTTTGTTTTTGTTTTTGTGCTAACAATGTTATCTAGGGTTTTGTGTCTAGTTTGTGTAGGATACAGTTAGGACTAGGAGCAACAAAAGTGTTGAACTTCTTCTTGGAGGACTTGAGACTAGTAGAAGGCTAAGAAGAAATAAATTATCTTAAAGAACCTTCCCTAGAGGAAATTTCACAGGCCTCACAATCTGATCAGGAAAGCATGGACAACAATGGTGGTAGACGTACTTTGGCAGATTATGCAACAGTTGTTGGCCCTCACCATTTTAACAGCATTGCAAAGCCGAGGGTTAATGCCTCAAGTATGGAGATGAAGCCTGCGTTGATCCATCTAGTGAAGAGCAACCAATTCAATGGACTATCACACAAAAGTCCATATGAGCATCTGACCACTTTTAATGAGATCTGCAATACTGTGAAGCTGAATAGAGTGCCAGATGATGCTATTAGACTGAGCTTGTTTCCTTTCTCACTGGGAGGAAATGCTAAACTGGGGTTGAACTCTTTTCCTGAAAATATCTTGACTGAGTGGGAAGATGTGGTGGCAAAGTTCTTGAACAAATACTTCCCATAGTCAAAGATCAACAAAGGGAAGCAGAAAATCTCTTCTTTCAGGCAAGGCATGGAGGAGACATTAGGACAAGCATGGGATAGATACAAGAGCTTTCTAAGAAAGACACCTACTCATGGTTTTGATGAAGCAACATTAGTCATTCTTTTCCTTGGAGGTATTGGCTCACAAACTAAATTGATGTTGGATGCCTCAGCTGGAGGCAATATCAAATGCAAGACTCTAGAGGAAGCCTATGAATTAATTGACAACATGTCTACCAATGACAATGAAATGCACAGTGAAATAGGAGCTCCATCACAATCTAAGGGAGTTCTACAGTTACAGTCTTATGATGTTGTGCTTGCTCAAAATAAGATTATAACTCAACAATTAGAGGTCTTAACAAAGAAGCTTTCTCAGCCACCAAAGGAGTGTCAGAATGTCTTACAGGTTCAACAACAACTTTGTGAACTATGTGGTGGTGATCATACTAATGGTCAATGTTCATGAGTACATATTTCTGCCCACATTTATGCTTTAAAATCAAATTTTTGATGAAATTCATGTGCTTGAAGGATTGATTTAAAGAGGATTTGTGATGATTGGAATTTTTGGGTTTGGGAATAAAAATACTTAAAAAGTGATTTTTAGTTGCATAAATTATTCTTGGATGTTCTAATATTTATTTGTGCAGCTGAAATTGAAACTTTATTGATCCAAATTGCAAATTAAGGCCAAAATAAGATTTTATTTGAAATCCTAATTGGGTGAGAAAGAGGGTTGCCACGTGGCAAGTTCTCATTGGTCGCGCCCTTCCTCAGTCAAAGCTGGTAAAAGTTGGTCAAATAGGGGTTTTGGTGCAATTTTGGAGAATTCTGAAGGGGCTAAAGTGCAAATAAAGGAAATTTCAGGGTATTTGTGCAATTTTGGAAAGTCAGAAAATCTAAAAGATAAAATTCAGTTGTTGAATTTAATTTGGGAATATCAACAGAAAATATCTTCCAAATAATTTTATCATTATCTAGATCTTTTAGTTATTTGGAAGATATAGGATATAAGATAATTGAGTTAATATCTATCAAATATTCTTTAAAACTGATTTAATCTAATGAATATTTGAAAGATATAATATATCAACAAAAATTATCTTATCAACAAACTATTCAGAGTCCATGCCCAATCAAGCCTATATAAAGAGACTCAAGGGAGGTAGAAAAGGGGACTTCACTTCATTCATTCATTCTCTCATACTCCTCTCACTTTTCTTTCATCTTGTATTCAACTCCATTCATGGAGAGCTAAGCATCTAGGGCTATTCTGCTGTAATTCCATGATGGATTCTGAGGTTACGTTCAGTTAATGTAGTTGTTTATTTTGATTATTGACTTAAGTTGTTCTCTCTCTATGTCTTTCATCTCTCTATCTTGTTAAAAGTAAAGATTTTTGCATCATAATGTGTTTGAATCTACATGCATATTGATTATATGAGTTCTAGGGTTTCTAGGTTTAATTGAGAATCTACTTTGATTTAATTTAGGAACTTTCATATGATTAAATGATTTTTACTATCAATTGAGAATGTACTTTGGTTGGTAGTAATAATTTCAACTATAATTAATTGAGAATTTACTTTGATTGATTAACTTTTAACTTGGTTAGGAGATTTAAGAATAGACATGATTAAACACAATAGAATTTGATTAAGAATGTACTTTGGTTGAATTTATTGTGAATAATCTAGAAAGGTTTTGCATTTGATTGAGAATTTACTTTGGTTAAATGCATGATCGCCCTCGAATTAATTAAGAATGTACTTTAACTAATTTGAAACTTAAACAATAATCAATTGAACAATTATCCGTGAATAACCGATGATGAATCTATCTTGGAAAAGTAGTGGAATTAGCCTATTTCATCGTAACTGTTTTTAAGTTTATTATTTATTCTTTAAACATTCTCCAAACATTACTTTTATCCATAAGCATTGCATAACATTCGTAAGAGTCAGATATTCAAAAACAATTCCATGTTCGTTGGGAGACGACTTAAGGTTACTTTAGCCCTATCTACCTTCTTGAATACTACTTGGCAATACTAAAGTTGCCTTGAAAAGTAGTATTAATTTGATAGCTTCAACGACAGCGTATCAAATTTGGCGCCGTTGCTGGGGAATACGGTTAGTATTTTGAATATTTTGATTGTTATTTTTATTTTTATTTTTATTTTTTATTTTTTATTTTTATTTTACTTTTTATTTTTATTTTTATTTTATTTTTATTTATTTTTTTTATCTTTATTTTTTTTAACGCACATACATTTAATTTAATTTGAGTTATTTTGTAGTCTTTAGTCATTCTTGTTTTAGCAAAAATCTTTGTTCTTGATTTAATTAAGAATTTCTCTTGAGAAATACTTGAGGCTAGTTTGAATACACTCTGGCTAGGAAAGACTTGGTACTTAAGTTATCCATTGTGACACACCTCTCTTTTCTGGGAGTGGACCCAACAAGTTTCTCTTATCTCTTATTTGAAATCTTTCTCTAAAGCAAGAACAAAAGAAAAAGAGAAGTGACAAAGAAACAACTTCAAGCAGACTGCGTAATGCATGACCAGAGCTAACCCGGGAGAATTTTATCAAATTAACCCGGAAGTCGAAAGGAATTTGCGTAAGCTGCAAAGAAGATTGAAATTTAGGTGTTCTACTGAGGGAGCACTTCCTACATCTGAAGTCATACCACCTTCATTATCTCCCATCACAAACATATCATCAAATCTTTTACCTGATCCTAACCCAAACAATATGGCACAAAGAACCATTAGACAGTTAGCCACCTCCCAGAATTCAGTTATCCGAAGTAACATTGAATACCCTAATGAGGAGTGGGAATTGAGACCTGACCTGTTAAATGCCTTACCAAAGTTCAATGGGTTATCAAAGAAGAATCCACACAAGCACTTGAGATAATTTCACATGTTGTGTGAAAATTTTAGATCTCATAGGATCACAATAGAGAGCCTTAAAATGAGAGCTTTTCCTTTTACTCTTCAAGGAGCAGCTCAAGATTGGTGGTATTATCTCTCTGCACGTATTACAAATTGGGAAACTATTGAAAGACTCTTTCTTGAGAAGTATTTTCCTGCATCTATATTATCAGCTATCCGCAGAGAAATTCAAGATATACGACAGAGAGATAGAGAGAATCTTAGAGATATTGGGAAAGATTCAAGAAACTATGTTCTTCATGCCCTCAACTCCAAATGGAAGATTTTATTCTAAGCTTTTATGAAGGCTTAAGTCCTACTGATAGGTCATGGGCAGATGCTGCAAGCGGAGGATCTTTCTTAGACAGGTCACCAGAAGATGGTATAGATCTAATAGAACGGAAGGCAATAGACAATCAACAATATGGCACAAGAGAAAATTCAATGACTTTGTTGAAGGGAGTGCATGAAATTGATAATGGTTCAGTTGATGGAAAGATGATAGATGAAAGATTGAATAAGCTAGAAAGCAAACTCGACGAGATTGCAAGTTTGTTTAAAACCTCAACTCCACAAATTGCTAAGAAGTGTGGAATTTGCATTTCAACTAACCATTATACTGATGAATGTCCTAACTTGGTGGAAACCACTATGGAAAACCCATCTCAAGCTTTTGCTGCAAACATGATTGGAGGAAATAGACCATACCAGAATTATCATGATTCGCCTCCAATAGATATCAGCAAAACAGGAAACCTTATGTTCCACCTCAAAAAAGGCAGCAATCTCAGCCTGAAATGTCAATGCAAGATTTCATGAAAACAATACTTGAGCAAAATTCAGAAATCAAGAAATCAATTGTAGAGTTGACTCAGAGGGTGGAAAAATTAGAGGCTAAGGAGTCAAATAAACTACCTGCACAAACAGTGATCAACCCGCAAAATGTAAGTGCTATTACTTTGAGAACGGATAAGCAAGTATAAGGCCCTGAAGGAGCCCAAGAGGATGAAGATAAGGAGAAAGAAGGAGCGCAAATTGATGACAATGGAGGATCAAGTGAACCATCACCTGAGACTACCATTGATAAATCCAGGTTAGTATCCTCTAACTCTTCTTCTAAAACTTCTTCTTCTTATTCTCCACCTCCTCCATATCCAAATCGGTTGAAGCCGAGAAACAAAAAAATGGAGGAATTAGACCAAGAGATTTTAAATATTTTCAAGAAGGTGGAGATCAATATTCCTTTGCTAGATGTTGTTAAGCAAATCCCTAAATATGCCAAGTTTTTGCAAGAAATTTGCACAAATAGAAGGCGTTTTAGGGATAATGAAGTTGTGAATTTGGGAAGAAATGTGTCAAGTTTGATTAAGAAGTATATTGAAATACCGCGAAAATGCAAGGATCCAGGTATGTTTTTTGTTCCATGTGTTATTGGAAATTCAAAGTTTGACAATGCCATGCTAGATTTAGGGGCTTCCATAAATGTAATGCCTTTATCAGTGTTTACTTCTCTATCTTTAGGACCGCTTAAGACTACTGGTGTGGTCATTCAACTGGTGTGTTACAATTTGTATTCCCGCCTGTCACGCGGGTGACCCGGGTTCGATCCCCGGCAACGGCGCCAAAATTTGGTACGACTGTCGCGGTCATACAAATTTGATGTGCATGAATAAATGCAGTATAACTAGGAAGTGACTCCTAGGTCGTCTCTCAAGGACCAATATTGTTGTGTCGGTTCAGTTTCAGATTTTTTACACGAAGTGGGGGGGTTTGTGAAAGTTTTTGGATGTAGAAAAATAAAATTTAAAATTGGAAATTAAATAAAACTGAATTTAAAATACTGAAATAAATTTTAACAATGGTAAAAACAAGCGGTAAAAGATGGTAAAAATAGACAATGGAAAATTTACACAGTGTTTAAAACTAAAATGCGTGAACAGTAACATGCAGAAAAACATAAAAACATTGTAATTAAAATTTACCAAAAGCATCAGTAAAAATAAACGGTAAAAATGACGTTAAATAAAATGATCAGAAAAATACATTGACATAATTTAACGGTGGAGAAAATCATAAACGGTAAATTTAACAGATAAAAACATTTAACTGAAAATAAAATTAATTAAAGACTCGCACTTCAAAATAAAAATCCTCGATAAAATTAACAAACAAACATTACAGAAATGAACTTCTACAATTTTTACTGATTGAGGAATAAGGACCGAGAGGTACTGGAAAAAGAAAGAAAGAAAACTAAAATGTTGTGCCGAGAACCTAAAACTATCTACTGGAATGGTAGAATGAAGAATGAAGCTCCTGGAAGAGAAGACCTCTCCCAAGTCGTAATACCCCCTGCTGCAACTCTCGGCCCTCTCTTTATACACACACGACACACACCTTTTCCATCCAAGTAATTAGAGATGTTTGTCTCTATGTGGCCTTCCAGCCGTGAGTGTCTCCCATTAACACACTTTTTAAATTATTCTCCCACTAATAACTTCTTTCATATTTAGGTAGGCCCCTCCATTCTCGGTTCATCTTCTCAAACTCCCCTAGGTGTACACCAAAGTTGCTGTCTTTTCTTTTGTTTTCTGCTGCCATGACTCAATGTGGGCTTCTCTTCTCTTGCTACAACTTCATTCACGTATTGGACCTCTTCCTTTTTGTGCACAAAGAAAAACAAAGATGCCTCTCTAATTCCAACTGGACTTGCTTACTGGAACAACGCCGTAAATCCTTTCTCCTTTGGACGTGAGTCAGCTCACATGCATCCAAGCTTGTCTCTTTTCCTCTTCATTGCTGCTGGCATGATGTGTGCGCGTGCAGCTGTTGGCTTCCTGGATGTATTACACCAAAGTGAAGGCCCCTTACTCTTGGACTGTGGTGGCTTCTTGGACAAAGCATTCCTTCCACTGCTGGATGCCACACTGCTGCCACCGTGAATCTGCCCTTCATTCTTCTCCCTGGCGTGTGTTGCTGCATGGACGTTGGACCACTTTGAAATGAAAGCTTCCTTTCTCTTTTCCAGCCAGCAGTGTGCTTCCTTCCCTTGCAAGCCGTGATTTAAGCTTACTCCCGTGACAGTGAATACACCGTTCCAGCTCCATGCTCACGGCTGTTGCATCTTCTTGCTTCCACTTCCGCCTCAAACTCTTGGATTGGATTGCTACTGGCTGGAACGTGTTGGACGTGGAAGGTGGCTTCTACTGCTGGTTGAACGTTGAAGCCGCTGCTGGTGCACCGTGTAGTGTTATTGCTGCTGCCCATTCTTCATTTTGCTGGACCAAGATTAAAACAACATCTTCATGTGCTGCTGCCCTCATCTATTACGTGCAGCCAGCCAGGAGAAAGGTGACAAGCACCTCACTGGTGTTGTTACTTTCTTGTGGGCCGTGTGATTATATTGATTGGAAGCAATAATTGTGGTGGAAGACTTGAATAAATCTCACTTTCTCGTGTAGATCACATAGTACATGGAGCATTATCATTTTTTTAGTAATAAGTGTATTTCACATGTGGGTGGCAGGGACCTCTTTCACATTTCCAACATTAACAAAGATTCACGTGTGCCCATAAATCTGTCCCGCTTTTCTCCAATTCTACGCATGGCCATGACTCCACTTTCTTCCATTAATTGCTCTTTGGATTTGCAAAATGAAGGGGCCGTGTGCTATCAATTTATTTCAGCAATAACATTACAAATTCAGCACTTTCTTGGACTTCTCTTGGCCGTGAAGTGTATAGGAGTTCCAAATCAAATTTTCCATTTCAAACACACAAATTAAATCAACACAGTGTGCAAATGAAATTTCTTTAAAATGTCCTAGAATATTTTCAGAATTTTCCCTGCACTAAATAATGTAAATAATTAGTCTCAGATAATTCAAATTAATTAAAATAAGAATTTCCGATCGGATTAAACTCAATTCAATAAAACGGGATAATACTGGACATTATAGCACAATTCCCTGATTAAAATCGGTACAATAAGCTAAGTGAAGTGAAGAAAATAATGATTCATCAAAATAGACCACACTTAGTCTTTTGCACTCTTGGGCAAAATTAAGACACAAATCATGGAATAGTTCAAAGGACATTCAGAGGACGTGACACAAATGCAGCATACAGAAAATAAAGACTAAGAGATAAATAAACAGAATTTACAAAGTTCTCAAGAAGTCTGGACAGAGAAAAGTAGTAGAAATTATCCAACACAAATCATGGGAAGTAGATACTTACAGAAATCATCCAAGCAATTCAATACATAGCAAAATGATTAATCAGTTCAAGAGGTGATTCAAAAATAACAAAACCTCACATATGCACTCACAGTGTTTCTCTCAAGTGTCTAGGGTAAATAATAATATCAGCTCGATGTACTCAAGAAAACAAACACAGGTAGACTTGGCAAGCTTCTAATTATCAATACTTAAAACATATGCATGTTCAGATCAAAAGGTCTTTATTGGGTTGTAATGGGGCCAAGGACAGGGGAGGATAAATTTGGATAAGTAGCTATAGCTCAGAAGAAATAGAGGTGCACTAGGGAAAAAAATGTAAACACAATGAAATCTCACCCAAACCTCTAATTCAATCCTCTTCTCGACTCCATTATTCACAAAATTATTTTTCAATTTTTCTCTTTTTCTCATCAAATTTTTTTCATCCTGTCTTTTTTTTTTTTATTTTTTTTTTTATCACACAACAGGATATATATTATCATTTCAAAACATGATGAGGAACCAACTAGCCAATTCATCAGAATTCCCAAGGAGACCACACTTATTCTCAAAATACTTCTATAGCTCCAGACTTTCCTAAGGTTAAGGTAATCATTTGTTTTTCACTTCGGATCAGTGTATGAGCTTCAACATAAAGAAATATATACAGTATAGGCTCAAAGGGGTTATCAAAGGATAATAACAAGGTAGGCTAATTTGGCTAAAGAGGCTCAAGAATAAAATTGCCTTTATCACTTCCAAAAATGCATATAAATCAAGTATATCAAAAAGAATCAAGCCAAGGCATATGTGCAAGCAATCAAGATACAATCACACAAGAAAGAAAATTAAGTGGCTCAAATTCTCACACAGGGTGTTTGTCACAGTCAAATCAACCTCTTAAACACATAATCATCTTTCCACGCAGAGAAAAGCAAGGATTTTAAACCATAAGTATTAATGAAGTGAAGGAAAAATCTACAACTTAGACATCATCCAGAAATCAGGAGAAGAATGTAAAATTTATTGCACACAAAACTTGATAAAAATAACTTAAAACAGAAAAAATTTAACACTCAAAAACAAAAAATTTAACACACAAAACAGAAACTAACAGAAAAATCAGAATTTCTCCCTAGTAGACCACACTTAAATCACACAATGTCCTCAGTGTGTTACAATCATCAGATTAACAATTTCAGAGCAATAAAAGGTTAGGAAAAATGGGAAGAAATTTTTCAGTAACATCCATCAGTAGATGTTATCAATGACATCCATCAGCAGATGTCTAAATCACCTAGCACCCATCAGTAGATGCTAATATATATATATATATATATATATATATATATATATATATATATATATATATATATATATATATATATATATATATATATATATATATTTTTTAATTAATTAATTTTTTTTATTTGAAAAAGGAGAAGACCGACACTATGACAACAGTTTCGGTGGCAATGACCGGAACTGTTGCTACAGTAGAAAGAAATCTGGCTATAAATAGGCCAACTTCAGCTCCCGAGCGGCATTTCTGACTTCCCTGCTCTCTCTCTACTCCTCTCTTCTCTCTCTACTCCTCTCTTCACTCTCTCTGAGCATCTGGAGTCTGCACGGAGCCTCTGCACTGCACTTTTTGAAGAGTCTGAGAACCTCGAGGAGCCTCTGCAAGCCCTACTACTCCAGGTAAGTCCTTTGTACCTGGATCTCCCTTTCTTTTTGCTTGCTTTACTTTTCCTGCCGATTATTTTCCATTTCCTGCTTCCTTATTTTTTTCTTCTGTTGTCCTGCTTTATTATTATTTTCTTTTTCTTTTCTGCAATACTTGTCCTCTCCCCCTGCCCGATCTATCTTCTTTCTTCTCCTTCAATTTTTTTTTCATTTTTTTGAAACTTAAAACGCTTAAAACACATAATTGTCATAAAACTTAAGGGGTATATCGGCTGGAAACCAGACGTTAATCTCCCTTCGATTGAAGGTATGGCAGAGACAATCGGGTAGAACAACGCCACGTACCCCACTTAAAACTAAATAAACACAAAAAAATAAATTACAAGAACAACAAGGACAACAGGACAACTGGACGTAGATCCATTTAGGACCCCTTTGCAAGGACCGTGAAACAGATCAAAGACCAGACACTGAAACATCAAATACAGACAGGACAAAATAAATTTAACAGGAAACAAGAATAAATAAAGAAAACACAGAACTAATCTAATTTTTTTATGCTTCTTTTTTTTTTATGTTTTGTTTTTCTTTTTTTATGTTTTTGTTCTTTTTATTTATTTATTTTTTATTTAGAATATATCGAGAGGAATGATGAGTGAGATAGAATCAGAGAGATACACCAGTCAACGGTGGCGTCCTACCGAAGATCAGACCTAGATGATGACCAGAATCTACAACTTTGGGGTCACACACCCAAGCAGAGCGCAAGTTGTCGAGATCACGTCTCGACTAAGGATCTTCGGAGATGCCAGCGAATACAACGTGCACTGCTGGTTCAACAACCACGGCAATCGGGTCAGGCGCTGGCAAGCGGAGATAGACCCCACTGGCACTCAGTTTTCACAACTGCCGCTATATATGTACGGTAAGACTCTGATCAAATCTCCATTTTTATTGAAATATTCCCTTTCCTCTTCTATTATTAACACACAATTTTATTTTTATTTTTATTTTAATTTTTTTTTTGTTGAAAGAATATGACTGGGTGATAATGAGGGCACCGAGGCTGCTGGATCTGTTCCCTGTTTCGATCATCATTGACGATGATAGAGATGAGAGACAAATCCCTCCACCCATGCTTCTCACATTCCGAACCAGAGCTCCCTCAACGGAGCTCTCCCTTAGACCACCACAACCAGCTCGAGAATTCTTCCATTTTTAGTGTTTTATGTTTTTTTTTTCTTTTTATGTTTTTGTTGGCCGAGTGTGGCCAGAATATTAATGAGGCATGTAATCTGAACAATTATTATTTTTTATGTTTTTGAATTTTTTTATGTTGTTTTTTTTTATTTATTAAGGTTTGTAATATTAACGATCGTGGAAGATCGAACCCCGAACAGCTATATTTATGTTTTTATGTATTTTATTATATTTTTTGTTGCATTTTTTTTATTATTATTAATAAAAACACTTAAATTAGCATCTCTGCTCAAACTATATACCTCTGCCCCATTACTACAACTTTACTCTCTGATTTTATTTTTTTTTATAACAAAAAACTAAATAAATAAAAACAGAACACATATTAACGAAACAAAAGACCTAATACTGAATCAAAATATCAAACCAAATAAAACACATATTTCAAAAACAGCAAACAAAACACATACATTAACAAAATAAGAGACCTAAAACAGAACACAATTTTTTTTAAATATATGAAAAATAAATATATGTACATCTCATAACAATTAAATTTTAATTGAAAGGAAAGATTTTGCACGCTTTAAACAATTTTTTTTTTAACACAAATTTTTTTTATGTTTTTTCTTTAAAGATAACAATTCGAAAACTAAGAAGAAAAGGAAAAACAAACTTAAAAGAAAAACAAAATGCAGAAACTTCCCGAGACCACACTTAAACTACACTGTCCTAAATGTTTTCTAAGCATAAGATCATCAATTAAAACAATAAACAGATAAAGGACAAGTGCACTAAAAATATGAAAACGGGGAAGAAAGAAAAAGAAAACTTCCCTGGTCAGGGTGGCAGTTGCCAATTTTGGATTTGTAGGGAGATGTTCTTCTCTTCAGGATCCAGCACGAAATTGTTGAGGACGAATTGCTTCATCCTCCAAATCTGATCAAGCAGGGAAATATCCTCCACCGCCGGATCTAAGCAGCAAATATTGTTACTGAGCGGATTCAGTAAGTGCTTGTTGATCTTCGAACTGTCAGTGTCAGCACCTTTGTTTTCCACTGTGGGTGTATGTTGATCAAATTTATACGTACCTCCTGCAACATGGTTAGTGCAATGTGGCACTGCAGAAATTTCATGCAAGGGTATAACACCCAATCCTAGAGTAATAGGCTGAACCTCAGATAAATCCTCATAACATGAATCAATTCCTAAATTACATGCAATATTAATCATAGACTCAGATTCATGTTCAATGCATGGAGAATAAACATTCGAATGTGATAGTAAAAAGCGGTTCTCATCATGCACAGAGGAAAAATTAAAATCAGACTCAGATTCAGGTTCAGAGGGAGAATTAAACACATGCTCAGGAACAATATGATTATCAACATACCTCTCAACAACACAATCATCAATACAATCAAATTGAGATATGTTGGTGGAAAATGAAAATGGTCTACCTGGTTCAGAATTATTGCTTATTCTTGCCTGCTCCTCAAAATATTCATCAGCAGTCTCCTCAGGTGCAAGAGTGGCCATCTGCCCGATCTGATCAGTCAGATTCTTCATGGCAGCTTGAGTTTCCTGCTGGGTCTTCATGCTCTCTTGCTTGAACTTGAGATTCTGCATAGTCATCTGCTCCAATAACTCCTGCAATGTGGGCTCAGAAGTTGAAGGCTGAGGAATTAATTGAGTAGGAGCATCATATTGCTGAATCTCATATTGCTGGACTGGTGGAGGCATAAAGGTGCTTTGGAATGGTGGTTCTTGGTATTGATGTGGGGCATCGTACCATCCCAAGTTAGGGTCATTCCATCCAGGACCGTTGTTTTATCCATCTTGCACAGGGGAAAATTTGCTCAGAAACTGAAGCTCAAGATATCCCCAATCGGTAACGGATCCTAGAGGAAGAGAATCTTGCCAATCCTTAGCTGCTCCGTGTAATGAGTGTGGAAATGCCCTCAAGAAAATGTGATCAAGAGGGACATGTGGAGGCTTCATTGAAGAGCACATGTTGTGGAACTCCTCCAAATGTCTATGTGGGCATTCTCCGGCAAAACCATGAAACTTAGGGAGCAGATATATCAGTCCAGTGCTAAGAACACAATGAATATCATCCTTAGGTGGGACCGGCTCACGAGGAGCGCGCTCAGGAAATTGAGGATGATCATTATAATTTTCATCATAAAATTCAGCAGAATTAAAATCAGAGCAATATGCAGAATAAGAATCATAATCACAGACATTGGCAAAATAAGCAATATTCACATAGCCAGAATAGATAGACATGAAAAAATAAAACAAATAAAAACTAAATACTAAAAATTACAAAACAGATAAATCACAACACATTTATACATGTTACACGCACACAAAAGACAGAACATAATAAATTTTTTATTTTTTTTTATTTTATTTTTTTTTTTAATTTTTTATTTAACAGATAAAACACATGTGACACACATACAGATAATAGAATATCACATCACAACAAAAAAATAAAATAAAATACAACACAATTAACATGCTACAGGCACAAACAAGACATAACAATTATTATTATTTTTTTTTATCTAACAACTAAATACACAACATAGCACAATAAAAATATAAAAGACAAAACATAGATTACAACAACGTAGTAAAACAAAAACAGTAAAAATCTAAAACAAGAACCTGGACTGAAGTGACAACGCCGCCAAAATTTGCTGAAGGTGTCGTTGTCGCCTACAAAAATATACAAGACAAAACACACAAAACAAACATATTAACAAAACAAAAATTTACACAACAAAAATCTAAAACCAAACCGTTATTGGTCCCCGGCAACGGCGCCAAAATTTGGTACGACTGCGACAGTCGTACCACCAACCATAACACAGTTAACCCTGCAGGTGTGCTTGAGGACGTCCTTGTCCGAGTAGACAAGTTAATTTTTCCTGCAGATTTCTATATCTTGGACATGAGTGACGATGAAGGAATCAGTCCAACAACTATTATCTTGGGAAGACCTTTCATGATGACAACACGAACCAAGATAGATGTACATGCAATATCATTGATAATGGAGATAGGAGACGAGAAGGTGCGGTTCAATGTGTTGGAAGCTGGGAAGCACCAGATTAAAGATCATTCTTTGTTTTGTATTGATTTATCAAGTGATGTTGTAAACAATTTTTCTTTTTCAAATATGTCGTGCTTAATTTTGGACGAAAAAGGAAACTGTAAAACAGGTAATATTGAGGACACGGTATTAATAGATGATACCTCTGTGGCGTCCGAGTGTGATGTTGAGGTGGCTGAGATTACCTTAGGCAGTAAAAGTTTGCCATCTGTGGTGCAGCCACCCATTTTGGAGTTGAAACCTTTACCGTCCCATTTGAAATATGCTTATCTTGAGAGGGATGGGAAACTCCCTGTTATTATATCTGCATTGCTTACTGATGAGCAGGAAAAACAACTATTACAGGTTATCAGAGACCACAAGAGAGCAATCGGCTGGACTTTAGCAGATATTCCTAGTATTAGCCCTTCTTTTTACATGCATAGAATACTTTTGGAGGAGGATGCTAAACCAGTGAGACAACCTCAAGGAAGACTGAATCCTCAATTGATGGGGGTTGTAAAGAAAAAGGACACCAAGTTGCTATAAATAGGTCTTATATATTCAAATTCTGACAGCACTTGGGTGGGCCCTATACATGTGGTTCCCGAGAAATATGGAATCACAATGGTCAAGAATGAGAAGAACAAGTTGACTCTTATTCAAGACAGAAGTGGGTCACATAATTTAGTAGTTAATCATCTTAGTAGGATTGAAAAGGGAAAAGATAACATTCCTATCCATGATGACTTTTCCAATGAAGTCCTACTAGCATTCCTTCCACCATGAAGGAAGTAAGTTCCCTCATACTTTTTCTTTGCATTTTATATATAAGGCATACATTGAGGACAATGAATAGTTTAAGTGTGGGGGTGTGGGGAAACAATTAATATTGTTCTCTATTTTGTTTGTCTATTTTATTTGTTTTTAATAAATATTTGCATTGGATTTGAGAGTTTGAATCAGTAACTGGAATGATCATGAATTCAAGAAGAAGAAAAAAATGAGTCATGTTGATATGAGTGGATTGCTTTTATGATTTGCTGATTGAGTTGACTTGAGAATTTCCTGATTAAATCTTTTGTGAAAGAAATTTGAAACCATGTGAGTTTTGGGCTTAATGTTAAGGATGGACCACCATGTGCCATACCTATTTTTTTTGAGTGATTTGCCCATGTTTTGTTGATACTCTAATAGTTAGCTTGATTCTATGTTGTGCAACTAAGGAGAATATGCATGATTTGATATGATTGAGGCATTTCTTGTTTTAGCTACTTGGCCAAATAAACTTGTCCTAACATTAATCCATTGGAACCCCCTTTGAGCCTTAAGCCTATTTTTCTTATTTCCAGTCATTGTCAAATGAGAAAAGAAGAATCATATGTTCCTTACCTTAGGAAAGAAGAAGGAGTAATGGATTCTGTTAGAAATAAAGTGAGGAATAAGTGTGTGGGTGAGTGCCTCACCCACAAAGTAAAAAAAAAAAGCAAAAAGGAAGATGAAAAGTTGGAGTTTTAACAAGAAAAAAAAAGAAAAGAAGAAGAAAGAAAAAAAAATCTTCCTTAAAAGAGAAGGAAATAGATTTGTTTGTGAAATCAAGTATCATTACTCTTTCTATATCAATTTCAAAAACTCAGAAATTCTAAGAAAATTCCCTACCTTCTGATCAATAATTGCATGTTTTCTGAAGTATGTGAATGTTAGAATCTTGCTAAATATCAAGGGTGTCTACTTTCATGGGTATTTTGAGTGTAAACACAAGCCAAAAACACTTGAGAGAATTGGAGAGAAATAGATACATGTTGACTTGAGTGTTGTCTTTCATATTTGATTTTCTTGGGAATTCAAAAAGGTTAACTCAGGTGTGAAAAATAGAGTGATTTCATTTGCATGTCCATGACAAGGTAATTCCTAGATGATTGATCTATGTCTAGTGCTACTCATTCTTTTGATCAAAATGCAAATATGGAATAAAATGACTCAGAACAAAGTCTTGGAATTAATAAATTTTGCTCAGGAATGCAAAAGGATAAGTGTGGGGGGTGTGATGAGTGCATATTTATGCTCACATTTATGCTTTAAAATTAAATTTTTGATGAAATTCATGTGCTTGAATGATTGATTTAAAGAGGATTTGTGATGATTGGAATTTTTGGGTTTGGGAATAAAAATACTTAAAAAGTGATTTTTAGTTGCATAAATTATTCTTGGATGTTCTAATATTTATTTGTGCAGCTGAAATTGAAACTTTATTGATCCAAATTGCAAATTAAGGCCAAAATAAGATTTTATTTGAAATCCTAATTGGGTGAGAAAGAGGGTTGCCACGTGGCAAGTTCTCATTGGTCGCGCCCTTCCTCAGTCAAAGCTGGTAAAAGTTGGTCAAACAGGGGTTTTGGTGCAATTTTGGAGAATTCTGAAGGGGCTAAAGTGCAAATAGAGGAAATTTCAGGGTATTTGTGCAATATTGGAAAGTCAGAAAATCTAAAAGATAAAATTCAGTTGTTGAATTTAATTTGGGAATATCAACAGAAAATATCTTCCAAATAATTTTATCATTTTCTAGATCTTTTAGTTATTTGGAAGATTTAGGATATAAGATAATTGCGTTAATATCTATCAAATATTCTTTAAAACTGATTTAATCTAATGAATATTTGAAAGATATAATATATCAACAGAAAATATCTTATCAACAAACTATTCAGAGTCCAAGCCCAATCAAGCCTATATAAAGAGACTCAAGGGAGGCAGAAAAGGGGACTTTACTTCATTCATTCATTCTCTCATACTCCTCTCACTTTTCTTTCATCTTGTATTCAATTCCATTCATGGAGAGCTAAGCATCTAGGGCTATTCTGTTGTAATTCCATGATGGATTCTGAGGTTACGTTCAGTTAATGCAATTGTTTATTTTGATTATTGATTTAAGTTGTTCTCTCTCTATGTCTTTCATCTCTCTATCTTGTTAAAAGTAATGATTTTTGCATCATAATGTGTTTTAATCTACATGCATATTGATTATATGAGTTCTAAGGTTTCTAGGTTTAATTGAGAATCTACTTTGATTTAATTTAGGAACTTTCATATGATTAAATGGTTTTTACTATCAATTGAGAATGTACTTTGGTTGGTAGTAATAATTTCAACTATAATTAATTGAGAATTTACTTTGATTGATTAACTTTTAACTTGGTTAGGAGATTTAAGAATAGAGATGATTAAACACAATAGAATTTGATTAAGAATGTACTTTGGTTGAATTTATTGTGAATAATCTAGAAAGGTTTTGCATTTGATTGAGAATTTACTTTGGTTAAATGCATGATCGCCCTCGAATTAATTAAGAATGTACTTTAACTAATTTGAAACTTAAACAATAATCAATTGAACAATTATCCGTGAATAACCGATGATGAATCTATCTTGGAAAAGTAGTGGAATTAACCTATTTCATCGTAACTGTTTTTAAGTTTCTTATTTATTCTTTAAACATTCTCCAAACATTACTTTTATCCATAAGCATTGCATAGCATTCGTAAGAGTCAGATATTCAAAAGCAATTCCGTGTTCGTTGGGAGACGACTCAGGGTTACTTTAGCACTATCTACCTTCTTGAATACTACTTGGAAATACTGAAGTTGCCTTGAAAAGTAGTATTAATTTGATAGCTTCAACGATAGCGTATCAAATGTGCAGTGCCCGAGAATCTCAATGAAGAAGTTAACTACATGGGCAACCAGTTTCGTCCCAACAATTACAATCAAGGGTGGAAATCTCATCCAAGCATGGGACAAGGTCAATTTGGGCAAGCTGGTGAACAATTCAATAGACCACCACCACAACAACAACAATAGTGGCAACAACAACTCTCTCTAGCTAACGGAACTACAAAGCTTGAGGAAACTCTCCAACAGTTCATGCAGGCAACTCTCTCCAATCAGAAAAGCACTGAAGCTGCTATAAGGAATCTAGAGATGCAGGTTGGTCAAATAGCCAAGAAGCTGGAAGAGATACCTATCAAAAGTTTCGGGGCTAATACTGAAGTTAACCCCAAGGAAGAGTGCAAAGTTATTGTGAGCGTGAAAGAAGAGAGGGAGAAAAAGAAAGAAGTAGAGAGAAAAGAAAAATTTGAATTCAAAGAGAGAGAAGAAAAAGAAGAGAGAAAAGAAAAATAAGAGATTGAGAGAAAAAAAGAAAAAAATGAGAAAAATCTTCATCACCCTGAAGAGTGTTTCAGAAAAGAAAAAAAAATGCAATTAGGGTGCTTTGAAGAAATTTTCAGAAAATTGGGGATTAGAATTCCTGTGACTGAAGCACTGCAACAAATTCCTGAATATGCTAAGTTTTTGAAGAAACTCCTCAAAAGAAAGAAATATCTAGAGGAGGAAACAATTGAGGTACAAGGAGAGTGCAGTGTGATCTTGCAGAAGGCACCTCCTCCTAAGGTTAAAGATCCAAGAAGTTTCACCATTCCTTGCATTGTGAGGAGGCATAAAATAGGGAAAGCCCTAATTGATTTAGGGTCCAATATCAATTTGGTGCCCTTATCTGTTCTTGAAAAGATTGGTGGTCTTGAAGTCAAGCCTGCAAGGATAACTCTATTTATGACAGATGGATCCACCAAAAAGCTCTATGGTGTGGTGAAAGATGTGATGATTTAAACTGACAACCCCCGATTCTTAGTAGACTTTGTAGTAATGGAGATGGAGGAAGATTTGGAAATCCTTATTATTCTTGAAAGGCCATTCATGAAGACGACCAAGGTGATCATTAATGTTGATGAAGGAACTATAACACTTAAAGACCAAGAACAGGAGGTGATTTTCAATGTCTTCAATGCTGAGCAGCAAATCCTGGTGAAGAAGACTAGTCTCAAAGCTGCATGTGGAGATGCACCAGAGATTAGTACTAAAGTTGCCAAGCCAGGCAAGAAAGGTAAAAAGTGTTTTCTGTCACAGGTAAAGGAAGAAGAAAAAGACAACAAAGGAAAAAGTGTTCATCAAGACTCCTTGGAGAAACATGAAGAACTTAGACCAGACATCCCAGTGAGATTCAATAAAAATCTTTGGGTTGTGAAAGAACTCAGAACTAATGGACTGACAGAGATTGAATCTCCAATTTCCAGGAAAATAAAAAGGGTGAACAGGAAGCTACTGAAGATCAGTTGGTGTGGAGAAGGAAAAGATGACACCAAGATCAAAGATGTGACATGAAGTGACGTTAAAGAAACACTTACTGGGAGGCAACCCAGTGTTTTACAAACTTTTATTTTGTTTACTATTCTTTAGTTTGGATTTTTGTCATTTGAATTGTTTCTGTTTATTTTGTGTTTGCTTGTTCCCACTGTACATAGTCTATAATAACTGAATGTTTGAGGGGTGGAGAGAGATTAATTGTTTGATTTAAGTGTTGTTGTGAGGGTTAGGGAAAAGAAACTTGAAAATTCTAAGTTGAATTTGAGAACCCAAGGCCAAAAATATCCAAAACAAGCCAAAAAAGTTAAGGGAGAAAGTGCCGCCCGCCGCTTGAGCGCCCTCTAAAGGGCGCCCGGGCAGCGCGAGCTGCAGATTGGGTTTTTAAGTGGGGCTCAAGCGGGATTTCGGCCCACTTCAATTTTTTCTACCCTAGGGTTTCACCCAAGCCCTCTTTCTCAGATTTCTTCCACTCTAGCCTCCCTTAACACTCCCCCTAAGTTCTCTCATCACTTTCCCCCTCATTCCTCCACCAAGAACCATATTTCATACCATTTTGCACCATTCAACCATTCAAGTTTGGGGTTTCGGAGTGTGTGGCTGCTAAAAGTTCAGATTTCTACCATTTGTTTGAGCATTATCCACTAATTCTTTGTCTTCAACCAAGTAAGTCATGACATCTAGTGTTTTAAGCTCTTAAAAGTTTGATGTTTGAAGAATGTTGATGAAAAAGTTTGATTTTTGATGATTGATACTGTCTATGCATGATTTGTCACTGTTTGAACCGATTAAATTGTGCTAACTGTGGTTTGGATTGAGTAGAAACGAATTTTGAAAGTGAAAAATGCAGTAAAGTCACGCTTGACTGCACCGCGCGCTGCTCAAGCCCCCTTGAGGGGTGCCCGAGCGCGATGCGACATTGGTTTTTCCTAGTTTGTTTTGTTTTATCTGTTTGGTTCTTTGCAGGTGGCGCTGAGGGCTCTTTGTTTTGCCCTCAGCCTGAATAAGAAGAACGTGTTGATTTTTTGGACTAATGCTTGATGATTTCTGTGTTTGTTTTTTGAATCTCTATGGGATGGACGAACGCCCGAGGAGAGGTCGATTGAAGCTGCGCGAACACGAACCGGACCTCCTCGAAGCTTCTCCGGCGAAGAATACGCAGCGGAGAATGACAAAAACAGAGGGTTAAACCCAATATGAACCGATTAATCGGTTCAAAATGAAGATTGAACGGTGGAAAAGGTTTGGAACGAATCAAGAGTGATTTTAATCGGCTAAAATCAGAGAAAATGATGAAGGATGAAGAAACCCTAGACAAATGTGCAGATGATTTTGTGACAGTGGAAGAAAGATGAAGAAACTTGTGAATCTGATACTTACGGAGGAGAAGAGATGGATTTGTGATGAAGAATGGCTGGCGACGAGGAGACTCTCGAGTGGAAGAACGAGATGTGGTTCTGCGAGATGGAGAAAAGCTTTCACGAAAGAGAGAATGTGGCTGTGCGTGTCTGATGTGTAAGAAGAAAAGCAAATGATGTGGAATGAGGGAGCGGACGCGTGGCTGAAGAAGGAAATGAAAAACGCTGACGCATGCGAGGTGGCAGCGAAGGAGAGGTAGCGTGGAGGAATGAGTAGCACCGTGAAGTTTGGAGAAATGGAAGAATGAGAGTGTGCTTGGAAGGTGGCTAGAGGGAGTCTTTGGACTCTCTAGCCTATGACTTTCAAGAGAGAACAGTTTCTGCTTCAGAAAACTCAATTGTCATTATTCTTAAAAGTCCCAATACAAGAGAGGAGCTGGGTATTTATAGTAACCCATGCTCCTTACAAGCTAAAATACGTTCACAATAAAATGTAAAAAAGGACACTAATAAAATACATCAGGCTGGATTCCATCATGCCCTCCCTCTTAAAAAAAGATTTGTCCTCAAATCTGACAATCGCCTTATGAAGAAGCTCCACACAATCTTTGGGAGCATGGCCATCTTAGAGTGGCCTTATTCTTTTTATATCCACTTTTTCTTCCTCCTGGATCAAACACAAATCTGCAATAAACATCAAATATATTTTCAATTAATATCAATCCAAGAAAGAATTTTTCTATAAAACAAGGAAATAAAGACTTCTAATATCTTGTTTTATCACATTTGGAAATTCTAGAAGTTCAAATTCACTTTTTTCTTGAATTAATTGTTTTCTTAAAGATAATAATAACTCAAGATTTGAATTGTCATATTTTGAGAATGTTTTCATATAATATATAATGACAATTGGTTTGAAAGAAAAGTCCATATTTGAAGAATACACCATGATTGGAAAAGTAAAGAGTTCGAAACCTTCCCTTTTAGGTTCCAAAGTTTTGGAAAGAATAGAATTTGTCATCAGCAACAATTTCTCCTTTTCTTTCTTCTCTCTTTCTTGCCTTTCTCTCTTTTCTTCTTTTCTCTCTTTTTCTTGCCTTTCTTCTTCTTTTCTTTCTTCCTCTTTTCTTTTCTCTTCTTTTCTTCTTAATTCCTCTCTTCTACTCTCTTCTCTTTTCTCGTTTTCTTCTCTCTCTCTTCTCTTCTTCTTTTCTCTCAATCTCTCTTTCTCTTTTCTTATCCTTGATGTCTTTAAGTCTTGCCCCAAATTCTAGTTCTCTACGAAGAAACCCATGATCCTTTAAACTCTCAAGAAATAGTTTTCCATCATCAATGCAATCCCTAATTAGTTCTAGGTTTCTTTTAATGCTTGAAGGCACAAACTTTCTTCTCATGCAAGCTTTTAAATCATGCCAATCACGTATGGAGGACTTTCTACCTTTCCTAACATGATATTGTCTTTCATCCCACCACTCTCTTGCATGTTCTTCTAACTTAGAGAGATATATGCTAAGGACATAATATTCACTCTCTCCATAAAACTAAGGATTTATTTTATCAATTTCTTTTTCCCAAGCTAGGTATGTTAATGCACCTATGTCTTTACCAAAGAATGGAAGATTCCTAGCTTGTTTAAACATGTCATCAACATTATCTAACCTAGAAGACCTATATGAACTATAAGACATCTTTTGTTTTTAAAAGTTTTCTTAATCTAAAGGGTTCAAAGCTTCCACTTAGACAAGTCCCAGGTAAGAGAGGTGAGCTAAAGAGCTGCTTAAGTACCAAGTCTTGCCTTGCTAGAAATGTCTTAGGCTACTAACTAATTACCCCTTAAACTAAAATCACCTTTAAAATCAAAGGACACGACTAAAAAAACAAACACATTCAAAGGCTAGACTCCTAATTTTCGGACTCTATTGTGACAAGGCTTAGAGTTTAATCTCTTTTAGCCTAAGTCACCCCTAACCGTGAACACAAAATCAAACAAACACAACACTTAAGAATCCAGCGGACTCTAATGACCCCTACGAGAAACACAAATCAAATCACACATTCATCTATCTACCTATGCTAAATTTAAAGCAAGTAAAGTTGCCAAGAGTTTGAAAGAGCACCAAGGACTCTTCCAAAGCACTTGGACTTTATAAAAGGCCTTTTACAATGCAGAATAAACCCAATCAAAAAGCTAAACTAGACTATTACAAACCAGATTACACAAAAACAAATTCAAATAAAACAAGCTATGCTACTAGTCTTGTTCTTGAACGTTCTGGGTACGTGATGAGAGGGTCGCACCTCTCACAAAAGTTGTGCATAAAAGAATGCAGTATAAACTAGGAAGTGACTCCTAGGTCGTCTCACAAGGACCAATTTGGGTTCAGTCTCGGATCAACACGTAGTGGGGCGGTTGTGAAAACTTTGTGAATGCGGGTGAACTAAATTAAAACACGAATATAAACGTGAAGGTAAACACATAATTAAAATGGTTGGTCATTAAAAGTAACATTACAACTAAATTATCACAATTGAGCAAAATAGACAACACTAAAATGAAAAGTGCTTTAATCGAAATAAAATGCAAGGTTAAAAAAAATGAAAAGCTCAAAGACACATCCATCACATATAATATAAAAATAGCAATGAAAATAAAACTATATGATTTTATCTCCTCTGGACGAAACCATGTGCACATTCCAATAAATAAAAAAAAAAACTAAAATTCCATCATCAACTTGAGGGAGCATAATCCACCGAGTGCACCAAATTCTTGCTTCAACTTTTCTCCCTCATAAAAAAAAAAAACATCCTATTCTCTAATTTCAGCTTTGTAGGTGGCGACATGCAGCTACTTCTTCTAAAGGAGATGAAATAAAAAAAATTGCCAGCACCACTCAAAATCCATCCCGCGTGTGCACTCCAGCACTATCCATCTTTCTTCCTAATCCCACTCTCTGCCGTACACACCACACTACCAATGCGCTTCTCATTAAAAGAAAGAAAATAAATGTGCTTCTACGCAATATGAAAGTCACACTTCATTCAATGTAATCAGTGTTTTAAAAATAATATCACCGTGTGCACAAACAAAATAAAATAACAGTAAGTATCATGAATCAGAGCTTCTAAGAAACTTAAACAAATTGTGATGCTTCCCTTTCCGTGTGCTCCTCTCTTTCAAGCCAAAATCAATTCTTCATTTTCTCACTAGGTGACGGCTGGAACAGCTCCAGGCCGAGACACACCTTCTTACCAGCCTCACGGGTTTTTTAAAAACCCTCCTCCAAGCTGGACGCTGCTCCTCCATTCAGCCCATGCTGCATTTGCTTTTTGGACCGCTTGCTGGATGCTTCTGTCCGAGACGTGTTGGACCTGCACCGAGAGTTTTTCTCTGCGTGGCTGCTGCTGGGAAATGATGTCCGTGTGTGCCTCTTCTCTAGAAGAATTGAATGGCCCAAAACCGTGACACCACCTGCTCAAAAGATGGACGCGTGGTATCCTCCCGTGCTAGCTGGACCAGTGTGCCTTCTTTGTGCACCTCAAGCTACTGCCGCTGGATTTACTCTCTGCTGGGCCTTGGACCGCTACGCTCCAAGTTGTTGTACATGAGATCTCCTCTTCGTCCATGCTGCAGGTGGCTCTTACGTGAAGGCTTTCCAAATTGAATCAACGTGCACAATCTTTACAAGTCGTGGGCTCCCTTCTTCATAACATGTGCTGGAAGCCAAACCCAATTCAAATTGCTGGAGCTGCTGGATGCACCCCCTCTTCCCATGTGGCTGCTGGAAAATGAAGAAAATATTTTGGACGCGTGGCAGCTACTAAGCCCAACGTGCACACCCATCTTTGCTTTGCTGGATGCACTTCCAAATGGGACCGTGAGCGTAAAAAGTGTCCCAATGTGTGGCGGCTGGGCCCTCTCTAAGGACGTGTGTCCTCCCTTTATTAGGGATGGGGTCCACACAATAAAACCCTAGGTCCAAGTCACTAACTTCTAATTTTTGGGTCTAATCTAATTTATCAAAAATTGACCCAAAATATAAGAGTTGATACAGAAATTCTAAATTACTGAATTACAATTTAATTAATTCTAAAATGTCTGTATGGAGAGTCTTGAATTTATTTGGCATTCTTCCTGATGTCCCAAAATGTATTTCCGAAATTTTCCTGCACTTCAAAAATGCACTTAATCAGCTCAGAAAACCCAAATTAGCACAATTACAAATTTCCGACCAAATTAAGCAGAATTCAGAAAACGGGGAAATAACAAACAATTAAACACAATTCCCTGGTTGATTTAAGTGCATTAAACTAAATATAATTCAAGAAATAACGACTCATCAGTACGGTTCACTGCTGCAGGGCTTCACTTGATCAAAATATGGCCTTCAACTACCTCTCTCAGCCTAATCAAGAAATTAACTTGTCCAATCCTGCAACACAAATGAATCAAGGCTGCTGTCACTTACACCCTTAGTAAAACTAGTTTGCACAAAAATATAGGGCAGTAAGAACTTCCCTTTCTCTTGGCTGCACAAACTTTCTAGTGAGATTCTGCAGCTGCTCAATTAAACTCCTTGACAATTTGAATTCCAATGAAAACAACTCTGCATAGATAATTCACACCAATTCAGCAGATCATGTAATTCAACAATGAACAATTTAAATCCAAAACAGTTTAAACAGTCAGAAGCAATTAAACTAGATAACTCCCTTTAGTTTAGATGGCTGCTACTGGTTGCTCAAGCTATACTCATGCTCATTCTAAACTAATCTCAACTTCTATTTGACACCCTGCACTGGTTCATTTCTGCATACAAAATCAAACCCAAATCCAGCAAATACAAATAGGAATGGACATTAACCAGATGCAATGGGTGTAATTCAAAGCTGAACTAAACTGATTTAAACAACCATTCAATTCTAATTTAAAATCTGATAAATCCAATGGGTAAAAAAATGATGTGCTTAATTCAACCAGGAAGTCAGAATTGGAAATTAAGTGCTTTAGTCATTTCTAAAACAAATGGAATGATGCTTTGGCAGTTAAAACAAGTTCATGCACAAGCCTAGTTACTCCAAGCAAATCAATTCATGCATAAATCAATCCATGAACAAATAACTAGGTGGCATGCAAGGGTATGCAATCAATCAATCTGAACAAAACTGAAATCTGCATGTGATTAATACCAGGAAAATATTTTCTATATGCATTTGGAAAAATGATCTCAACAAAGAAAGAGTGATGGTGCTAATAAGGACTCAACAGATTTCAACAATTGTAAGCAAACCATGAAATCAGTAATCACATTCAGACATATAATATCTCAATGATTTCAGCAAACAGTTATAAGCCAAAATGAATGCAATGTCAGTTTAAGCAAATCACAACTGCTCCAATCTAATTGATCCAATTTCTTTTCCTGCACAATGAACAATCACAAAACAGTTAGATTAACAATGAATTCTCTATTTCAAAGTGCCAAGGAATTAGGCCAAGTCAGCCTCACTAAACTCACTACACTCAAGCTTCTCTTTTGAAATTTAAAGCACATAAATGAAAAGGTTTGGAAGGGAGATTCTCCCTTGGCAGTACAAAGCTTGAGAATCTTTCAGACCACCACCACCTAAGATACTACCAAGCACACAAACCTTCTTTCAGATTCCAGAAACCAGAATGTAACAGCTTTTCAAATAAGAATGGCTAGGCTAAGGCAAAGTGATATGCAGAACAGAGCAGGACAGCCACAAAACAATGACAGCACAACAGATCTATTGCTTAAGACAACTCTAGATCAGATGAATAAGGCAATTAAAAGCTTCAAATTAAGATCAGCATAATAGATTGCACATGTGATAGACAAAACCCGAGTTATCAACCAAGACAAGCAAGAAACAAAGCTTTGAAGAAAGTGAGCACTCAAAGGAAACCTACCAAAGGATCTAGAATAGATTAAGAAAACAAGAAACAGAAACAAGTTGCAATAGCATCAAAATTTGAAACTCAAATGCATTTGAATAAAACTGTACCAGTTTCTAAAGACATTTTCTGCTTCTGTGTTTCAAAAAAATATGTATACTGAACTGCACTGACCCAATTGGCTTTTAAACTTGTGCAATGGTTATTTTGATTGATTATGTTCAAATTTTTTTTTCTTTTTACGGTCAATCCTGTTGCTACAGTCCAGCTACCATGTTCCAGAATTCAAAATGAATACACATCAATTAGTCAGCAACTTGTGAAAGGAAAATTGGTCAGAATTTGGTGGTTCAAGTAGTGAAAACACATAGGTCAGCTAAAACATTCATTTTCTTTGCTTCAACACGTTATAAATGCTAAAACAAACTTGTTTGTATTGCATACATAAGCAGAAACGTGCCTTTATGAAATCTGATTGAGCTAACCTTGATATTTTCCTATTTCAAGCAACTCTACCACCCAAATTTTAACGCAGATTCAAATAGCTTTTTATCAACTAGCTAAACTCAGACAACAATTAAAATTCACCCAAGACACTAGGAAGTTAATGCAAGATGTCCAGCAAGGACCTAATGCCAAACCAGATTAAGAAATGCAAAGAACATAGACACAAGCAAAGTAATGCAGATCGGCCAACTGTAAATGAGACTCTATTGGAGTTTTCTCAGTGAGACCAAGCTTTGCCAAAGTAATTCATTGCTTATATAGTATGCACATGGTACTGGCTTAATCAATCAAATGCATCTCAATGCCAAATTCTCAGTCAAGTGCAGAAATAACCAGGCACTAAATTAGTGTTGTAAACCAATGCAAAGTTATCAACAAACATTAACAAATTAAAAAAAAAACATGAGATTCATTCTCTCTACCACTGAAATCTGCCACCAAGCTCATTAATCCAATGTCATAGCTTACATATGGTGAGCAGAACTTACTCAGTGCAGGCAACTCAAATGAATCACAAAACATAAGCAACAACTAGTTAAGCTCGAATTAAAATGACAATTAAAACAAACCACAAGACTAGAACATGACAGAATAAGATTCAGAAAATAAAAGACTCAAACAAATTGGATTCACCGAATAAAATGATAAAAACACTGACTCAAGGTAAAGAATCAAACACAGAACAAGCAAACTTATCAGAATTTGGAAACCTAAACACATGAACACAAATTTCACTGAATGAAGATGCACGAACAAAAGTTAAACACACGAACGTAAAGAAATTAACTAACAAACCGAGAAAAAAAAACAAGATGAATGAATAGAGACGTGAAACAACGCAAAAACAGAAGAAAACTCGACACAGAGACGCAAAACAAACTTAACTCAGAATTAAACCGAACAACTAAGAATAGAGACGAACCGAGATACTTACCTTAGAAGCGTGTTCGACCTTGCTCTGAATACCACTTGATGGACGAACGCCCGAGGAGAGGTCGATTGAAGCTGCGCGAACACGAACCGGACCTCCTCGAAGCTTCTCCGACGAAGAATACGCAGCGGAAAATGACAAAAAGAGAGGGTTAAACTCGATAGAAACCCTAGAAATGGAAGGAAACCCAATATGAACCGATTAATCGGTTCAAAATGAAGATTGAACGGTGGAAAAGGTTTGGAACGAATCAAGAGTGATTTTAATCAGCTAAAATCAGAGAAAATGATGAAGGATGAAGAAACCCTAGACAAATGTGCAGATGATTTGGTGACAGTGGAAGAAAGATGAAGAAACTTGTGAATCTGATACTTACGGAGGAGAAGAGATGGATTTGTGATGAAGAATGGCTGGCAACGAGGAGACTCTCGAGTGGAAGAACGAGATGTGGTTCTGCGAGATGGAGAAAAGCTTTCACGAAAGAGAGAATGTGGATGTGCGTGTCTGATGTGAGAGAAGAAAAGCAAATGATGTGGAATGAGGGAGCGGACGCGTGGCTGAAGAAGGAAATGAAAAACGTTGACGCATGTGAGGTGGTAGCGAAGGAGAGGTAGCGTGGAGGAATGAGTAGCACTGTGAAGTTTGGAGAAATGGAGGAATGAGAGTGTGCTTGGAAGGTGGCTAGAGGGAGTCTTTGGACTCTCTAGCCTATGACTTTCAAGAGAGAACAGTTTCTGCTTCAGAAAACTCAATTCTCATTATTCTCAAAAGTCCCAATACAAGAGAGGAGCTGAGTATTTATAGTAACCCATGCTCCTTACAAGCTAAAATACATACACAATAAAATGTAAAAAAGGACACTAATAAAATACATCAGGCAGGATTCCATCACTATGTGTAGGAATAACTTCTTCATCAGGAAAAAGGGTCAAAACTCTTGGTAAGAAAGAAGAAGGAACCAAGAGGAAGGAGAAGGAGCAGTTCTACTCTATTAAGTTCAGAACTGCAGCTCATGAGAGATACTTCCCAACTATGGAGGGAAGGAAACTGCTGATGGAGCGAAAGGTGGCCAACATACCCTCCTTGGCTCCTTAATTTGAAAGGGAGCTGAACAATAGAGATTGGGGCCACTTGGTAACCTACCCCTGTCCCGCCAACATTGCCATCATCAAAGAATTCTATACAAATGCAAAAGGATTAGCGGAGAGCAATAGACGTACTTTAGCTACGTGAGGGGTAAGAAAGTTGCTTTTGATGCTGACACCATTAACACTTTTCTAGGTATAAACTGGGAGGAGTAGTGCCAGTTTCCTATGTCCATGATGGAAGGAGTGGACTATGATGATGTGGAGTGGACTTTATGTGTTCCCGGAGGGCACTTTTAGAGAAATAGGACCGGGGCACCTATCCACATCATAAGACCTCATCTAACACCTCTGGCAAAGTATTGGATGACTTTCACTCATGCCAATATCCAGCCATGCTCCCATGTGTTAGACATCACCATCCAGAGGGTCGTCTTCCTTTACTGTTTTCTCAAGGGTCTCAACATCAACATTGGGCAGATTATAGCTGATGAGATCCAAAGCTGTGCCCATGATGCAAGAAACAAGGCACCCCTGGGACATCCCTCCTTGATCACCCATCTTTGTGAGACTGCTGGTATTGGTGTTTCTAGACCACCACTAAAGCATCCAAGAAAGGAGTTGGACGCAACTTACTTTACACACTACTGTGCAGTGGATGAGCCAGGCCAACCAGCGCCACCACCACAACAGCCCTGGCCACACATGAGAGTACCACCACCAGCCCAGGAGTCAGTTCATGAGGCTGCTCCTTTTCAGATGCGGGACATGTACTTTTCTCTGCTAGATGCTAGACTGGCTGCCGAATACAAGGGCGAGCAGGAGCTGTTGAGGACACTAACGTCCGCCTTTCCTGAGCGATAGTTCATATCGCAAGAGGACTTTACAACCCGAGTGGCATGGCCCGTTGACCCAACACAGGAGGGTGGTAGAGCTGAAGCTTCAGCCATGGATGAAGATGCTGAGGCTGGGGAAGCTGAGGAGGATGAGGACTCTGATGATGAGGAGTGATGATTTGTACTTGGCATCTAGTGATGGATGCCACCTTTGTTATAGAACAAGATTTTTTTTATTTTACTATTTTTATTGCTTTGATTGTTAAACTTTGTTTTGTTTCTATTTTCATTGTTTTCCTTTTGATCAATTGTTTTGTTGATTGTACTCTGCTTGGATAAATTACATTGTTTTGATGCAACTGTGTGTTGTTTTGTGATAAGTATTGCTTTGTGATGCTCTAGTGTATTGATTGGTGTTGAGATGATGTATTATGTGATAATATACAGGTGATGACTCATAGTGTATGAAACAGGTGCTTGAGGTAAAATTTGATTGAGATACTAAGCAGGGTGTTTTTCTGAATTTTGGGACTTGAGAGTTTACCTGTGTGAGTTTCGGGCTTTAAAGTTTTTGTGAATAATTGCTATTGCTTTGGAAGCATGAATGATTTGCCCAAATTTTATGTGATTGAACTACTTGCTTGTAGGTTTCATATGATCAAGGCCATCTTTTGTTATCCCTTACTCTTTTAGCCTTCACATGATTTTTGTCCACTGAAAAGAAAACAATTTGTTTTAACCTTTGAACCTTGAGCCTTATGCATGTGTTGAAAACCCTTGTGAAAATCTTTACCTTGAGTTAAGTTGATAACATTTGTGAGGTATTGATAACGGTTCAAGTTTGGGGTTGCTAGAAAGATTGAGAAAGGCAAAGAAAAAGCATTGAGCTAAGCAGTGAATACAGGAAAAGCAAAAGCAAAAGAAAATGAAAAATGAAAAGAAAAGAAAAGAAAAGCTCAATGCAAGGGAAAGCTGGGAAAAAGAAAAGATAGTTGTGCTTGAATGATGAATCGTAAATCTCTCTCTTAACTCAATGATTTTGCTGATCAGAAAAACCAATTTCCTTCTTACCCCAGCCAAGTTACAAGACATGAAAAGCCTTGTGATGACAACTTGCTTGTGAGTATTTTTTATTGTGGTTAAATGAAAGGCAAAGTTAATTTGTGTGACATTGTGATAGCAGAGTGAAAAAGACACCAACACCTCACTATACACCTCTTAGTGAGTGATACAGTTTTGAGTGCTTGAGTGATACACTTTTGATTGCTTGAGTGATACACTTTTGAGTGCTTGAGTGATACACTTTCCTTGGTGAGGAGTGGTTCTTTGAATTTCTGATTGCATCTTTGCTGGGTTGATTGATCATTCTTACAGATAGCATCTGTTGAAGTATATGAGCATCACATTGATTTTGATGGAATTAAGGCATTTGTACATCTTGACTAACATCTGTATGCTGAGTTGATAAAAGTGATCTCTTGTCCTGGAAGAAAAAGCTTTTGAAAAATGTTGAGTCATTGTAATGATTGTTTTGAAAAGCTGAGTTACATTTTGTTTGCTTGAGGACAAACAAAGTTCTAAGTTTGGGATTGTGATAACGGTTGAAAATACCGTTATTTGTGATGTAATTTTGATACTAAATGCACCCTTTTCTGCTTAGAAACTTGCTTGGAATCATGTTTTTCTGTTCGGTTGTGTGAATAAGAGAGTTGAGGTTGAATTTGATGGTTTTATGACTAATTTCCCTTGTTTTGGCAATAAATGAGATAATATGGAAAACAGAGATGAAATGTCATGGAGATGGAGCTTAGAAAGGCCTGGAAAAGCACCAGAAGGGAGGAGTGCTTGAAGCTTGGACGCCCTTTTTGGAGGCTTGATCCCACGAAACCACCGCTCATCGCCTGGACGCCCCTACTGGGACGCTTGGGGGCCAGAAGCATGAAGCTTGGGTGTCCTTTCTTAGGCTTGAGCGTAGGGAACCACCGCTCACCGCCCGGGCCCCTAAGTGGGGCGCTTAAGCGCCAATGACACAGGCCTAGGCTTTGTTTTTGTTCTGTCTTTGCTCTATTCAAAGGACCCAAACGTCCTAGCTTTGTATCTTTGGCTGGAGCAGCGCAACAACACACTCTTCCACACTCTGAAGGCGGATTTGGATGCGGGAGCTTCCATCCTCTACTTTTAGGGTTTTGCTATCTCATGCTTTTCCATTCTTCATCTAGTTTCACCATGTCTATGGTGAACTAAACTCTATTTGTTGTTGGGGGATGATGTAACCATGTGAACTCTCATGTATTTGAATTGATTCTTAATAATATATGTTTTTTCATTAATTGTTAGAGTAATTCATTTGTTCTTATTACATGCTTTGTTTAACTCATTCATAGCGTGATGTATGAATTGCATGAGTGTCGGGAGGTTCCTTATAGTTCAGGTTCCTGTTGAATTACTCCCAAGAGTAATATTTCTCAAGGATGAGGGTATGAGTCTTGGTAATCGTAAAGCTCTTGATCTTCACATTTAATTACTAGGAATGCTAGGAATTGCATGAACTAGTGATTGAGGACAGACTTATTTCGTCGAGGGATCGGATTTAAGTGATTTAGTGAGTGACGTTAACATCAATGCATAAAGAAGAATTCTTACATACATGAGAGGAAACTTGGTGAAATCTAACCCCAACAACATACTCATCTCATATTAAACAACATTTGTTCATCACTGTGTTATTATACTATTGATCAAACTTCATTCATATTTAATTTTCTGTCTTTGCATTTGAAACCAATGATCTCATTTTCTTTAAGTCTTAATTAATCGAGTTATCACACGACTGTCTAGTGCCGAGAGTCCTTTGAGATACGATACTTGGTCTTACCATTTTATATTACTTGTATGATTTGGTACACTTTCCAATCCATCAACAACCGTTCGGGCAGACCAGAAGACAACACGAAAATGTTATGCTGCTGGTTTGAAACTTTTCCCCTATACCACTAGGAGAAAGATAAATCAGTCGGAGGTCACCATGGCAGACCTTGACCCTCGTACGAACACGGAGGACCGGATAGAGCCTCTAGGAGACCCAATCGGTCGTCATTGGGAGGGACGATTCTCAAGTTACCGTGGTGGCCAGGGGATTGGAGTTTGAGTTCGAGCGGGAGTTGAAGTTGGTACTTTGGCGCAACCGGGACTTCTTTGCATGGACGAGCGCTGACATGTCAGGAATTCACCCCTAGGTCATGTCCCACAAACTAGCACTATTCAAAGCGGCGAAGCCGGTCGGGTAGAAAAAGTGGAGGGTAGGGGACGAGAAGAGAAAAGCTATAGAGGAGGAAGTAGGTAAGTTGAAGGAGGGTGGATTTGTCAAAGAGGTGACTTACACCATTTCACTAGCCAATGTGGTTATGGTAAAGAAAGCCAATGGGAAATGGCGCATGTATACCAACTACACCGATTTGAACAAGGTCTGCCCAAAAGACGCCTACCCATTGCATAGTATAGACGCCCTAGTAGATGGGGCATTAGGCCACAAAATGTTGAGGTTTTTAGATGCATACTCAGGCTACAACCAAATCCCGATGTATGGTCCGGATCGGGACAAAACTGATTTCATTACCGACAAGGCTAACTACTGCTACAAAGTCATGCTGTTTGTTCTCAAGAGCGCCGAGGCGACTTACCAATGCCTAATGGATAGAATTTTCGCAGGACAGATCGACCGGTGTATGGACGTTTACGTGGACGACATGGTGGTCCGATCGGTAGATGGAGGACAACATATGAAGGACATGGAGGAAGTCTTCAAGCAGGTTAGGAGATAAGGGGTGAGGCTGAATCCCGCCAAATACACCTTCGGGATTGAAGCTAGGAAGTTCTTAGGTTTTATGTTAATCGTTCGGGGAATAGAAGCAAATTCGGACAAGTGTGCGACTATCCTGGACATGAAAAGTCCATCCACTTTGAAAGAGGTCCAAAGAGTGGTCAGTCGGCTGAAAACTTTATCCAGGTTTATCCCTAAGCTGACAGAGCGCATCTGACTAGTACTAAAGAAAATGAAAAAGGGATCAGCGGATGTATGGGACGTTGATTGCGAGAAAACATTTGAGGATGTGAAGTCAATATTGATGTGCTCCCCAGTCATGAACCAGCCTGTTGCGGGCCAAGAATTACAAATCTATCTAGGAGTGTCAAAAGAAGCCATCAGCGTCATCCTGCTAGGAGAAATTGGACCCACGACTTGTATACTTTGTGAGTCGAACCCTCTACGACACTGAAATTCATTACCAGCAGGTGGAAAGGGTGGCCTTAGGGTTGATGAATGCGACCAGAAGGCTCCGGCCGTATTTTCAGAGTCACCAGGTTGTGGTCCAAACAGATCACCCCATTTCTAAAATTCTGAGGAAGCCCAATCTAGTTGGGCAGATGGTAAGTTGGGCGGTCGAGTTATCGAAGTTCATCATCCAATTTGAACTGAGAGGATTGGTCAAGGGCCAACACTTAGCGGATTTTGCGGCAGAGCTACCCCAAACAACTTGTGTCGAGTACCTCTTGTACGTCGATGGGGCGTTCGGTCGGGAAGGCAGCGGAGCCGGAATAGTACTGGAAGGACCGAACGGGTTCCTATTGGAGCACTCCCTAGTGTTCAAATTCAAGGCTTCCAACAACCAAGCTAAGTACGAAGCTTTTGGTGGCAGGATTAGAGCTGGCTAGAGACATGTGAATTCGGAGGATAATGTGTCTCTAGCCACAACTGGTGGTGGGCCAGATGAATGGCGATTTCCAAGTCAAGGATGAGCACCTCCTCCGATACTTCCACAAAGCTTTAGTTTTGACCAAAGGCTTCGAGAAGATTGAGATCCGACACATCCCCCGAGAAGCCAATTCCCGGGCGGACATGCTGTCAAAACTCAGCAGCGGAAAAGAGAAAGGGCAACTAACTATGATAATACGACAGGTGCTGACGGAGCCGTCGATCGTCACCACGGTGAGTGGCGATGAATGGAGGGTTGAGATATGAAGACTCATGGAGCAACAAGACGCTGGACAACCAATCTGTTCGGAAGATGCCCGGAGGGTCGCCCGTTACGTCATGGTAGGAGATGATCTCTACAGAAGGGGATTTTCCACGCCCCTCCTCAAATATTTGTTTGGACCCGAATCCCACTACGTGTTGAACGAGCTCCATAATGGGATTTGCGGCCTTTCCACCGGACAACGGACTCTGAAAGCCGGAGTCGTCAGGGTAGGCCATTACTGGCCCACTATGGAACAAGACGCCAAACAATTTGTACAGAAAATGCAAGGCGTGCCAAGCGACGCCAACGACGTTCACGCCTCGCCGTCCGTTCTGCACAACATGGTCTCCCCATGGCCATTCGCCTATTGGAGAATGGACATTATCGGGACCTTGTGTTAAGACTCCGGCAAGTGTACCGAATTGTATCGAGTAATAAACAAGGTAAGACCAAATATCGTTTCCCTAGAGACTCACGGCCTAAACAGTTATGTGATTTCTTGATTAAATAAGACTTGAAAAACAAAATCTTTTGGTTTAAAATGCAAATAGAGAAAAGTAAATATGTATGCGACTTGATGAATTGGACAAAAGTGCATAGTTGAACGGATGAATTGTATAATATGGGATGAATATGTTGTTGGGGTTAGATTTCACCTAGTTTACTCTCATGTATATACGAATTCTACTTCTTCATTAATGTCAATGTCACTATCTAAAGTACTTAAAACCCGATTCCTCAGCGAAGAAAGCCTATTCTTAATTACTAGGTCACAATTCCTTGCATCCCTAACAATTAAATTTGCATTATGATTAGTAGCTTAAGACAACCATAACTCATTCCCCCATTTTTGAGCAATACTGCTTCTAGGAGTTAAACGAAGTAAGCATTGCATGAAGAAGAATTACCCTAACAATTAATGAAAGAAGCATATATAATTAAGAATCAATTCAATACATGGCATGGTGAAACTAGATGAATAATGGAAAAGAATGAAAGATAAAACCCTAGAAGTTGAAGATAAGAGCTTACGCATCCAAATCAGCCTCCGAGGGATCAAAGAATGTGTTTCTGCGCCTCTTCTGTCAAAAGATACAGTCCCTAGGACGTCCAAGTCCTTATATAGAACATAAAAATAACAGAAAACGGGTCCAAGCCCACGAAACTGGCGCTCAAGCCCCCACTAAGGGCGCCCAGGCTGCGTGACGAATCATATGACGCTCAAGGTCAGCTTAGAAGGCAAGCAAGCGTGGAGCGGCTCGAGGAAGTGGCGCTCAACGCCCCAAAAAGGGCACCCATGCACGAGCTAGGGACTTCCTATGTTGAGGGCTTCAGAAAAAGGGCAGCCAAGTCTGAGACAGTGTACTCCAGTGTTGAGGGCCCCTAAAATAGCGCTCAACGTTGTTGTGATCCTCCTTTCTAATGCTTTTCCAACTCTTCCTGAGTTCCAACTCCTTACTACTTCAACTCTTCTTCCAAATAATCTCAATTCCTGTTGAAAACAAGGAAATCTAGCATAGAATCATTAAATTCACCTTTAACTCTCTTATTCATACAAAACTATGATTTCAAGCTAGTTTATAAGTCAAAAAGGGAGTTTTTAGTATCAAAATCAAGTATGAAATAACGGTAAATTGAACCGTTATCACCTTGCCTCCTAGGCGGGCATAAAAGAAATTCCTTTTAGTTGTCGTTGATTACTTTACCAAGTCGGCGGAAGCCGAGGCTTTGGCGACCATAACAGCACAACAGGTGTAGAAGTTCGTGTGGAAGTTGATTTGTCGGTTTGGACTCCCACGAACGATCGTAACGGATAACGGCCGACAATTCATCGACAAGAAGCTAGGAGAATTTTACAAGGGTTTGGGGATGAAACAATTTACCAGCTCAGTAGAACACCCCAAGAAGAACGACCAAGTGGAGGCGGTGAACAAGACAATAGTTGCTGAACTAAAACGAAGATTGGAAGAAAGGAAGGGAGCTTGGGTAGACGAGCTCCCCAAAGTATTATGGGCATATAGGTGCACCCCGCATGGGATGACCGACGAAACACCCTTTAATCTCACGTATGGTACTAACGCCATGCTACCGGTCGAGCTAGGAGAGCCTTCCCTACGCCGACGGCTAGAGGACATCCATCTGGATTTTCAGAGCGGCTGTAGCGGAATGGTTAGCGTGGAATAACAAACCAAGAGGGTTTTTAATACGAACGTGTGCCTTTTAATTTCTACTCAATTAAACATACCAAGCAAATAAAAATAACAAATAAAGAGAGTAAGGTTGAGAGAAATTTGAACAAATGATTTTATCCTGGTTCGGATCTTACCAATCCTACATTCAGTCGCTTATCTCAAATCAAGATAAACAGTTCACTACTCACAAAACAATTACAAATTACAATCACAAAGAAACAATTTGTAAAAGTTTAGAAACCACCTCTCTTGTTACCCCAAGAGATGAAAGTCACTTCCCCTATAACCCACAAGGGATGAACACCTCCTTTGAATCTTCACAAAGGATGAACACCTCCTTCGAATGTTTCACGAAGGATGATAGGCTTTTAACTCAGCAACAACAACAACACTTAATCAAACTCCCTGTGAAAGTTCTCGCTCTATGCCAACACACCAAGTTCTCAAAGCCACAACACAAAGGTTCAATAAACCCTATAACACTTATCACCGCATACTGCAGATAAGATTTTTCAAAATACATTTATTTCGTATTTTGTATTTCGTATTTTAGAATGAAAGTCCCAATCTGATTTATAGAGATCTCACTCAAGGATACCTCCAAACATTCGTTGTCAACTAATTAACGTGTGATAATCAATTATTCAATTATGGTAATTAATTATGCATTTAAGGAATGCACAACGGTAAAAAAAAAGCTTGCTTAAAAATTCTCATAATTGCTCATTATAATCAATTATGGCAAGTCATAATTGATTACTGATAATCGATTATTATAAATTGATAATGAATTATCTTGAGTAGAAAATGAGGTTTTCTGATTCAAAATAAATTTTAACGCAACATAAGGCAAACAATACATAGAATCAAATTTAAACCACATCCTATATATAAATCTACTAAACTATAAAAGCTTTAATATAAAAACAAGTCTTCATGAAGATCTTCCTGCAATAAGTGACTTTGAGACATCATCAAATATTCTGCTCTTTAGCTTTATGCTAACATGGACAATGCATAATTAAGAGTAGAGCTGGACACCTTAGAAGAGCGCAGAGAGGTGGCGGCGGTGCGATCAGAGGCTTGTAAACAGATGGTAGAGAGAATGTACAACACCAAAGTGTGTCCCAAAAGCACTCAGGAGGGGGTATGAAGGAAGACTGGGGAGGCTAGGCGAACGACCTCGCACGACAAACTAGCGACTAAGTGGGAAGGGCCTTTCAAAGTTACAGAAGCCCTCGGCAATGGAGCCTACCATCTTATTCATCCAGACGGCCGACCTATCCTGAACACTTGGAACGCATCGCATTTAAAATTTTACTTCAGTTAAATCATTGTCTATTGTATTTCCTTTTTTGATTAATACAATACATAGGATATTCCACTCATTACTCTCACGACATCTTCAGCCGGGCACATAACGCACCTTTGACAACTAAAAACCAAGTTGATGAACAAAGAGTACCAAAAGGGACCATTGTCAACTTGGTCGGGCGGTGAACGACGAGTTCTCAATGAACCACTGCCAACCGGATAAGACAAAAACCAAGGTGATTAACGGAGAGTTCCAAAAGGAACCACTGTCAACTTGGTCGGATGATAAACAAACAGTTCTTAATGAACCACTACCGCTCGAATAAACTAAAACCCAGATTAAGCGAAAAATCCCTAACAGGAAAGTCGCTCTAAACTTGATCGTTCAAAGAATGACGTGTTTTGCAAACAAACCACGACTGTGTGATAACCAAAAACAACAAAGATTTTAAAACAAGTATGGGTTAAAATAATCACGACTAATCAAACAACATTTCAAAATGAAATGCGATATTGTTCCTAAAACCATGTCATTGTCGACGGTCACAAAACAAATAAAGAAGTTGCGAAAGACAGAGCGAAACCATTGTATTTCAAAGTAAGATCGGGGTATACAATAAAATGTATCAATGGGCTGGTATAGCAAACATTGTCAAAACCTAAAATATTTGCCGCCCGACCATAATACAAAGAATGACTTAACAAAAGATGTCTAAACAAGTTCCTCCCTCCCAAACTTATCACCTAAACTATTTACTCGCCACCCGCGCCCTCATCATCACCCTCCACCGACTCCCCCTCTTCAGCAGGTGGTGCATCTTCAATCGGTGACTCCTCCAACTAGACCATCTCACCACCAATGATCTCCTTCTCTATGTCAAAACCTGCGGAGTATTGATCGGTTACCCCAAACAGAAAGCATGCCTGATGTAGAGCTTTATTAAAACCTTCCTCGTGCTCGACCACGACCGCGACGTTCAGCTCGACGATCTTCTCATTCGCCTGCTCAAGTCTGCTCGTGAGGGCATTGTTCTCTGCGCTTAGCTCTTTCTCCCTCTCAGTATGCTTAATGGCTGCAACTTTCAGCTGACCACATTCCTCAACTAGGCGGTCGCTCCTAGCTCGAGCATCCCGTAATCGCTCGGTGGTCTCACCTAGTTGCCGCCTAGGCTCGTTTAGGTAAAGCTGAAGATCAGCTTGTTTCTTTTCATATCCCTCATGGGCGATTCGCAGCGCCTCGACCTCGGTACAAAGATCGATGGAGATATTTGTTTCAACAGTTAACTCCGCCTAGACATGCTCAGCACGTCGACAGTCGACAAACTCCCAAAGGTACCACACCAACATAGATGTCGGGGTGGACATCTCCAACATTGCGTTAGTCAATTCAGCCTCGGAGAAAGGCTCCACGACCGCCCACTGGGTAGAGTTCATGTGAAAGTTAGTCCTATGACTAACATTGAACTTAGTGTTGAACACTCCGTTAAGGAGCGGCCGAGGGACACTCCCTTCCCTCCGGTTCTTCTTGGAAGAAGACTTATCCCCTTACTTGTGAGCCTTCCTTTTCCTTTCCAAAATGGCCAAAGCTGCAGCAACCTCTGACGACTATTCAAGAAAGATCAAGGCGGAATTATGAGGAACGTTGACTGGAAAGGCTCCTGCAACCCCCGCAACAATAACGTTCAGGTGAATTTTCGTAGTCATGGGCGCCCGGTTAGTTGGCGGTGGACGGGGATCAATCCTACAACCACTGAACCCTCCTTTGTGACAATAACTCACAGAAGAATGATGTAAATTACTATGTGTTGCATTTCAATTAACATAGATGATGAATAGTAAATGACAAAATGAGGTTTATTTCCTTTAACCTTAAATCTTTGCAAAAGTGGTTGTTTGTCTTTAGGTGGTATTGCTTCCCATGTTGGCCAAGACTTTAGAAATTGTTGTTTAATAGACCTTGTGTTGGCCTGAGAAGCAACTCTAGATGGTAGAAATCAGCATATAAATACATCAAAGTCATTTCAATTAATGATAACTTAAACAATTAATGTCAAAGAAATTACTAACAAACTTGGTTCGGTATTACCCTCGACCAAAAGGTTCAATCATCGGTCGATCATTAGTAGCACGGTCAACACCATCATCACCAGCCGAATCCTGATCAGCAGATGGTGGGGGATGATCATCAGCGTCGATATGGAGGATGATGAGGGTATAAAAAAAGGATTTATAGGTGTCCCAAGAAATGTAGGTGAGGGAAGACTAGTAGGATCTGGTGTGAGTTGTACAACAAGGTCTGTTGTGGATAAAACAAATGGGTCTGGTGGGGGATGAAGAGGAGGGTGTGGTGTGGAAAGAACATGATGGCCTGCAGCATGTGAGGGTCCAACATCCATTGTAATGCGGGCATGTAGGGACACAACAGATGTAGGAACCCTTATTATATATTTTGGTTGTCGTTTCCTCTTAGGTTTAGTTATGGCCTTACCTTTATCAGGACGTGATGGCCGCTCTCTTGTCATTATTGCAATATAAATGTTATCAATGAAATGAAATTAAATGATTTACTCATGGCACAAAAGATAAATATCCATTACTTTTCAAAATGAAGTGAATGAGGAGTTTACTATCCATTACTTTTTAGCATCGTATACAGTACATCATTTCCTAGCCTTAACATCATATCGTGCTTTATGATTTTCATCTTGAGTCCACTCAGAAAAGTTTTTCAAAATAGTTTTTCCATTCACAATTTGAGTGGGTTCATATGGACCGTTTAGAGTTGCATCCCAAACTCTTTTATCCACAGATTCAAAAAAGATTTTCATCCTAATTTTCCAAAAAGCATAGTTTTCTCCAGTAAATAGTGGTGGTCTATTTTGGATGCACCTTCACCAAAGGTTTGAAAATTGAAAGCCATTTTCCAAGATCAATCGATTTAATGAAAACAGTAATCGACTAATTTATCAAATATTTTATGAAAACCAACTCTGATCCCAATTGTTAAAAAAGAATGGCTCAATTTCTCACACCAAGAGGGGGGAGGTCAATTGGTGAAGTATAAAATTTAAAACTTTCAAAATCTTTTTCACCAAAAGTGATGCCTTTATAACTTTCTTGAAGCGTAAGGTAAAAGATTTTGCTTATGTAGCGGAAATTAAATCGATTGAGTACAGTAAGAAGTCAACTGAATAAAAGAGTGTAGAGATAAAAAGATCAAACACTGAGTTTTTATACTGGTTCGGCCAAGCCTACATCCAGTGTCCATCCAACCATAGGAAGTTAATGCACTATAATGATCAAGGTTTTTACAACAAGGCTTTTATAGCGACCTCACGTCAAAAATATAAAACACCACTCTAACCCTCTAATCAAAATATAGGCAGTATACAAACAAACTAGCAGCAAGAATCTCCTCTCCTGTAGTCCAAACCCTTTAAGCCACCCTCAAAGTCAAGAACACAGTACATTTTTCTTCCTATAATCACAACAGGGAACCTCAATCCAATCTTCACAATGTGTAGATATGATCAGCCTTTGTACGTGCAGTTAACATGCTCTTCAAGAATCCACAAGTAGATGATCACCACGGTCACTTCTTGTTTCTTGGAGCTCTTTCTCTCTTTCTGTAAGAATGCACTTTCTGCAAAAGATATCACAAACAGTTAGATTCACAAAAGTTCTTACAAAAAACAAATTTGCGTCAATTTATAGATAAACACAACTCTGACGCATTTTAATCGACTAAGCTACTAATGTAGTCGAATATATCAATTTTGATATTGCAGTTAGCAGCAATCAATGCAGTTAATTGAATGTACAATTAATGCAATCGAATTTCATTTAATGCTTGGTCAACATATTTAAAAATATAGCCGTTGTGACAGTTATATCAAGCATTAACAGTTATTCGAAACATAACAAACTCAGTCGAATGCAACACGCATGTAATCGACTTTATAACAGAGTAAAACAGTTTTGAAAAATTTTCTCTTTGAAAAACTCTCATAGCACACTTGAAAAATTTTGTGCAAAGGCACGAGTTTTAATCGACTCACCCCATAATGAAATCGACTTAAAACTGTTGTTTTGCCACACAATTTAAGTTCAATAAAAGTGCTTGTGGTTTTTCTTTTCCAAAAACATGTGTCATGCATTCATGTATATAATCACATATATAAAACAATGAAATGAAATGAACAACACAAACAACACAATCATGTTCTAAAAAATGCATATAACATGTAAGCATAGAACATGTAACACCAAATGCATGTGTGTTATTAATTATGTGTTATCATCATCAAAAACTCATATATCACTGAGATTGTGGGTCCAGCTAAACCAGTGCTCCCCTATCAATACTCTCAACATTTCAGATTCGCGAACAAACGCTTAAGTCTGGCCACGAGTGGAAGGTACCAAACTACTTTCAAAGCAGAACAATTCTTTTATGAGTGACCACTATCTTCACTATTGTTTTTTGACTTGTGTCGTGATAACCCACATTTTGGAAACTTTGTCATAACTTCATACTCATTCCTATATAATATGCAATCATTCAAACATGCATGTATCCGTTTATACTCCATACCCATCGGAGAAAGAATTTTTTTTGCATCATAATTACGAGTGGGTAATGTATTTCCATCTAGAAGCATTTCATTCAACAACGACAACAATTCTGTAAAACTTTTATCAGTTCATCCATTGATCGCCTTTAAATTCATGAGTCTTAACACCGTTGACAACCGTGTGAACTTAGTTGAACGGACATACAAAGGATTCTCTGCATCAGTGGACATCATTTCATACACATGCGCTTGGGCAAAAGCTTTTGCGCCAACATCGCAGATCATGTCCTCTAAATTGTCTTCTTCTGGTCGATCTTCCATATCCATTGTGGAATCAAATACATTTTCAGTTGGAGAGACAGTTGGAAAGTCTATTAATTCGTCGTGTCATATCCATATTGTATAACTTCGTACGAAACCATCACAGATAAGATGTTCCCTAATATCGATTGCGTTCAACTTCCTCACATTCAAATAGTTAACATATGGACATCTAAACTTCTCTCATCATCACTTGTACTCGCATTACGTTGCGCAAATTGTCGATTAATCCATCTCTCGTACTCAACACTGATGCATGGTGAATTAATCCAATGTCGATTCGTATGCATATTTACTAAAATTGTTTACACAATTTCAATAATCTTGAATGATCGCTTTGATCGTTTTTGTATTCAAGGTGTGACCCTATCCCATTCAAGAATATACACTTTTTTTAGTTTATTAAACATATAAATTTTAAACAACATATCTAAAATTTTACAAAATTTTTCCAGCATTTCACATTAGTCTTCAGGTTACACGAAATGAAAGTGATTATAAATCACAATCAAATATGTACCTGAAGATCAATACAAAACACAACTGCAAATTTTCATGAAATTTAAGACATGCATATTAAAATTTATATGTATTAATAAAGTATGAAAAAGTTATTACTCTTCTTAAATTGTCCAACCAGACAATTCAAGATTCAATACTTGTAAATTATTATTACTATCTCCTCTCTATTCATTTGTAAAAGGTACATTTGTTCAAAAAAACCTGGAGATAGTCAATAATTTTTGTATTAAATCTCAAACGGGAAACTAAGGCTAATTCAAAACAACAATATATATTAAAACAAACAAATAATCACATATGCAACATGCAATATATTCAATCAAACAAGTGAGAATCATACATCGATAGTTATAAGAACTTAATTAACATACTTGATTTCTTTTTTTATCATTTCATTATTTGTTAATCACATAAATCAACTATCTTTTTATTTTCTTCATTCCTTGCTAATTCTCTTTAGATATTTAGAACAAATAAGATGTCCACCGATCCTTTTTCTTTAATGCATCTATTATTAGACGCATAACATATAGTAATTTAATTTAGATTAAATATAGGGTTATATTGATGAAAAGTAATTTTAGTGTCTTACTTATCTCATCTTAAATTTGTTCAAAGGTTAAACTGTAGTGGAGGATTGATTTTTCCAATTGCATGCTATTAACAACTTGATTAACTTCACAAGGCCATTACGTTGATGTGGGTTGTCCAGCCACCATTACACATATATTACCTTAACACCGTTTTATTGAATATATATCTAAATTACTTAGATTGTAATGTAAAAAATATATCAAGTACATATAAATCAATTACTACATATAATTTTCAACCAATATATCAATTAAAATATCAATCAAATACAAACAAGGATAGAGAAGGTTTGAACAACTTACCGTGACAGGAAACACCAACAACTGCGACGACAGTAAGGGCGACGACGACAGTAGCGACAACACCAGGGACGAAGGCGTCACCCAAAAACTGAACGAATCGCAGCGGAGCGGCGGCGACGAAGGCAGCACCCACAAAATGAAGGACTCGCGGCGGCGACGGTGGTAGAGGCAACGCTTGGGGAGAACAACGTTGCAACAGTTCTCGCAACAAATGGATGCACCCAATGTGGAGAGGAAGTCGTCGTAGAGGATGGAGAGGAAGAGACCGCGAGAAATGGAGGAAGAGGAAGGCTGGCCTCGAGAAATGATGCATTGTAGAGAAGAGAGAAAACAGAGGTTCAACGAGGAAGAAGCATAGTGAAAGGAACTTCTTTCGCGAGAGGGGGAAAATAAATCAAGCTACTGCCTCAATTATTCACTTAACTGAGGTAATACACAGCTTACTGCCTCGATTAGTTACTTAACTGATCCCTAAATGTTTAACCGAATGGCAATTTTGAAAAAAAGTAGAACCTATAAGCTTTGGTTCTCTAGTAAAGCGAAGCAAATAGCTTATGGCATCGGTTCCCCTAGAACCAAAGCATTCTCTGCTTATATTAAATGATTTTTAAACGTTTGAAAAAGGGAATTTAAAATCTTCACATTCAGAGTTTGCAGGTTTGGCAGTACATATTGCCTCAGTTTTGTTATTAACCGAAGCAGTAGGCCCGTTCTGAAAAAGGTGGCAGAGTAAAAGTCTGACTTGCAAAAGAGACGCGGCCTTGGGCAGGGGGTATAGGCATCGGTTACTCCTAGAACCGAGGTAATAGCCTCTTTCTGAAAAAGGTGGCAGATGAAAAGTCTGTCTTGTAGAAGAGAGAGGTGCCTTGGGCAGGGGTATAGGCATCAGTTACTCTTAAAATCGAGGCAATATTACCTTTCCGCTTCGGTTCCCTTTGAACCGAGGTATATAACTTCGCTATTATTACATAAATGCCATCGCATTTTTATATGCTTCAGTTTTTATACAACTGAAGCGTATAGGACGCGTTGGAAAACAGTTCTTTTACTAGTGTTACAAGACCACACATGTTAATATCCAAAAACTTTTAATGAATTCTAATTGAAAAATGGTGAAATATCAATTTTATGCAAGATAATCTAACCAGATAAGTGTTAAAACATATGTAAATTATAAGTAAAATAAGCACTTTTCAAGATTAAATTTGTTAACTCAAGTGATTATTTAGCACCTATTTTCACTATGTTTATGAGACCTAAAATGGATTATATTTATAACAAACTTAGTATATACGATTTATACGTACTAACTTAAATATAAGTGTTAGATACTGTGAAGGTACTATATAATTAATTATTATATTATTTGCTAATTTTAAATGTAAAAGGATTACACTAATAACTTTATATTTTCTATATAAATGCATAATTCGATATATGTTCTCAACACACATCATATATTCATCCTATGTTTTTTTTCTTTTATTTTAACAATTCCAAATTTCTAGACGTTTTCCTAAATCGTGACACTGCGTAGCCTCCAACCTTAAGCCATTTTGGATGTAAAGATTGCATTTAATAACTTGTCTAGAAATATTCACCATAGCTAAGCTGCATGAGCAAGAAGGAAGTTCCCCTTCAGCTCATCTCGTACGTGTATCATTGACCGTTGGATCTCGGTCTCTATCATCTCTCTCATATCAACAGCATTTACGCAATTTTAACACAATTTTTGTAAAATAACCATTTGTCCAAAATCAACTGTGCTTGAGGACACAGACGGCCTGCCCGAGTTTCGTTTCCTCCGCTGTTAAAGAATCAAAATATTACCAACACACCACTGGTGATGGTGATGGTGATGGTTTAACAAAATGTCACAGGAAAGGAAAGAACGAAGATTTATATTTAGGTGAAAAAAATCAGTGGAATGTATGATACAATACATCGAACTCAGTCACATACTTTAGCAGTCAAATTTTGTGTGCACACGTGAAACTGGCGCAGCATAGTTACTGAAGACAACTTCCAGCGTAGATAAAGTATTCAAAGAACCCTCCCTTTAATTCCCATTGCTCATCTTCTCTAGGAAAGGTTCATTCACACAGCTACAAGGAAATTTATTCTAGTTGTTTTTCTTTGTCCGAGACTTTGTTGTTTACATCGGAAACTTTAGACATTATTGTATCTGAGTCAGTTGGGAAGGACTCGATTTAATAAGGTAGTATCAGCAAAGTGTACAAAGAAACTGAGTAAGAGAAAATGAAAGGGAAGATCAGAGAATTTATAGATTCGGCATCCTCATCGGTGGTCTCAAACACAAACGCGCTTCAGCAGCGCCTCCAGTTCATTCTGCAGAACCGTCATGAGAGGTGGGTGTATGCCATATTCTGGCAAGCCACCAAAGACAGCGACTCCCGTCTCACACTGGAATATGGGGACGGCTTATTCATGGGCGGAAAGGGAAGAGAGGGAACGGAAGTCAGAATGTCGGAGGAGCAAACGAGGAACAACGTGAACGACATCGAATGGTTCTACAGGGTGTCGCAAACTCGATCGTATGCCGCCGGGGACGGTGTGGTGGGGTGTGCCTTCGGCTCGGGGGTGGATGTTTGGTTGAGCGGAGTAAAGCAGTTTGAAGTGAACGAGTGTGACGAGAGAGTGGGGGAAGCAAGGAGGCATGGGATCCAGACATTAGTGTGCGTGTCGGTGGCACGAGGGATCCTTGAACTGGGTTCGGATGAGGTTCTAAAGCTGGATTATGGGGTTCTGCAAATGGTGAAATCGGTGTTGGAGGAGCGGGAGAGTGGGAGTGAGAATCCGGTGAGCAAGCAGTGGGTGGTTCCCGGCAAGGAGGAAGAAAGAGAGAGGAGAAGAGAGTTGGAGGGATCGTCGACGGACTCTTCAGGGCCTTCTGATCATGATGCAGAAGGCAACAACAACAATGTTCCCATGATGGGAAGAAGGGCGGGGAGGGTACGTGAGGCGCTTCCCGTAAATCACGTAGAGGCCGAGAGGCAGCGGCGAGAGAAGCTGAATCAGAGATTCTATGCTCTTCGCTCCGCTGTCCCAAACGTGTCCAAGATGGACAAGGCCTCCCTGCTTTCGGACGCCGTTGATTATATCAATGAACTGAAGGTCAAAATCGGCAGCCTCCAGGCTGCTTTCCAGGCCAAGCAGGAAGCTCCGGCAGAGCAGGTCCAACCCCAATCCATTCCCGCACCCCCCTCTGCAACTACTGACATGAGAGTGGAAGTTCAGATCTTGGGGTCCGAGGCCATGATAAGGGTCCAGAGCCTGAACGTTAACCACCCCTCTGCTCGGCTCATGGATGCTCTCAGGGACGTCAATTTGCAAGTTCTTCATGCCACAATCTCCAACATCAAAGAGATGATGCTGCAAGACGTCGTCGTCAGAGTTCCCCATGACCTCACCACCCAAGAGGCCCTCCAAACTGCTATTATGCACAGACTTTGACATCTTCGCTCAACCTATATATCATCATCATCATAATCCATTACTCCTTTCTCTGCAGCTGCTTCGCATTTGGAAAGTCATTCTCACAATTTTTTTTTTACCTTTTCGATTTCCATATCATCCTTCTAGTGTTTATGAATGTTCAAACAGAGTAAATCAGATGTGCCAACTCTTTTTCCTTCTCTCCTTGCATAATCGAGTATATCTATTTTAGCTACACACCAAATTCTTCATCCTTTATCCCTTACCGTGTTATTTTGGGCCTACCACTTTCTTTCCACAGCTAGGGAAGTAACATGTTCCTTTCCATATGAAAATGTAATTTAGTTATTAAAAAAAATTATAAAAAAATACGACAGTTAAAGGGTAGAATAATAAATAGATAGTAGATTTAAAAGTATATTGGATGACAAAATTGTTGGTATATCACGGATAGGTTCACTAAGGAGACACAATATCAATGAGATATGAGTCCAACTATAGAGGGATTGACATCACTCTCTATTTAAAACCTTAAGGCTATGAGTTAATGGGTCTTTCTTATATACTGGGGTGTGCTCTACTTTGTCATTTTTATCTAATGTGGGACTTAGACTCACATTTGGATTCCCAATAGTCTCCCCCTCAAGGGTGAGTCCCTTCCACATAGGTACATTCCCCCTCCAGCGGAAGCATTCCCAACCAACCACAACTAGTCCTTCGTAAGGCCGTTCATCTTAACGGGACTTGCTTACTTGAATATCCTTTGTCGAATACCCTTTGCCAAGAAGACTTTCGGTTCTGATACCACTGTTGAGTCTATCACGGAGGAGGTTCACCAAGACACAATACAAATGAGATATGAATCCAACCATATAAGGGATTGACACCACTCTCTACCTAAAACTTTAAGGCAATGAGTTAATGGATCTTTCACCTTTATATAGCGCTCTACTTTCTCATTTCTATCCAATGTGGGGCTTAGACTCACTTGGATTCCCAACAAAAATAAGGTGATCTATTTCCATAACCAATAAGCTTTGGTGTCACTTGTACTGAATAACTAAATTAATTGTTGTTTCGGTGGAATTGGTCCGAGAATCAGTCGTCCTTCCTTGCTCTGCTCTCTTTTGATCTTCAATCCTCTCCGAGAACGCGATCCACTCCAATGGATTGTTGACCTGCAGAAGACACTCTGACACTCAAGTTAGATATGTTTCATAAAGAGGTCTATATTTTATTAGGATAGAAAAAGATCTCTTTACCTGGCCTTAACCCTATATTTATAGGACTTATGGCAATCAAGCTCATTAATTCATATTTGATATTGCAATAAATCCAATAATACTTGTTAATATACGTGCTAATTGTCCATTAATACCATATTCTTGTGCAATATGACCTGTCAATCACTTATAAATAGCGTATATTCACATTTAATATGGTCATTAAACGTATTAATTGGCCATTAATGATATTTACCTTTCCTGATTAGTTTGTCTGGCATTCGGTCGGTTGCCAAGTATAGTACATTAAGCCCCCCAAGCCCCGAGCAGCTGTTTGCAGGTGCGAAGGGGTTTAAATACTTCGGACGAATTCAAAGTAGAGGGAAAGAGTGATTACCCTTTTGAATCACCGAGCGGTGTGTTGTGGTTTGAGACTGAATGGCCGAATACTTGTGATCGTTCGGTTGAGAGGGATTTTCCTCTCGGTCTTTGGCTTCAGCTTTGATGAGAGGGATTTACCTCTCGGCCAAGAGGGATTTACCTCTTGGTCTTTAATTTCAACGAGAGGAGTTTACCTCTCGGCCGAGTGGGATTTATCGCTCGGTCTTTGTCTTCAATCTTGACGAGAGGGATTTACCTCTCGGTCTTTAACTTCAACGAGAGGAGTTTATCTCTCGGCTGAGTGGGATTTACCGCTCGGTCTTTGTCTTCAATCTTGACGAGAGGGATTTACCTCTCGGCAAAGAGGGATTTACCTCTTGGTCTTTAACTTCAACGAGAGGAGTTTACCTCTCGGCCGAGTAGGATTTACCACTTGGTCTTTGTCTTCAATCTTGACGAGAGGGATTTACCTCTTGGTCTTTAACTTCAACGAGAGGAGTTTACCTCTCTACCGAGTGAGATTTACTACTCGGTCTTTGTCTTCAATTTTGACGAGAGGGATTTACCTCTCGGCCAAGAGGGATTTACCTATTGGTCTTTAATTTCAACGAGAGGAGTTTACCTCTCGGCCGAGTGGGATTTACCGCTCGGTCTTTGTCTTCAAACTCTTCGTGAGAGACTTCGTCGTTGAATAAGAACTTTAACAATGACATTAATAAAGTTTTGGATGCTTCTCCTCAGTTTATAAATCCACGGACTGATCGTTCACGATGACGACTTGAACTGCGGCTATAGCTCCGCCTTCGATCGTCCTTCTGATATGTTCGCTCGGGACTTCTTCGCAAATATCCTTCTCTAGGGAGGCTATTTTTACTCACAAAAATATGAGTTAAACAAAATAAAAATTGTACTTTATAAATTATAATAAAAAGTATTGGAACTTGACAAGGTTGGATGTAGGGCTGAGCGTTCCTGAAAGTTCTCAAAACAAAAGACATGCCTTTAGAAATTTTGGAATTTTGTACTCTTGTTGCAAAACCTGATATTGATCCAAAGTAGCAATGTCGAGGCTGAGCGCACGTCTACACGTCTGGTTCCTCGTGGTTTCATGGGGATGTCGTTTGGCCCCACGGTGGGCGCCTAAATGTTTCGGTGGAATTGGTTCGAGAATCGGTCGTCCTTCCTTGCTCTCCTCTCTTTTGATCTTCAATCCTCTCCGAGAACGCGATCCACTCCAATGGATTGTTGACCTGCAGAAGACACTCTGACACTCAAGTCAGATATGTTTCATAAAGAGGTCTATATTTTATTAGGATAGAAAAAGATCCCTTTACCTAGGCCTTAACCCTATATTTATAGGTCTTATGACAATCAAGCTCATTAATTCATATTTGATATTGCAATAAATCCAATAATACTTGCTAATATACCTGCTAATTGTCCATTAATACCATATTCTTGTGCAATATGACTTGTCAATCATTTATAAATAGCGTATATTTGCATTTTAATATGGCTATTAAACGTATTAATTGGTCATTAATGATATTTACCTTTCATGATTAGTTTGTCTGACAGCCAGTCGGTTGCCAAGTATAATACAATTGTAATTTAAGAATTACACAACAAATTGAGAACTTGTAATTTCTCATATATTATAATTTAAATAGTTTCTTTCTCGAACTTACAATAAACAAATAAACAAAGAGTGTTTCTCCTTGCAGCTCTTTGTTTTCTTTATGTGTCTCCAAAATTTTAATTCTACTCTATAACTAGTGAGATAAAGAACCATATGGTCAATCAGCCTATAGTCTCATGTGAGCTGGTTGGTAAACCACTCAGTCGGACTAAAAATAAATTTAACGTTAAGGATAATTATATTAATCTTAAGCTAGATCATTACCGTTTGGGTCGTGACTAAGTGAGCACTAATCAAAAACTCATCCCAAAAATATAAATATAAGTTTGTGGCATTAAAATAGTTGGTTACATTTATTCCATATTGATTGTCAGCATTATTATTGTATTAAGGTAGTTGGTTACATTTATTATACAATGATTGTAAGCATTATTAAACATACACCGACTTTAGAATCATAATGTTTTCTACAACAGGTAGCATCCAAGATCGACCGAGCAATAGCTAACCTAAAGTGGACGAAAAACTTTAACCTCAGCTCAGAGATTGGAGATCGTGTGAAAAAACATACTTAACATCGACTGCTTAAACCGAAACAACCAATTTTCGATAGTCAATTAACAACTTTACATTTTTCAAAAATAATTAAAACCTTAACCAACTTTCAAAAGTCGGTTAAAAAATTTCTTAACTAGCTTTCAAAAACCAACCAAATAAATTCCTTAACTCGCTTTAAAAAACAGGTAAAGGAAATTACTTAACTGGCGGGTTAATTTTTTTTAAAATTCTTCCATTTTAGTTTACTTTTTTTATTTAATAATAATATTATTATTAATTATTATTATTATTATTATTAAACAAATATATAAAAGTAAACTACAATAAAAACAATTAAAAAGATTAAGAAACTTTAGTCTAACTTCGAAAATTGGTTAAGAAATTTTTTTAACCAGTATAAAATCTTAAGCGAATTTAAAACAGGTTAAGAAAATTTCATAACTAACTTTTGGTTAAGAGTTTTTTTTTTAAATTCATTTTAATTTACATTTTTTATTTAATAATAATAATAATATTATTATTATTATTATTAGTATAAGTATAATTATTATTATTATTATTAAATAAAAAACTAGTTAAGTAATCTTAACCGACTTTGAAATTAGTAAACTAAAATAAAAAAAATAAAAAATCTTAACCAAATTTCAAAATCCAATTAAATTAATTCCTTTAGCTTTTGAAAGTCGATCAAGAAAATTCCTTCATCATTTTTTCAAAATCCTATTAAAATTTTTGTTTAATGTGTCAATAGGTTCCTATTTTTATCCAGAATTTCAAATAGATCCCTTTCTTTTTCGGTATCTCAATTGAGTCCTTATTTTGTAAAATTGAATCAAATAGGACATTTCCGTCAAATTGAAATGACGCCGTTAAGAAGGGTATGCTGACACTGCCAACATACCCTTCTTAACGGTGTCATTTCAATTTGACGGAAAGGTCCTATTTGATTCAATTTTACAAAAATAAAGACTTAATTGAGATGCCGAAAAAGAAAGAGACTTATTTAAAATTCTGGATAAAAATAGGGACCTATTAAAATATTAAACCTAAATTTTTTTTTACTAATTTTCGAAAGTCAGTTTAGGAAATTCCTTAACCGACTTTTGAAAGTTGCATAAAATTTTTTAACTTAATTTTGAAAGCCAGGAAAATCTTTAACCGAAAGCTAGGAAATTCTTTAACCGAAAGCTGGCTAAGTCTTTTTATCTTAATTTTAATTTACTCTTTTTATTTCATAATAATAATAATAATAATAATAAAATATTATTATCATAATTATTATTTTTTTAATTATTTTCATTTTTAAAATTAATATTATTATTATTTCTATTACCAAAAAAAAGCAAAAAATGTAAATTAAAATAAAAATGTAATTTCGAAAGAATTAAGGAAACTCTTTAACTTACTTTTGAAAACCAATTAGTTTTTTCTTCTTAATTTTTTTCAGTTTATTTTATTTACTTAGTAATAATAATAATATATTATTATTATTATTTACTATTATTATTAGGGTTAAATATGGTTTTAGTCTTTAAACTATCAAGCGAATTTATTTTTAGTTCTTCTTTCAAATTAAGGTACACTTTGATCCTTCTCTTTAAGGAAACTATAATTTTTCGTCCTCCAAAATCAACGGCGTTAAAAATCAGCTGAGGTGGCTAATGGTGGTGTGTCACCTTAATTGCTTTTTCTGACACCGAATCAATTTTTTTCCAGCTTTTCTCCTTCCCTCTCTCTCCCTCCCTCTCCCTTAATCTTCTCCTTAAACTCCTTCTCAAAAATCGTCACATCCTTCAACCTCTTCACCGCCCGACCCTCAAGCACCGCCTTATACTCCGTCCCGAAAGTCCCTTTCCCCAAAACCTTCGTCGAAGCCATGAGCAAATCCTCTAAATCGAACGCTCTAGCCACATTCCCGAAAAACACCAACTTCTTCGCTGCCCCACCACCGTTCACTTCCGCCTTGTTCCTCGCCGAAACTGCAGCCACAACCGCCGCAGAATTGTCGTCTGCAAAAACTTCGTGTTACAGTTGCAATTACGGTCACAGATACTTGCATTCTCTACTTTGTTACCCATATTCTATCCACAACAAAACTCGGGGGACCAGCAATAGTGACATTGTTGCGAAAATAGAAAATGGAACTAGGACCAAAAAACAAGACTTACCACATTAGAACCATAAACCAAGTCAACAAAGGAGACTAATTAATAATCATCTCAATTCTACTACAACAGCTTCAAGGTGACAAAAAAAACACAGTCTCTTGAACCAGCGATTGGACAAAAGGTAGACCTGGTACACCCAGAATCCATTACCGAAGTGCTGAATTTTTGCATGCTAGAATAATGTTGGGGCGGCCAAACACAAATTAGTTCTTGGTTGTTAGCTTTAAAGTGTGGACCAAGTGGAAAGTAAAAAGAAAAGAAAAAAAGTGATATAAAAAGGAGCATGATTAATACTCTTAAACCAAACAAGAAAAGAGAAAGAAGCACATAAAAACAAAACAATAATGTAGCAAAACACGTGTTAAAGAAATGTCGAATGAAAAAACAAGAAAAGGACACCTCTATTTTTCCCCGGGCTTGCAACCTGAGGCAAGATAATCCACAAGATCTTGCTTGGTGAATGGGTCAATGACAACCACGACATCTTCAGTGGGAGGGATAACAACAACAATCACTCTTCCCCCACGTGTGACAATTTTGTTATCATTTTTCTGTGTTTTTGGGCGAGTTTTTCCACTTTTTGTGATGATTGATTGAGTTTATTAATCATGGTTGGTGTTTACTTCAACAATTTACACTTGTTGAGAAAAAAGGTCATTTGCGTGCTTTCATGTAAGTTAGATGAGCTCCATAAGCATTTTTGGTCATTTTCTGCCCTGGTAATCGATTATAGGGGTCTTGTAATCGATTACCAAAGAAAAATGGTCATTTGTACAAAAACTTCAACTATACTCCCCAACGAGATGAACAACACTCCCCAACTCTGTTTTTCTGACCTTTACTACTTGTTTTTCTCTTAACTTTCTCCACCGAACTTCAAATGAGTTGATTCTTGTTTTGTTGCAATCTAAACTCAAAGAGTTTTCAAATGACTGCATACTCATGATTTTTAGACCATTGTAATAGGTGCAATTAATTTCCCAAAAACAACATTTTTCTAAGCTTTCTAAATGAGTTTAATCTCAAGTTATTGTTTCATGTTTGTTATTTTAGATGAGTGAGTGAGTTTAATGGTCATGAGTGGTGTTTGGTGCAACAACGAACATGTTAGGTCATTGAATTATTGAAAAAAAAATGTCATTTAGGTGCTTTCATGTAAGTTAGATGAGCTCCATAAGCATTTCTGACCATTTTCTGCCTTGGTAATTGATTACAAGGGTCTTGTAATCGATTACTAAAGGAAAAATGGTCATTTGTACAAAAACTTCAACTATACTCCCAACTGTATGAACAACACTCCCCAACTCTATTTTTCTGACCTTTGATGCTTGTTTTGCTCTTAACTTTCTCCACGGAACTCCAAATGAGTTGATTCTTATTTTGTTGGAATCTAGACTTAAAGAGCTTTGAGATGACTATTAACTCATAATTTTGGACCACTATAATAGGTGCAGTTAATTTCCCAAAATCAACATTTTTCTAAGCTTCCTACACTACAAAAAAGAAGGGCATTACCGAAGGCCATAAGCCCTCGGAAATAGCCAGAAGCCGTCGGAAAAGGGTATTTACAGACGGCTTATCGACGGCCAAAGAGCCCTCGGTAAATCCCTTGTCGCTAACATTTACCGAAGGCTTTTGCCCTTCGGTAATTACCGAGGGCCAAAAGCCTTCGGTAATTACCGAGGGCCAAAAGCCTTCGGTAATTACCGAGGGCCAAAAGCCTTCGGTAAAAATCAGACAAGATTAAAGGATAAAGAATCAATGAACTACATTTAAAATCTCTAGCAAATTGTAATGCAGCTGGTAATGCGATGAACTCTATAATTTCCTTTCATGTTAAATCATTTTCCGGAACATATATCTTGAAGAAGGTAATAATGAATGTGATCTTTTGTCATTCAACAAAGAATAAAGTATGATTCTTATATTCCAATACATATATCTCCAGAAGAAAAAAGGCTACAAATTATAAAATCTAACTACAAATAGAAAGCTCTTATGAATCGTCATTTACATTCTTTGCAATCTTCAAAAGAAATTCGACGAAGAATGAATAAGAAAACCGAAAGACTTCTATCTGATGAAATTGAGTGAGAATACCAAACAGGGATTGTCCAACTTGGCAAACTCGTAGCTGGTTATGGATGGGTTGCTTTAAATGAAACAATTGCTGCAGTAACCATAATACCAAAAAGAACCCATAGCCTATCTTCCAATCACTTCCTGTTGGTGTATACTATGAAGGAACCTTGTAATAAGAGGGATTAACAATGTTAAGGAAATAAAAAACCAGTATATATAAATGGGACACTAGAATAAATAAAATAAAAAATAAATATTTATTTATTCTTTTATGAAAATCTGCAAGGATTTGACTATTAACCTTATATATGAAATAAATTTAAGTATTAGCAGTATATAAATAAAATAACTATGACATAACAATACAATAAAAATTACAACTGTGAAAGAACAACAAACACAACATGATAAATTTTCAATTTAATAAATAGTCTTGATTTTGAATGTAATTATATATGGATTTGAGTTAAACATTTGAAGATTTTGTTTTTTATCACACATATATGTTATACTGTTATTCCATTTGAAACATAAATATCTTTCATCAAATATAGCATTCAAAAAATAGAAAGAACATTACAATGATCATACATAACACAGTTAAATAATTGCATCCCCAACACTATGTTAATTTGAACGTATATATAAGTTACCTTAATTAACTTATTTTTCTTAATTCCTTTTGCTATCATAATTTATATAGAAAATTATCTAGGCAAGGTTAGATATGGATCAGTGACAAACCTGAATAATAGTTAGTACAAGGGAAAAGATGCATATGCCTATGTGAGCTTGTATATGGGGATCCTTGTGCTTGAAATATCTAGCAATAAGTGCCCCTACAGTATCCTAAGTATTGGAACATCACGTTCCTGCCAAAAATTTATAGATTAACGAGCTGAGGTATTAATTATAGCAACCACCTAGGTCTAATGCAATGTAACATCAAGTTTCAACCAAAATTTCCTACATTAACGTGCCAAGATTTTATTTATCAACTACCACCTAAGCCTGGTGCAGTTAGATATAATTCTAAACATTCCTCAACAAGAGTCAATGTAATTATGTTAAAACTAAACATGTGTCGAAACAATTTAAATCAACTTCCAGTTCTCAATTTCCATTCCAAGCAACCCAGATATACTCAAAAAGATTTAAACTATTCCAGAACTAGATTCAGACATTTTAATGAAACTTGTACTTATCTGCATCACTGGGATAATTATTGCAGAATCGTATTCTATGCAATGCATGACCATTACTGGATATGAATCAATAACATTTTAAAGCAAATTATTCATCGTAACTTCCTCTGTTTCAAACATTAAGCTAAATGCAAATTGCCATTTTGGAGCTTTCAGAAAAGAATCAAGACAATCCAGATGATATATATGTAGATAAGTACAAGTTATTACAACTGGACTTTTCATGCATGTTCCCTTTTCTGCTTATATTGTTCTTAGATTGAGTCACAACAGTTATCTAATTTCTCATTATTTTGAATTTTAACATGTTCTTAATTTATGACTTGATCATTTCCTTTGGTAGATATAACAAAAGAATATACTGGATAAAATACTTACAAAATCTCCAATTCAGACAGTGATTCAATATCTCCATAAAGCTGTCCACCCAAACCAGTACTTGCCAGTGTTCTGAAATAAATAAAATTAATCGCTCAAACAAGTTGAATACTGATATAGAACTATGTAGTCTGATACAACATTACCATATTCACAAACGACAAATGCTCAATACACTTTAGCTTCTACTTCCTCGAGGTCGCGAGAAGCTGCCACAAAGCCCGCCCAAAGGCATTACCAATCAACTTCATTGCATTACCATGAGCACAATTGAAAGTCCTCTCCATAGAGCCAAAACTATCCTTCTTATACTCTATTATAGGCGTCAAAAGCCATGGCAAAAATGGAAAAACAGGATTCTCCCATTATATACTAAGGAATCAAATTATCGTCGTTGAGATTATAACATGGTCCACTCAACAATTCCTTGGATTCCTCAACCTCGAGATAAATCATACTCTCACACAAAATGGTTTCAGGATTCATGGTACTTGGCCACACAGCTGAGATATCCACGAACCTCCCTTCGGAATCCACCAACGCTTGAACCATCAAGCACCCATTTTCACCCAAAATTGAGTCGTCAATTATGAACCTAGCCAGCCCTAAAACCCTTAAACGAATGTGGAGAGAACTCAAAGCACACAAAACGCACATACACAAAATTATAGAATCCTAAACACGAAACTCATAACAGTGAAGACAAACAAGACAAATGACTCGAAACAGATTTACAACCCAGAAAATGGAGAACGACCAACGCACAGATTGAATCAATACAAGATCAAAACAGATCAAGACAATTAATCGAAGACAACATGGAAAGGCAAAGAAAATTCTTAGCTCCGTGCAAATGCGCCAAACCTAGGCTCTGAACACTTGATAGCTCCAAGTCGAGGCGGATCGATGAAGAACCATGGAAACTGGCACAGATCGAGCAAATCAAAGAAGAAGAACATTGGATGACGGACAACGGAGGCAAATCCTAGATTGAGTGGTTTGATCAGTGTAGATTCTAGGGATGTGGATTTGGGACGTTTTGATCGGTGGAAAGAAAGGATTCCACGATTGAATCGATGGAATGGAATGAAAAGAGGTTTTAATCGGGAAAAAGTGAAGATAGATTAGTGAGTATAGGTTTAACCGGTGAAAAGTGGATTAGGTTGAGGCAAAGGAGAAATGTACGGGAGAATGAAGATGTAGAGACTAACCGTGGCTGAGGCGGAGGAACTTGAAATATGGATCGGAGACGAGCGGAGGTTCGAGAGAAAAAGATATGTGTGCGGGTGAATCTCTCGAGAGAATGACTGGATGAAGATGCGGTTCGCTGATGAGGCATTAGGCATTACCGAAGGCCTAAAGGCCGTCGCTAATAAACCTTCGGTAATACGCGCTTTTATTGTAGTGCTAAATGAGTTTACTTTCAAGTTAATGTTTCATGTTTCTTATTTTAGATGGGTGAGTGAGTTTAACGGTCATGAGGTAGGCAAACTACATTTTACAACCACATTGGGTCTTTCCTCCACAATGGAGTGGGCAAACTATGGTTTACAAGCACTTCCCACCATTAACCATTAGCAAGACGTGTTACTCATTGCAAAATATTAAAAAAAAACCTCCTTAATGTCAAAAAATCTACCCTAGGAGTGAGACTCTTATAGTCGGGTAGTGCGCACCAACTTTTTGTACAAAAAGCCATTTAGATCCTAGTAATCGATTACAAGGATGATGTAATCGATTACCAAGGCATCTCTTGCCTAAAAATGGACTTTCATCCACAATGGACATGACAAATTTCGGTTATGAAGGACATTGAAATGGAATAAAAATTGTTCATAAAATCAAAACTGATGAATGATCAACAACGATGACCAACAACAATTCAAATGAAAATGACAATCATAAAGGGAATAACCTGTATCTTTATTAACATTCAAAATATTTACATTTACATTTACATCTATCTACATTGATCTCCTACGACCAATAATCACTAAATACAAAATTCACTCATGTTCCGGACTATATCCAATGTACGGGGTTCTACAAGCTTTACTCTTGTAACGCTTTCATCGTCATTCCTTCATAAGGTTGTTTTTAATGTGTTGGTTTTTTTGTTCCTTCAAATCGTCTCCAATTGTATTAGCTGATGTTTTCACAAAGGAGTGACGAATTTCTTTGCTTGATGCATTGACATCATCAACGAACTGAAATTTAACAAAAATTACAATTGTATAAAGGCATAAAAGGAAATTCTAACAATAAAAGAAAGGGCAAAAACCGAAACGAGATAGGAGAAAACTAAAGGTCATACGACATATACCTTGCTCTCATCGAACAATTCCATTTCGCGCAATACAATCTTCAGAATCAAACCAAAAAGGTGAGACCTTGAACAAACAAAAGAGAGCTTTCATTTACAAAAACAAAAATGAGACCTTAAAGAAAGAAAGGACATACCTTCAACAGAAAAATAAGACACCTTCAACAAAGAAAGGTCAAACCTTCAACAAAGAAGAAAAAGGACACACCTTGAACTGAGAGTGCAGAGAGAACGGAGGACTATAGAGAGAACAGAGAGTGAAGAGAGAACAAAAAATTTGAATTGTAGAGAGAAAATGAACCCTCTTTTTCTAAATGAAAAAGATAAGAGTATTTTGAGATTCATAAGTGTAATTTCATTACACTTTCCCACGTTACCTTTTTTTAAATAAAAAAATCATTTTAACCTCTTTAATACTGTGTTGACACATGATAGTTGTAAGAAAGTTATAAAAAAATGTTGTTAACGTCGCGATCCATTATATAAGTTCATTCCCTTGCATGCATAATGAAAATAATGACGTTGCTCTTTAGAATAAGATAAAAACGATTATAATGACATGACAGAAGGTGGTCTATAGGCACTCCTTCTCATTAATTCGAAAGTGACTAAAAATTTTAGGAAGTGATAGAAGCAATTCATATACTTCTAGATGTTATTGTCAACAACTGTAGCTCGAAATATGCCATGGGTTTAATGCTTTGCACATGGACCAACTAAACTGTTGCTTGAGACTATAGAAAGAAAAGAAATGATTACGACAAAAACTATGAAAAATTGGAATTGTAGAATGGAAAAAGAATAATAAACTTGGACTTTCTACTGTTTAAAAAAAAATGAGACGAGAAGAACTTTTCGTAAAAGGATAGAAATATCGTCTTATTTATATTATGAAAGCCCTTATCTTATTTAGGATATTTATGTTATGCTATAGCCACTGACTCAGTGCAAATTCTTTTAGAGAGAGACAAATTTTATGGAATAATATATAAACGAAATTACATATTCAGTGCAAAAGAAATTGATTATTGATTTTACCGAAGAATAAGCCGGTTTAATTTAAGGTGAATTAGTCTGATTTTGAGAGTGAATGCGAATTTTGATATGTTGCAAGTGGAAAAGTCTGTTTATAAGATTGCACTATTCAAGTCAATAAAAGTTATTTTATAAATATGAAAATAAAAAATTATTATTGAGTTAAAATACTCCTTGGATTATCATGTATCTATAGATTTTTATTGGTATATTAGTATGTAAATATTTTTATCAAGATCTTAAACGCGGTCTTGGGACAAGTGACATGACCATAATAACTTTGAAGATTTAGTCGTGTATTCCTATATAATATGAGAGAAAGTTCACTCGCAAAAAATTCTTTGACGCTAAGTAATAGAGTTTTAAGATATATAGAAATAGAGTAGTGAGTATGAGAATTGAGTTAGTATTTTCCATGAAATACCAATTATTTTTATATGATTAACATGAATCGTAGACTTATGTTATGATATCGAATAATATTATTGAAATAATACTTACCTTAGATAGATAATAATAACATAGTAGATAATAATAACAAAATGATACCTTACCTTAAATGATATCATAATATCAAATTGTCGAGATTAGTTATGATATGTGAATATTTTCTCAATAGACGTATTTTGGGTTGTTCCAAACATGAAGAGGCTTATGGACCTCATTGAGTCATGCTCTTTAGTATATTTATTTGACCAGGTAGGTACATAAGCCCCTAGTCTCAAGAGTTTGATTTAGCATATGAAGGGTGGTCGTCTTGGTTGAGCTATGGCTGACTTGTAGAGTTTTCCAATCGATTAGATGTTATGTCAGGTTGTTCGAGTGTAGTTGTGTAAAGATAGCCTTTGCTTTATGCTGTCGACTTGGTGAGCTTAGTGAAGCCTTAGGCAAGCTTTATGTTGGGTTGTCGATTTGGGTAGGTGATAACAGTTGAAAATACTGTTATTTGATACTTAATTTTGATACTAAAAACACCCTTTATGACTTCGAAACTAGCTTGAAATCATGCTTTTGCTTTAGTTATGAGAATAAGAGAGTTGAAGGTGGAATTATTGGTTTTACGCTTGGTTTTCCTTGTTTTAATAGGAATTAGGATGGTTTGGAAGAAGAGTTGAAGTATCAAGGAGCTGAAACTCAGGAAAAGCTGGAAAATCATCAGAGAGAAGGACCGTAGGTGGCGCTTGAGCACCCTTTTGGAGGCCCTCACCGTTGAAGTCTCGCCTTGGCGCCTGAGCGCCCTTTTTGTGCCGCTCAACGCAGTTAGTACCGCAACTCATGCCTGGGCGCCCTTCTAGGGGCGTTGAGCGCAGATGCTTTCGCAGTCATGTTTGGGCGCCCTAAGTTAGGGCGCTGAGTGCCAGTCTCGTGGGCTTGGACTTTTTTTGTGCTCTATTTAAGGATTTGGACGTCTTAGGCTTGGTATATTTTGATAGAGGAGGAGTAGAAACACTCTTTTGGAGGAGGAAGCTCCTATCTTCAACTTTTAGGGTTTTTCTATCTCATTATTTCCATTATTCATCTAGTTTCACCATGTCTATGGTGAACTAAACTTCAATTGTTGTTGGGGAAACGATGTAATCCTTTGAAACTCTCATTTATTGAGTTGATTCTTATTATAAAGGCTTTGTTCATTAATTGTTAGGGTTTTTCCTCTATACTCTTTGCTTGCTTTGTTTAACTCATTCATAGCATGATAATTGATTTTCTCGATATGGACACATACGGGGAAATCTAGATCTGGGAAATCTCTTCCAAAAGTAGTATTGCCTAGACATAGGGATATGAGGGTTAGTTGCCTTTAAGCTTCTGTGCGTTTATAACACAAAATTAATTGCTAGGGAGATAAGACAATGTAAACTAGTAATTAAGGATAGGCTTTCTTCGCCGAGACATCGGGTCTAAAGTGAATTAGAAAGTGACATTAACATTAATGAAGAAGATGAATTCATAAATACATGAGAGTGGATAGGATAAGTCGAACCCCCAACAACATAAGCATTCTGTATTTTACAAACCAATCACTTGTGCATTCTTATTATCAATTGATCAACACTTGCATTCATGTTTATTTTCTACATTTTAAACCAAAAGATTTTATTCTCAAGTCATATTTAATCAAGAAATCATATAACTGTTCAGGTCGTGAGTCTCTTGGAAAACAATACTTGGTCTTACCATATTTATTACTTGATACGATTCGGTACACTTATCGAGGTCTTAACAGTAGGCTTTGTTACACATCGAAGGCTTAGGCAAGTGATAACGTTGTCATTGATGTGATCAAATGAATACTACTAAAATGTAACAACTTCGATATTACTTAAGATAGTAGCCAACAAAATAGAATGGTAAACTCAACCCTAAGTCATGTCCCTATGAACACAAAATTGATTTATAACAAATTCGTTCTTATAAAACCTATATAAAAAATGGTTAGTCAAACAAACTAAGGAGAAGGAGACTTGCAAATTTGGAAAAGAAACTCTACCATTCAAAATAGTTATAAAAAATTATACAAGGTTGTCTCCTTTTATACATGAAGGAGTAGGCTAGCAGTTAATGCACTAGAAAGGAACTAGAAGCTTCCTATGGCAAAGGGGAGGAATGAGAGCTTTCCCCCCTCACTATTGTCTAAGTTCAATGTCTAGGAGCTTCCCTTCATGTTGACATGATCCAAAGGCTTCCTATAACCCATTTTAGGGGCATATTCACCTACATCAAGGGTTATGGTACGCTACTTTACTCTAAAAGCTACGAAGCTTCTAAAACAAAGTTAAACAAAGTGTCTTAGCCAAATACAAGGCCTTTAGAAACTATTTTACATATTTACAAAAAGTGTTTTAAGATAAAGAAGAAGACCAAAATGTTATCCTTCACATGAGTAGAATCCTTGAAGCTCCATCCTCTTCTTCCATCTTCTTTGACCATGACTCTTTATGAGAGGTCCAATGTATTCTAAGGCTTAAGGGAAAGCCAGAACAAGCTTGAAAGTGTTTCTTCTTCTTCCAATCTCCTAGCCTTAGCTTAAGTTGATGCTCCCTTCATAGATCTCCATTTAGTTCCCAAAACGATCATACCCTCCCTCTTGAGAACGATCTGTCCTCAGATCGAAAATATATTTGAGGAAGCACAACTTTGATTTAATGATCTCCTCCTGATAAAAATTTACCTACAACAGATGGCAAATAGGAGTATTATTAAAAGAATAGATCTAAACAAAAGAACAAAGAAAAGTTGTTTTAGTGATAAAAGCATATACAAAAGAAGAAAGAAATAAGGCCTTTTATTTTTGAAAAGATTTTCTTTAGGAAAATTTATTTTTTCTACATAATCTAAAACTTTTTCTTCCCTAGGTGAAGAATGAGAGTTATCCAAGCTTCCAGTGTGTTGATCTTTTAAAAGTAATATTCTTTTGGGAGGACATTCAAAATAAATGTTCCCTCTTTCAAAACACTTGATGCATTGGAAATCTATTGTTCTAGTTTTAGATTTTTCTTTAAAAGTTATAAGACTTACTTTACAAAAATCCTTTTGTTCATCTTGAGTTATTTGTAACTTGTGAGGTAACAACAACTCAAAGAGTGATTTTTCAAAGGTTATTGAGGAGTTAAAAATAATGGGCAATGAAAGTGGAGGTAAAAGACTTTCAAAAGTAAATTTTGAAACCAAGAAATGAGAATCATTAATAAAAGGATAAGAGTTAAAAGTTTGGAAAACTCCCTTTAGAACTCTTGACTCAATTATGATTGGGAGAATGGGAGGTGCCTTAAGTAATACTTCTTCTTTGAGTAGGAGGTCTTCTTTGAATAGGACTTCTTCCTTCGCCTTTTCTCTCCTCTTAATGTCTTCTTTTTCTTTCTTTTGTTTCTCCCCATCTCTCTTCTCTCATTTTCTTCTTTCTCTTCCTTTTCTCTCTCCTCCTTTTCTCTTCTCTCATTTTCTTCTGTCTCTTTCTTTTCTCTTTCCTCTCATTCTCTTCTAGCTTCCTCCTCTCTAACTTTTTTCTCTAGTTGTATTTGTTCCTCTTTCTTTCTTTCAATTTCTCTTTTTCTTATCCCTCAAGAGCTTTTCACATTTCTCCTCAAACTCATTCTCTTTAAGAAAGAACTCTTTTTCACCTTTAATAGATTCTCTATCTTTCTCCATGAGTTCTCTCCTTTCATGTTTAAGCTCTTGATTTCTCATGAAAAAAAAAAGGAAAATCTTTAGACTCATATGATTGATATGTTGTGTAGATTTAACGTCATGCTAACTTGTTACAGTGTAAAAATAATTAATTTTACTTGATTAAAAGACAAAATACAATGAAAGTAAATCACAACAAAAATTAAAAGGACAAACAAATTTATTCATCTAATCTTAGAATCCAGTTAAGAAATTACAGTAGAATCAACCTTGAGGCTTAACACTCCATGGAATGAAGAAATAACATACAAATAGAAGAAGAAGGGTAAGTAATATGAAAGATGGTGGAGAGGACGTTAGGTCCCCCAAAGGGTTTGTAGGTTCCCCTAATGTATTTTCCTGAGTCTCTTTATATAGAAATTAGACTGAGCTTTTTGTTTTGAGATTTTCCATTGTTGTAATCCTCTTTCCGATAATGTAATCTCCTCTAATTATCTTCTAAATAATCCAATATCTTCAAGATATATTTTATTATTGTGGAGATCTAAAAATATCTAAGAAGATCTTTGCTAGATTCAAAAAGATTTGACAAATATTATCTTTTGATATTTATTAATATAATTTAATAAGATAATTATTTAAAAATATCAAATAAAATATATATAAAGATCTATTTTCCCTGAATTATCATTTATAATAAATATTTATCCATTATCAAAACCCTTTTTGTAGAAAAAATAGAGAAAATAGCAAATTAAAATATTTGTTGCATGTTCCCTCTTCTTGGCTTAGCCCAATATTTTTCACTTTTTCATTCTTTTCTTAGCTTCTTCATGCAATGCTTGACTTGAATTCTTGCGGTTTTGATTATTTACTATTCTTGGATATACTTTAAGGTGTCATGAAACTTTAACCAATTTATTTCTACACCTCATGAGCATAACTTAGCTATAGCTATCCTAACACACCTCAAAGAACATTTCAACAACTAAAAAGTTATTTTTAACATGTTTTTGTATCTCATGCTCAATAAACCCAATTATAACAAATCCTAATTAAAATATTCTACTAAAGTACAAAAATCAATTAAGAATTCAATATTAAAGCCTAAATGAGGGCATAAATATGCACTCATAAGTAGGCTTGGTCAAGTCACTAGTACAAAAATAACGTATAACGTCACGCGTTCAACGTCCAACCACTGAATAGCCAACATTAAAAATGACCGGTGACATTTTTGTAAATAAATGCAATTATTAAACGTCGTTTAGAATTGTAATTCGACGTAAAATGATATAAAATGTCGAATGTCTCAGCATTAGACATCAAAATGTTAGTGAATTAAATAAAATTTTGAGTGGGAGATTGAAAATTCATTCACTTTATTTTAGCGCACGAGACCCTCTTCTCTTCTCAAACTTTTCTTGAATGAAGTTTCACGACCATCACATGTAATCTTTCTTTCATTTGATACAAATGCATTTTATGTATGATTTTTGTTTGTTTTGACCGATTTTTTTCGTGGTTTTGTTCTTCATAGGTGCATTTGGCTTTCTCTGTCACCAATGACGACAATTTATTCCGATGAACCCACCTTTTGAAGGTTAGTTTTCGTTTTCGTTTTGAAGAACTTATCTGTTGAACTTGTTTGTTGTTGTTTGCTTGAACTTGTTTGTTGTTGTTGTTTGATTGAACTTATTTGTTGTTGGTTATTGTGGTTTGTTGTTGATACTACGTTCAGAGTTCTTCCTTTATAAAATACCAAAAATTGATATTTGTTATTTTTTTGTTTTTCAGATCTCGTAGAGTTGAAAAAAAGGATCGCAATTAATTAAAAAAAACTTATCGGATGGAATGAAGTAAAGAGTAGTGGAGATGGTGATTTTTGTTGAAGAGGTGAAAGGGGAAAGTAGTAGAGAACCCTAATCAAAGCTCTTTGGTGGCTGGAAAGTGTGAGAGTAAGAAGTGAAGGAGAAATCGCGCACTTTAGGGTTAAAAGTGTGAAATAGGCCTAATGACGCTCAGCTTTAAAAGCCCAAAAATCCAAACAGCGTCGCTGGCGCTCAGTGCCCTCCTGAGGGGCGCTCAACGTGGTGCGTGAATTTTTCTCCCCTCTTTTCTTGCTTTCCCTAAGTGTTTTTAGGTATGATCCCTCAGTTTCAACTCTTAATGTTTTTCAAAGTTTGGCTCTTTCAAAACTTTTCAACCTAAGCTTAACATCTCATATTTAAAATAATTACTCTTGATGTACATCAAAACCATACCTTCATAAAAACATCCCTAAAACTAAATCATATCACACAATAACAAACACAAAATTAAAAGTTTTCAAAAACACTGGGTTGCCTCCCAGCAAGCGCTTGCTTAACGTCACGAGCTTGACACTATAATGCTTAGTTTGAAGCTTTGATGTTGGTATTCCTTTTGATTTCATCACACCAACTTGTCTTCAACAACTTCTTGTCCACCTTCTTGACTCTTCTAGAATATGGAGCTTCAATCTCAATAAATCCATTAACTTTAATCTCCTTCACAACCCATAACATGTTCTTGTACTTGACTGGTTTGCCAGGTTTGAATTCTTCATCTTCACACTTCAAGTCTTGGTGAACTATCTTCTCTTGAATTTCTTTCTCCTCTTCCTTTTTCTGTGATAACAAACAATTCTTACCTCCCTTGACTGAGTCGGCAGCTTGTTTAGATACACTAGTCTTTAACAAATCTGTATCTTTTGGACTAGTCTTCTTCTCTTGAATCGGTCGCTCATCATCAAACACATTGAAAGTCACCTCTTCATCTCGGTCTTTAAGTATTAAAACTACATCATCTACGTTGATGACAACCTTAGTTGTCTTCATGAATGGCCTTCCAAGAATGATAGGGATCTTCAAATCTTCCCTCATCTCCATCACCACAAAATCCATCAGGAATTTAAGTTTGTCAACTTGCACCACAACGTCCTCCATTATCCCGTATGGATTCTTGGTAGATCTATCCGCCATTTGCAACACCATCTTTGTCAGTTTGACCTCAATACCATCAATCTTCTTTATCATGGATAAAGGCATCAAATTGATACTATCCCCTAAATCAATTAGAGCTTTCCCTACATCACAATTCCCAATAATGCAAAGAATAGTGAAGCTTCCCGAATCTTTGACTTTAGGAGGATGTGTCTTCTGCAAAATCACACTACAATTTTCCTGTACTTCTATTGCATCCTCATCTAAAATATTTCTTCTTCTTGAAGAACTTCATAAATTAATTCCCAATTTCTTGAATATCTCCTTGAAACACCCTAATTGTCTCTCTTTTTCCTTTCTAGTAAAAACTTTAGGGTAAGGAAGAGCTTTCTCAATTTTTCTCTCTTTTCTCTCTTTTCTCTCTCCCTTTTCTTTCTCCTTTTCCTTCCTCTCAACCTTACTTTTTCTCTCCTCAATTTCTTCTTCTTTTTCACTCAACTGAACTTTTTCTTCTCTCAATTTTTCTCTCTTCTAACCTCTCACTACTTATACTCACAATAGCATTACATTCCTCTTTAGGGTTAACTTCAGTATTAGCCCCAAACTGCTTTTCAGATTTCTCCTCCAACCTTTTAGCCAGTTGGCCAACCTGTATCTCCAAATTCCTTATGGCAGCTTCAGTGCTTTTATGATTGGAGATAGACACTTGCATGAACTGTTTGAGTGTCTCTTCTAGCTTTGCAGTTCTTTCATATATTGAAGGTTGTTGTTGCCATTGTTGTTGTTGTGGTCTATTAAATTGTCCAACCTTTGACCCATACTTGGGTTCGATTTCCACCCTTGGTTGTAATTACCTTTGCGAAATTGATTGCCTTGACCCATAAAATTGACTTCCTCTTAGGTAATTTCCAGCATAGCACATTGACCATTAATATGATCTCTACCACACAACTCAAAAAGTTGTTGTTGAACTTGAGAAATGTTCTGCAACTCCCTTGGCAATTGAGAAATTTTCTTCATTAGAGTCTCCAATTGTTGAGTCATAATCTTATTCTGTGCGAGCAGATCATCTTGAGCTTGTAATTGTAGAACTCCTTTTTGTTGAAGTTGAGTTCTTTCACTATGCATCTCATTATCATTTGTAGCCATATTTCCAATCAAATCATACGCTTCCTTTAGAGTCTTGCATTTGATATTACCTTCAACTGAGGCATCTAGCATCAATTTTGTCTGTGAGCTTAGACCTCCAAGGAATAGAATGACTACTGTAGGTTCATCAAAACCATGAGTGGGCGTCTTTCTCAACAAGCCTTTAAATCAGTCTCATGCTTGACCTAATGTTTCATCCATGCCCTGCCTGAAAGAACAAATTTCCTGCTTACCTTTATTTACTTTTGACTATGGGAAGTATTTGTTCAGAAACTTTGCAACCACGACTTCCCACTCAGTAAAACTATTCTCTTAAAAAAGTTCAACCACATCTTAGCATTGCCTTCCAAAGAGAAAGGAAACAAGCTAAGTTTAATAGCTTCATCTGGCACGCCATTAATCTTCACAGTATTACATATGTCATTGAATGTGGTCTGATGCTCATATGGATTTTCATGAGATAATCCATTGAATTGGTTTTTCTTCACCAATTGAATCAATGCAGGCTTCATCTCCATATTTGCAGCATTAACCATCGGCCTTGCAATGATATTAAAATGATGAGGACCAATGATTGTTGCATACTCTGTCAGGGTACGTCTACCATTCTACTCTTCAGCCATATTTTTTGCTTCCTAGTAAGATCTTTGAGGTGAAGGTTGTAAAAGAATCTAAGGAGAAGGGAAGAGTTCTCTAGACATCTTGTTTCCCCTTTTTCTTCTACTGTTGTCCAAACCTACAAGAAGACGTTCAGAGACTTTTGTGCTTCTAGTCCGAATTGTACCCTGCATACACTAGAGAACAAAACACTAGAGCACCCAATTACAAATAGAAAAGATAAAATTAAAGAAAAAAAATATAAGATAAAAAAGATAAAATGATAAAATTAAAGGTAAAGTCTAATCGGTTAAGAATCACACAAAAGTATAGTTTAAACCACGAGTTCCCGACAACGGCGCCAAAAACTTGTTAAGACCTCGGCAAGTGTTCTGAATCGTATCAAGTAATAATAAATGGTAAGACCAAGTATCGTTTCTCAAGAGACTCACGACAATATACTGTCTTGTAATTACTTAACTAATTAAGACTTTGAAAAGCAACTTTTTAGATTTTTAATGCAAAACAAGAAATTAAATATAAATGCAAATTTGATCAATTGAAGAAAACACAAAGATGAATGGATGATATTGAAAATATGAGATGAATATGTTGTTGCGGGTTTAGATTTCACCTAGTTTACTCTCATGCATACATGAATTCATCTTCTTCATTAATGTTAATATTACTTTCTAAATTACTTAAAACCCGATGTCTCGGTGAAGAAAGTCTATCCTTAATTACTAGATCACAATGTCTTGTATCACTAGTAATTAATTATGCATTACGATTAGAAGCTTAAGATAATCAAAACTCATATCCCTATGTCTAGGCAATATTGCTTTTGGGAGAAAATTCTCCAGATCTAGGTTTCCTCGTATGTGTCCTTATCACGAAAACCAATGATCATGTCATGAATGAGTTAAACATAACAAACATAAAGCAAAGAAGAATAACCCTAACAATTAATGAAAGAAGCATAAATAAATTGGAATCAATGCAAATACATGAGAGTTCACGAGGTTACATCATCCCACAACAACAAATTGAATTTAATTACCCCTTGTCATGGAGAAACTAGATGAACAATGGAATGAGAATGAAAGATAAACCCTAAAAATTGAAGAGGAGAGCTTCCGCATCCACTTCTGCCTCTAGAGAGTTGGAAACTCTGAATTTGTGTCATATCTGTCAAAAAATACTCTTTATAGGTCAAGCAAATTCTTAAATAGGGTTGAATTGGATCATGGGCCAACGTTGACACCGCTCAGCGCCCCTACTTAGGGCGACCAGGCGAGCTTACGAGAAGAATGGCGCTCAGTGCCCCAAGAAGGGCGCCCAGACGTTAAACGTTATTGGAAGATTAACGCTTAGTGCCCCAAAAAGGGCGCTCAGGTGTGACTACGAGACTCCTAGACTAAGGGCCGTAGAGGAAGGCATCCAAGCGTCCTGCGACCTTTAGCAGCCTTCTCTTCTGGTGTCTTTCTGTCCTTTCTGAGTTCCAACTTCTTGACATTTAACTTCTCTTTCAATTCATCCCAATTTCATACAAAATCAAGGGAATTTAGTGATAAAATCTTCAAGTATAACCTCAACTCTCTTATTCACCAAAATAAGCTAAAACCAAGAGAACAAGCAAGTTTCTAAGTCAAAAAGGGTTCATTTGTTATCAAAATGTACAGTCAAATAACGGTTAAATCAACCGTTATCACTCAGCGCCCTAACTAGGGGCAAGCAGGCGAAACTGCGTGAAGAGTGGCGTTCAGCGCCCTGGTTGAGGGCAACCAGGCGTCCTACGGTGTAGCTAACTAGCGCTCAGCGCCCCTAGAAGGGCGCCCAGGCGTGGCTATGACTGGCGCTCAACGCCCTTGAAGGGGGCGCCCAGGCGTGCTTGCGAGATCCTTCGCCCTCAGCGCCCTTGAGCGTCCATGCGTGACCACCAGCGTTAAGGGCTCCAGAAAAGGGCAACCAAGCATGGTTGCATGACAATAAGTGCTCAAGGCCCCAGAAAAGGGCAACCAGGCGTCCTTTAGCCTTCTACAGCCTTCTATTATGATGTTTTTGTTGTCCTTCCTGGGTTCCAACTCCTTGATACTTTAGTCCTCTTACAAAACATACCAATAACCTACAAAATTGAGGGAATCAGTGATAAAAATCATTAAGTGTAACCTCTATTCACTTATTCACCAAATTCAACTAAAACAAAAGTTTAAGCAAGTTTCAAAGTCAAAGATATTTGATTTAGTATCAAAATTGCATCACAAATAATGGTAAATTCAACCGTTATCACAAACCCAAACTTGAAACTTTGCTTGTCCTCAAGCAAAATGTAATCTGGCTTAAAATAAATGGCCATACTACAATGGTCTAGCCCACCAAAAAGCATTTTCTTCTAAGATAAGTAATCACTCATGTCTGCCCATCATAAAAAGATCAGTCTAGATATAATGAAGTCTTAGTCAATCAAGCTTCAACTATGGTGCTCATATAACAAAGAATACATAACAGATTTAAAAGCCTTTTGAGTGATTAACAACCAAGCAAAATGTTATCCTATAGTGCATGGAACCATCACAATGTCACACAAATCAACTTTGCCTTTCATTTAAACAACATCAAACACATTCACAAACAAGATATCATCACAAGGACTTTTTAAGGCTTGTATTATGGCTGGGCTAAGAAGAAAAATGGTTTTTCTGGACAGCAAAGTTCCTTGAGTTAAGAGAGTGAACAATTTACTTCATAATTTAACATTAATCTCTCTTTCTACTTTTCACTTGAGAAACCACTTCTCAACTTAATCCCAAATTTTATTCATTCAGCTCATCCTTCTCTTCTTCTTTCTTTCTTTCTTCTCTTGCTTTGCTCAATGCTCTTTTTCTTTTTCTTTAAACTTTTTCCAACAACCCCAAACTTGAACCATTCTCCTGTACCATACATGCATACTCTACTCAACTCAAGGCAAGGATTTCAAAGGTTTTTCACATTAAGGTCAAGGTTCAAAGGATAAAACAAATTTTAAAATTTTTGGGTTAAAATTTTGGCATTGGCTTACAAGGAATAAGAACAGATGGCCTTGATCAACAGAGAAACTCAAGCAAAATCAACTATGATTCCAAAGCAATAGCATTCAACAACAAAAAACTCTGGAGCCCAACCTCTCACAAGTTAATTAAGGTTCCACAATTTGATAAACATCATGCCAAGCACATTAATCATAATTTAAACCATGCATCTGTCTTAAACAACTATGAGCAACCACCATTTGTGCTTAAGAGCTAAAGCAATCAATATCACAACATCATTCACAAGTCAATAAGGAAAACACAAGATAATCTTACCTCTCACCATCAAAAAATTTATCACTTCACACCAAACCATTGCAGCAACTATCCACTTAACCAAGTACATAGCTCAATTAAAAACAAAATAAACAAAGTTCAAACAAGCATAAAAATAACAAAAACAGGAGATGTTGTCATCACTCCCCTCAAAGGCATCTAAATCTTCCTCTGCCATGACTTCGGCTCCGGACGTGCCACCTCCACCACTAGCTAGGGCCTGGTCCCTAGGCCAAGACATGCGAGTGATGAACTCATCAAGTGAAATGCACTGAAGTCCGGGAGAAGCAGCATATAACCTAAAAACACTTAAACACAAATAATAACAAATCAAAACCAAACAACTAACTCAATTAAAAAGAAAAGTTTAGAAAAGTTGGGTTGTCTCCCAGTAAGCGCTTGTTTAACGTCATTAGCTTGACCCCACTATGCTTAAGGGTCAACTAACTCAATGATTGTGGTAAGCCGTTCAACCTCACCACCAAAGTAATGCTTAAGGCATTGCCCATTAACCACCCAACTTCTTTGTGGATCATCAGTAGATGGATCCATCAACTCAATTGCACCATGAAGTTTGACATCCTTAGCTATAAAGGCCCAAACCACTTGGATTTCAATTTTCCAAGGAAGAGCTTGAGGCGAGAGTTGAACAATAACACTTGTTGGCCTGGATGAAAAACCTTCTTCACCAACTTCCTATCATGATAAAACTTTAACTTTTTCTTTGTAATTATTTGTAGAGTTATAAGCATGTAAGCTCATCTCTTCAAGCTTCAGAAGTTGTCTTTTCCTCTTATCAGGAATCTCAAAGGGGTCAAAATTCAAGAATCTTAAAGCCCAATAAGCCCAATGCTCCATCTCCACTGACAAATGACATGCTTTCCCATAGATTGACTGGAAAGGAGATAGCCTTGTAGTCGTCTTCATTGCAGTCCTGTATGCCCAAAGAGCATCATCTAGCTTCTAAGACCAATCCTTCCTTGATGAAGCAATTGTCTTCTCAAGAATCTTCTTTATCTCCCTATTAGAAACTTCAGCTTGCCCATTTGGCTGTGGATGATAAGGTGAAGCCACCTTATGCCTCACTCCATAATGCTTGAGCACTTTTGCAAGCTGAGCATTACAAAAATGAGATCCTCCATCACTAATAAGAACTCTAGGAACTCCAAACCGAGCAAAGATTTGTCTTTTCAGGAATTTAATGACGGTATTAGCATCATTCTTAGGATAGGAAACTGCTTCCACCCATTTACTCACATAATCCACTACCACCAAAATATACTCATTATTAAAAGAAGGTGGAAAACGACCAACAAAGTCTATACCCTAGCAATCAAAGACTTTAACCTCCAGAACAGCCTGCAATGGCATTTCATGTCTTCTTGAGATGCTCCCAGTTCTCTGACACTTATCACAGTTTCTAGCATGATTATGAGCATCCTTAAACAAGGTAGGCCAATAAAATCCAGATTGAAGAACTTTTGCAGTTGTTCTTTCTCCATTAAAGTGCCCCCCATAAGGTGAATTATGACAATGCCAAAGAATTTCTACTGCTTCTTCATTAGTAACACAGCGCCTCAAGAGGTTATCAGCTTCAATCTTGAACAAGAAGGGATCATCCCAAATAAATTGTTTTGCTTCATGCAAAAACTTCTTCTTTTGTTGCCATTTAAAATCTTCTGGGATTATTCCTGCAGCTTTAAAATTAGCCATGTTAGCAAACCATGGCCTCTACTGAATATGCAAGAGTGTTTCATCTGAAAAGGATTCCTGGATCTCTTTTTCCTTGCTAGTAACTTCATCATTGATGAGCTAGGATAAATGATCAACAATTAAGTTCTCACTACCCTTCTTGTCACGGATTTCCACATCGAACTCTTGCAACAACAATACCTATCTAATCAAGCGTTGTTTAGAATCAAGCTTGGTTACCAAATACTTGATGGTCGCATGATTCGTGTATATGATCACCTTAGACCCAATGAGATAAGGCCTAAATTTCTCTAAGGCGTACGCTATGGCAAGGAATTCCTTTACTATGGTGGAATAGTTCAATTAGGCCTCATTCAAAACTTTGCTTGCATAGAAAATGGTGTGGAAAACATTCTCTCTTCTTTGGCCAAGGACAACACCTATGGCATAATCACATCACACATCAGCTCAAAATCTTGATTCCAATTTGGAGCTACAATCATTGGAGCAGACATCAGCTTAGACTTCAAGATTTCAAAGGCCTTAAGACATTCATCATTCATCTCAAAAGGTGTGTCTTTGACAAGCAGATTGCTTAAAGGTTTGGCAATCTTGGAGAAGTCTTTGATGAATCTTCTATAAAAACCAGCATGCCCCAAAAAGCTTCTGATTCCTTTCACATTTGTTGGTGGTGGAAGTTTTTCAATGACTTCCACTTTAGCTTTGTCAACCTCAATTCCCGTTGAAGAGACCTTGTGACTCAGAACAATACCTTCAGTTACCATGAAGTGGCATTTTTCCCAGTTAGGAATAAGGTTTGTCTAAATGAATCTTTTGAGAACAATACCCAAGTTAGACAAGCACAATTGGAAAGAATCACCAAATACCGAAAAATCATCCATGAAGACTTCAATGCATTTTTCTATTAAATCTGCAAAGATTGCTTGCATACATCTTTGAAATGTGGCTGGAACATTGTATAATCCAAATAGAATTTTTCTATAAGCAAAAATACTGAATGGGCAAGTAAACATCATCTTTTCCTGGTCTTTTGGGTCCACCACAATTTGGTTGTATCCTGAATAACCATCTAGAAAGCAATAGAAAGCTTGACCTACTAATCTCTCCAACATCTGATCCATGAAAGGAAGGGGAAAGTGATCCTTCCTTGTGGCCTTATTCAACTTTCTGTAGTCAATACACATTCTCCAACCAGTAATCGTCCTAGTAGGTATGAGCTCATTCTTTTCATTATAAATAACTATCATCCCACCTTTCTTTGGCACCACCTGCATTGGGCTTATCCATGCACTATCATAAATGGGATATATAATACCAGCCTCTAGAAGCTTCAGAACTTCTTTTCTAACTTCCTCCTTCATCACAGGATTCATTCTTCTCTGTGGTTGATCAACTGGTTTAAAGTCATCTTCCATGAATATCTTGTGCATGCAATAAGTGGGGCTTATGCCTTTAAGATCAGAAATTGACCATCCAATGGCTCCTTTGTTGGCTTTTAATACTGCAACCAATTTTTCTTCTTCCTTGGAAGATAGAGAATTAGTGATAATGACAGGTTTGTTTCCACCTTCGTCTAAGAAAACAGTGGTGGTAACATCTTCAACTCAAGTTTATTTTCCTTGACTTTTTCCTTGGCATTAAAATCTTCAATTTTTGCCTCATGAAAAGGGATTTCTTTTAGCACATCCAAGTCGGTCAAGAATTCGTCAATCAATTTCTCTTCCTCGTCATTCAAGGCTTCACAAGCATTAATGAGGGTTTTCTCTAAAGGAGAAGAAACACGTACCAACTTCTCTTGAATCATACATACTTCATCTAGTGTGTCAAAATGAAAACATGCCTTATCATCATTTTGGTGAGACATAGCTTCAAACACATCGAAGTTCACCTCTTCATCTTGTACTCTTACCTTTAGTTTTCCATTCTCCACATCAATTAAGACTTTGGCAGTCTTCATAAATGGTCTCCCAAGAATGAGAGGCACATCCACATCTTCCTCCATCTCCATGATGACAAAATCCACAGGAAATAGAAATTTATCCATTTTAACAAGCACATCTTCAACCACCCCATGAGGGTATTTAAGGGATCTATCTACTAATTAAAGAGTCATACGAGTAGGCTTAACTTCAAAACCTCCAATTTTTTTGAATATTGGAGAGAGGCATCAAGTTGATTCTAGCTCCCAAATCAATCAACACCCTTCCAACGGCCAACTTTCCTATGGTGCATGGGATGGTGAAACTACCCGAATCTTTAAACTTAGGAGGTAAGAGTTTTTGTATGATAGCACTGCAATTTCCTTGTACTTCAATAGTTTCCTCTTTAATGTATTTCCTCTTTTTCGTAAGAAGTTCCTTCAAAAATTTAGCATATGAAGGCATTTGTTGAAGTGCTTCAGAGAAAGCTATGTTAATCTCCAATTTCTTAAAAATTTCCATGAAACGCTCAAATTGCTTTTCTTTTTCCTTCCTTGAATAAATTTTTGGGTAAGGAAGGGGTTTCTCAATTGTTTTTCCCCTTTTTCTCTCGTCTTCTTCTTCTTTCTTTTTCTCCCCCTCATCTTTCTCATCTTCTTTCTTTTTCTCAACCTCTTCTTTTCTCTCTCTATTCATCTCTTCTTTTTCACTCAACTCAACTTTCTCTTTTCTCTCAATTTTTCTCTCATATAACATCTTGCCACTTCTAGTCATAATGGCTTTACATTCCTCCTTAGGGTTAACTTCAATATTAGCCCCAAAATTCTTCTCATATTTCTCCTCCAACTTCTTAGCTAGTTGACCAACCTGTATCTCCAAATTTCTAATGGCAGCTTCAGTGCTTTTATGATTGGAGGTAGACACTTGCATGAATTGTTGGAGTGTCTCCTCTAGCTTTGCAGTTCTATCAAATAAGGAGGGTTGTGGTTGTCATTGTTGATGTGGTGGTCTATTGAATTGTCCAGCTTGCCCTTGACCCATGCTTGGGTGAGGTTTCCACCCTTGGTTGTAGTTACCTAAGCGGCCCTGATTACTCATAAAATTGACTTCTTCTTGGGTATTGACTTGTATAACACACTGTCCATTGATATGATCTCCGCCACATAGATCACAGAGTTGATGTTGAGCATGTGACACATTTTGAAGTTATTTAGGTAGTTGAGAGAGTTTCTTCATCAAGGCCTCAAGTTGTTGAGTCATTATCTTATTCTGAGCTAATAGGGAATCTTGAGATTGTAGTTGGAGAACTCCTATTTGTTGGAGCTGAGCTCTTTCATTTTGTGTCTCATTATCATTTGCAGCCATATTCTCTATCAACTCATAGGCTTCATCAGGAGTCTTCCATCTAATGTTTCCTCTTGCTAAGGCATCCAACATCAATTTAGTCTAAGATTTGAGTCCTCCAAGAAACATAATGACCACTGTAGGTTCATCAAATTCGTGAGTAGGAGTGTTCCGCAATAGGCCTTTGAATCTATCCCATGCTTGGCCTAAAGTCTCATCCATGCCCTACTGGAAATAAGATATTTCCTGCTTTCCTTTGTTTATCTTGGACTGAGGGAAGTACTTGTTCAGAAACATAGCCACCACATCTTCCCATTTAGTGAAACTATTCCCAGAGAATGAATTTAGCCACATCTTAGCATTGCCACCCAAAGAGAAAGGAAACAAGCTAAGTTTTATAGCTTCATCTGGCACATCCTGAATCTTCATTCTATTGCATATTTTTGTGAAAGTGGTCAAGTGTTCATATGGATTCTCGTGAGATAAGCCATTTAATTGATTACTCTACACCAAGTGAATGAGAGCAGGCTTCATCTCCATGTTAGTGGCATTGATCATCAGCCTGGCAATACTGTCAAAATTAAAAGGGCTAGTGACTGTTGCATAATTCTCCAGAGTACGTCTAACTAGACCCATATTCTGATTGTTAGCCATGTCTTTTGTTTCCTTATCAGATACTTAAGTAAAAGGTTGTTCAAGAATCTCAGGAGGGGGAAAAAGTTCTCTAGAAATCCTTTTTTGCCTTCTTCTTCTACTATTGTGCAGACCTGTAAAGAGAGGTTCAGATAATCTTGTGCTCCTAATACAAATTTTTCCCTGCATACACTAAAGAACACTGCACTAGAGCACCATATTAGCCCAAACAAATAAAAAAATAAACAAAAATTAAAAACAGTAAAAACAAAGAAAAAGTCTAAACAAGTTAAGAATCACACAAAAGTATAGTATGACCACGAGTCCCCAGCAACGGCGCCAAAAACTTGTTAACTCATTGGCAAGTGTACCAAATTGTATCAAGTAATATAAAATGGTAAGACCAAGTATCGTTTCCCAAGAGACTTGTGTCACTAACAATCGTATAATACCTTAACTAACTAAGACTAAAGAACGATTCCATTGAATGAAATTTGAATTGCAGTAAAAATAAACATAAAAACTTGAATGTATAATTGATCTTTTGAGGCTAAAATAAGAATGAATGAATGATATTCAGTTGATATGAGATGATGATGTTGTTGGGGTTATATTTCACCTACTTCACTTTCTTGCATAATAGAACTCATCTTCTTCATTGGAATGTTAATGTCACTTACGAAATTACTTAGAACCCGATCCCTCGGCGTAAAAAGCTTAGCCTTAATTATTAGACCTCAATCCTTTGAATCCCTAATAACCAATTCCGCAATAAGAAAAGAAGCTTAAGACAACCAAACGTCTTATCCCTATCCCCAGGCAATATTCCTTTTGGGTGAAATCCTCCAGATCATGATTCATAAGATATTTCTCAATACTCAAACAAATCAAACATCAAGTCATGAATGGCCAAAACAAGACAAGATTTACGAATAGGATGGAACCCTCTCCTAGCATTAAGCACGCAAGAAGAAGCTTCGAAACAGATGCACAGCGGAATAAGATTTGGTGCAGTGAAATGGATGCACAGAAAAGTGTTTGATGAAAGTTTGGATGAAGATGTGGTGTGTGTATGATGCCTCCAAGCTCAGAAGGCCTTCGTACTAAGGAAGGAAGCTAGAGGGGAGTATCTGAATTCGAAATTCAGAGGTGACTAAGGGATATAAGAGGCTGAGCAAACAATTCTGCAGCATTTCATTACATCCAAAAGTGAGAAAATACAAAGAAAAGGCCCTCTTATTTATAGGTGAAGAGGAGCCTAATTTCTGATTTAATTCCCTCCTAAATTCAAATTAATTAGCATAGAAGGCACATTCATTTTGATCCAGCAAGGTCCATGCCTCATTCCAGCTCAGCCAGCAAGGTGCATGCTTCATTCCAAAACAGCCAAGTCACGTGGATTGGTCTTCTCTTGGGTGAAAAATGCTGGTGCATTTCCCATTCCGCAAGCACCTCCCTTTTTGGCTCCTTTGATTGGCTCTATTGATTTAAATTCTTGGATGGCTCAATCATGGTCTCCAAGATTTATTAGTTCCTACAAAACAAAGTATAAGTATATTAAAGAAAATCCTACTAAGACTTTAGAGAAGAAAAATCAAGAAAGAGTCTTTAACAATCCATCTTCACTTCCCTTTCTTAGCCTTAGCTTAAGTTGATACTCCTTTGAATGGAATGCCCTAAATGGGTTTCCATCATACCCTCCTTCTTGAAAAACGATTTGTCCTCAAATCAGAAAGATATAAAGAAGCACAACTTTGGTTTTTTACTTTCCTCCTGGATCAAAAATATATCTACAATAAGCATCAAATATATCTCTAATTAGTATCAATCCAAGAAAGAATTTTTTTATGGAAGTAACTTTACAATAAAGACTTTGTTTTATAGTTTTAAAGAAATCTGAAAGTCCTAATTCACAAGTCACTTTGCTTTTATCTTGAGTTTCTTGTATCCCTAAGAGTAACAATAACTCAAGATTTAAATTGCCATATTTTGAAGATGGTAGTATAATGTTAATTGGTCATGCAAAGATTTAAAGATAATTGAAGAAGAATTAAAGGATTGGAAACCTTCCCTTTTTGGTTTTCTTTGAATTGTAGGAGTAGAATTTGCCATCAGTAGCAAATGCTCCTTTTCTCTCTTTTCTTTTTCTCTTCTCTCATCTTCTGCTTTCTTCTCTTCTTCTCTCTTTCTCTTTTCTTCTTCTATCTTTTCTCTCAACTCCTCTTCTCTCCTTCTAGACTCTCTCTTTCTTCTCTTATCCAAGAGTTTCTCAAGTTTTTCTTTAAATTCAATTTCCCTTCTAGAGAAACCATCTAGACCTTTCATAAACGTTTTCCCTCTTGAATGAGGTGTCCCATTAATTCTAGGTCTCTCTTGGCTGAAGGAGGAACAAAATTTCTTCTCATGCAAGCTCTTAGTTCATACCAATCATGAATGGAGGATTTTCTACCTTTCTTGACACTATATTGCCTATGATTCCACCACTCACTTGCATGTTCTTCTAATCTAGAAAGATATATGTTAAGAGCAAAAGATTCACTATCTCTAGCAAGAAAAAGATGTATTTTATCAATTTTTCTTTCCCAAGCTAAATATGTTAAAGCACTAATATCCCTACCAAAGAATGGAATATCTTTCCTAGCTTGGTTGTACCTTTCATCCTTCCTTCTTTCTTTTTGTTCACCTTTATTTTGATTTTTCATGTATTGGGCAAACAAGTTCCTAAGCTCACTCATTTCTATTTCTTTCTTGGTGATCATGATTTCCTCATTCATCTTTTTAATTTCAAAAGTGGATTCTTAGTTTGAAAAGGTTTAAGATTTTACCTAGAGACAATTCCCAGGTAAGAGAGGTGAGCCAAAGGCCGCTTAAATACCAAGTCTTACCTAGCCAGAATGTCTAAGGTTACTTACTTGACCATTTTCAAAGTAAGATTCATTATTGAATTTAAAAATGGACTCAAACAATCAAAATGAAAGATAAAACACCTAGACTTCTAATGGAACAAAAGCCTAGAGCGTGAAGATAAAACAAAGGAAATCCTAGGTGAGGCTTGTAGCTTTGGCTAACAAGACACACTCACCGTCTACTATCAAAGCAAACAAAGAAAATTGCCAAGATTGGAGAGAGCACCAAGGACTCTTCCAAACACTTGGTCTTAAATGGCCTTTTACAAACAAAACTGAAAACTAAAATGGAAACATATTACAAGTTCAAAACTCAAAAGAATCAAGCTAAACTACTCTACTGATCCATATGTGCACTGATTTGAAACTTGTTTTTGTTGCTCTCTTAGTGCTTTAGCCCTTCAATCCTTGCTCAAAGAGGTTTCAAGCTTCTGGAACAGTGTTGGCTACTGTAGAGTATTGATTCTGCTGTTTAGTTTCTGTGCAACCGTGAAACTCCAATTAGAGCACGTTCATCTAACTTTTAATGGTCTTCACAAAACTCTCCAAAACAGTTTTTGAAAATCTGTTGCACAAGCTATAAGACACCCTTCAAGTGAAAACCTACACTATTATATCAAACCAGCAAGAATATCTAATGTTCCAGTTCAGCAAATCAATTTATTCAATTGGTCCAAAATTAATGATGGAATCAGCTTGAATTTAAGGACCAAACTGGTCAAAACAGAACTGAATGAAAACTGGGTTATTGTCTAGAAGACAACACCAAACTGCACCAAAAATCAGAAAGCTGAATTGGTTAACAAGGTGTGATAAAAACTGTTTTGAACAATTTTAAAAAAAAACTGAAATCTGCACCTTCAATTGTAAAAACCAGTTTAATCAACAAGTTTCAAAATCCTTTTGATTATTTAAAATGTTTCTCAAATCAGAACTATATAAGCTAATTGCATAACACAAATCAAATTCTGAAACTGGACTGTTTCAGCATTGGACAATAGTGCAGTATTTCTCTCGGCCAAGGCTATTTGGCTTCATGTGCATGCACTCAAATCTCACTTCCTTTACTGTTTCAGGGTGCTCTAGCAAGCTTCTTTTAGGTTCCAAACACTCAATTTCTCATTCACTTTCATATGGAGCTGGTCTCTCAAAATTTGGCTATAGGAGTTGCCAATTTTCACTCAAATTCTCACTGCAGAAAAGTGTTTTATGCTGCTGAAAAAAAAATACAATTAATGTTTGCTGGACAGCACACTTGAATTCACAAATTCAGGTTCCTCTCCACTTCCAAAGATTCTACCTTGGTAGGGAAAGGGTTCTGCAACTTGAATGCTCCAATTGGACTTCACAACACCATTGCAATCATCCAAAATAGTCACCAAACAGATTAAAAATCTGCACCAGTTTCAACACCAAAATTTGACTTGAACTTGACAATTTAAGAGGCCAAAAACTCAAAAGCAATAAAAATAGGTTTACAACAGAAGTAGGCACTCAAATGGATCCTAAGAAAGGTGCTAGAACAGATTAAGAAAGCAAGAAAACTCAAAATGCAGGTTGAAAGACAATTAGCAAGAAACTGTTTGATAAAAACAGAAGGTGTTCGATGAAATGCCTTAAAGAAACCCAGATTTAATGACAAATTAAAACACTGCATCAGAATTTTGAGCACATGACTTTAACATACTGGAATTGAATTCTAAAGCTGGAAGAGACATAAGAAAGAATAATTCACCGTTTAAAATGAGTAACAAACATGTATGAACACTGGAAACACAACACAACAACAGGAAACACGAAATTAATGACTGGAAAAAGTAAAACAGAAGCAACAAAAATACTCAAAACAGAAACTGGAAACTGGAACAGAAAGCACAACAGAATGCAGAAATGGAGTGCAAAGATGGAGGAATAGCTTAGCTCTTGGTGCGTGGACGACCTGAGCTCATGATACCACTTGATGGAACCCTCTCCTAGCATTAAGCACGCAAGAAGAAGCTTCGAAACAGATGCACAGCGGAATAAGATTTGGTGCAGTGAAATGGATGCACAGAAAAGTGTTTGATGAAAGTTTGGATGAAGATGTGGTGTGTGTATGATGCCTCCAAGCTCAGAAGGCCTTCGTACTAAGGAAGGAAGCTAGAGGGGAGTATCTGAATTCGAAATTCAGAGGTGACTAAGGGATATAAGAGGCTGAGCAAACAATTCTGCAGCATTTCATTACATCCAAAAGTGAGAAAATACAAAGAAAAGGCCCTCTTATTTATAGGTGAAGAGGAGCCTAATTTCTGATTTAATTCCCTCCTAAATTCAAATTAATTAGCATAGAAGGCACATTCATTTTGATCCAGCAAGGTCCATGCCTCATTCCAGCTCAGCCAGCAAGGTGCATGCTTCATTCCAAAACAGCCAAGTCACGTGGATTGGTCTTCTCTTGGGTGAAAAATGCTGGTGCATTTCCCATTCCGCAAGCACCTCCCTTTTTGGCTCCTTTGATTGGCTCTATTGATTTAAATTCTTGGATGGCTCAATCATGGTCTCCAAGATTTATTAGTTCCTACAAAACAAAGTATAAGTATATTAAAGAAAATCCTACTAAGACTTTAGAGAAGAAAAATCAAGAAAGAGTCTTTAACAATCCATCTTCACTTCCCTTTCTTAGCCTTAGCTTAAGTTGATACTCCTTTGAATGGAATGCCCTAAATGGGTTTCCATCAAAATCACTAACATTCAATGAAAGAAGCATAAACTATTTAAAACATGTTCAAATACATGAAAGTTTAGAGGTTACATCATCCTCAACAATAAATGAATTTAGCTCTCAATTGCCATGGAGAACCTTGGCGTACAATGGAAGAATGAATATGAGATGGAAACCCTAGAAAAAGAAAAGGAAAGCTCTTACATGCCCAATCTTCCTCCAAAGGGTCGAAAATAGTGTTTCTGTACTTTAGTCGTCAGAAGATACGAACCCTAATGTGTAAAAGCCTTTAAATAGATCAAACATGGATCATGGCCCAACGTCGCTGGCGCTCAGCGCCCTAACTAGGGGCAAGCAGGCGAAACTGCGTGAAGAGTGGCGTTCAGCGCCTTAGTTGAGGGCAACCAGGTGTCCTGTGATGTAGCTGACTAGCGCTCAGCGTCCCTGGAAGGGCACCCAAGCGTGGTTGTGACTGGCGCTCAACGCCCCTGAAGGGGGCGCTCAACGCCCCTGAAGGGGGCGCCCAGGCGTGCTTGCGAGATCCTTGGCCCTCAACGCCCCTGAAGAGGGCACCTAGGCGTCCATGCGTGACCACCAGCGCTGAGGGCCCCAGAAAAGGGCAACCAGGCGTGGTTGCGTGACAACCAGCGCCCAGGGCCCCAGAAAAAGGCAACCACACGCCTCTTAGCCTTCTACAACCTTCTATTCTGGTGCTTTTGTTGTCCTTCATGGGTTCCAACTCCTTGATACTTTACTTCTCTTCCAAAACATATCAATAACCTACAAAATTGAGGGAATCAGTGATAAAAATCATTAAGTATAACCTTTATTCACTTATTCACCAAATTCAACTAAAACAAGAGTTTAAGCAAGTTTCAAAGTCAGAGATTTGATTTAGTATCAAAATTGCATCACAAATAACGGTAAATTCAACCGTTATCATTAACTCAGGAGAGTTGAGGAAATTTAGGCAGCATATCAAAGGATACTAGGATTGTCTAGTACCATCTAGTATGAACGTCGGCTGGGCTTCAATGTTCATACTAGATGGTTACACGATGTACTGGTTATTCATGATGTAATGTTATTGCACGTCGATTTCTTTTCCAATTGGACATCAAGTATTCATCTATAAATATAGCTTCCATTTCACGTAACCCATTGCCTCCTATTTCCCAGTTTAACATATTAGGATGATGGTTTTTATTTCCTTTTCATTTTCTTTCCTTAAATTTCGAAGCATTTATGATCTTTAAATTGCATTTTGCTTACTTGAATTTCAAAGTGGCGCATTCAACTTCAGTTCATATGAAGGTGCCTTTTGAAATTCAAGTCAACAAAATATTTTTTGTAGTACAGATATGGTTAAGATATCTTACTGCAAGGGAAGTTCTCAGGAAAAAGAAATACGGTTCACATATGTTTAATGCTGAAACAATTTTAAGAACTAAAGTTAATCTTTAAAAAAGTTGTTCAACTTCATCACTACCAATGTATGATTCATTTTTTAAATTGTCTTGAAGTTGTTTTCTACCATTAGATTTTAGAGATATCTGATATCTTAGGGTGGAAACAACTTTAAGACATTTTTATACTTAGTATGACGTCGAATATTGACTGCATTCAATGCAAAGACCTGAAGTTTATTCATACTTGACCATCTATTTCAAAGGTTTGACGTCGAATTTTCAAGTTAAATGACGTCCTATAGCATAGAGGATTTCTAAAAGAAATCCACTTTTAAAAAACATAGCGTAAAAAATGAACACCAAAAAAGAAAGAATACATTACAACGAAATAAACGAACTAAATAAAAAAAAACCAGCAAAACAATGTTAAATGTTTTTGAAATTCATAAGTGTTAACATTTTTCTCTGGTTTTCCACCATGCCTCTATCGTTAACAAAGAAATGTCTTCTTTTAGTGAAGGAATTGATGGGAAACCAAAGGAAAAAGTTAACATGAATTTGGTTACGAAAGTTATGTAGTAGTGTAGGTTTTCAAAGGGTACAACTTGAAATGAAATCCAAATCTGTTAACTTATTTCTTTGGATTTCTATTGCTCCTTCATGCATCACCCAAACTTTTCTGACTTTGAAAGAGCTAAGAGAAAACCAAAGACAAAATGTCAACAGAGGAACCCATTACGAAAAATTTTATAACTAGAGGTCTAGATGATTTCCAATTATCAGAAACTGTATTTAAAGAAAATGGACGTGTACGTTGACGTCGAATTTGGACACTACTCGATGTTGATTTATATGGGAAAAGGCAGTTTGTTGGTCATGATAAATGTTGTTGTTAGAAACAAAGATAATCACTTCAATTTTGGACAGTATTCGACGTTATTTGTGCATTGGAAAGACCATTTGGTCAGTGTTAATAAATGTTGTTGTTTCAAACAAAGAGATTCACATCAATTTAGAATGAGGTTCTTCGTTGATGACTCGTTTATAAATACAATGCTTAAATGTTTCTCTCATACAATCCACATGTTAAAATTATTTTGATGATTCATTTTTTAAGTTTTGCTCTAGTTGTTTTTTACAATGAGATTTCAGAGCAAACAGATTCATTATGAAAAACAACTTGAGCAAACTTAAAACAAGAATCATCCAAATATACCATTGCACAGTTTGATCATTTTTTAATGATTCATTTATTAAGTTTTCTTAGAGTTGTTTTCTACCAGAAATCAGATCCACTGATTCAGTAGAAAACAACTTCATGAAACTTAAAGATATTCACGTCGAATTTGGATAATATTGGACGTTACATAACAATGGGACGTCGAATTCTTAAAGAATACGACGTAAATATCTTTAAGGATTTCTAAAAGAAATCCATTTTTAAAGAACATAGGTTCATAAATGAAAACAAAACCAAAACAAATACATAATAACATTAAACATAGCGAAAACAGAGTTCAAATATAGAAGGCCTTATAGCCAGATTACATTAATTTGAGAAAAAGATACTAAAATAAGACTTTTATTACTAATCTGAGTCAAATGTCTTCATAGATTCCTCTTCTGTTGTGTCGTCTTCATCATCAAATTCAGTTGTTGAGAAAGCATTATTTTCTAGAGCTTCATCTACTTTCTAGTGAATCCTGATCACAAATTTTTCAACTTTTGAAATTATTGTTGAAAGCCTTTGAAATTGATCCACAACAAATCTTTCAAACTCAGTGTGTGGAGTGAAGGTAGAAGGAGTTTCATTAACACTAGAGGGTTCAGCTTCATCCCTGAAAACCCAACCATCTTCTGTTTTCTTTAGACCAATAAAGGTCAATGCGGCTTTACTTATTTCATTCGACTTAATACACCTTACCTTGTTTTCACCAATAAGATCAACTTGATGATGCTTCAATACACTGCTGATAATAACACCATAGGGCAGATTATGATCATGAAGTCTTGCAATTTCAATCATGTGATCACTCATAGCAACAACCCAGTTGGTTGGTATCCTGGTTTTTATCGCATGAAGCAAAAATAATTCTTCAGTAGTTAGACGATGACGTATACCTCTTCTAGGTAGTATTACCCAAGCAAGTACAAAGGCACACATTTTTTCTTCCTTTTTCATTCCATCATGTAGGAACATCTTGTATACCTTTTGCCTTTTTGTATTTCTCAGACAATCCTTATAAATCTTCTTCTTCTTGGTCCATTTGTTGAGATCATAATTTCTTTCATGAGACATGTAGCCTTCTTCTTTGAGACCAGTAAAAGATAGCCACATTTCATCTGAATTTTAATATCAACACCTTTAACCCGGGAGCATATAACATCATTGACAACCTTCAGATTAACGTAGAAGACTTCTACCAGGTTAGGATAGCAATCACCTGTCGTTTGAACGAATTTCGCAAGACCCTGATGTTCAAGCCATTCTTGAAAGAAAAACCCTTCATTTCTTTATGATTATAGATTCAAGAACTTGTGAGAGACCACAACCATGAGTTTTCTATAACAGGAAAATTTGTATCGTGTTTCTTCATCACTGATCCACCCATTTGGACTAGCATTTCTTTACAACCTATGCAGCCTTCTTTCCACGCCGTGAAGATGAAGAAGCCATTTGAGAAAAAGATTTTACAGAGAAATAGGGTTTAAGAAGATAGTTTCTGACACAATAATACAAGAACAAATTTACAGATTCTTTATATATACACTCAAATCTATTAAGTTCAGTAAAGGCCCATTTAAAAATTTGAAAATCTAAATGTTGTTATTCATGTCAAATTTGGAGAGAATTGGGCGTTACTTTGCATGGGAAATATAAATGTTGTTATTTAAAACGAAGATATTCACGTCAATTTAGACCCTAGTTGACGTTATCTTTGCATGGGAAACATTAGTTGGTTAGTTTGGTATCTTTGCACGTCGAATTTGAACACTAATCGACGTCTACTTTATAAGTTTGTTGGTCATGATAAATCCCTTTTTTCTTTTTTCTTTTAAACCACCAATAGTATGTCGAATTCGATGGGGATTCGACGTATTATTTGTTAGCCAGAAGCCAAAGAATTACTCCCTTTTTAATTCTTTTATTCTTTTTTTCTTTTAAACCACCAATAATACGTCAATTACTTTTGTTGATTCGATGTAATATTTGTTAGCTAGGACCCAAAGAGTTACTCCCTTTTTAATTCTTTTTCTTTTAAACCAACAATAACAACGTCAAATTTTGTAAGAACTCGACATAAAACACCTTGAAGGGTTTCTAAAAGAAATCCATTTTTACAGAACGTATGTTCATAAATGAAAACAAAAAAACAAAGAAATACATAATAAGTTAACAGACTGTTAAGAGAAATTTTATGAATGAAAGATACAGCATTTTGAAAGGGTGCGAAATCCAAATCTATCAACTTTTTTCTTTGGGTTTCTATCATTCCTTCAAGATTTTGAACACGACAAAGAATCAAACCACAAAGAAATGACTCGCTTTTGTGACCTTGAAGGAGCTAATAGAAACCCAAAGAAAAAAGTTAACACAGGGAGTTGTTACGAGAAATTTTATAAATGGAAGTGTAGAGTTTATCCAAGGCTTCGAAACTGTATTTATAGAAAATGGAGGTTTTATGGATTGGTTTAAAAGAAAAAAAAAAGAATAACTGCTAGGAGCTAGAATTAATGTGCCCAACTACTCTAATGCCCATCACGTCGAAGTCCAAAAGAACTCGAGGTGTTTTGGAGTGACCCTTTGGCTTCATGCGCATAATAAAACGTTGAAGCCCCCGGTAATTTAATGTTTTGTGGGTTGGTTTAAAAGAAAAAATAAAAAGAATAATTGTTGGCAAATAACACGTCGAAACCCCAAAGAGTTTGATGTTTTGAGGTTGGTCAATTAAAGAAAAAAGAAAAATATAATAAAAAAGGGATTGACCCTTTGGCTTCTGGCTGGTCAATAAAACGTCGAAGCCTCTTCAATGCGATGTTTTGTGGGTTGATTTAAAAGAAAACTTGAAAAATAACTGTTGGCTATCATATAAAACGTCAATTTTTGTTATGGTTGACGTCATATATGGATGGGAGTACAGTTGTGCGAAGCAAAACCACTATTTAATTTTTATTTATTTTGAGTTGAACGTCTATTGTTTCCTAAGTTGACGTTATGTGATTTCTAAGGTCATTGTTTCACGTCGAGCTGGTGTTAGTCATGACGTTAATTCATTTTAAAGGGCGAGTTGTGTTCCAAGACGACGTAGATCGATTGAATTTATTTACAACAATGTCACCCGTCATTATTATCGTTGGTTGTTCTGTTATGAGATGTTGAACGCGTGACGTTATATGTGATTTTTGTACTAGTGCAAAAAAAAACCCCTATAGAAAAAGTTCACAAGGCCAAAATACATACAAAAGCCGTGTAGGCTAAGGCCAACCCATGAACTTCTTTTAGAAAAAAAGTTCATTTTAAATACAATAAAAAATGAAATTAACTCGTAATTTATTTTAATTTCTTATAAAATATTTCTCATATAATATATATATATATATAATATTTCTCATATAAACATATTTGATAAATATCTTACTTTTTTTTAATGAATTTTTATTAAAATTAACAATAAATTATTTACAATATTAAGTAGTTTATAATGTATATTTTTTAATATTCATTAAATTTATTATTAGAATGAATTAAAGATTATATGTATTTTTTATACCAGTGGTTATTAATTCAATTGTTCAATATGCATATAGTTTATTAGTTTCTCATTTTTCTACTCTTGTAAGTTTTTAATCATATATATATATATATATATATATATATATATATATATATAGCTTTAATACCTATTTTGGTCCCTCGGTTTGTGAGGGTTGTTCAAAGTTGTCATACCTTTTTTTAGACGTTCACAATTATCCCATATTTTGTAAAAAATGGTTCGATTTTTTCCTTTTTGCTTACGGCGTTAAAAAACTAACGGAACTTAGCCAACCTGTACAATCTTTCATTACGTGGCAACTGTGTGCCTAATTGACGTGGCACCTAGTATTTCAAAATAACTAGGGTTTACTTCTTCACCCAAAAACCAAGGAGCAATGCCAACACCCCTGTACGGTTGCGGTGCAACCGAAGACGTCATCGATAGTGTGTTTGGCGTTGCCGTCGGTGACACTCCCATTCTTCCTACTCTGTGTGCTCACTCTCTTATGTCAATTTCGTTGTTCCAAGAAAGAAAAACAAACTGGAAAAAGCAAATTACTGCCCAAATTTGGAAAGCTTCATGAAAAGGAAAAGTGGATTTGAACAATCAAAAGGGGAAAAAATATGAATTGATTCAAATATGGAGGAATAGAGAGATACCCATTAACGGAAAAACGAAGGACTATTATATATGATCCACACCATCTTATTCATCCACAATTCAATTACTAGAAAATCTATTAGGGTTTGATTATTGATAACTATCAAGAACATATCTCAAAACCTTTATTGAAGCATTGGTGGTTGTGGCAAAGATATGAGAAAGCCCTTACTCATGGCAAAGACCCTTGGACAGAAGCGAATCAACAATTTACAACTTCCACTTAATTTATTTCTTCTCAAATTAAAAAGCCCAAAATAGGGGGAAATGTGTAAACATCAATAATGTTGTCAGTGAGTTTGAAAATGGCTTCCCCTCTGGCTCGGAGAGTGCGACAAAGATCACCATCGATGAAAGTTCCGATCAGACGATACCGGTCATCGATCACGCGGAGGCATCTGCATGCTTTACTCGTCAGTTCCATAAGTTGAGAGCATAGAGCAGAGCTTCCGGTGTGCCAAACTCCGATATTGGGTAATCTTGTAACGTTGCCACGTCAATCAAGCCACACAATTGCCACGTAATGAAAAATTGAACAGTCTGGCTAAGTTTCGTTAGTTTTTTAACGCCATAAGCAAAAAAGATCAACTCGAACCGTTTTTTACAAAATATGAGATAATTGTGAACATCTAAAAAAAATAGGACAACTTTAAACAAACCTCACAGACCGAGGGACCAAAATAGATATTAAACATATATATATATATATATTTCAACCATGCTTTATGTTGATGGATTCACTTTCAAAATATATATTTTACTATCATATTTAGAAAAAATAATAATAATAATATAAAATATTTACTCTCGCTGTATTAGCTCTTAGACCGTTAAGCTGCAGGCACAAAGTCTGTAATATCAACACATTTTATAAATCCAAAACTCTCATGTCTTAATTGAATTTCGAAATTTCATAAAAACTTAATTAAATATAATGATTGGATATCAAAATTCGAAAGACCCTCAATCGAATCTCAATATTCAAAAGACCTCAATCGATCTCAAAATTCGATAAAGAAACCTCGAATGTTACGTAGAACCTTTAGAATATCATACGTATTTTAAATTGATATCCGATGTTTACTTTAGTTTTTATTTGATTTTTACGCTTGAGATTCTATATGTACTTTCTCTCCTTTGCTTCAATTTTTATTATTTTAGTCTTACGTTTTTTTCTTTTCAAAGTATTATTATATCATCATCCCAATATAATTAATTATCAGTATTGTTATTAGTATCAAATAAATATTATTAAAATGTTAAATAAATATTAAATAATTACAAACAAATATTTTTATTAATTAAAATATTTATATAATTTTAAAATCTTAATTTCAATAAAAAAAATGATAAAATATCTTAAAATTATAATGGAAATTTTGGAAAAATTTGAAGACGTAAGGTGAAACTTGGAAATACAGGATGAAAGCTCCAAAAAGTTTTCCTAAACGAGAATTAGGACTACCTCATAGATCTTGATTTAAGTTGACAACTCTAAATTACAAAGTTTCGGCAAAAAGGAAAAGTTTCACTCCTTCAACTTAGACAAAAAGAAGTTTTATATTTAGAGTTTCATTTTGTTATTTACTAACTAATCACTTCGGAAAAAGAAATCAAGGCTAGTGTTATTTTGACCCCTTCAAACAAAAAAAGTTCACATATAATAATATTTTAATTATATTTAATTTATTTCCTAGGTTAAAATCTTAACATATATTATATTATTAAAAAGTTGGTGGTAAAATTAGAGTATCTTTTCCGACGATGGGAAAGTATTCTTCGTCAAAGTATTATTTTGGAAAATGATATGTCGACAACGAATTTTTGACAACAATTTCACAACGTCACGTGGCGTGTTTGCATTGGGTGATTAAAGTGAAGTGAAATATGGAAGAGGTTATCAGGCCGAGGGGTATTTTTGGAAAATCTGAATTCTAAATTTTAAGAAATGGGTTTGGCGCTTTATTTTGGGCAATACGTGCGTAGGTTTTTCAACCCTTCCATCTTCTCTGTAGGTCTGTCCTCCATCTTGACCCTTCCATCTTCTGTGTCTTGGTATCCTGTATGTTATCTTTGAAACCCTAGTGTTGTTGGTCGTGTTGTTGTTTTTGTGTGGTTGGAAGGCGGTTGTGGTTACTTTGTTGTGGATTTTCCTTGTGCTGGAGGAGGCCGTGGAGCATTGTTATCTGTCTTTGTTGGTGTAAGTAAAAATGGTCGAGCCCTGACATTGTCTTTTTGGTGTTTCATTAACCTTAATGATATAACGAGTGTGGAATGTTATCTTGTTAGGGCGGTTTCAATGGAAGGGAAAAAACCAAGTGTAAGAAAAATGATAATTTTCTGTTTATTGATTATTTGATTATCGTATCAATTGTAGTTATTAATATAGTTATCATCATTTTTGTGTAGTGGCGGCTTCTAATCTCGATGGACTCATCGATCATTATTGAAATGAATCGTTTACTACGAAAGTGTCATGTGGAGCGGATTAGGATGACTCCATTTATGTGGTGTTTGAATATTCATAGCCCTATGGAGGTGAATTTGAAATTATTGAAGGTTATGGTTTGCAGGTGGGCCGGGCATGATAATAGTTTTAGAGTAAGTCAACAGTTGGTGTCCTTTTCAATTATTGATGTGTTCATGAGCATAGGTTTAGAAATAGGTGGTTTAGAGATTCCATTTGATGAAGTAGTTGTTGGATTGGTTGGTGAAATGTTCAAATAAAAGACTATCAGTTTGAATGAGTTGACGGACATGTTTAATGTCATTGTGCATGATAATAACATGGGTTAAATATGTTTTTAGTCCCTAAATTATTGGTCGTTTCTGGTTTTCGTCCCTCTTTCAAAGTAAGGTACAATTTGGTCCTTATTATTTTCGAAACATTCATTTTAGTCCTCGAAACTTTGGTTTTAGTCCTCATTTGTTGCTAAATGAGGACCAAATTTTCAAACAGTATTTAGTTTTCGAGGACTAAAACGAACGTTTCGAAAAAAATGAGGACTAAATTGTACCTTACTTTGAAAGCGGGATGAAAACCATAAACGACCAATAGTTTAGGGACTAAAAACATATTTAACCCTAATAACATTGATGTTGATGTAGTATGTAGGTTATATATATTAGTTTGTTTGGTTGTTTCTTATTTTCCTAGGAAATCAAGGCATGTTTGTAACATGCCTTTTGCAGTGTTAGATGACTTAGACAGTTTGTGTCTATACGATTGGTGTACTGGTGTACATAAACATATTGTAGAGAATTTAAATAAATGTAAGAAGAAAATTATGAGAGGAGGTATCGCGCAGTCACTCACTCTTAGTGGCAATGTGGCAGTGTTGCAGGTAACATGATTTATAGTTTATTATTTTGATGTACTGCAGAACATTGTCAATTAGGTTTGATGAAATAATATTATGATATTGTAGGCTTGGGCGGTTGAAAGACTTTCTTTGCATGGTCATGCTTCACACAGGTTTTTCCCGCGCATAATGCGATGGTTCCCGTATAAATCAAGGACTGAAAAAATTGAACATATATTTATGACCGGAGATGTAAGTGTTTTGATAATCGTTATTTTTTATGTAAAAATGGATTGTCTTATTTCTCAAAATTTGTTGTGTGATAATGGTGCAGTTAAATCTGGAGTGGTATGTAAGAAAGGAAGATTGTCATCGCCCGGAAATCCGTGCAGCTTTTCACATGGATCACGGAGGGATGAGTGAAGGATCCAAGGTTGAGAAAGATGATGACGAAAGCTCTGATGACGGGACATGGGAAGCAGGTGTCGAGGAGAGATTGAGGAAAAACAATGAAGATCTCAGAGCATTGAATGCCAAGATTGGAGTTCTTACTAGGGAGTTATTTGAAATTTGTCAAACTCCAATCTTTACTGAAGAAGATGCATGTGGCATTGATGAAGAAGTTGGTGGTAGAGTTGATGAAGCACCTGAAGTTGGAGGTGACGAAGAGCCTGAAGTTGGAGGTGACGAAGAGGCTGAAATTGGTCGTGATTGTGGATTTGAACAACAAGGTGATGGTAATGCAATTGATGACCCCCTAGGTGCATATACTGAAGTAAGAGGGGAGGATAAAACCGCACATGAAGATGAGATAGTTTCAAGAACTGATGATAACATTGTTTGTATTGAAATCGATGATGATGGTGATGAAGAAGAACGGGAGGTCGTACCATTGGTTATCCCCCCATTGCGCAGTTTTGTTGGTGATCCAAGCACCACTGTTGATGTAGACCAATTGTACAGAGCAGTCAGTGTCAGAGAGATCACTGTATACAGGTATATGCCTTGAATTGTAGTTGTGGTTGACGAATCTGTATTGTTTGTGATTGACTATTGTTTATATGTTTAGGGTTGTATGCGAGATAATTGGGCAAACCTTGAGCACGACTTCATTTTACACTTTGGCCCTGATAAAATACGTTGATAACATGGTTAGTCTTGTGACATTTGTCTGTGTTTCATGTTGTAGTTTATGTTAGTAATGTGAAAATTTTTTATTGTGTAGGTGGTGTTATTTGCTTGTACGATGTTTATGTACTTTGAGAAAAGGTTGTGCGGTGTTGTTAAGAGGATTCATTTTAGTCCATTATACTCGGTAAATAAAATTTGATATTGTATCATATATTTCATTGAAGAAATGAATTTTGATTGATTTTTGATTGATGATTTTGAAATTGTCCACAGCACCATATTCTTACTGATTATAGGAAACGTCCACAGAATCGTCATGTTTGGACGCTTCATAACTATAACAGTTATCTGCATTGCGATTAGTTTGGACTTGGAGACATTGCCACAGCTGACTTTGTGAGTAACCTTTAATTCGCAATATTTGTCTAGTTTTGGTTGTAAATGTGTTACTGATATTGTTTTTATTGTTTGTAGTTGTTTATGCCATTTGTCCACGATGATCATTGGTGGTGTTATTCAGTGAAATTGAGTTCATTAGAGATATTTGTGATTGACTCATTGGGTAAGGGGATCAGAGACTGGAAAAGGATAGACACAGCTATTGTAAGATTTCACATCTTTCATTGTTGATGACCCTGTGATTGTCAGATAACCTTGTATTGTTTAACAATTTATTGTATTTGTTAACTGGTAGGCTGAAAATATGGCACGGTTTTTTTGCATCTTGATGAATAGACCGGAAGGTAGTATTGGTCCTTTGACTGTTAAACAAGCAAATATCCCATCCCAACCAAACTTGTAAGGTTTTTGAATTGTATTGCTGGATTATATTGTGTTGTGATGAATATACGGTCAAAATTAATTTTATGTGGTGGGTATATTATTTCAGACATGATTGTGGAGTCATAATGTTGAAAGCAATGGAAATTTGGGATGGAGACGACAAATACAACGGAAAAAGCATACCTTAATATACAACTGTAAGTAGCAACTGTGTGTTTGTTAAAATTATTTTATGTGTTGGTTTCTAATGGGGAAAATGTTGGCTTCAGGAGGAGCAGGTTGGGATTATAAAGAAATATGTATGTGAATGGATCCTGGACAACGAGAACATAAGACGAATGGAAGCCCTAGAGCTATATGGCATTCTTTAGGATTGCTTAGACATGAACAAATTTGACTTGTAACACAACATGTTTATATATGTACATAATGTTAGTTGACAATGTAGACTTTGTTTTTGTAATAAGATTATTGGTTGGATTTTCAATTTAATTGTTTTGACGTTGTGTTTGTTATAATGAATAAATCTTTTATTGAAAAATTAACGCACCATTATAATAAGTATTTCAAAAGTAGGGGAGGTTTTGATAAGTTAAATTAAGGGTAATTACTGGGTGGGAGTTGATCAAGTTCTGAGTTGGGCTAGTGAAAATACTAAATGGTAATCGTTTACAGTGGGTTAGTAAATGATTACGCGACAATAAGGTGTGTTTTGTACAGAAAGTTGAATTGAAGTAGTCAGTCAGGGTAACAGGGGTGACCATTGTCAAAACTAGTGAGTTTGACTCACATTTGCACTTGTGTTTGGAAGATGTTGGTCTTTGAATGTTGGGAGACGGTGGTGGGTGATGTGATGTGACCCCAAGGAGTGTGGAGTGACCCCTTATGAGTGGGGATACCAAGTTGTGCAAGGGATGAATGAGAGTGTTCAAAAAACCCTATGGTAATCGTTTACAGTGTCTTCGTAAACGATTACCCGAGAGAAATCCATATTCTGTACAGAAAGTTGAACTGAAGTAGTCAGTCAGGGTAACCTGGGTGACCATTGTCAAAACCAGTGAGTTTGACTGACATTTGCACTTGTCTTGGGAAGATGTTGGTCTTCGAATGTTGGGAGATGGTGGTGGGTGATGTGATGTGACCCGAAGGAGTTTAGAGTGACCCCTTATGAGTGGGGGGACCAAGTTGTGCAAGGGATGAATGAGAGTGTTCATAAAACCCTACGGTAATCATTTACAGTGTGGTCGTAAACGATTACCCGAGAGAAATCCATATTTTGTACAGAAAGTTGAACTGAAGTAGTTAGTCAGGGTAACAAGGGTGACCATTGTCAAAACTAGTGAGTTTGAGTGACATTTGCACTTGTGTTTGGAAGATGTTGGTCTTCGAATGTTGGGAGATGGTGCTTGGTGATGTGATGTGATCCCAAGGACTGTGGAATCACCCCTTATGATTGGGGGGACCAAGTTGTGCAAGGGATAAATGAGAGTGCTCCAAAAACCCTACTGTAATCGTTTACACAGTCCTGGTAAACGATTACGCGAGAGAATTTGACGTTTTGTACAGAAAGTTCAACTGAAGTAGTCAGTTAGGACTTGGTAGGTAACGTTTGGACAAAACAATTTAATTTTAGTCATAGATGCAGTGCTATGGGGTTGATGTTGGTATTACAGTTGCGGTAGAGGGTAGGAATTGATAACAAAGCATGCCAACAATTAACTTGAAAACATTTCTATAACAAAAACAAACTCATCATAACACAACATTAATAGAAATTCAGGTACACACCATACACAACAATAATACATTGTAGGTTTGAAATATTACAGTTATCCATTAAATACTTATAATGGTCTTAATATAAAATTACAGTTATCGAAAACCCACTACTGGTTGTCTGGTTGTTTGGACGTTGATGGTTGGTCAGATGGAGGTACAAATTTGTGGAGGATGTCATCCACATTGAGTTTCTTCTCTGCCCACATAGGGAGTCGAATGACAGGTTTTGGGGTCTCCTTAACAAGGTCAATTGTTGGAGGACAAACTTCAGCTGGAAAAACCTTGACTATAGAGCGATGCGTAATATTGAGGTAGTAGTTTTGCCGAAATGCAATGAAAGGGTGGACCTAAATGTACAAACCAAATTAGTAAGAAGAAGAACATTGAAAGACCAAGAAAATAATTATGCTAGTTAAGTACAAAATTGATGGGTTACAAGATTGAGTAGCATAACGAAACCAACTCCGATATTGTCTACAATTTCAGGATCTTCAAGAACTTTCTTGTGCAAGGAAGCCTTCATCGTGGCAGTTGGGTCCTTCAAACATATAATAAGTTATTAATGTACCATAACATGTAGTGTTGTTCAATAAAGGAAATAATACCTTAACAGTCAACTGCATATCTCCCAACCCATTTGGCTTGTACTCTTTCAATATGCAAGCAACAAATGGAAGGACCTCTGCTGATTTTGCATCTTGGAGGGAGTTGACGTTTTCGAATTTGCCATCCGTTACGAGACCTCCAATGACAAAAAATATATGAAAAGAAATTACAACTCGTGAACGTAATAATGTTGTTGGAACTGTGTATGAGATTGAGTGTACCGTGGTGTTCAATAAACATTTGTGCCCATTTCCAAGCATTGGAGTTGAAATCTCGTTCATAGGTTGCATCAGCAACATCACGAGCAAATTCTTGTGTCGATTTGGGTTCTTCTGTTCCCGTTCTATTGAGGAAAGCTGCTTGGATGTTACCTACAGGACCAGGAATAAGCGATGCCGACGCATCGCATTTTTTCAAAAACGATTCAAGGACATCATCATCACAAACAAGGTCTTGCCATGGATCCATGATTATGCTGAATTTTTCTGTCCAAATTAAAATTCGATGTTAACGATGGGTTTGTCCCGGATATTTAAAGAGAACTACATGGACAAACACATTACATGAAATCAATATATTATAAACCAAAAAAATAAATTATTTTATAACTATTTCCATTAAGTTAACTTGTAAAAATGAAGTTACATTAATTGTGGGGATATGTCTGATTTGATAGGAAATCTTTAAAAGTGAAAAGCATTCATTATGGGTTATGAGAGAAACTTTACGCTGAAAACATTCAATGCATGGTTTGTCAACGTAAGCAAATACGTGCTTGAGAAGGCAAAAATAATAGCTTTGGCGAAACTACACTCCTGCCTCAACATCCAACGTTAACATTTTTCTCCATTAACCAACCACTTCCAGACAACTTACTTTGGTCTTCATTAAAGAGAAGGGGTACAAGCATGTTCGGAGGTTTGGTGACAACCACATAAGGTTCATTTATGGTGGACGTAAATGTTGAAGAGGAGGTTGGTTAGGACCATTTGACCTTCATTAAAGGGCTCTTGATATTCCACCACGGTACGTATTATTTAACTTTTTCGAAATGGGTTTATTTACATTATTTTTTTAGTTCACAGTGGTCATTTTCGTAAGTTTGATGAGTGAATATCATTTCGTTTATCTCTAAAGTTGGGTCTAATGTCGACGCACACAATTGATGTGGATGAAGTGAATGAGTATAATGACAATGTGAATGAGTATAATGTCCATGATCTTTGCCCGAATAACTCCAACCTATTTGCAGCAAATAGGAAGTTAAGCATGCAAGCAAAACACACCTTGGAGGTCAACCATGATGCTGGAGTTAGGTTAAATAAGAGTTTCCTTAGCATTGTCAACGATGTCGGTGGCTATGAAAACATGGACTTTGTCGAGCGGGACGCAAGAAACTACATTGGCCAACACAGAAGATCTTTATGTAAGGATGGTGATGGTCAGGCACTCCTACGACAGTTTTCTTCAATGAAAGATAGAAATAACGAGTTCTTCTATGACATTGCACTAGATGAAGGGAATAAAATTTGTAGTGTGTTTTGGGCTGATGCAAGAAGTCGTGCTGCATGTGAAGAATTTGGTGATGTTGTTTCCTTTGACACGACTTACTTAACAAATAAGTACGACATGCCATTTGCGCCTTTTCTTGGAGTTAACCATCATGGAAACTCCATTTTACTTGGTTGTGGATTGTTGTCTTCGGAAGACACTATCTCATTTGTATGGTTGTTCCAATGTTGGCTAAGATGCATGCGTAATAAGAGTCCTCAAGGTATTATTACTAACCAATGCAGGGCAATGGCCAACGCTATTGAACAAGTGTTTCCTGATACGAGGCACAGGTGGTGTTTATGGCACATCCTGAAGAAGTTGCCTGAAAAATTCCACGGGTATAGAAATAATCCCGCTATCAAAAGCGAACTACATGCGCTTATATATGATTGTGGTTGTCCACGAGAATTTGAAAATGGTTGGGAGGAAGTACTTACCAAACATGGATTGGAGCAAAATGAATGGCTATGTAATTTGTACGAAGAGAGACATAAATGAGTTCCGTGTTACTTGAAAAAAAAAATTTGGGCCGGCATGTCTATCACTCAGAGAAGTGAGGGAATGAATGCTTTTTTTGATGGATTTATCAATTCGACAACCACACTTCAACAATTTGTGGTTCAATACGACAATGCCGTTAGGGTAAAGGCCCAGAAGGAAATAGAAGCAGACTTCTCCTCCATGAACACCACTGTTGCATGTGGCTCTCAGTCACCGATTGAGAGACAATTTCAAGTCGAATACACACATGCAAAGTTTGAGGAGGTCCAAACTGAGTTTCGTTCAAGGATGAATTGTTTCATCAAAGACACCTTAAAGGAGGACTTATGGAACACTTACACTATAAAAGAGGAACGGATGTGGGAGGGTAAACGTTTACCAGATAAATTTTACAAAGTTCAATTTGATCCCCTAACACAGACAAGCACTTGCTCTTGCCAACTATTTAAGTTTAGAGGAATTATACGTCGCCATTCCCTCTTGGTATTTGTTCAAGAAGATGTTTACAATGTTCCCTCACAATACATTTTGCGGCGTTGGAGCAAAAGTATCCGAAGAAGACACACACTAATAACAGCATCGTATAGTAATTCCACTAATGAACCACGCATGGAAAGATACAAACTGTTGTGCAAACGTTTTTATGAAATTGCTGAAGTTGCATGTGGGTCTAAGGTTGCTAGTACTCAATTGGAAAAAGAAATTAATTGTCTCGGTAAAAAATTTGGGTTCAGTTCATCCATGACAAATAACATCATTAGTGATGCAGGCCAACTAAGATACGATACTGGTGCATGCACGTCAGTACCACATAGTCCAGTTGGAACATCTGATGTCCTTGTACACAGTCCTGCAGCTGTTAAGGGAAAAGGACGTCCACGCACAAATAGTTTGAAGTCCACTATTGAGCACAGAACCCAAAGAAGAAAGTCGGCTTCATGCACAAAGACTTCAACACCACCCACCGAAGAATGCGTGAGTCATTAATTACGTTGAAAATATTGATTAAATACTTTATTTTGTAACAATTTAGTTGTACTTAATAATTTTGTTGTTGCAGGGGGCAAGGCCATCTAATGTTGTTGAACGTGATGACCATGTTCAGTTTCAAGCCGAGTCTATTGTTAGGCGATTATTTCGACAAGTGTACCGAATCGCTTCAAGTAATATAAAATGGTAAGTCCAAGTATCGTTTTCCCAAGAGACTCATAATACTAAAGAATTGTGCGATTAACAACTCATCCAGACTCAAGAACATAACATCAATTTACAAAACAGGTGCAGAAACATAAATTCATACATAATTACAAATTTGGACTCTGGAAGTGAAAACACTGAGATATGGAAAAAGGTCCGAAATGATATGGATCGGTTTTGCTCAGATTCGATTTCACCACTTTCATTCTTGTGCATAAAAAGTTTCATCTCCTCTCTATTAATTACTAATGTCAATCCACTAAAACACTTTACCCCTAATCTCTTAGGTGAAAAAGTCTAGGTTTTCCTTATCAAATCCCAATGTCTTGGATAATCTAACAGGTGAAACCGCATTAAGAACTAGGATCTTAAGACAACAAGCGATCATCTTCCATCTCTAGAACAAATAATCACTAGGACTCCTATTTCAGTTCTGGTTCCATCTTACGTCTCCATAACCCATGAAACCCAAAATTAGTCCATGACATGAACGTCTCCATCACATGCATGCTTTAATCTCGGAAATAAGAATACTAGAAATTAACAGAGCAGGCATACATATAATCAAATATCAATTCTTAACAAAATGAAACTGGTTCTCCATTTCCATGGAAGAACCTCAAGCTTACAAACATGGTGGATGAGAGAAGAAGAAGACCAAAGGTGGAGAAAAGAGATGCTTCCACATGCCCCAAGCGGCCTCCATGAGCTCCTACAGTGAAGTCGCGCCTCCACACCTTCGTCCTTGAGCTCTGGGAGGGATTCCCCCCTCCAAAAACTAACTTCTCTGCCTCTGGTTCGCGTTCTTAAAGAGATGAGTCGTAAGTGATTTTTCGCTGGGCGAACAGGGTCGGGTCGTTGGGCGACTGGTGCAAGCTCGCTGGGCGAGCGTTATTTTTCGCTGGGCGCACGCGCTCGTTGGGCGAGCTTCCACTACGCGCTGAGCGAGCGTCCACTTTTGCGTCCTCGCTGGATGAGCGTCCACTGCTCGCTAGACGAGCGTCCTCGCTGGTCGACGAGCGTCCTCTCGCTGGGCGAGCGTCTACTTGCTGATCACGGGCGAGCGCTCGCTGGACGAGCGTCCACTGCTCGCTGGACGAGCGTCCTCGCTGGTCGACGAGCGTCCTCTCACTGGGCGAGCGTCTACTTGCTGATCACGGGCGAGCGCTCGCTGGACGAGCGTTCGCTGTTCGCTGGACGAGCGTCCTCGCTAGGCGAGCGTGCGTCCTCTCGCTGGGCGAGCGTCCACTTGCTGGTCTTGCTGGACGAGCGTCTACTGCTCGCTGGACGAGCGTCCGTTCGTTGGGCGAGCGTCCGTTTGTCGCTGGGCGAGCATTCGTTCGTCACTGGGCGAGCATTCGTTCGTCACTGGACTCACTCGTTCTTTCCAATCCTTATTCTGATGTAAAAATAAACACACAAAAACACTCAAACTGATACAAAATCAACAATATATACATTTTATACAACTTTTCATGAGATTTTACTCTATAATGCATTAAAGGAGACTAAAATAAGTGCTCAGGATATGCAATTCTTGACACTTATCACACCCCCCAAACTTGAACTTTTTCATGTCCTCATGAAAAGCAACAGATAACTTAGCCTAAAGAACAATTCAACTGCAATGCAATGTTCTAGCAACTCCAGATACAATTTTAATCAAAATAAACAAAATCAATCATGCTTGCTCAACTTATACATCATATTCAAGAGACAATACAGTCTTAGCAAGCTTCACTTCAATCATGGTGCTAACAATTCAAAATCACAAGATAGATGCAATTTATAGATCAACAAAAGTGACAAGATGTTTTCACTAAATGCATGGAACCAATCCTCACCAAGGAAAGTGTTTCACTCAAGCACATTGGTGTATAAGGATGTTTGTCGTACTCTCAACTATCACATTGTTACACAAATCAACTTTGCATTTCATTTCAACAATATCAAACACATTCACAAGCAAGTTACATCACAAGGACTTTTTGAGGCTTGTATTGTGGCTGGGCTCAGAAGAAAATTTGGTTTTTCTGGACAACAAAGTACCTTAAGCTGAGAGACCCAACAATTTGATTCATGATATACATAGTCTCTCTTTTGCTCCAAAATTGAATAAACCACTTCTCAACCTATTTCCCAACTCTTTTTCATTGAATTCAAGTTTTTGTTTTTCTTCTTCTTTCTTCTTTTTCTTTCTTTTTAACTCAACTTATTTTCTCAATGCTCCCTTATGACAAGAACTCCCCCAAACTTAAACCGTTCTCCTCATCCTAACAAATAGGTTCATCTCAACTCAAGGTAAGGAGGTTAATGATTTTTCAATAAGCTTAATGTTTCAGGAATGAGAAAGTTTTCTTCAGGTTCAAAGGTTATGCATTGGCTTCTTAGGTTCAAAATGTAGAAGAGGTGGAAGAACAAGATGGCCTTGATCATTTGTAAAATGCAAGTAACTAGTTCAAATAGAGAAATTCATGCAAAATCAGTTGGGATTCCAAAGTAATAGCATTCAGCAATAAACTCTGAGGCACAACATCTCACAGGTTTACTCAAGGTTCCAAAATTTGATAAACATCATGCCAAGAATATCAATCACAATTAAAAATAAGCATCTATCTCAACAGATACAAGCAACCACAATCTCTGTTCAACAAGCTCAACCACATAATCTCAATCAGATTTTCAAAACAATTCTCATGGATAAAGAGCAAGCACAACAGCTTTGTATTCAATTCAAGCATAACAAATGATTCACTCAAATCACCAGACCAATTGCACAAGAACTATCCACAAGGCAAGTCAAAAAGAAATCAAAAACAAAAGCTAAAAGCACATAAAACTTGAAATTAAAACGAAAAACCAATCAAAATGGACTCTTTGCAGCTCCAGCAGTGTAAGATACTAGCTTCACTTTAATCTGAATTCCTCCAACAGTAGCTTATACTCCGAAACTGCTCCACCTCTCCCATCAGTAGGGGCCTGGCCCCCAGGCCATGCTACATGAGCATCAAAATCTTCAAGTCACAAGGTGCTCAGCTCACACTTGGCTCAAAGATTGATTAATGGTGGCTTTGAAACCTGTAATTTCTAAGGAAGATCTTATCCTGTAACAAGGAAGCTCAAAGCAAAATTAGTATCCCATAATCAACAACTGAAGAGAAGAATCCATAAAACATACTAAAAGAAATATGAAAAAAAAAAGCAAAGAAACTAGACAATGAAAGTCAAAACAAACAAAGACAAAAGTACATGAATGTGCAACACCAGTATTGGGGGCACCAAATCAGATTTTAGCAGTGGGTACCCCAATCTTTAGCCTAAATCCCGCCCAGATGATTTAGTTTTAACTTTAGTGAACTCTTCCAGTGAGCAACTTAATTTCAATGTACTTACACACAAACCAAGCTCAAATTGACATACTACACCTATACAAACCACAAAAACAACATTACAACTCAAAAATCACAAACATGTAGAAAAATCTACAAACATGCATAACACAAGTCAATTATTGAAATTGAAACACATACAAGCACATGATACTAAAACAACACAAACACAAGTAAAAAGGGTAAGAACATTGGGTTGCCTCCCAAAAGCGCTTGTTTAACGTCATGAGCTTGACGGATTACTCAATGAAGTGCGGATGTTGTTGTTGGTGTGCTCCGCTCACCAACTCTTGAATCACTTTCTAGCCAACAATCATCTTCATTTTAGCCCTTCCACTACCTTGACATCTTCAAACACTCAATCCTCTCCATCACAGGGTGGTGGTGACTAGTCTTTCTCTTTTTCTTCTCCCTTTCTTCATCTTACTTAGCACTTGGAGCATCTGCAAGGGAGAAAGAATTTGGGGCAGCTTGTGATGCTCAACATAGTTGTCTCCTTGTGTCCTATAATTCCTTCAATCTCAGGGTCATCATGATGCTTTTGAGGTTGCAGTCCTCCTTGTATGAACATCTCCCTGCATACACTTAGACACAACTAGGCTAAAGCCACAAATTAGCCCAAACAAAAGTGAAAATATATTAACAATCAAAAGAGTTAATTCTATATACAACAACAAGTCTAAACAAGTTAGAAACCTCACAAAAGTCTAGTATTGACACGAGTCCCCGGCAACGGCGCCAAAAACTTGTTAGGCGATTATTTCGGCAAGTGTACCGAATCGCTTCAAGTAATATAAAATGGTAAGTCCAAGTATCGTTTTCCCAAGAGACTCGTAATACTAAAGAATTGTGCGATTAACAACTCATCCAGACTCAAGAACATAACATCAATTTACAAAACAGGTGCAGAAACATAAATTCATACATAATTACAAATTTGGACTCTGGAAGTGAAAACACTAAGATATGGAAAAAGGTCCGAAATGATATGGATTGGTTTTGCTCAGATTAGATTTCACCACTTTCACTCTTGTGCATAAAAAGTTTCATCTCCTCTCTATTAATTACTAATGTCAATCCACTAAAACACTTTACCCCTAATCTCTTAGGTGAAAAAGTCTAGGTTTTCCTTATCAAATCCCAATGTCTTGGATAATCTAACAGGTGAAACCGCATTAAGAACTAGGATCTTAAGACAACAAGCGATCATCTTCCATCTCTAGAACCAATAATCACTAGGACTCCTATTTCAGTTCTGGTTCCATCTTACGTCTCCATAACCCATGAAACCCAAAATTAGTCCATGACATGAACGTCTCCATCACATGCATGCTTTAATCTCGAAAATAAGAATACTAGAAATTAACAGAGCAGGCATACATATAATCAAATCATTCTTCAAATACACAAGAATTCAGTAATTACATCAATTCTTAACAAAATGAAACTGGTTCTCCATTTCCACGGAAGAACCTCAAGCTTACAAACATGGTGGATGGGAGAAGAAGAAGACCCAAGGAGGAGAAAAGAGATGCTTCCACATGCCTCAAGCGGCCTCCATGAGCTCCTGTAGTGAAGTCGCGCCTCCACACCTTCGTCCTTGAGCTCTGGGAGGGTTTTCCCCCTCCAAAAACTGACTTGTCTGCCTATGGTTCGCGTTCTTAAATAGATGAGTCGTAAGTGATTTTTCGCTGGGCGAACAGGGTCGGGTCGTTGGGCGACTGGTGCAAGCTCGCTGGGAGAGTGTTATTTTTCGCTGGGCGCGCGCGCTTGCTGGCCGAGCGTCCACTGCGCGCTGAGCGAGCGTCCACTTTTGCGTCCTCGCTGGACGAGCGTCCTTGCTAGTCGACAAGCGTCCTCTCGCTGGGCGAGCGTCTACTTACTGATCACGGGCGAGCGCTCGTTGGACGAGCGTCCTCGCCGTTCGACGAGCGTCCTCTCGCTGGGCGAGCGTCTACTTGCTGATCACGAGCGAGCGCTCGCTGGACGAGCGTCCACTGCTTGCTGGACGAGCGTCCTCGCTGGTCGACGAGCGTCCTCTCGCTGGGCGAGCGTCTACTTGCTGATCACGGGCGAGCGCTCGCTGGACGAGCGTTCGCTGTTCGCTGGACAAGCGTCCTCGCTGGGCGAGCGTGCGTCCTCTCGCTGGGCGAGTGTACACTTGCTGGTCTTGCTGGACGAGCGTCCACTGCTCGCTGGACGAGCGTCCGTTCGCTGGGCGAGCGTTTGTTTGTCGCTGGGCGAGCGTCCGTTCGTCACTGGACTCACTCGTTCTTTCCAATCCTTATTCTGATGTAAAAATAAACACACAAAAACACTCAAACTGATACAAAATCAACAATATATACATTTTATACAACTTTTCATGAGATTTTACTCTATAATGCATCAAAGGAGACTAAAATAAGTGCTCAGGATATGCAATTATTGTAACATCCCAATAATTATAGCATCAAACTATAATAGAGTTCTTACATCATTGATACAATAGAACAGTTGATAGAAGGAGGAATAAGAGTTTTCCTCATTAATATACAAACCCACACTGTTAATTCAAACTAATTACACTCCACACCTTAAAACAGAAATAAAAACATAGGTTTCATTATTAAAACTATTCTTCAGTCGATCCTCCATCTAAGGCTTGCTCCACCGGCATATCACCGACTTCTGCTCCTATCCACCGGATGATCATCGCCAATCAAAATACATAACACAAAATAACAACCAAACAACAGACAAAGCAAGGGTGAGCTAATGCAATACAAAACATCATAGTAAATTAAATTAATAACCAAACTTCCATCTTATAAGTTAAATTACTCAATAATATAATAAACATACCATTATCATTTGTAAACTCCACTCATTCGGATAATCGTATGAATATTGAACTCTTAGCTAGTTCTACACTTACAGTGGTACTTTACTCAGCTACATCCTATCCTACTCTGTCCCCAAACTGGATCTTCGGACATGGATGTACTTATTCGCTAGCTCAATTATTCTATCCTACTCTGTCCTCCAAACTGGATCTTCGGATATGAATATCACCACTGAAGCTACATCCTTCCTACTCTGTCCACTCACACTGTGGATCTTCGGTAAGGATTTTCCACTCTCCACCACATAGCTTTCTCTCTAAGTGAGATCGAGACTATTGAGAGCATAAGAATGAACCCCTAAGTCGGAGTTCCTATATTCATACGTACAGTACTTGACACAAAATCAATAAGGAGTTCCTCCTTGGAACTCTATTATACACTTTCCATTCATAAATACACATGTCAACATATTATCATCTTTAGTCATATCTCAAAAAAATAATTCTCACATACTCAGACATTCCACATCCTCACAGAAACATCACTTATTAACACATAACACTTTATGGTCTATTAATTCGAACCCTTAAGTAGTTCAAACAGCTTAGATACCTTCACTAATAGCTCCAGAAGGGTCAAAAACCCCCATATCGACCTAAAGAACGTCCAAAACGGACATCCAGAACTCCCAAAACGTCAAAAACATCAAAACACTAAATTTGTTACGCATAACTCGCTTCAGCGAGTTAACTCATTCACTCAAGCGAATTTACTATTCCAAAATTACGAAAATTCACTTCCCGAACTATAACGACTATTTCTTCCATCATACAGATTTTCTAGACATCCAAAAACTTATCTCCCATCAACAACCCATATTCATCCAAATCTTATAAACATATAAACTAAACATATAATTAAAAAGACAGCGGATAATTAGTACAATCCAAAATTTCCGATCAAAAACCTAGTCTCCTTTTAAATCCATAAACAGATCCAAAATCTTCGATCTATACATATACCTAAAAACTTCCACCGATTCAAAATGCTTAATATGAACAAGATCTCTTCAAAACCATCAAAACAGAAACATATCCCAATTCCAAACCGTACATCAATTCAAAAGATACAATAGAAGTAGAATTTCATTCTAAAATCATAAAGAGAATCAAAATCCTAAACATATACCAAATTTAAAATCATACAGAAACAAAAAGACTCAAGGTTAGCTCCCCTTACGGTTTTCTCCTAAGCTTGCTTTCAAACGGTTCCCCGACGTTCCTCTGCCTTAGAATTCCTTCTCGTGGCTCCAAACTTAGCTCTAAAACTTCTCTGGTCCAATGCTTTTAGGTAACAGTTCTCAGATTCAACTTAGGAATTCTCTCAGCCCCAAAACCCTCTTAAATAACCAGAAAAACGTGTTTAAATAGTAAAACGCGTTTACTGAGTCAAAACGCGTTCAAAACGCGTCCAAAACGCGTACAGCGAGTGAGTCTGATTTTGACAACTTTGCCAGTCCGGTTGAACCCCTTCCCGATGTCGGAATTACGCGTATAAGTACTCGAATCGAAACTATTCGAGTCTACTTTCTAATGGAAAAAGAATCAACTTAATATCTAATTTGTACAATTAATTATAATCAAAATACCAAACCATGTCAAAGTTGACAGCATTGTATTTTGCATATAAACTTTAACTTTTGTTACTACTTGATACATTTTTGGTTTCTACTCTACTAATGACCCGAGATTCACATTTTCCTTTAATTTTTTCAGGGTCTTACAATTATTGACACTTATCATCTATCCAACTATCACAAGATACCGAAATGGGTCATTTTGGATTTTTGTCGTTGTTGTCAGCTGTACATAACAATTTCGATAACAACATCAGTTGATATATACAACTTCTTCGTTGTTTTTTTTATGAATTTATTATGTTTTTGTAAGTCATAATGGTCGAAGCCTAACAATGATCTCTTCTCCTCGGATGAGCAACAGGAGAAATATGCCCAATATTTTGTCAATCGTGAAATATTGGAAAGTAAGTATCTAGAGTACAGTTACTTTGAAGGAAAAAAATTTCAATTCTATGACATATTGGCCGAAGCTAGGCTGACTGAATTTGTGTCTTTAAGAAGACATTACCACCCAGAATTAGTGAGAGTGTTTTATAGCAACATGTCAATATCGGATACTGGGGTTATTCAAAGCGAGGTAAAAGGCATAAAAATTAGGCTGAGCCCTAATCTTTTTCAACAACTCACTAAACTCCCCCCTGATGGTGTTCGTTATGAAGGAAAACTTGTAGATGAGTGGAAAGAACAATACGATTCTGTTACTGCAAGGCAACTAGTCTGTAGAGATGATGAAGTCATACAATCCAGAATACTAGCGGGCCAAATGAAGGTTCAACCAAGGATACTTCATTACGTTCTCACTCGAGTATTAATTCCTCGTGCAACCAATATTGGTCAGGCATTCGAAGAGGATATTATGCTGCTATGGGCATTTTTCAATTCCATTCACATTAACTGGGACATCTTATTAGATATAAGATGAAAAGAGCATTAAGGGAGAACGCAAAGTTGCCATATCCACATTTGATAACCATCTTCATGGAACACTTTGAAGTGCCTACTGACACTGATCCCATTTCAGAAATGAAGTTGAAGCGAAAAAATGGGTAGTGAAGTTGTAGCATCATTTGGTTATGTGCAAAATGATAAAGGAGAATGGGTTCCCAAAGGCAACACCCCCCATCCCCCCTCCTTACAAGAAGGTCAACATGAACAAGGAGAAGATGATGAACAAGGCAGTTCATCTACAACACTAAATAATGTCATCAACCGCATAGAACAACTTCAGACTTTCATTGGTACAAGATTTGATGCCTTTGAAACTCGATTTGATGCCCTTGAAACTCGATTTGGAAACATGGACATCGTCATCACTACAAGGTTTATGCCTTGCAATCGCGCGTTGCGAACATTGAAGAACAACTACAACAGTTGCAAAGTGCTTCTGAAAACAATCCTCAGCCTTACAATTGCTTGTTTAGACTTTATTTTCTGCATTATGAAAAACTATGTATCACAATTCCTACTTTGATAATGTCAAGTATTTAATTTAATGAAGTTCTTTACTGTCAAACTGGTTGCTCAATTTTCGTCATTTAATATGTAATGTTGAATTTATGATACACTAAATAGAATTGCACTTGTGACTAAAACACCAATACCACTAACCAAATATTACCTGCCCATCCACTTAGAGCTGGACTTCTGCCTGAAACTCACTGGTTTTGACAATGATCACCCCTGTTAACTTGACTGACTACTTCAGTTCAATTTTCTGTACAAAACCTCATTTTCTCTCGCGTAATCGTTTACGTGGACTGTGTAAACGATTACAGTAGGGTTTGTTGGCGCAGTCTTACTCAGGCCTTGCACAACTTGGTCCTCCCACTCATAAGGGGTCATTCCACAGTCCTTGGGGTCACTTCACATCACCAACCACCATCTGCCAACAGTCAAACACCAAGATCTTCCAAACACAAGTGCAAATGTGACTCAAACTCACTGATTTTCACAATGGTCACCCCTATTACCCTGATTGACAACTTCAGTTGAACTTTCTGTACAAAATATGGATTTCTCTCGGGTAATCGTTTACCACAACTGTGTAAACGATTACAGCAGGGTTTTATGAACACTCTCATTCATCCCTTGCACAACTTGGTCCCCCCACTCATAAGGGGTCATTCCACAGTCCTTGGGGTCACATCACCAAGCACAATCTCCCAACATTCGAAGACCAACATCTTCCAAACATAAGTGCAAATGTGACTCAAACTCACTGGTTTTGACAATGGTCACCCCTGTTACCTTGACTGACTACTTCAGTTGAACTTTCTGTACAAAATATGGATTTCTCTTGGGTAATCATTTACCAGGACTGTGTAAACGATTACAGCAGGGTTTTATGAACACTCTCATTCATCCCTTGCACAACTTGGTCTCCCCACTCATAAGGGGTCACTCCACACTCCTTGGGGTCACATCACATCACCAAGCACCATCTCCCAACATTCGAAGACCAACATCTTCCAAACACAAGTGCAAATGTGACTCAAACTCACTGGTTTTGACAATGGTCACGCTTGTTACCCTGATTGACTACTTTAGTTGAACTTTCTGTACAAAATATGGATTTCTCTCGGGTAATCGTTTACGAAGACACTGTAAACGATTACCACAGGGTTTTATGAACACTCTCATTCATCCCTTGCACAACTTGTTCCCCCCACCCAAAATGTGACTGAAATGAACTGGTTTTGACAATGGTTACCCATGTTACCCTCAATGACCACTCAAACACCAACATCTTACAAACACACCTACAACATATCGAACACAAAACTTCACCAGATTCTCAAATCTAGAAACCCACAAATCATAATAACAATGCTATTGAAAAAATAAAATATGTGACCAAACCAAAAACTCAAATTTTATATTATTCAACTAAATCCGATACATTACACTTTGTTTTCTTAATCTATTTACAATGATCATTTACTTTCCATTAATCAACTCAATACACATATCACTCATTTTTTTTCTAAGCACTACGGTTCCGGTGTATGGAGTCCTAAGTGCTCTTCCCTTGTAACGCCTTCGTGATCCAAGCCTAACATATGTCTTCAAAGGTTGTTGGTTTCTGTCAATGTCATTAGGGGATACAAAACCAGTGTTCAGGGATGGTTCTGTACGAGGCACACTTTGTCCACCGTGATCTTTATTTTGTCATCGTGTCTTCTCTTCAGCCAATTCTGCCTCCAAACCTCACACCCTCCTTTTAAGTTTTTCAATTAGAAATTCTTGGTCCTCTAAGGCACGCATAAAAGTTTCTCTTCGATTTCTTTTTTGTATCTTATTTGGTCTTGGTTCGGCATCCTTTCTTGTTGGTGTTGGTCTGTATTCCTTCTTATCCTTGGTTGAAGCACCAACATAAACATCATCAACAACCTGAAATTTAACCACATATTTCAGACTACACAAGTTTTGCAAAATATCAAAACATAACAAAACTTCGGATAACAAACCACATACCAAACCAGTCTCCATACACCGTTTTACGAACTTGTCTTCAATACTTGTATTCATCCAATGCAATATTCATAGAAATTTATCAATTGGACCTTCCGGTGGAACAAATAGCTCAAAAAACCATACCTAAGAAAAAAAAGCATCTTAAATTCTACTAAATAACTAAAATCACAAAACAATAAACAAACAATTTACATTTTACATCAACAAGTAATAATTACCTGCAGCATGTAAACACAACCATCCACGTAAACGTTTGTTGTACCTTTGCCTTTCTTCAAGCCTTCTGAAGCTTTGCACAAACTACGTAACAAAAAACGATAAACTATGATGGAAAACCATCAAGAAATCACATTGGACCTCTTACTAGAGCAATGGCTAGGAAGATTCAAGAAGAAGAAGGATCATCTAACATTTTACTTCTATGGAAGGTTACTTATAAAAATCCTTCTTCTCTTAACTAAAGCACTTATATTTTGTTTTGTAGGAATTAATAAATCTTGGAGAATATGATTGAGCCATCCAAGAAAAAACCAAGCAAAGGAGCCAAAAAGCAAAGGAGGTGCTTACGGCATGCACCAACATTTTCCACGTGAATGTTGGCTGATTTGGAAGGAAGCACACACCTTGCTGGATGAGCTGGAATGAGGCATGGATTTTGCTTGATCAAAATCTGAATAATTTGAATTTTAGGAGGGAATTACAAACAGAATTTAGGCTCTTCTTCATCTATAAATAAGAGGGCCTTTTCTTTGTATTGGGTTACTTTTGAGCTTAGTAAATTGCTGTTGAAATTCACTGCCAGCCCTATTGCTCTTGAGTCATTTAATTCTCTCTACTTTCTCTTCCCTTTCCTCTAGCTTCCTTCCATTGTAGGAAGGCCTTCTGAGCTGTGAGGTTCCCACACATACTCATTCCATTCAAATACACCAACCATCAATTAATCTCACTCAATTTCCGCTGCATCCACACTGCTGTTTTCCATCCACTGCACCAATACTGTTCTCTGGTTTTGAAGCTTTAACTGTAAGGTCCGGTCATTCAAGCATGGATAAGCTTCCATCAAACTAGACTACCCCAACAATAACTACCCAAACCACTTAAGTTGTCAACAATATTAAACATTACGGGAAACACTTTTCCGCTACGTTTTGGAAATAAAATGAGAACAAGGGATCTTTTTCTTGTGTTTTCGCATTAGAATTTTGTATATCGAATTCACATCCTTTGTTCCTTTACCTATGTATTTCACACATTGAATATTTCCCATTTCTTCCTTTAAGTTAATATTTTCACCATCTGTACTCAATCTCAACCCTAAATAAAAATCATTTTCATTTATATTCAAAACTTTATTTCCAACTAAAAAACCACTACTCCAGTCGTCCCACTTACCCAATAACTCACTCAATATATTTCTACCTAGTTTAACATTCACATTCACATCTAAAAACCACGCAAATGGAGTCTTCGCAATCAATGACCGATGCTCGTCTGTCAAGCGTTCGTTCAAAGTACATATATACTTTGTCGAAAAAGAGTGACGAACGGTCAACTGCATCAACCAAAATAAAATCAGCAAAACTACTAAACCCAATAACCAAAACAAAACGATACGAACCCCAAACCTTAACCCAAACCAAAAAACTATGGAACGAAAAACCACTTACCTTCGTCGTCAGACAATGCTCACCGGACTTTGCCATTGCGCACGATAACATCTACGAAAAACACCACCTTTACGAAAATGGAGGGAGACAACACGATGCACAGACAACAATCATAGAGAAAGCAAAGTGAAGAGCCAGGGAAACGAGACCTTCATTTCCAATGAAACAGACAGGGGTATTTTGGGATTCTCACTTAAAACAAAACTTACGTACTTCCACTTCTATGGTTTTTAAAAAAAATTCATTTTAAAACAAACCAATAAATATGTGACACGTGGCGTTGTAAAAAAAGTGTTAAATAATCGTTGTTGGAATATCGCAATCCTATTATTTTCCTTTCACAATTTTGGGCATTTGGGCTTTTTAAAATATTTAACTTGTATTGACCGAAGGCAGATAGGAGAAAAAAAATTGTAATCTAAGCAGAAATTAAAGGATAATGAAAAGGAACGTGTGGTGCTCAACAAACAGCTCCAACGCGATGTCTGTTTGGACGGCTTAAGTATTTTCAGATTCCCATCCGGCATAGTATATGTATTCATCAAGAGGAAGAAAAAAGCAGAGCGTGGATTAAGAAAGCGGGAGTGGGAAAAGATGGTCGGTATGAGCTTGGTGAGTGTGAAGCCAAGTCCTCTCCAACCCCAACTCCCATCATTGCGTGGTGGAGTCATCCGGCGGATTCGGTGTGGGATAGCAGAGCCATCTGGTGAACCAGCTCCTCTTGGACAAAAGACTCGCTACAAGGACGGCATCTTCGAGAAGGCCTTCATGAGTCTGTTTGCGCGTAAGATGGAGAAATATGCTGATCCAGCAGGCGGAGGAAAAGGCACAGCGAAGAAGGGTTGGTGGGATTGGGGGTATGACTATGAGAGTTTCGTTGATGTATCAAGAAGGGTAATGCAGCGCAGGTCTCGTATCCAGCAGCAGCAAGTCGTTCGAGAAGTTCTCCTCTCTATGCTTCCTCCAGGTGCGCCTGCCCAGGTCCATCACATTTTTCAGTTTTTCATTTTTAAACTCAATTTGTTTTTCTATGATGAAGAATTATAAAGTGAGTTAATGAAATCACAAGGTTAAATACGATATATAAAAACCCATAAATTCATTACTTTAAAATATTAAATTAAAAATGATATCAACCAACAACCATAGTGATTGCATTCGCATGTTGATTCCTCTTCCTTCGTCTTCATCTTCACAACCTAACCAAGGCCAACATAAGGCAAACACCATTGTTTCTCCTCACAAGGCTGCTGACAACACCGACCACCATCGAAAGCCTTGTCGATGTTGATGTTACTCTTTGCTTCACCTGCTTAAGTTCGTGCCTCCATCATTTAGCCCACGTTACCATTGTGCAACTCCAGTGTCATCAGGCCCATCACCGTCAGCACCACCATAGTGCTTGAACATAGCCTATCGTTGGTGATAGGTTTTCCCTTCTTCCTCCCCCAAACACGTAACCATGGAGTGACATTCACATTGCCATTTGCTAATGAAGGAACTACCAATCAGAGACGCCACCGCTTCGTCTTCTTTGCATGCAAACTCTTCCAACAAAACCCCAAGCGTCACCACACTTGTTCCTTCTTCTCCAAGCCCATTCAATCATTTTCCTCTTTTCTATTTGACTTATAATTTTTGATTTACCATTATAACAAGAAGGGAGAAAAGATGAAACATTGTTGGGAAATTAGTTTACAATTCAATTAAGCATTGAAATAGAAATCAGTGCAGTTATTTGGCTTTTTGAAAATGTTTTATGATTCTAGAAAATGAAACTATTAGTGCGCATTGAATGATTATGTTTTTTTGCCTTTTTACTTACCGTGTGATGGATAGTATTGTTCACGCGTGAGAATGGCTTTAGTATGCATAAATGGGTGATGGTCCATTGAAGGTATAATATGAAAGCACTTTTCATATCAATTTTGGTCTTACACGAAATAAAAAAGTGGAACTTTCTATACTGATTTTGAAATTGAAATTGGTATAGAAAATTCAATGTTTTATATTCTGCTTCTATACGGATTCTAAAATTAGAGTAAAAAGTTTATTTTTACCGATATAAAAAAGTTTTTCTTACATTGGATAATAAAAACAAAGTTAGAAATATAAATTCATTCACTTAGGATTTTAGGTTAAAAAACCTCAAATCCTTAATAAAAGACTCAATGTCACTAATATATATAATCTCTCACCAAATGAACAAAAATCCCATCATTCTACCGCAATCAATACACTTTTAACGCTTTTGCCTATGCTCTTGCAGTTTAGGAAATTATTTCCGCCGACAAAATGGGCTGCCGAGTTTAATGCTGCATTGACCGTTCCTTTCTTCGACTGGTTGGTTGGCCCATCCGAGGTAAAATAAAAAACTTTGTCTAATAATTGTAAATGGGCTGAAATATTAATGGGGTTATCGATTGTTTACCTTTTATGTTGTTGTAATGTATTTTCTGCTATATTGCATAATATTGTCGTTAATACTTTAGATTGTTGAGATGTACTAGGTTGTGGAAGTAGAGGTAAATGGAGTGAAGCAAAAGAGTGGAGTACATATAAAGAAGTGCAGGTAGATTTGATGTCTTAGATTGGTGATTCAACGTATGCGTAAAAGTCATCTCTATTTCAATTCGATCATGTTTATACTGTGTATGTTTGAAACGTGAAAAATAGAAATTATTCAAAATGACTAAAACTTGCAATCTCTCCATTGTTTCTTTATTCTTGCATGTGAAGGTACCTGGAGAATAGTGGCTGCGTTGGAATGTGTGTCAATATGTGCAAGATTCCTACACAAGATTTTTTCACTAATGAATTTGGACTTCCCCTAACGATGACTCCTAGTATGTTCTTGCCTTCATTACTAACTAAATATTAAAGTCCACCTTGATTACATATATATATATGACTTACCCAAATAAATGATTGGATCATTCTCTTTTAATTCAAAAATTAAGCCAGATGGTTTTAACCACGCGTAACTGAAATTAATCTCAGATTTTGAAGACATGAGTTGTGATATGGTATATGGTCAAGCCCCACCCACATTTGAAGATGACCCTGTGTCAAAACAACCATGCTATGAGGATATATGTAAGTATGATTCCCAGGTGTCCAATGAATCAAATATGCCTTCTGTATTCTAACTAGGTAATAACACTTACAGGTTCTATGGCAAAATCAAGTTCTATTGTGTGTCCTAAACTACAGGCATGAGAAGGCACTTCATTCCGATTTAATTTTTCACAGCAGAATTAGGGTCTAGTTAGCTTCTATGTTTACTTGAGGAGCTACCTGTCTACAAAATTTCGCTTTATCACGTCTTAGGCGTTTACATTCACATACGGGAGGATATTGTCTACACAATATACTGCATGTAAATTTGTAATTATACTGTTAAATATCACTATTGCTAGATTGCACAACATTGTTGGCCAAAACTACATGTTATTTTCTTCTTTTTCACATAAATAACGTGGTTATTTTTGTTAAAAAAAACTTCACGCACAAAATATTTTTTTGCTATGGATATTGCGCTTACATTCATTAACAAAACCCCCCATAATCTTTTGGAATAGAAACTGAAATTGCAACAAAAAAGAAAAGCTATATTGGTATCAAACCAGATTTTTTATCCTAACAAAATAAAAACTAAACCGTAAATCAACCTAACCTCTTGCAACTCTTCAATTTAAAATAAAAACAAAGAAAAATTACATAAACACCTTTTTCTTAATTGAAGTTTATTTAACAAAACCACCCATAAACTCAAATTTTTTCTTCTTTCATCCCGATCAACTTTCTTAATTTTTGAAATGACGTTGTAGGTAATGCTTTTGTGAATATATCACTTATTTGCTTCTTGCTCTTTACATGTTCAAGTTTCACGCTTCCTTTCTTCATCTTTTTCTGAATAAAATGGAAACGGACGTCAACATGTTTGCTTCTCTCATGGTTGATTGGGTTCTTTGCCAAGTCGATTGTTAATCTATTGTCTAATCGGATTAACACATTTTCCTCTTGCATTATCTCAAAATTCTTCAATATGTTTCTCAACCATATTGCATGCAAGACACTCCAAGATGTTGCCACATACTCAGCCTCACACGTGGGTAGTGCAACTATAGGTTGCTTCCTTGAGAGCCAAGTGAATGTTGTATCTCCCACAATGAAGACATAGCATACTGTGCTATTTCGATCATTCACATCTCCACACCAGTCATTGTCTAAATACTTACTAAGTCGGTAATTGTCCGACTTAGTATACCATAATCGGATAGACATAGTTCCTTTTACATACCTTAGTATCCGCTTCAATTCTTTCCAATGAGAATACCTTGACTCCTCCATAAAATGACTTGTGACTCCTATGTTGAGCATAAGGTTTGGCCTCGTGTTTGTTAAGTACCTGAGACTCTCAATCAAGCTTCGATATTTGTTTGCATCAACATGATCCCCTTCTCCATTTTTTGATAGCTTCGTGCCAGATTCCATTGGAGTGGAAACCGAATTGCATTTCATCATCACTGTCTTTTTCAGTATATATCTTCAACATACCTCTTTTGAGACACAAAAATCCCTGTTGAGTTTTGATTCACCTCCAGACCTAGAAAATATTTCATCATGCCTAGATCGGTCATTTATGTTATAAAAGAGATGTCTTATATCTCAAATCAAGAGGGGGTGAATTGGATTTTGCTTTAAAACATTGATCTTTTCAAAAGCTTTGCAACATCTTTAGTTTTCTTGAAAGCAATAAAGACAAGAATGATGAATCAACAATAAAAGAGAAAAGGATAGAGAAAGAGTAACACAAGCAATTTATACTAGTTCGGCCAAGCCTACATCTAGTCTTCCTTCAACAATCTGAGTTTAAGGGATTCCATTATAATGATAAAGTTACAAGAATACAGAGATATCCCCTCTCAATGTACTTCTCACCCCACTCAAAATCACTATAGCAAACAAGAGGTGAACACCCTCACACTCTTACCAAACAGAGAACAATCATAGCTCTCTTAACACCTTGAGAATAATCCAGGCTCTCAATAAGAACACACACGGCTCTCTCCCCTGACACACCAGCACAAGAATGCAATCCTCAGATTGTAGATGATAAAACTGATCTTCTAAGCACACTCCAATAGTGTAGATCCAATTAGAACAATTCAACCTAGTTTCTTGATAGAATCTTGATGTGTAAAACCCAAATTTGATCCCTAATTCTTCAAAACTCTTCTTAGATGTTCATGTAATAAAAACTCAATGAAACAGTTTGTTAGCATAAAGCTAAAAGAAGAAGTTTTGATGATGTCTCAAAGTCAAGTCTCAAGTGCTCTTATTGCAAGAAGATCTTTATGAAGACTTGTCTTGTGTTAAAAATTTTGTAATTTAGTAGATTCATGTATAAGATGTGGTTTATCTTTGATTCTATATATTGTTTATCTTAGCTTGTATTAAAATTCGTTTTGAATCAGAAAACCTTATTTTATACCCAAGATAATCGATTATCAATAATCAATTATGACTTGCCATAACTGATTATCATGAACAATTATGATAATTTTTAAGCAAGTATTTTATTGTTGTGCATTCATTAAATGCATAATCAATTACCATAATTGGATAATTGATTATCACACGTTAATTAGTTGACAAAAAATTTTGGGAGGTATCCTTGAGTGAGATCTCTATAAACTAGATTGGGACTTGAAGAGTGCATTGTCAACACTCAATTTCGTCCGGGTAGATTAATAAAATTTATTTGCAAAAAATATAATAAAAAATAAAATAAAAAAATAAAAAAAAAATAAAAATAAAAAAAATAATAAAAAAAAAGGGGGGGAAAGAAGAAAGAGCGTTCGGCCATACTGTTTATTGAGGACGTTCGTCCTCGGTGCGATCGCTCGTCTTATCACTGTTGCGACGCTCGTCCAAATATTAGAGCGTTCGTTCATATGATCTGAGCGTTCGTTCGTTTTTGTTTTGAGCGAGCGTTCGGCACTTGGAGTATTTGGACGCTCGTCCAAATAGTAAAGCGTGCTTTGAACGTTCTTTCTTCTGATATACGTTCGTTCTTGGTTTCTGGACGTTCGTTTTTGGTTTGTGAATGTTCAGTCCGTGTGTTTCAATGTTTTAGAGGGTTCGTTCGTTTTATGTTTTGACCGAGCGTTCGGCACTTGGGGTATTGGGACGCTCGTCCAAATAGTAAAGCGTTCGTTCGATCTTTCTTTTGGACGTTCGTTCTTGTACCGCGACGCTCGTCCAAATAGTATACGTTCGTCCTCGGTTTGGAGCGCTCGTCCTATCATTGTTGTACCGCTCGTCCACATAGTTTTGAAGGTCGTTCGTCTTTGACCAATGAGAACGGGCGCTCATTTTCCCTATTTGACGAACGTCCGAATAGTGGTTTAGCTTGCGAGCGTTCGGTATCCTCAGTCTTTCCTTGTGAGCGTTCGGTCTCATTTTGGGAACTGAGTTTTGAGCGTTCGGTCTGTATGGTTTTTTCTTTGAGCGTTCGGTTGAACGTTCGGTTTCGAGTTTTGAGCGTTCGGTCATTTCGTGAGTGGTCGTTTCGCTTATCCTTCAAGAGCTTTAGTCTGAAGGTGCTCGTTAGCGGATCTCATTTTGACGAGCGCCCAAGAGTAGTGCTGACGAGCGTCCAAAAGTAGTGACGGCTGGTTTCTCTGACGTTCTTACTTTTTGGGTTGTCTGCCACGGGTGGTCATCTGGAGCTGCAAAGTGGTCTTTTGCGCCATTCAAGAGAGGGAACATTCTTGGGAACATGGGGAAGCCCATTATCTTGGGCCTTTCTTCATGGGGAAGAGAACTGGGACCACTCACGGAGATAACCATTTGAGCAACAGATTATCTAGCAGAGAGAGGTCACAGGGAGGAGAAGGAGACTGAATCTCCGGCAAGGTCACCTCTGCATATTCAAACCGAACTCCACCACCACCAAAAAAAAACGATCCGACACATTACGACCATCATCAAACACACCAGTGATCACCTCCAGCAAAAACATCAATCTTCATCCCTTCAAAAGGACCTCACAGCCAACGTCCATCATCTTAACACCTAAGATCTCAAAAAGTAAAGGAAAGGGGAGGGAGATCAATACAAAGGAGGAGGAGAAACAGATACTGGCTACTGGAAAAAGAATGTCACGAGGAGGAAGACATCGTACTCACAGGACTAGCAACGAGTGAAACGAGCTTCAAGAGGCAAGTAATGCCTTCCACTACATGTTTCACTGATTTTGGTTATATGCCTTTCAATATATCTCTGTCATGTTACTGCTATGTGTGCATCTGATTGGTGTCGTATACATTCCTCCGCGTTGTGGATATTGTTTTACATTCCTCTGTGTTGTGGATATTGGTTTACATTCACTGTTATCGACCATCATCATCATCATCCTCCCTGAACTCATTTCACCGAGAACACCTTCAGTGCGTCGTTTCCTCTCGTCTGTAGTCAACCAAACTTAGAAACTCAGTAACCAAAACAAAAACCAGCATCCTCTCCGCCCTCAAACCTCGACCTTTGAATCCTCTCACCACCTCAACTCGATCTTCATCTTCTTCGATCATCTCCGACACCCAAAAAACGCTTTTCCACGGTAACCACCTCAACCCAACGCCTTCATCATCTATCATACAGAAACTCATAATTCCAGCCCACCGTTTTCATTCTTACCATTCGGCCAACCTCAGCACTCTTATCTCCAACACTATCACACGGCCATCATCATTCATACACAGCCAGCATACCCCGACCTTTTCAATCCTCTCTCCAGTAACCGCCTCATCTTCATCCATTTCCAGTAACCAACACCCACGGCCAACATCACCCCCAGCGTCCTCACTCTCATTTACCCAACATCGCCAACATCACTTCCACTTTCACCATTTTCATCTCTCAACCCGAACACAAAACAAAAATGAAAAAATAGAGAATAGACAATAGGAGGGTCCATCAGCGGCGGCTTCCAGGGCTGACGGCGTCGTGGCTGGGAACGGACCCGTTGGTATTTGGGGCTTGCAGGCGACGCAGGGAAGTGGTGGCACGAGTGGCTGGGTCGACGGTGGGAGGAGAAAGAGAGGGACCAGAAGCAATAAGCGTTGGTCTGCTTGGAGGAGGCGGCGGCCAGAACTGCTCCGACAGGCGTGAACGGCATCGCTGGCTGTGGTCCTGGTGGTGCTTAGCGACGCCGGCGAAGCTTCGGACGAGGTAGGGGTCTTCTCGCGGCGGCTGGGACGTGGGCACCGTTCAGGGGAAAAGATTAGCTGTTGCAAATGGTTTGAACTTGGAAGAACCCTAATGGTTTTTTCTGAAGTTGGGAATAAAGGCTTCGGGCCATATTCCTCTTCCTGGAACACACCAATTTCACGTGTACACCCCCCCTTTGTTTGGGTTGAAGCCCATTCCGTTTCTACAAACCAAAGGAACCCCAATTTTGATCTGCAGCCCCCACTTTCTCATTTGGGCACCTCCACTATGTGTTCTGTTTTTATCATTTCTATTGTTGTTATTTGTTTTATTGTTTTTATTTTATTTTATTTTATTTATTTATTCTAAGTATCTATTTGTTTTAAAAATAAAATATTTATATATATATAATTACAAAAATACGTTTTAAAGGTTAAGCACACGTGTGATCGTTCGCATCGTCCTTGTGCTAAAACCTTTTCTCTTTCGTAAATAAAAATTACAAAAATATTTTGAAAAGGTTTAAGCACACGTGCGACCGCTCGCGTAGGCCTTGTGCTGAAAATCTTTTCCTTTCCTATTACAAAAATAAAAACACAAAAAAATACGTTTTAAAAAGGTTAAGCACGCGTGTGATCGTTCGCATCGTCCTTGTGCTAAAACCTTTTTTTCCTTTCTATAAATAAAATTACAAAAAATATGTTTTAAAGGTTAAGCACACGTGTGATCGTTCGCATCGTCCTTGTGCTAGAACCTTTTTCTTTTCTATAAATAAAAATTACAAAAAACACGTTTTAAAGGTTAAGCACACGTGTGATCGTTCGCATCGTCCTTGTGCTAAAACCTTCTTCTCTTTCTTAAATAAAAATTACAAAAATATATTTTAAAGGTTAAGCACACGCGTGATCGCTCGCATCGTCCTTGTGCTGAAACCTTTTTCTCTTTCTTAAATAAAATTACAAAAAATACGTTTTGAAGGTTAAGCACACGTGTGATCGCTCGCATCGTCCTTGTGCCGAAACCTTTTCCTCTTTCTTAAATAAAACTACAAAAAAATACGTTTTAAAGGTTAAGCACACGTGTGATCGCTCGCATCGTCCTTGTGCTAAAAACCTTTTTTTCTCTCTTAAATATAAAAATTACAAAAATACGTTTTAAAGGTTAAGCGCACGTGTGATCGCTCGCATCGTCCTTGTGCTAAGAACCTTTTATCTTTCTTAAATAAAAATACCAAAAACATATAAAATCTTCAAAAACCAAAAACATCAACAATTTCGAATAGCAAACAATATAGCCTTGCCAGAACTACGTGATCCTTGATTCTCCATCAAAAGTGGAGATACGTAGGAGCAAGGCCAGTCCTTGTCAGGTTCACTTCCCAAAAATCCAAAATCATTTCAAAACAAATTTTCAAACAATTTCCAAACAAATTTCTCAAACAGTTTCAAAAAGAACTACGTAACCATGATTTCTCATTTTGAATGAGAATACGTAGGAGCAAGGTCAATCCTTGTCGGGCCCGAAAAACTAAAAAATATATTTTGTTTATTTAGAATTTTATTTTAGGGACTAGTTAAACATTTTGAAAACCACATCATATTCGTGCATTTAGTTAAAGGTACTGCCTTCGGGCAGGCGTTGTAGGGTGCTAATACCTTCCCTACATGTAACCGACTCCCGAACCCAAAATCTGGTTTTCGTGGACCGCGTCTTATTATCTTATGGTTTTTCCGTAGTTTTCCAGAATAAACTATGGTGGCGACTCCAAATCTCTTTTCCAAACCCGTTTCTTTTTGGATCGTCGTCCCGTCGCGATTCCGGTTGCGACATGCATATTTATGCCCATATTTACGCTTTAAAATTAAATTTTTTGATGAGATTCTTGTGCTTAAATGATTGATTTCAAGTAAATTTGTGCGGATTGGATTTATCAGATTTGTGAATTAAAGAGACGTAAAAAGTGAGTTTTAGTGCATAAAGTATTCTTGGATGCTCTAATATTTATTTGTGCAACTGGAAATATAAGTTTTATTGGTCCAAATTGCAATTCAAGGTCCAAAATCAGAATTATTAAAAAGGAAATTAGTTTATTCAATAAAAGGGGTTGAATGTACCCTTGTTTTTACAAATATAGACTCTTAATTCTAAAACAGGCCCAAGAAAACCAAGCCCAAACACTAAGCCTTTTCTCCTACACCCCCTAATTCCCTATACACCCCTCCTACACTAATAAGCCAGATTTATTCAGATTACTCCATGTGGCAATCCATCTCATAAAGATCTGTCCAACCATAAGCCGCCACCTCATTATCCCATCCCTCTTGCCACGCCAGCTTTGCCTTCTACACAGAAACCCTAATTCCATCACCACCAACCTTGTTGCCGCTTAACCCTAATCTACGTCGTAAAGCCTTCGTAACGTCCATCCTAGCACTGCCGAACCCTAACGCTGCCACCATGAAACGTCTTCACCGGAACGCCAAAGTCGCGAGTCCTCCATCATCATCTCCAGCATCTTCCTCAACTTCTATCTCCACCATGAAACCACCATCCATGGTCGCTTCGATTAGCAATCTCCACAAACGCATCCATAATCTTAGTGAGCCAAAATCACAAGTCTTTTCCACAATCAAAATTAGAATCGCATCAACCTGAAATGCAGAAAATAACAACCTAAATTCATCGCCGCGTTTGACGAACCAAAATCGTGAGTTCGTTGCGACGTTGCTCGCGAATTAGAAACCCTCCTCCGCGTTGTCGTTAAGCTTCAACGCATCATCTTCTTACCATCAACGACCACCCAGATCGCGATTCAAGTTTACAAAGGAAAATCAAGGGAACAAAGAAAAACCCTATCGCGATCCTGTAGAGAAAAACGCGAATCCTCTCCACAGCGGCGCGGGCAGAAGCGAATTCTCTCCAGCGGGGCAGGAGCTTCCTTTCCCCCAATTTCAAAACCCTAATTTGGGAGGAAAAGGACTACCATATGGCAGGCCCTCATTGGTGCGTTCATGCTAAGTCAAATCTGGTCAAAGCTGGTCAACACTTCTTAAGTCTGATCAAAGTTAGTCAAACATGGGGCAATGAGTAATTTTAGAAATTTCAAAAGAGGCTAAAGCGCAGATAGAAGAAATTTCAGGGCTTATGTGCAATTTTGGAAAATTCAGAAAGGCTAAAAGAGAAAATTCAGTTGTTGAATTAATTTGATTTGGGAATATCAACAAACAATATCTTCCAACTAATTTTATAATTATCTAAATCTTTTAGTTATTTGGAAGATATAAGATAAAAGATTTTATCAACAAAATATTCAGAGTCCAAGTCCAATAAAGTCCTATATAAAGAGACCCATGGGAGCTAGAAAAGAGAACTCATTCATTCTCTCAGACTCCTCCACTAGAAAGCCATCATCCATCACTCCTTTCATTTTATTTCATCATGTGTTTCACTCCATTCATGGAGGGCTAAGCTTATAGGGCTATTCCATTGTAATTTCATTATAGATTCAGAGGTTAAGTTGAATTAATGAATTTGTTTCTTTTTATGATATCAATGTACGTCATAATACACTCTGGACGCATTATGACAGGTAACAAAAATTACGTCATAATATGTTGAACCTATTATAACGTAAATTTCTTCTACGTCATAAAATTGATAACTTTTTGGCAAGTATAACAAATTGTTCCTAGTAATATAGAGTAAGTTCAAAGTATCGTTCTCCCAAGGGACTTGTGCAACACATGACAATTCTTTCTTTTATAGCTCAATTAGACATCAAAGTGTACAAAAAACACAAGAAACTCTTTTTGGTATTTTTATTAAACCGTTGGTGTGCAAGGAATTATATTTAAAAGAATCTTTGTTGGAATTGGGTTTCATGAATCATATGAACATAAAACTCTGTACAATATATCATTATTTCATTCAAACATTCACATCAAGGCATACTAGTCCTAATCCCTTAGCAACTAGTTCTAAATTTATATATCAAAATGCTAATCCCTTAGTCCATTTAACATACAATTTGCATTAAGTTCAATGCTAAAAATGACCAAGTTATTGAGTCTATCCCTAGATCCCAAATCACTTAGGTGCTCTATCTATGTTCATGTTCAAAATTACTTTTCGGTAATCAGAGACATTCAAATAACATTATATTTTCATACAATGATAGTAAATTCAAGAAAGAGCATATGAACGCACAACGATATATTGAACAGGAAAATTACATCATAGTGAGTTCATTACATCCAATTCCAAAAAAAGAAAAACTACTCCTAGTCATCTAAACGTACACATTTGAAGCAATCCCTTGCAAAAATGGTGTCTTGATGCCTTGAAGTAGTCTCCGGAAGTTCCTGAGATGTTTTCGTTTCTTTCTTTTTTTTTTGTCCGGAACTTCTGTCAAAAGAATGTTTCTGTCTTTCTATCACGTCTTTTAAAGCCATTTAACTTCATTAATTCGCTCAGCGCACATGTACTGGTGCGTTATGCGAATTTTCTTAACTACTGAACTTTAACTGATGTTATTCGCTCAGCGCACAGGTACTGGTGCGCTATGCGAATTTCCTTCTTCTGGCAGTGCGAATTTTGGCTGACAAAGTCTAAATAATACACCCTTTCCTGTACAATATTTTACATAACAATATACTACCTATTACAACTTTTCAATGAGGAACAACATGAATAATTACAAGATTGAGCTCATTTATAAGTGTAAAAACAACTCTTTTTCACACTTATCAACTCCCCCAAACTTGAACTATTTCATGCCCTCATGAAATCACATAAGAAAATGAACATCACAACAGAAATTTGACATTTTGATAAAATGACTTTGCACATTAGAATAATCACATGCATTCCCAAAGATTTCAAACAAGTATGACATCGTGCATCACTCACAAAATATCTGTGCATAGAATATGAACAACCAGATCAACATTTATCATTACTCACACTCAAGTGTTTGTCCTCACATTAAAGTAGAATTGACATAGAACTTCATCAACTTTTGCATTTCATTTGATTCACACACTTCACACACTATTGGTTAAGTCCAAAGATCTTTTCAGGTTAAGGCTTGGCTTAGCTAGAAAAAGAATCATGGTTTTTCTTGGATTCAAAGACACCTATTAAGAAAAGAACAACTTCAATTCCCAATCCAGTACTTAAATCCCAAAATATATCATTCATCACATACCATTTTCTTTCACAGCTCAACCTTTTCTTTCATTTTGAGCTTTTTTTTTATCATATTTTTTTTGTTGATCTTTTCTTCCCACAAACTTGAATTCAACCTTAACCTCTTTTCAAGCATAATACATGTTCTCTTCTAGGGTGTAAGGTAGGATATCATCTAATAGGCTCAAGGTGGAAGGAAAAAAGGGTTCACAAATGTATCATGATGTGTTAAGGTTGGCTGTTTGACCAAGTAGCTGTATAATCAATATCAAACAATGCCTCTCTCATCCTTAACCACACAGGTGTGTATGTATGTAGAATCACAATCATGCAAAAGTCAACTCCATATCTAGACAACTCATCATATTTCTTACTCTCAACACATGCTCTCAACACTCAACAGATCTGGTCATACATATTCCCACACAAATAAAAATATATGAAGCACATTGCAACCAGAGTCATATGTGTTATCATTTTCAAGAATCACATCAACTTAATCAAGACAATGCATAACCATTAAATCAAAAAGTCACATGTCTTTACAACTAACACATAGTTCAAAACATATTACAAAACATAAATAACATAACTAAACATTGAAGATAACTCCATCTGCACCTGCATAATCATCATCTGCATATAAGGCACTTGCACTCCCCCACCTGAAGTCTGGCCTACCCTCAGGCCATGAGAGATGCGCAAACTCAAAAGAGAACCTATGTTGATCATAGTTTAAAACAAGGTTTTCTTCCTATGCCTCAACACGTTGTACTCTTGAAGAAGACCATGTGGTGGTCTTGGGAGAAGTTATTTGCATAATATTTGCTAAGCACAAAAGAACATTGAACATATGGTAAGAAATGCGCAAAATCAGAAAACTGCAGCGAACTACTCGTTGAGCGAACAGCTCGCTGAGCGAATAAGGTGACGATCAGAATCAAAGTTGCAGTGAGAAATTCGCAAAGCAAATTGCTCGTTGAGCGAATATTTTTTTTAATATTTGTGTTTATTCGCTAAGCGCACCGGAGCTATGCGCTAAGCGAATAAAATTAAAGTTTATTTTTTTTTTGCGTTTATTCGCTTAGCGCATTAAAGTTGTGCGTTAAACGAATAAAATTACAATTTTTTTTTAATTTGTGTTTATTCGCTAAGCGAATAAAAATTAAAGTTTTATATATATATATATATATATATATATATATATATATATATATATATATATATATATATATATATATATATATATATATATATATATATATATATATATATATATATATATATATATATATATATTTGTGTTTATTCGCTGAGCGCACCAACGCTGTGTGCTAAGCAAATAAAATTACAGAGATTTTTTTTTAAATTTGTGTTTATTCGCTGAGCGCACCAAAGCTGTGCGCTGAGCGAATAAAATTACATTTTTTTTTACATTCGCTCAACTCACAAATTCGCTAAGCGAATAAATTCTCTTCCTCATTAATTCACTCACCTCATTACAGATACTCACAAATATATTCGCTTAACGCACCATATAAACGAATATTGCAATATTGAACATACACTACAGAACATTACACTTAACAACGAAACACAGAACTTACCAACACAAAAAACTTCAACAATTTCTTAAAAAACTAAAATATAAAGATAAAATTAAAAGTAACATATAGAGAAGTGAAATAGAAAAATAAAAAAAAAACATAAACAAAGAAATAAGGAAAAGAAGAAACAAAATTGCAGAACGTGAGCACACAAACCAAACAACAATTCCAATATGCAAAATGATTGAAATGAATTTCCTAAATAACCTCACTGAGATCCCTCTTGTTGCAAGATCACTTAGTATTCCCCTTTCAGTTGTTGAAATCCCATCCCTAGGATCTTCCAACAACTAGAAAAATCTGTAGGCAAACTGCATAAAAGAAATTCAAACAAAAGAGACATACAATTGGCAAAGAAATCCACTTTCCCTATTTTCTGAAGTTAGAACACTCAAATCCCTCTTGTTGTGCCTACCTAAGTATGACAAACCCTCAACCAATCCCTTGATGTAAGAAGTCCATCAAACTTGCCTTAAGTTCCAAAATAGTGAATCCAAACACACAACCCCATCCCTGGTGATTTGCACATCTGGTTTGATTTAGTTAGTTCTGCTACTGAAATCTCATTCCTAAGAACTTTCAATAACAACATCAAGCTCTAAAGCGTACCCCGAGACAGGCATTAAGTTCAAACTAAATCAATGGAAAGTCTTAAAAAAACTAAAGCCAACTGCATACACAACAACATTAAAAAGGAAAATTCACAACAAAGTCTAAAAGAGTCATAAATGCCAAAATTGCCTTTTGTTGGAACACAAGTCCCCAGCAACGGCGCCAAAAACATGATAACTTTTTGGCAAATATACCAAATCGTTCCAAGTAATATAGAGTAAGTTCAAAGTATCGTTCTCCCAAGGGACTTGTGCAACACATGACAATTCTTCCTTTTATAGCTCAATTAGACATCAAAGTGTACAAAACACTCAAGAAACTCTTTTTGGTATTTTTATCAAACAGTTGGTGTGCAAGGAATTATATTTAAAAGAAACTTTGTTGGAATTGGGTTTCATGAATCATATGAACATAAAACTCTGTACAATATATCATTATTTCATTCAAACATTCACATCAAGGCATACTAGTCTTAATCCCTTAGCAACTAGTTCTAAATTTATATATCAAAATGTTAATCTCTTAGTCCATTTAACATACAATTTGCATTAAGTCCGATGCTAAAAATGACCAAGTTATTGAGTCTATCCCTAGATCCCAAATCACTTAGGTGTTCTATCTATGTTCATGTTCAAAATTACTTTTCAGTAATAAGAGACATTCAAATAACATTATATTTTCATACAATGATAGTAAATTCAAGAAAGAGCATATGAACGAACAACGATATATTGAATAGGAAAATTACATCACAGTGAGTTCATTACATCCAATTCCAACAAAAGAAAAACTACTCCTAGTCATCTAAACGTACACATTTGAAGCAATCCCTTGCAAAAATGGTGTCTTGATGCCTTGAAGTAGTCTCCGGAAGTTCCTGAGATGTTTTCGTTTCTTTTTTTTTTTTTCGGAACTTCTGTCAGAAGAATGTTTCTGTCTTTCTGTCACGTCTTTTAAAGTCACTTAACTTCATTAATTCGCTCAGCGCACATGTACTGGTGCGCTATGCGAATTTTCTTAACTGCTGCACTTTAACTGGTGTTATTCGCTCAGTGCACAGGTACTGGTGCGCTATGCGAATTTCCTTCTTCTGGGAGTGCGAATTTTGGCTTTCGCTTTGCGAAAATTGGCTGACAGAGTCTAAATAATACACTCTTTCCTGTACAATATTTTACATAACAATCTACTACCTATTACAACTTTTCAATGAGGAACAACATGAATAATTACAAGATTGAGCTCATTTATAAGTGTAAAAACAACTCTTTTTCACACTTATCAAAAATGCGCAGACTAACGCCCAAAACTATGTTCCCAGCAACTACATCATAATAGGTCATTTTTGTACATCATAAAATGTGATTTTTGTGCTAGTGGGTGCATAAGTCTCATCACAATTGATGCCTTCTTCTTGGTTGTATCCTTTTGCCACAAGTCTTGCTTTATTCTTGATGATAGCTTTAGAATCATCCATTTTGTTTCTAAAAATCCACTTTGTTCCTATCACTTGTTGAGCATTTTTCCTTGGCATGAGTTCCCAAACATTGTTCTTCTTGAATTAGTTCAACTCTTCTTGCATTACCAAGAACTAGTTGTCATCTTTCAATGCATCATTAACATTCTTCGGTTCAATTTGGAAGACAAAGGCCACATTTTATGTAGAATTGATTCAATTGTCTTGTTGTAGACACTCCCTTTGTAATATCACCTATGATGTTACTCTTTGATACACTCTTAGGAACTGTCCAATCTTTGAGAGACTCAACACTGGTTTTGGTTTTTGTGACATCCGTGTTTTCTGAATCTGACACATTTTATTTGATTACAAATTTTATGTAATCTATTAAGTTTTTCCTTCTGCTTTAACAAATTTACTTCTGTTTTGATTTAATAGATTATACAACACATGCAATCAATTATACAATTCTTATAAGCCAGTAATAAGTTCATTTGACCGTTAAAAACAATTAAGCCTTTAAATGAAATTGATTTTGACTAATGAAGCATACTTAACCTATTATGAAACTTATGTAATCGATTATGTCAACACTTAAGCAAATTTTCAAATCAATTTTCATTCTAAATAGATCAATACACTAATGAAACATATATTGGCATAACAACGTGTTTTAATCGATTATACAACTTATGTAATCAATTATTACACATCTATTTTCCCTTGTTAAGCATACAAGTGATATGGAGAAATATAACAGATTATACATATTGTTTAATCGATTATTTCTTCCAGAAATGAAATGTTCAATCTATTTTAAAGCACGAGTCATCACCCAATAATGAATACATATATCAAGCACAAACATAATATGAATAAAGAAATTTGTTATGCCATTTGTTGTGCAAGAAACCATACACGCACGCGCACACACACACACACAAACACATACAAACACACACACACACACACAAGATCTTTAGCTACAGTTCATACAACCGGTTTTTTTTCGCTTTTACCTAGGCTTCTAGACGACCATGCTTATCCTTTAAATACAATATCTGGTCCTTCATAAAAATTGAATTACCTTTTTCAATTATCTGACCCATGCTTAAAATATTGCTCTTCAGCTCCAGAACATAGTAAATGTCCCTAATATCTCCAACTCGTCTATGCTTCTACATATGCCGGATCGTTCCACGCCTTTTTGGAGTCATTTCCGAAAGACACAAATCCAACTTTCACCTTGGTGAATTTATAAAAAATATTTTCGTTTCCACACATATGATTACTTGCTCTAATATCTACATACCATACTAAGTTGGTAGAGATTTATCCAAAAGAAGATTAAATATGTTCTTATACAATGAAACTTTAGTAAAGTCTTTTTCATTTTGTAAATTCTTATTATCTAATATTCGTTTTTCAAGTCTTTCTTTTTCTACCAAGTAATAAAATCTGTGTAAAAGATTATCCGGTGCTCAAGTTAGTATAATAGTAAAAAATTCTAGTAAAATATGGATTAATATAAAATTAGAGTTAAAATATGATTAAAATAATATATATAAAATATTTTATTGACTATAAACTCTCGGTCTCAACTATGGCTCATAAACCCGATACCCGATATTATTGCTATTTTTTTTGTTCAGTTTGTTGAAACATGAAGTTTTCAAATTTATTACTCTAAAGTAACTTGAATGTTTATTTTCAATTTTTTTAGTATTTCTTTTTAAAAACATTGAGTTAAATATTTAATAACAAAATATTTTTCATTTCATAATTTATAATTTTAATTATATATTTTAAAAAATAGTTCATAACAAAATATTTGGAAAGAAATATCAATTATAAAATATTATTTATATATATGTTGTAAATAAATTTTTAATAATTATTAAAATTAGTTTGAATTTATTTATTTTATTTAAATTAATTTTATTATTGTGTGAAAAAGTACAGTTCATTAAAAAGATATAAATAATAAATACTTTAAATACATTTCTATATCCAAAATAAAAAATATTATTATTTAATTTTAAAAACCAAAAATTAAATAATATATTTTAATGAACTTAAATTTAGGTAATAAATATATTTTAATTTTAAAAAATAGTTCGTGCGCACGGTAAATAACCAAATAATAATTGGATCAACAACAAACACTCATTGGACGTCTCTCTCTAACCATTGTCTATTCCTGTGTCCATTTCATAGTGGCTTTTGAGTTTGAAGTTTCATCTTCTTCTTGACAAGAGCAACATTTCCATTTGTTTGGAGGATTTTATATTTGTCTGCTGAAATCTGAATGCGCTAATGGCAACGGCAACCTCTGAATCCAAAGACGCATCAGATCACGTTGTTGAGCTCATAGTGCGCGATGCATCAGCACCTTTTTCTGATGCTGAAGCCGATTCCGAGGACAAAGACCAAATTGCCCCTCTTCTCTCTCAGGAAAGACCCAAGATCAATATATTCACTGTTTCTTACCCTCGCACAAAACCCAGAGTACTCTCTTTTCTTTTATTTTGTCTCCTCTTTTATTTTTTATATAACTCGTGATAAATAATTGAAAATAAATTAAACTCTCTTAAGTTTTCAATTCACTGTCACAAACTCTGACGCCCATTATTGCACAAAATTGACATTTGCTTATGATTAGAAGAAAATTCTGTGAATGAGCTGCATTAGGTAGGGATTCCTCAATTTGAGTTTTATGTTAGTGATGACTTGGAGTTGGCTTAGTGATGATTTGGATCGGGGATCATTAGGTAGATTGTTATCTAGAGTTTTTTTGGATGGGTATGTAATAGACAGGTGATTTAGGTCATGTAGGAATACATACATAAGTTTGTAAGGGTCTTGGGTTTGAATATATGAGTGTTATGTTATATTTTTATGTATTCGGTTTGGGTCCTAAAGTGCATCTTGGACATGGCAGGGTGAATAGCGGAGTGACGAAGATGAACATTGAAATTGCAATGAAATATATGTAGTTTGTAATTAATTATTAGTTTATTAAAAATCCTACCCGAGGTGTACATGTGTTTGTACTGTATTCCTGCACATAAAGGTGCTACTATTTCTTGTTTATAGTGAACTCTTTATTTGGTTACATATTACATTACGAATATGTTTTGAAATTGTAAATATTTTGGTACATTGATGTGTTGTCACACTTATAATTTCCTTTGAACCAGAAATCTATAATAAATTTGAAATTATAATTAATAGAGACATTGCGCTAAACTGTGTTTTTGAGACTGTACAGGTGCTTTGTTTATATAGAGAAAACAGAATCAATATAATAAATAGAGGAAAACACTCAAATCACTTTTGCAAATTGTGTTTTAATTTCATTAGAAAAGTTTTAAAGATTGAAAATGCTTCTGGTCGATCTTTCATTAATCAAATTGTAGTACATCTAAAATAGGTGTCAATAAAGGTAATAAAATATATAAAACCAGTAAGAGTAACAGTGCAAGAAGGTTCTAAATACCAAAGTGAACTAAGATAAATGAGACTCGTTTAGTAAGACTTAGGAAAAGCCTGACGAATATGTTTTTCTAACTAATATGATTTACAATTCAAACTAGACAAATGTTTTAAATTTGACACATCATTTTCAATATTAAAGTGTAATGAAAATTCTAGAAAAATATAGAAAATTCTAAGATAGAAGTATTAAAATGTAATACAAATTCTAGAATATTATAGAAACACCTAAGATAGGAAGAAAAAAAAATCAAGAACATTCATCATAGGTAAAATTTAGAATATTTCGCATAATCTAAATACTCTTGATTATAAAAGATTTGCACCTTATTTCTATAATATAACAGTAAATATCGGAGATACTATAAAATTTTGGTATATTGATGTGTTGTACTTATAATTTGCTTGAACCAGAAACCTATAATAAAATTCAATCCCATGTACTGGGTTTATACCTTAGTATATGTGTCTAAAAGCAGTTTAAATTGAGTACGAGAGGAACTGATATGTAATGGATGGGGATTTTATATTTGTGGCTGAGTAAATTGCAAATACTCCTGACTATAAAAGATTTGCACCTTATTTCTATAATATAACAGTAAATATCATAGATACTATAAAATTTTGGTATATTGATGTGTTGTACTTATAATTTTCTTTGAACCAGAAACCTATAATAAAATTCAATCCCAAGTATTGGCTTTATACCTTTGTATATGCGCCTAAAAGCACAATAAATTGAGTAAGACAGGACTGAAATGTAATGGATGGGGGCTTTTATATTTGTGGCTGAGTAAACTGCAAATTTGCTTTGAAACAAATTTTGTCTATACTGGATTCTTGTGTAGGTTTCTATTTATTATTATAGACTAAGGGAAAGTTGGTTTGTTGTGTTCCTCTTAAAAAGAGAAAAAGAAAATAGATAACAGAACCAAAGTGAACAATGAAGTAGAGTTAATCTCTTTGCCTTATATTTTACTGCAGGATGAGGTGACAAGACTACTTGAGTCTGAGACATCTCCTTTCACAAATTTTATATTGTGGGTGTGGAATGGGTCCAGATACTCTGGTTTACTTTGTATGGCTTTCTCATCTACCATCTACTTTCTCATGGGGGTTCTTACAAATGTATTTTCTGGTAATGTTCTGCTGTTTTGCATGGTATGTTGTAGGTTCTGCTTGACATTATGCATTTGCAGAATAAGGGAACAACGACTGGAAAAAGTATTTAGTTGAGAGTAGCTAGCAATTCTGATTGTGAATTTCCTTTGGGCTTAACCTAAGTTTTATCATACTATTTTGGTTCTATTCTACATGGTTTAAGTCTAGTGCTTGGTCTTCATCTGATGCACGTGCTTCATCTAACGTAAGTTGTTGGTTGCATGTACATTGTCCAGCACTTCTTGTATTCATCAACTCTAGTAAGACTCTTTTGGTCTTGTAGTATATCGTTTGGTGATGCTTGTTGAAAAGTAAAGTTGTTTTATTAATATTTCCTTTTGTGTACCCAAGAGGAAAGTGTCTTGCCTCCTTGTGTCCTATATACATTAACAAGAAACACAATATGCAAGATATATGCGGTTCTCTATCCATCCTATTTGTTCGATCCTGCTAATGTCTTCATCATCTCCACTGCTGTCTGCTACCGTTTTTTATAAAAAGAAATAGGGTTAGGTGTGCATTGAGGAGCACAATCCAATCATGGTGGTCACACAACCAGCCAATCATCTGTGTTGTCATGCGTCGATCTATGTCATTCTTATCTGTGGCACGTGTCCTCCATGTGCCATGTTTCTTGCCGTCAGAACTTATCAGCAACACCTTCATTTGACTTGACGAACTCTTCTATCTCCTGTTCTGACTTCATTTTACTGTTCCGGCGCACCTTTGTGCTGTGACATGTGCTCTCTCAGAATTTTAGGGTTTCTGTTATTTGTTCTCTGGGTTGGTCACTTATCTGAGATGGCTTCTATAATGCCCCAACACTAGGTGTCACATTACCCTTACAATGCATATCATGTCTATTGAATTATAGCTCACAAAACACGTTTGGTTAGGCAATACTAGTGGTATGATTAGTTAAATTTTGGATATGGCAAGTATAGAAATCTTATCATAAACATGTAAACCAATATTTCGGTTCCTTTTAGATTCATAAAAGGTTCATACATAAATTATACACTAAAAAATGAAAAGTAAAATACACATATGAATAGAAAATCTCCTATACTACGGGTTCTCTTGCATCTGCTACTGCTGCACATTCTCCAAACCTATTGTATCTTCTGTTCGGTGGGTCATTGCAGCAAACAACAAAAACACCACAATCAAAAGGGTAAGCTAATTTTAAAAATAACAAATGCACACACAAACACACACACATCTATATATATATATATATATATATATATATATATATACACACACACACATACCTATACAAACCCTAAACCTTCACAATATGTTTACTTCACATTTCTCACTTTCCCATCAATTGAAGCACAATTACTCCATGCAGGAATTAGTCCTTCCTCCAATACCACTTCCATTTCTAGTGATGTGATCTGAATCACCTTCCGCTAATTTCATTTTAGTCTTCAAATTATAAACAAAACAGAATTCTCTCTAGCAGGAAAAAACAAAGTTCTCTCCAAGAAGAACAAAAAACACTCTTTGACAAGAAGAGAAAGAAAATACAAGGTAGCACCATTAACAATTGCTGTGAATGCTGCGATGGCCGACAACTGTGAAGCTAGCATATGTGGCAGTAGCATTGGTACTTCTATGGCTGTCAACATTAGAGTGCACCATCAAAAGTAGTTTGCTTTTTTTATTTGTGAATGGGTTGTGCTTCTTTTGCGGGTTAGATTGGGTCTTTTAGTCAACAAATGGGCTCTTTTAATTCTTGAACTGTAGTTGCTCAAACTGAAATTGTTCTATGTGGCGCATGATCCTGGGATTTCTTGAGCAACTCTTCAATCCAGCTAAGATTGTGTCCTCCAATCTGTGGTGTGCTTTAGCTTGCTCACATGATCCCGGGATTTCATGAGCAACCCTGCAGTCTAGCTAATATTGGTGCCTCCTCTGATCTGCTGCATGCTTTAGCTTGCTATGTCCCCCAAATTCGTAGGATCACACAAGTATGCAAGTATACATGCGATGCATTTACATAATAGTGGTAACAACCAATTAAAATGCTATTTTGTTGAAAGTACCTGGCAATTGTGATTGTGCATTTCCATGGAGTTAAACTTTGAAGTTTTGTCATACATTCTTTGGGAAGGGTGAGGAAGAACGTAAAATTTTGTTAGAATATTTACCCTATATATCATTGTTAGAGTATTTACCCTATTTATCATTATTGTATCAAAACTACTCTATGTTGTATCTGAACTTTCTTATATATAGAATGAGAGCGAGAGCAAGCCCCCTAGAATTATTTTGCAGTTTCAATCTCAAGTTGGTATCAGAGCGGTTCGATCCCACTCTGGTTTTTGTCTAGTCTTCTACCCTAGTTGCTGTCCGCAATTGTCCGACACCGTTCGCCATTGTCCGCCACCATCTACCGCTGTCTGCCGCTGGTCACCGTTACAGTATCGTTCGGTGACCACCGGATCTGGTTCGCCTCTCCGCGCGACAACCAACCCCTATAGATGTTGTTGGCCTCTCCTCTCTCTGTTCTAGCCCTCAAAACCATGTTCCGTTTACGTCCAGAAAAAAACCCTTTCGATAGGCACCTATGGTTTTGTGGTTTCTCCTTCAGATTCTTCATCCCCAGTGTGATTCCGACACAGGACGGCGACGCGTGATGAACACGTGTCCGAGATCTACCGGAGAGAGCAGGCGTGTGACGGCGCATGCGGACGAGATAGAGACGTCGACCACCAGGGTTAGGTTGTGCTTGAAGAGACGATCCAGATCCGCTGGTCACCGGTCAAAACTGTGACGGTGGCCGGCGACGATCGAACAAATTTGGCGGCGACACGTGAAGGAGAGGTAGCCCTCGGAACCGGCGTGGTTGGCCGCCGCTTAAGGATGCGGTCCAGATCCGTTGGTCACCCGACGAAAGTGTGACGGTGGCTGGCGGCGTACGGAGGACGATGGTGGTCGATGGAGGAGAGCACGGTGCACAGCGGAATAAACAGTGAAGGCAATGGCCTTTCATGGGTTCTTCGAAGAAGAGACTTTCGGTCTCTTTGATTCAACTGGCAGTCAATAAGAATGCCAAAAGGAGCCAAAATTGATTGGGCATCAACAGATCTAAAGCACCAGTTTCAGCTCCGAAAGGGAATGGGTTCGAATCCCATTCTAGTCATATACTCAAATAAACTCTGTATTTGGTAATACTGGATGTGAGAAATAGAGAAGATTGGGAGGAAATATTCCTTGTGTCTTTTGCCTACACATAGGGTAGTTTATTTATATTGTAAGATATGGGCCAATGCCCTTAATACAGAATAGGCTGAGCCCAAATAACAGAAACACACATCTTAACATCTAACACTGGAAAAGGCCAGAATTCTAAGGCAGAACTTGACTAGGGCAATTGGAACCCATTACAAACACATGTTAAAGAAGAGACTTTTAGGGGCCGCTAGCGGCCATAGCAGCCGGCCAACCGCAGACAGCAAAGACAGCGGAAGCGGATCAGACAAGCTCTGATACAAAGTTAGAAAGTGGGTTTAAGCCTAACTCAACCCCACAAAACCAGTTTGTAAGGTGAGGTTTGCACCTCACTTACATATTATAAATTGGCCTTATCTCTAGTCGATGTGGGACTTCCAACACACCCCCTTCACGTTGAGGTATAGATCTCTCGTGCGTGATAGTAGAAATTAATGGGTGGTCCGATAGCGGCCCGACAACGGGTGGAAATAGAAATGCCCACTTAGAACTTGTTGGAATAGGCTCTAACGATGATTGTGATACCAAGTTGAAGATAAGAGTGATTTATTATTCTCAATCATAAAAAATACATTCTAATACCCTGTATTTATAATAATCTAATTCTCCTAAAAAGGAAAATAAGGAAACTAGGAAAATAAAATAAAATAAAAGATTATATATTTATTTCCTCTAATTAGGAAGATTCTAAAGATATTATCTCAAATTACAACACTAAGAATGTGAAAGAAGCACTTGATCATTCTGGATGGCGACAAACTATGATTGCAGAAATGCATGCTCTTGACCACAGTAATACTTAAAAAAAGCAGTTGGTTGCAGATGGGTGTATGCAGTTAAAGTCGGCCCTGATGCTAAAATTGATTGGCTCAAAGCCCGACTTGTTGCAAAAGGTTACACTCAAGTTTATGGTCTTGATTATTGTGACACTTTCTCTCCTGTAGCCAAGATGACTACTATTCGCCTCTTCTTTGCCATGGCAGTCATTTGTCACTGGCCACTTCATCAATTGGATATCAAGAATGCCTTTCTACATGGTGATCTTGAGGAAGAAGTTTATATGGAGCAACCTCCTCGGTTTGTTAATCAGGGGGAGTCTGGTATGGTATGCAGATTGCATCAATCTCTATATGGCTTAAAGTAATCACCACGTGCTTGGTTTGGAAAGTTTAGCTCCATTGTTCAAAAGTTTAGGCTAAAACACAGTGAAGTAGACCATTTGGTTTTATACTGTCATTCTTCTCTTGGGAAATGTGTTTATGTAACAGTATATGTTGATGATATTGTCATTACAGGAAATGATGCTGTTGGAATATCTCAGCTGAAAGAGTACTTATGTAGACATTTTCAAACCAAGGATCTTGGAAGTCTCAAATACTTCTTAGGCATTACTTGAAGAGTTGAGAGAAGATGAAAAGTCTTATATTTTTCACTTAGAAAGCCTAATACAACTTACTACTGTATTTATAGGAGACAGTAGTTCTGAAAAGTAAAAGGGCGGGAAGCCCCTAACAAAACCCTAACATAAATATTAATAATAATAATAATAAAGACATTATACTTCAACACTCCCCCTCAAGCTGGAGCCTATAGATCATATGCACCAAGCTTGGAACATATAAATTGAATTCTAGGCCTCCTTAGAGATTTGGTCAGAATGTCTGCGAGTTGTTCATTAGAGTTGACAAACTCAGTAACAAGATCCTTTGACAATAACTTCTCTCTAATAAAATGACAATCAATCTCTATGTGTTTTGTTCTTTTATGAAACACTGGATTGGAGGCAATGTGAAGGGCGACTTGATTGTCACAGTACAACTTCATCTGCTCATTTTCACAAAATTTCAACTCTTGAAGGAGTTGTCTAATCCACACAAGTTCACATGTAGTTAGAGCCATAGATCGATACTCAGCTTCAGCACTAGATCGAGCAACAACACTTTGTTTCTTACTTTTCCAAGATACAAGGTTCCCTCCAAGTAAAACACAATATCCTGTGGTAGATCTTCTGTCAATTGGACAACCAGCCCAATCTGCATCACAATATCCCTCAACTCGAGTGCTTCCCTTGTCCTCATACAACAATCCCTGTCCTGGGTTCCCTTTTTGTTGAAATGTCAAATGTAATATTTATTTATCTTAGGAGGTGCCTAACTTGTTTAGGAGGTGCCTAACTTGTGTCTTTAGGATGTGCCTAACTTAGGTTAGGATGTGCCTAACTATTAGGTTCATAGTTCTATAAATAGGTAGTATGTTGTAATAAGAAACATGGAAGAAATATAGATTTCATTTCATTTTCACATGGTATCAGAGCAGGTTCTCTGATCTCTTCTTGTGGCCTCTGCTGTCTGCCGGTGGTCGGCCACCATGGCCGCCGGCAGCCCCTAAAATTTCAGTGGGCAACCCTTTCTCTTCTTCTTAAATCTGTGCCACAGTCAGTTCCAGTGCAGTCAGTCGGCTCTACCGTCGACCATCGCCAGCCACAGTCCGCCGCAAACCTCTGTCCGCAGCTGGCCATCGTCGCCGCCGCTGCCGGCCACCGTCATAGTTTCGACGGGTGACCTGCGGATCTGGACTGTCTCTTCGAGCGACGGCCAACCATGCCGGTTTCGAGAGCCATTTCTCAGTCACGCGCCGCCACGCAGCGCTTCTTTCCGGCCAGTGCCCCATCGTCGTCGGTCGCCGTCACAGTTTCGACCGGGTGACCAATAGATCTGAAGCGTCTCCTCGAGCGACGGCCAACCCCGCCGGAGTCAAGACCAGACTCCTCTCCACGCGCCCCTTTGCGCCGCCTTCCTTCAGCCAGTCTCGGGTGCGTGTTGTCACTCGTCGCCTGCTCGTCGGCCACCGTCACAGTTCCGACCGGTGTCCAGTGGATCTGGACCGTCTCTTCAAGCGCGACCTAACCTTGGTGGTCGCCGTCTCTCACTCGTCCGCATGCGCCGTCACGTGCCTCCTCACTCCTGTAGATCTCGGACGCGTGTTCATCACGCGCTGCCTTCCCAACGTCGGCATCAAACCGCGACGCTGCCGGTCGTCTCGCCGGAGCTTCCTCTCTCTGTTCTGACCCTCCATAACAGCCATTGCTGCCATCTTCATCTGTCTTCATAGCATCTTCATCTCGCCGCACGTTCCGCATCGTCGTACCTTCCTCTTGCTTCTGCGATTCTGTGCTTTGTCTCAGCTGCTGATGCCGCTGATGTGTCGACTCCGAATACTAATCAGTTTTTGTTTTGAAGAACTTGAACCAGGATACTATTGTTCTCAACAGTGATGTTTTGATGTTGTTGCTCCGTTGATTCAACCTGTGACCAAGCCTGCTTCCATCATCTCCTTCTCCATTGAGAAGGGCTCTCTGCCTTCACCAATGTGAAGGGCTTCCTGTCTCTACCATCCTCTTCCGCAAGCAGGGCATAATCTTATGACTTCCGCTTTCATCATCTTCTTCTCTATTCTGAAAAGGCTCTCTGCACCACTTAACAGCTCTAGTACTAAATCTTGTGTTGTTCTTCAACAACTCACTTTGACTCGCCGAGTTGATATGTTCAAGGTTGGGGGATCTCATTCGACCCCAGAACCCCTTTGGACGCCACTGCGTCACTTCTTTGGGTCTTTTTGATGCCATCATAAGTCCCAATATTCGTGTTTTGGTTTCTGCCATTTGAAAGGATATTTGCATCGTCAGTCAATGCCTTCTTTGAGATCGACCGCTGATTTGACTCGTTCGATGTTATGGGATTTTAGATTTGTCCCTTGTACGGATCGGTTCTCACCCGTTCTTCCACCTCCGTGTGAGGGGAAGAGGTGGAAGTTTCAGCCGCCACAGGGTAGTTTGTCCCTGTGGGTTAGTTGCTGTTTCAGCCGTTGTAGGGTGGTTAAGTCCCTACAGGTTTGTTGCTGTTAGCCATTGCAGACAGTTCAGTTTCTGCAGGTTCGTTGTTATTAGGGCAGTTAAGTCCCTAAAGGTTCATTGTTGTTCAGGGTAGTTAAGTCCCTGAAGATTTGTTGCTACTCAAGGCAGTGAAGTTCCTGAAAGTTTATTGTTGTTTAGGGTGGTTAAGACCCTACAGGTTTGTGGCTTTTAGCCTTTGAAGGCCTCTCATGTTACCGATGTCTTCGTCTCCACCGTTTGCCGCTGTCCACCATCGTTCGCTGCCAACTACAGTCTCAGACAGACGCAACTGCGTCAGTTCTTCTTGGGCTAGAGTTTAGCCCGATGTTCTTGTGATACACTACTAAGTATCACCACTTGGGAGTTGTCCAACAAAGAATTTTGGACCTCCAACATGTCTTTGGATCTTTGATGCCTTTGTTTTCGCATTGTAGCTTAATATTTTGTTTTGTTTTAGTGGTCCAGCAACTGTGATATTTCACATTTCCTCCGTTCACACTAAGGGGGAGTATGCTTCCAACCACTGCAATATGCTTCCAGCCACTACAGGCCCCATCAGTCAGTGATGACAATTTAGTTCCTGCAGTGAAGGGGAGTATCGTTCCAAGACAACACTGCAAAAGAAATGTCAGTCCACCATGGGTGTAGTCCCTGCAGTTTGGTCGCTTTTAGCCACTACAAGTTTCTCGATGGAAATCTCTTGTGTTTGAAGACTTTCCAAGTTGAAGTTTCATGGTGCTAGTTTGCTCTTGTCCATTGCTCTCCAAGTTGAAGTTTCTTAGTGCTTATCCATTGATTGGCCATTATTCCCCAAGGAGTCTCTTGGGCTACACTTGTCTTAGTGTGCAATTTGGTTTATTGATGTTCTTTCCATTTGAGTGTGTTTATTCCAAGCTTGGCTCATACAATATGTATGATCCAGCTTGAGGGGGAGTGTTGAAATGTCAAATGTAATATTTATTTATCTTAGGAGGTGCCTAACTTGTCTAGGAGATGCCTAACTTGTGTCTTTAGAATGTGCCTAACTTAGGTTAGGATGTGCCTAACTATTAGGTTCATAGTTCTATAAATAGGTAGTATGTTGTAATAAGAAACATGGAAGAAATGTAGATTTCATTTCATTTTCACACTTTTACATAGCTGAGAATGCGAATCACTGCATTCCAATGATCAACATGTGGATTTTGCATAAATTGACTCACAACTCCCACCGGATAAGAAAGATCAGGTCTTGTTATGGTTAGATAGATGAGTTTTCCAACAAGCCTTCTATATCTCTCTAGGTCTGAGAAAAGTTCACCTTGGTCTTTCATTAACTTTTGATTTGAGTCCACAGGACTATCAATGGACTTGCAATTTGTCAGGCCTGTTTCCTCCAAAATATCAAGAGCATATTTTCTTTGTGAAATGATGACACGTTCCTTTGATTGTGCCACTTCAATACCAAGGAAATATTTTATTCGACCTAGATCTTTGGTTTGAAAGTGGTTGAACAAATGATTCTTTAATTGAGCAATTCTAGTGACGTCATTTCCTGTAATGACAATATCATCAACATAGACCATAAGACCCATCTACAACCAACAAACTTCTTACTAGGAGGAAGAGGAACAAGGTCCCAAGTGCCATTGTGTTCAAGTGCCGACATTTCATCAATCATGGCTTGTCGCCATCCAGGATGACCAAGTGCCTCATGAACATTAATAGGAACCTTAATGGAAGATAAGGAAGAAACAAAAGAGAAATATGGAGGAGACAAACGATGTTAACTTAAAAAATTATAAACAGGATAAGGATTACGAGTAGAGCGAATACCTTTCCGAAGGGCAATAGGCCAATTATTATCTGAGTCAAGAGAGGGTGAAGAGGATGAAGGATCCATTGGGAATCTGATGAAGGAGGTTCTGAGTCTCGAGGATCTTCAGTGTTTTGAGTTTGAGATTGTGTCCGACGCTGGTATGTGAGAAGAGGAGAAGGAACAATGTCATTTGCATTTTGAGTTTGTGGTAAAGAAGTAGGAGTAACCAAGGGATCACATGATGGTAGAGGAAACATTTGTTGAACAAATGAACGGTCCTCCATGGAGGACAAGAAAAAAGGTGTATCCTCAAAGAATGTAACATCAACATACATATAATACCTCTTGGTTGAGGGAGAATAACATTTATACCCTTTCTGAAGGCGAGAGTATCCCAAAAAGACACACTTAATAGCTTTTGTAGAGAGTTTATCAAGACTTGGAGAAACATTATGAACAAAACATGTACACCCAAATATACGAGGAGAGACATGATAAAGAGGGTTATTACAAAGTGGGTTTAAAACCTAACTCATCCCCACAAAACCGGCTTGTAAGGTGAGGTTTGCATCTCACTTATATATTATAGTTTGGCCTTATCTCTAGTCGATGTGGGACTTCCAACACACCCTCTTCACGTCGAGGTATAGACATCTCGTGCGTGATAGTAGAAATTGTGTCGTTCGATAACAGCCCGATAGCGGGTGGAATAGAAATATCCAAGAAACAAGAAATATCGCTAGGATAAGCTCTAACCATGACTCTGGTACGATATTAGAAAGTGGGTTTAAAGCCTAACTCATCTCCACAAAACCGGCTTGTAAGGTGAGGTTTGCACCTCACTTATATATTATAATTTGGTCTTATCTGTAGTCGATGTGGGACTTCCAACAAGGGTCATTTGGGAAAATGACAGAGTGAGGGACTTTATTCTCAAGAGAGGAAGAAGGCATCCTATTGATCAGAAAACAGCTAGTAAGGACTGCATCACCCTAATGATGAATAGGAACATTAGTATTCAACATCAGGTGCATGCAGTTTCAATGAGATGTCTATTCTTTCTCTCTGCAATGCCATTTTGTTGTGGAGTGTGGGGACATGTTTACTGGTGTAAAATTCCTTGGGAAGATAAGAATAAAGAAAATGCTGCAGAAAAGTATTCCTTAGCATTATCACTTATGAGGATTTTAATTGTCTTCCCAAATTGGTTCTTAATTTCATTAAAAAAAGACACAAATATTGCCAAAAGTTCAGATCTCTCTTTCATTAAATAAACCCAAGTACATCGAGAAAATTCATCAATGAAGGTTACAAAATAATTAAAACCAAAAGAAGTAACACGACTTGGTCCCCAAATATCAGAGTGAATAGTTGAAAAGGAAAAATTACATCGTGTCTCAGACTTTTTAGGATAAGAAGATCTAACATGTTTTCCTAACTAACAAGATTCACAATCTAAGACTTGAATGAGTTTGAGACTTGGAACCATCATCTTCAACTTGGATAAGCTTGGGTGGCCCAACCGATCATGCAAAAGTTTTGGGGATGAAGTTGCAAAACAGGAAACTGAGGAGTTAGGTTTTAAGAAATAAAGTCCTTGTGACTCATGTCCTTCTCTAATCAGACTACTCGTACCATGTTCCTGTATAACAAAGAAATTAGCAGAAAAGGTTACAGAACAATTTAAGGAACGAGTTAAATGACTCAAAGAGATTAAATTGTAAGGACAATGAGGAATATACAAAACAAAATTCAATTTTAGTGAAGGAGATAGGGAAACTTTTCCAATCCTCTAAGATGCAACTTTGGATCCATTGGCAACAGTAATGAAATGAGGAGTTTTCGGAGAGGACATGGAAGAAAATGAATGGATGTTACCAGAGATATGATCTGAGGCACCTGAGTCAAGAATCCATGGACTATGACCTTCCACAGATTGAGAGATGCAGGCAGTTGACACATTTGACATTGAGGAGGATTGGCCAGGATTAGAAGTTTTTTCAGACTTGTACGTCAAAAACTCTTGGTACTCTTCATCAAAATTCTAGATTCTGAATTATCAGATTTAGACACATGAGCAGCTTTGTCTGGAAAGCCATCCAAGGAATAACATTTATCTTGGGTATGACCCATTCTCTTACAATATGAGCATTGAGGACGTCCACTTCGACCACCACGTCCTCCTCGATTGCTCCTACCTCCTCCTCTTCCTCGTGGTGTCACCATTGCTGATGTTCCAATAGCATCACTTAAATTCTAGTCTTTTACCAATGTAGGTACCCGAAGGAGTCGAGTAACTAAGCCATCCATCGACTGGATTTGATCACCAGCTAAAACTTGATCACGTACATGATCAAAATCAGGGTGTAAACTTTTCAAAATTAGGACCATGTAAAACTTGTCAAGGTTTTAGTTGATATTTTCTAATGAATCAGCTACAAAGAAGTTCTTTAACTCTTCTACCGCAGCCCGAGCTTTTGCTATATGGGAAACCATATCATGGTTGACTTGTTTGAGAGAAGTTGCTCTTTGGGTTGCATCGAAAAGACGTTGTACATCATTAGGAAAAATATCTTGAGCCCTTTTCCAAAAAGAGGAGCATGTCTTATAGGGTCTCAAGATATCTAGAACCTCTTGCTCAACCGATTGCCAAAAAACAGCACATAACTGAAAGTCTAATTTCTGCCACCGAGATTTTTCTTCATCTGGGACCATAGAAATATCTTGTTCAAGGTGATTATGGTGTCTTTGACCAAGAAACCACAATTCCACAGCAGAGGACCATGATAAATAATTTTTCCAATTTAGTTTTGTAGATGTAATGATAGGGGTAGCAGATAAAGAGGAATTAATTCTAGTAGAAGAGGCCGTTTTAAAACTGTGAGAAGAAATGGGACTTAGGATTTCAAAAACGTGAGGGAGGAAACCCTAGGTATGAGCCCAAGCCAACGAAACAGAGAAAGAAGAACCAAAACACACTCAAGAAGCCCCAACGAGATGATCTGGAGTGGCACGTGGTGGCTGGTGCAGAGGCTTTGGAGGACGGGACCACCAGGGTTGGGTTGCGCTTCTCAAGGCACACCTAACCCTTGACAATGCCGGAGAAGCGACGCTTGGCGGCGGCGGCGACAGTGGACAGTAGAGCGAACGACAGAAATGACAGAGACGATGCCGCCGTCGATAGATGAAGAAGACACAAAGGTCTAACTCTTGATACCAACTTGAAGAGTTGAGAGAAGATGAAAAGTGTTATATTTTTCGCTTAAAAAGCCTAATATAACTTACTACTGTATTTATAGGAGACAGTAGTTCTGAAAAGTAAAAGGGCAGGAAGCCCCTAACAAAACCCTAACATAAATATTAATAATAATAAAGACATTATACTTCAACAACATTAAAGTAGAGCAATCAAAAGATGGAGTTGGAATCTGCCAAAGGAAGTATGCTCTGGATATATTACAAGAAACATGCATGATTGATGTCAGACTGGTAGACAGTCCCATGGACCCAAATCAGAACTTAAGGACAAAAAAAGGTGAATTATTCTCCGATCCAGAGAGATATAAGAGGTTGGTTGGAAAACTGATTTGTCTCACTATTACAAGGCCAAATATATCCTTTGTCTGGATATATTACAAGAAACATTCATGATTGATGTCAGACTTGTAGACAGTCGCATGGACCCAAACTAGAAATTAAGGACAAAAGAAGGTGAATTATTCTCCGATCCAGAGAGGTATAGGAGGTTGGTTGGAAAACTGATTTATCTCACTATTACAAGGCCAAATATATCCTTTGTAGTTGGAGTGGTTAGTCAATTCATGCAGGCTCCATGTGTTGACCACTGGAATGCTCTTCTTCGTATTCTGAGGTATGTCAAAAAGGCTCCCGGACAAGGATTGTTATATGAAGATAAAGAAAGCATTCAGGTCTTTGGGTACTGTGATGCAAATTGGACAAGTTTGCCTATTGATAGACAGACAAGGATTGTTATATGAAGATAAAGAAAACATTTAGGTCTTTGGGTACTGTGATGCAGATTGGACATGTTTGCCCATTGATAGACGGTCTACTACAAGATATTGTGTTTTTCTGGCAGGAAATATTATTTCGTGGAAAAATAAGAAACAAAATGTAGTAGCTCAATCAACAGCTGAAGCCGAATATAAGGTAATGACATCATTAACATGTGAACTTATATGGGTGAAAAAATTCCTTCAATAACTTAACTTCTGTGACATCCATACTATGAAGATGTATTGCGATAATCAAGCTGCTCCACATTTCATCAAATCCAGTGATTTACGAGAGGACAAAATCTATAAAAATTGATTTTCATTTTGTTCGTGAAAAGTTGTTGACTAAGGAAATATGAACTGAGTTTGTTGGGTTAAATGATCAAGTCGCAAATTTTTTGACCAAGTCATTAAGGGGTCTTCGGATTGAGTTTATTTGTTCCAAGCTTGGTACATACAATTTGTATGCTCCAGCTTGAGGGGAAGTGTTGGAATATTTACCCTATTTATCATTGTTAGAGTATTTACCCTATTTATCATTATATTATCAGAACTACCCTATTTTGTATATGAACTTTCTTATATATAGAATGAGAGGGAGAGGGATATTTCAAGCCCTCTAGAATTATTTTATAGTTTCAATCTCAAGTACTTTAAGTTTTTCCCATGTTCATTTCATTTTCTTCAATATTCATAAATTCAATTACATTAGTTGAAAAAAGGACTGATTTTATTATATTCTAATTCATAAAATAAAATAGGGAAATAGGGAAACTAGGTAAACATAATAAAATAGAAGATTATATATCTATTTTCTCTAATTAGGAAAATTCTAAAGATATCTTCTCTAATTACAACACTTCCTCTCAAGTTGGTAAATGAATATCAATCATTCCCAACTTGCCTACAAGATCTTGAAATCTACTCGGAAGAAGCCCTTTTGTAAAAATATCTGCTTTTTGAAGTCTGTACAAACATGAGTTGTAATCACAAAATCTATGTCAAGTTTATCTTTGATGAAATGTCTGTCAATCTCAATGTGTTTTGTTGTGTCATGTTGTACTGGATTATGGGCTATGCTCATGGCAGACTTATTCTCACAGTGTAGTTGCACCGGGTTCTCCACTTTGACTTTAAGATCATCCAAAATGATTTTCATCTAGAGTCCTTCAAACATTCTTTGAGCAAGAGCTCGAAATTCAGCTTCTGCACTAGAATGGGATACTCTCTTGCTTTTTGCTTCTCCATGTTACCAGACTATCTCCAAGAAACACACAATACCCAGAAGTAGATTTTTTGTCAGTAATAGAACCTGCATAGTCAGCATCAGTATATATCTTCATAGTCAATGTGTCTTCCCTTTTGAATAATAGCCCCTTTCCTGAACTTGACTTCAAGTATTGAGAATTTTGTCAACTGCTTGCATGTGTCTCTCTCTTGGATCATGCATAAATTGGCTCACTACAGTAACTGCATAAGCAATGTCTGGCCTTGTGTGTGATAGATAAATCAATTTTCCTACCAATCTCTGATATATGCCTTCTCTATAGGAGCACTTTCTTTACTTCCAATTTTGTGATTCTATTCTATAGGAACTGTTGAGGTTCTACATCCCAACTTTCCTATTTCTTTAAGGAGATCAAGTACATATTTCCTTTGGGAGATGAAAATTCCATTCTTGGAGTAGGCAACCTCTATTCCAAGAAAATATTTGAGTTTTCCTAGATCTTTCATTTCAAATTGAGCTGCCAATTTATCTTTTAATGCCAATATTTCTGTTTCATCATCTCCTGCAATAATCATATCATCCACATAGACAAGCAATAGAGTGAGTTTGTTAGGCAATTAAAGGTGTACGTGCGAAAGAATCAAAAGGGAGGAAATAAGTAGCGGGAAAGATGGTTAGTTGTTAGAAGAGAGAGAGGGAATATAAATAACAAACACAATAGGGGTGAGGGGTATCAAATATTTTACTTTGGGAATAGACTGGACTTTTTCCAGTGGAGGAAGGGAGGCTTCCTTGGGACACTTACCTGTAAATTCTGTTTTTCCATACTTTACAAAATTAATGAAATACGTATACATTCATCTCTTTTCTACTGTTTGAGTGTTGTGAGAGAGGAGAGCCATCTGTTACGGTTCCCTGCATGAAGGAACCTAACAGATTTGGTCCGACCTGCCAGATCGGTATCGGAGGAGCAATCGTAGCGCGTGAAGAAGAAGAATGGAGGGGAAACTAAACGCACTAGAAGGAAGGATAGAGGGACGAATGGTGGCGATAGAGTCGACCCTAGAGGAATTGAAGGCGGGGATGCGAGCAATGACTATCTCGTTTCAGTAAACCTCACGACGATGCTCCAGGAACCATGATTGGAGTTTCGAAGGAAGTCGCGATTCCATCAATGCTGAACGTGAACGGCGACCACCAGAAAGTTCGGAGGACGAAGCGGAAGATGACGGAGGAGATGTGCAACGAAGCTGGATGAAGCGCGTTGAACTACCAACGTTCGAAGGAACGGATCCCATGGGCTGGATAGCGAAGGCTGAGAAATTTTTTGATCTGCAGAACGTAACGAAGAGGGAGAAGATGAAGTTTGTATACATCTGTATGGAGGGAGGCGCTAGTTATTGGTTCCGCTCCTGGCGAAAGAAGACCAGACACCCAACTTGGAGAATGTTCACTGCCGCCTTAACGCGGAGGTTTGAGGGATTAAACAGGCGTTACGTTTATGAGAAATTGGCCGTCGTGCGACAAAGGGGAAATGTCGATGAATATATATAGGAGTTCGAATTCCTGGTGGCACAAGCAGTTGGAGTAAATGAGGAACAATTATTGGGATATTTTTTTGCTGGGTTGCAGGAAGGATTGAGAAATTTAGTGAGGCCACATGACCCACGAGATCTGTTGACAGCGATGGAGCGAGCTTGCGATGTCGAGCAGGCGGGATCTATCTCGCGAGGTAATAACAGAACGGGAGGAAAATGAGGGACTACTTGGGGAAGATATGCCCCGAGTTCAGGTATTTCCGCGAGGACAGAAACCTATCGCGGGTCGACGGAGGGGTCGGTGAACGCCGGTGGCGGGTCGGGAATGAAGAAAGAAGGCGTTTCCAGGAATTTAGTCTCCCGAGCAGGCAGTAGCGGAGTAGGGAATGCTCAAGGAAGAGGAGTAAGGACCTTTCCTTATCCCGAATACATTAAGAGGTGCGAAGAAGGGCGTTGCTTCCATTGTGGAGGCCCTTACAGCCCGGGCCATAGGTGTGCTGAAAGGAGTATGAGGGTGATGATTCTGGCGGAAGAAGATGAAGGAGAAGAGGCTGAAGAGAAGATCGAAATGGAGCAAACAAATATGGAGTTGTCAGGTTTCTCTGCCGGAGGATTGACACAATCTAATACCATCAAGTTACACGACTGGGTACAGGGAAGGAAGGTTTTGGTATTAATTGATAGCGAAGCGAGTCAAAGCTTTATAGCCACCAGATTGGTGGAGGAATTGGGGTTGGAAAGCATTGATACACCTCCTTATAAAGTGTGCTTGGGAGATGGGCAACAGAAGGTGGGCCGAGGGTGTTGTTTGGGAGTTCCAGTGACGCTGGAAGGTCTGGAAGTCAGAGATAAGCTGTATCTCTTTGAGTTGGGTGGAGTGGATGTGATATTGGGAGTAACGTGGTTGGCTTCCCCGGGAGATATTAAAGTGGACTGGGGAAAGCTCATTATGAAGGTGGAGCAAGGAGGGAAGGAGATGGAGATAAAGGGGGATCCTACTTTGACACGACGTGTAGTGACTCCAGAAGCCCTTCTCAAGGAAAAGGGAATTGAAATAACGACTCTAGTGTGGAGTTTAAGTCACAAAATTGATGGAAGGGGAGGCAGAGGAGAGCGGTTTAACACGGGATGAAGAGGTGGGGCTAAGGCGAATTTTGAGTGACTTTGAAGAGATATTTCAAGATCCTCAAGGGCTGCCACCAGAAAGGAGAGTAGATCACATAATTCCTTTGAAGGAAGGTACTGAACCTATAAATGTAAGACCATATCGCTATCCTCATGGGATGAAAACAGAAATAGAAAGGCAGGTGGAAGAGATGTTATAGTTGGGCCTTATTAAACCCAGTAATAGCCTCTACTCTAGCCCTGTAATTTTGGTGAAGAAGAAAGATGGGAGCTGGCAGTTTTGTGTAGATTATAGGGCATTAAATACAGTGACCGTGGCTGATAAATATCCCATACCAGTTATTGAGGAGTTGCTGGATGAACTTCAGGGAGCATCCTATTTCTCAAAAGTGGATCTGAAGGCTGGCTATCATCAGATTAGGATGAGGAGTGAAGATATTCATAAGACTGCCTTCAGGACACACCAAGGCCATTATGAATTTCTAGTTATGCCTTTTGGGCTCACAAATGCACCGGCCACTTTCCAAGACATGATGAACTCGGTTTTAAGACCTTTTCTGAGACAATTTGTATTGGTGTTCTTTGATGATATCTTGGTCTATAGTAAGACATGGGAGGAGCATTCACAACACCTAATGCAAGTCTTGAAAGTGTTAGTTGAAAACACACTCTTTGCCAACCAGAAAAAATGTGAATTTGGCAGAAGACAAGTGCGTTATTTGGGACACAAAATATCTGCAGTAGGAGTGGAAATGGATAGAGAAAAGATTGCAATAGTGTTAGACTGGCCAGAGCCAAAAGGTATCAAAGAATTGAGGGGGTTCTTGGGATTGACCGGTTATTATAGCAGATTTATCAGAAACTATGGGAGGATGGCAAAACCCCTTACTGAATTGCTTAAAAAAGGGAGATTTAAGTGGTCTGCAATAGGAACCGAAGCTATGCAGCAGCTCAAAGAGGCTGTAACTATAGCTACGGTGTTGGCCTTACCTGATTTCAATCAATTGTTTTGTATGGAGTGTGATGCTTCAGGCTCAGGGGTGGGAGCTGTGCTGTCACAGAACAAAAGGCCCATAGCCTTCTTCAGTAAGGCTTTTTCCGAATCCTCTCTTGCTAAGTCCATCTATGAGAAAGAATTGATGGCATTGGTGCTTGCTATCTAGCATTGGAGGCCATATTTAGTGGGTCAGAAATTTGTTGTCTACACCGACCAAAGAAGCCTAAAATACTTATTGGAGCAGCGCATTACTACTGAAAGCCAACAAAATTGGCTAGCTAAATTGCTAGGGTATGAGGTTGAAATTAAATACAGAACGGGAGCTTCAAATCACGTGGCAGATGGACTATCTAGAAAAGGGGGCGAGTGGGAGGAAGAAGACAAGGTTCTACACCTGATATCCAGACCCTATTGGACAAATTTTCAGGAAATCATGGAAGAAGTTGAGAAAGATGAGGCTTTAAAGAAAGTGATGGAAGACATATGGGCAGATCCGAACTTTCATCCTGCTTATACCCTGGAACATGGGAGATTACATTACAAGGGGCGGCTTGTTTTATCAGCACAATCCTCCTGGATACCACAATTATTGGCAGAGTTTCATAACACGGTTACCGAAGGGCATTCTGGTGTCTATAGGACTTATAGAAGGGTGGCACAATCCTTATATTGGCCAGGAATGAAGAAGATAGTCACAGAGTACGTGGCTGCCTGCCTTGTATGTCAATAGCATAAATACTTGGGATCCTCACCACAAGGTCTCCTGCAATGTTTACCTATTCCAAAAGCTGTATGGGAGGATATAAGTATGGATTTTGTGGTAAAGTTACCTAAATCGCAAGGCTTTGACACTATATTAGTGGTGGTGGACAGGCTCAACAAATATGGGCATTTCATTCCCATTAAACATACGTATACAACAAGATCTATAGCTGCAATGTTTGTGAAGGAGGTGATTAGATTACATGGCATACCTATGACCATTTTAAGTGACAGGTACTCAACATTTTTGAGTATATTTTGGCAAGAGATATTTAGAGTGCAGGGCACACAACTTAGGATGAGTACTGCTTACCATCCAGAGACAGATGGACAGACGAAAGTGTTAAACAGGGTGCTAGGAACCTACTTGCGCTGTTTTAGTTCAGAACAGCCCAAGAGTTGGAGTTTGGTGTTGCCCTAGGCGGAATACTGGTACGATACCACAGGGGGCCTCTAAGTGCACACCCTTTGAAATAGTTTATGGCAGACTTGCCCCCACACTGACACGTTTCATTCCGGGGGAAACAGTGGTAGAAGCAGTCGCTCAAGAATTGCAGACCCGAGACGAGGCTTTACAGCAACTTAGATATCATCTGACCAGGGCTCAAGCACAGATGACACTATGCCAATAAGAAGAGACTGGAGGCACAAATCAAGGAAGGAGATTGGGTATTTTTGAAAATCAGACCTCATCGGCAAACATCTATGCCTACAAGACTCCATCCAAAGCTCTCAGCAAGATATTATGGTCCGTTCCTCATGGAGAAACAAATAGGTCTAGTAGCCTTTCAGCTGTAGTTACCAGCAACGTCCAAAATACACCCTGTCTTCCATGTGTCTCAGCTGAAGTTAGCTATTGGAACGCATACAGTTGAGGTGATCTTCCAACTGAACTGCAGGATGACAACCCTCGATATACCCCAGTGAAGGTGCTACAGCGTAGGAACTAGCAATGCCAAGGGGAGGAGATAACCCAAGTCCTCATACAGTGGCAGGAGAGTGGTGTTGAAGGTGCTACTTGGGAGGAAGAGCACTATATCAAACAGCAGTTTCCTAACTTCAACCTTGAGGACAAGGTTGATGTTGGGGAGGATGGTAATGTTAGGCAATTAAAGGTGTACGTGCGAAAGAATAAAAAGGGAAGAAATAAGTAGCGGGAAAGGTGGTTAATTGTTAGAAGAGAGAGAGAGAGTATAAATAACAAACAAAATAGGGAAGAGGGGTATCAGATATTTTACTTTTGGGAATAGACTGGACTTTTTCCAGTGGAGGAAGGGAGGCTTCCTTGGGACACTTACCTGTAAATTTTGTTTTTCCATACTTTACAGAATTAATGAAATACGTATACATTCATCTCTTTTCTACTGTTTGTGTGTTGTGAGAGAGGAGAGCCGTCTGTTACGGTTCCCTGCATAAAGGAAACTAATAGTTTACCTATAGAAGAGTGCTTTATGAATAGAGTGTGATCGATCTCCTTGGCTTTGTTTGTATCCCAAGGAAATCATTGCTTTTGTAAATCTTCTAAACCATGCTCTAGGGGATTGCTTAAGCCCATACAATGCTTTCTTCAGGAGGCATACCTTGTTTCTTTCATTTTTCACTTCAAAGCCTTGGGGAATCATGTACACTTCCTCTTCTAGATTTCCATGAAGAAAGGCATTCTTCACATCTAGCTTGTGTAAGTTTTATCCAAAATGAGAAGCCAAAGCGAGCATAACTAGAACTGTATTCATCTTTGCCACTGGGGCAAATGTCTCCTCATAGTCAATCCCATATGTTTGGGTATATCCTTTTGCCACCAATCTAGCATTATATCTTTCTATTGTCCCATCTGCCTTATGTTTCATTGTGAATATCCATCTACACCCTACTGCCTTTTTGTCTCTTGGCTTATCAACAATCTCCCAAGTTGAATTTCTTTCTAATGCAGTCATCTCTTCTTTTATGGCTTGATTCCAATGTTCAAGTTTCATGGCCTCCTGGATTGAGGTAGGAATTTCTGTGGCATCAATGGTAGTAATAAAACTTTTGTGCTTATCAGAGAGATTGTTAGTGCAAACATATTGAGAGATTTTTCATGGCCTCCTGGATTTAGCACATGATCTTCTTTCCTTTCTCAATGCAATGGGTAAATCCTCAGTAATACTTACCTCCTCGTCATTGATATCTTCAGGGAACCTCACCTCCGGATTAGACAATTTTTCTTGCTCGAGAGTCGAAGTGGGTTGTTTTCTTCTTTCATATTTTTTGCCAAAAAAATTGTCTTCTTCCTCACTGTGGACTATGGTAGCTTCATTGCTCAGGTCTTGGGCATCCTGCAAAGACAAACATGGTAATGGCAAGATGGAGAGTTCATCCACTTCAAGTGCTTTCTCCCCCTGAAGTGGTGGACTGACATAAAAGAATTGTGTTTCATGAAAGGTGACATCCATGGTGATAAAGATGCGACGATTCTGAGGATGATAACATTTGTACCCTTTTTTATTAGAAGGATACCAAATGAAGACACATTTAAGAGCTCTGGGATCTAATTTACCACGGTTAGGATGATGAGAGTGAACAAAAACAACACATCCAAAGACTTGACTAGGTAGACTCGTTAGTAGGGAAGAAGAAGGAACAAAAGACAATAGAGACTCTATAGGACTAATGCCATTTAAGATACGAGTGAATAACCTCTTGATGAGATATGTGATAGTTAACACAACTTCTCCCTAGTAATTTTTTGTAACAGACATTTCGAAAAGAAGAGCTCTAGTTACTTCAAGAAGATGACGATTCTTTCTTTCTGCACTTAAAAGGGGCAGAACTTAAAACTCAGATTTACTCAAATATAGGCCAAACGGGTCGTCCCCAACCCTAGGAACAGATTCAGGAGGCTCCGATTACTCTGTCTGTGGTGGCAGCGGCAAGTGGGTCTCGCCAGAGGTGGGCGCGTGGGCTACACGTGCTTGTGGCACGTGGCGGCGTGTGGCGGCTTCTCTCACGGAGCGACTTCCGGTGTTGTGGTCGTCAGTGTTGGGCGCACCTTTCTGCCCTATCAACGACCCCAACTGGCAACGACGACAACAGTGGTGGTCGGACAGCGGCGGTGGTGCAGTTGTGGAGCGAAATGGAGCCCCAAGATTGGGAGCTCTGACACCAAGTTGAAAAAATGACTGATTTAATTATATTCTAAATCATAAAAAATACATTCTCATATCTCTATTTTTAACAATCTAATTCTCCTAAAAAGGAAAATAGGAAAACTAGGTAAACAAAATAAAATAGAAGATTATATATCTATTTTCTCTAATTAGGAAGATTCTAAAGATATCTTCTCTAACTACAACAACATCAATATTAGTTTTCACTGCACAACCCTCGGGGATAAAAATTAATTAGCCTAAGTTTACCATCTCTAACCACTCCTGCCCCTCTTTATTTACCCGTGTCCATTGTTTTGAGCGGAGCATGGTTGTGCTGTGTATCCTGGATGGACATGGTCAACTATGGACAATATGGTCAGCAGCTACATTCTGATGCAACCTCAGCTGAGATGTTCTAGCCACATCATGTGATGCAGCCATAAATTTTGAACCCTGCCAACAACTAATGTATTTATTTGCCCTATATTTGATTGAAACTAAATAAATATTTTTTTGAGCTACATCTCTGAATCATACATCAGTTGTTAAAACTGAATATTGTTTGAGTTAATACTCAATATATAGATTTTGCAATCTTAAGTATTAGTAACGGACTCAAGGGGTATTCAAACAGAAAGTGGATGGAACACCAAGACTCTTGAAATCTTTTTCAACAAAATAGCTTTGCATCTTAAGAATTTTGACATACTATCTATGTTAGTTATACCTTCTAATTCTAACATTTATTGTTATATTTTTATTTAAATACTCAGTTAAATTTAATATACATTTATTTATCTATTGTGTTAACTTTAATATATATTTTCAGGATTTACAGTTCTCGATTTTACTTTTCCGTTCTTTTAAAGTGTTTCCCATTTTAATTTTTGCAATAACAATTTTGATTTGGCAGTTCAGGCAATTCCTTTGTTTGAGACTGCTTTTACAAGATGTGCAATTACCTTGATACTGTCATATTTGTGGTTGAGATGGAGTGAACAACCAGTATTTGGAACATCCCAAGTTAGAATCATTTTACTTTTAAGGGCCCTTACAGGATGTATATCAATGTCAAGTTTTATATATTGGTAAGTGGTCATAGTATTTTCCCTCTCAATTTAATTATTTTCAGCATTTCATTTGTTCTTTTGGGATTTTTTCTCTATTTACCCCTTCAGTATTTGTCTTTCTATTCTAATAAAAATGTCATAATTTTAGAATATTTTGACACCGGATGATATTTTTTTCTTCACTGTTGGTTATTCATACACTATATATATTTTAAAGCTCTTGGGTTTGATAAGTTATTGCTCTAATTCTTAGAAGTACAACATTAGATAAAGACCTTTCAAAAGGATTCGAATTGCATTTCGTAACTAATCATGCATGTTGTAACTAATAATTAGTATGTAAAGACAATATTCTTCATATTATGTTTTGTAAAATTTTCATTCGTAATTTTACATCATTAATGGTTTGCTCCATAGATAGAGTTTAGTGCAACTCACTTCTTCCTTTCCAACCTTTCAATTTTGTCAAACTCTAGAAAAAAGATGAACATTCATATGAAACCACGTGTTTATGAGACAACATGAATACTTTATGTATTGTGAAAAATCAATCAATATAATTGTGAAGATAGTGAAAACTAAGAAAGAGGTTAATTCCCCTTGTGTAGAAAATACACATAGGGTAATATATTTATTATAATAAAGGAAAATATGGGCTAAGCCCAAATACACATAATATTGTAACTAACATAAGATATCGTAACTAACATAACATACCGTAACTAACATTATCTTAACAATATCTAACACTCCTCCTCAAGTATAAATCATATGTACCATGCTAGTTCCAAATATAATCAATTCTAGGTTATCGTAAAGACTTGTGAAAATATTTGCTAACTATCACTTGAGTTAACAAAATTAGTCTTGATATTTCTAGTTACAATCTTTTCTCAAATAAAATGATAGACAATTTCAATGTACTTGGTCCTTTCTTTAAAGACAAGATTAGAGCTAATACGAAGAGTAGCCTGGATAATAAGTTAAATGGAGAATCAGGAACATAAAGAACATTATCAGTGGACAAAGAAGGGAAAAGATTAACAGTATGGGGTAAGACCTTAGATCGATAAGCTATGGTAACCGAAGGTAATAACCCATAGAAGATAGAGAAGAAAACAACAATTTGTTGCCCGTAATATGATTGGTGGCACTTGAGTCAAGAACCCAAGGTCCAAGGAAAGGAGAGTGATTTAGGCCAACAAAAGATGTACCCATGTATGCAACAAAAGTAGTGGAACTAGGTTTCTAACAATCCTCGTACCATTTGAGAAGTTCATTGACAATAGCATAGTGTCCTGCGGTATTAAATGAAGTAAGATCCACATTACATTGTTGAGGGAGGATTAGTTTGGACCATGCACTAGATTGACGAAGACGACCATGTAAGGAATGTGAAATATCCTACTTTCAATGTCATGTGTAATTTTTTGGATTGTAATTAGATTAGTACCAAAACATAAAGATGTGTAAAACAGATGCTGTCGTACATGCTAGATGCTGTCGTACATGCTGAAGCCGTGAATGCTTTATGGATGCTTTATATGTCGGAGAAAAAGGAATCAATATAATAAATTGAAGATATTTCATATTCTCTAATAAAGAAGATATGATGTGAGAATAAATAAAATCGTTCCTAATAATGCATATATAATCTAGATATCCTTGCTTTTATAGAATTAACTTTATATTTTTAGTTATAACAATATCATTGTGTTCTATTGTATGTGAATTTTTTTTTCTCATTGAGGATTTCGTGGGTTGCCAATTACAGTAATAAAACAATGTGTTATTTTTCAGCTCTCAAAGGCTGCCTTTCTCTCAGGCCATTGTATTGAACTCAACAGTTCCTATTATGGCTTCAATTATGGCCAGGGTGTTTTTGCATGATAAATTAAAAGTTGCTGATATTGCAAGTAAGATGTAACAGTTCTTCTCTGAAATTACCTTATATTTTAAATTTATGAAAAAGAGAGAAACTTTAAAGTCTGATTTTCTACTTAATTATTTTTCAGTACTTTTTCATCATTACTTGTCTGTATAACGTATTACTTTCATACATCTAGCTTAAATTCTTGCAATGCTATTTCCTGTTTAGAAAGCAGTTTGCAAACAGTTAACTGTAATATACTTATTGTAATTATCTGTAACAAAATTATGAGATCTTATATCTGATGTAATCTTTCTGCTTATACAATTCAGATATATTCGTTAAAGATGAAGTAGAATATGATGGAAAACTTGAAACATTGAACTGATATAAATGTCATTCTACTTGGGCAAGTTTGTCAGACTTCAAAATTCAAGCAATGTCAACCTATATTTGCATATAAATTCTTAACAAGTCAACTTGTAGTAAGATATTTATGGCCTACTCAAGAAACAACTAAATAAAAAATTCTTAATTATTTCATAATTCTGAATTTACAAGTATAAATTTCATATTACACTACATGTACGAGGTTAGAAAAGTTGATATGTATTTAAGTTAAGCATTTAATATCAATTGCAAGTACTGATTAATTAATTCAAAGCTGCTGTTGTTCAGGTCTTGCCTGCTGTTTCTTTGGTGTGCTGTTCTTCTTCCGAGAAGCGCTTGCTACAGAAGGTATGATAGTTGTTTCCATTTCTTAGAGTCTTAATTGGATTTTCCTCTGTATAATTTTATTGGTATGTTTTTCCTTTCAACTATAATATTCTTACATTTGAAATAAACTTAATAATACATTGGGTTTTAAATTCAATTTACTGGCCAAATTGTCGTGCGTTGTATTGTGAATGCCCCACTTTAATAAAAAGGAGAAAAGACTACCCACAGGCCTTTGAACTGTTTGTTACAGGAGGTCTGAGGTAATACTTTGTCTAGATGGTAATTGATTGCTGGGAATATAGCCTGGATCATCTAGGTTCACTAGAATGGTAGATATACTTTAACTACTCTTCCTAATTTCAGAATTTAAATTTTGCAGGATACTTTGTTAAAGCTAAGGAAGCAAGCAATGCACAAGCTAAGACAGGTCATCATATATTTGCAATTCTATTGGGTCTCTTTTCATCAATAATGGGTGGAACTAGTTACTGTCTTATTAGGGCTGGAGCTAAGGCATCCGATCAGCCTATGTAAGATTATATTTTTGGTGCTTTTGGATTTTCTTATTGACCAAATCTTGCATTTTAGTTCCTTGATCGTTTAGTCCTTAGTTTTCTTCAGTTCTGTTTATTTTGTCTGGGTTGTACTTGATTATTAGATTATTAGAATACAACATCCTTCTCGTGTTGTAACTTTGACTGATTTTAAATATTTTGTTCCATCTACTGTTACGTTTTTGCATTGTATGCTGGTTATGTTTGATGAAAAGTAGGTCCAAATTAATTTCTCTTAGAAAGTTTATCATGAAATGACAATTCTATTTGTGTATGCTCTTTTCATAGTGCGAATACACATGATCATAGTTGTCAAACTCGCGAGTTAAGTTAACGGAGACAAGATTACAGTTGAAAATAGTGAAAACTATATGAGATTAATCTACCTTGTGTTGAATATACACACAGGGTCCTTTATTTAAAATAGAAGAAATATGGGCTAAGCCCAAAATACAAATAAGAAATAATAACAAACTAACTAAAGATAAAAGATAAATATAAAATAAAAATAATATATGTAACAGTCTCCCTCAAGCTGAAGCATACAAATTGTATGTACCAAGCTTGGAACAAATAAACTCAATCCGAGGACCCCTTAATGACTTGGTCAACACATCTCTGAGTTGATCATTTGACCCAACAAACTCAGTACATATTTCTTTAGTCAACAACTTTTCATGGACAAAATGACAATCAATTTCTACATGTTTAGTCCTCTCGTGAAACTCTGGATTTGATGCAATGTGGAGCGCAACTTGATTATCGCAATACATCTTCATAGTATGGATGTCACAAAAGTTAAGCTCTTGAAGGAATTGTTTCACCCATATAAGTTCACATGTGAGTGACGCCATTGCCCTATACTCGGCTTCAGCTGTTGATCGAACTACTACATTTTGTTTCTTACTTTACCATGAAATAATGTTTCCTCCCAGAAAAACCCAATATCCTGTAGTAGACCGTCTATCAATAGGCGAACCTGCCCAATCTGCATATCAACAGTAAGAATACAATGTACAGTAAGGAAATGGGAGCTTAACCTCCCCCACAGGAATAATGGTTTCCTGTTAGAATTCTCCAAAACAACTTACTAACTCTCCTCCTCTATTCAGCTAGCTATTTATACAAACAAATACCCACACCACCTAACTGCCAAAACAGTTAGGTATTCCCTATTTTATTCCTTCTCATGTAAACTCTCCATCCCTAACATTACACCCCGCTGCCGAACAACCTTGTCCTCAAGGTTGGAAACGGGAAACTTGTCCGCTCGGTCTCTCCTGCTGATACTGTTCGGCCACTCGGTCTGTTATCCCCCTTAACCGCTCGGTCTATTATCGGTACCGCTCGGTCTATCCTGTTGATACCGTTTGGTTGTCCCCGTTACTGTTCGGCTTGATCAGGAGGCTTGGGTGGTGGCAAATCCTCCTCTTCATCGTCTTCCTCATCCTCCGCTGAAAGCAACACCCGCAAACTTCTCTCAGTGCAATGATGGCCAGGGGCGAAAGGGCCCCCACAACAAAAGCACCGACCCTCTTCTTTCCTCTTAAGGAATTCTGGGTAAGGGTGGTTCCTCACCATTCTTCCTCTGTTGTCGTTTTCCCTGGTGGTACTCACCCTTGCCTTCGAACTGGTTGGGACTCCTTCTCTCCTCACCGACCCCATACTCTCCGTTCCTCCGGACTGATTCATCGTGGGTCTATTGGGTTCGGATTGCACCACTACCCCCGTCGAACGCGATCTTGATGGGTTAATCTTGAACCCACTCCAGTTGGCCCCCTTCGCTCGTAGCGTCGCATTTTCCACGTCGCGTGCGATTTGTATTGCCACCATCAACTCTTGGGGATCTTGAATTTTCACCTGTCCCTTTATGTCCTCGCGCAACCCGACGAAGAAACAGCCCCAGACTTGTTCTTCGGGTACGCCCTTGGTTTGACCCATCAAAATCTCAAAATCGCGAACGAACTCCTCCACTGTACCCTCCTGGCGCAATGTCGCCAGTCTCTCAAACACCGTCCCCCGGAATCCTCCTCCAAACCGGTTGACCATGGCTGTCTTCAGGCCTTCCCAAGAATGGTTCTTTGCCTTTTCTTTCCAGAACTTGAACCAGTAAGCCGCACTTCCCTCCATGCTAACGTACGCGAGCTCCACCTTTTCTTCTTCGCCTGCCACCTTCTGGATATCAAAGAATGTCTCCGCCCTGTTGATCCAACTAAGGAGCTCCCGCCCGTCAAACGTAGGCAAATCCACCCTTTTCCGCCATGGTCTCTGATCGTCATGGCGGTCGAAGACCCCTCTGCTTCCGACTTCCCCCACTCCTCGCTGTGGATTCTCGTTTATAGAACTATCGGAATGTCCCTCCGCGTTATTGGTGTTCGTTCCTAATATCCTTATTATCTGCTGTAAATCCCTTCGTACTGCGGCTGATTCTGCTTTCATCCCCTCGATTGTAATCTCGATTGCCTCCAGTCTTCCCTCCATATCTCTCTCCATTCTCCCTAACGTGCCCAATTGGGATCTGGCAGTTTCTTGATTACTTCTTGAATGTGCACCCCCACTCCTATCTGGAAGTTCGGACCAAAATGTTAGGTTTCTAGTCAAGAAACCTAAAGAAACCCACTCTAACCCACTAGACTAACACACCAAAAAGACTGTATAATTCTTCTTTGTATTATCAACAGCAAGAATACAATGTACAGTAAGCAAATGGGAGCTTAACCTCCCCCACAGGAATAATGGTTTCTTGTTAGAATTCTCCAAAACAACTCACAAACTCTCCTCCTCTATTCAGCTAGCTATTTATACAAACGAATACCCACACCACCTAACTGCCAAAACAGTTAGGTATTCCCTGTTTTATTCCTTCTCACGTAAACTCTCCATCCCTAATAGCATCACAATAGCCAAAAACCTGAATGCTTCCTTTATCTTCATATAACAATCCTTGCCGGGAGCCTTTTTGATATACCTTAAAATGCGAATGAGAGCATTCCAATGGTCAACACATGGAGCCTGCATGAACTGACTAACCACTCCAACTGGAACAGATAGATATGGTCTTGTAATAATGAGATAAATCAGTTTTCCATGGGACTGTCTATCGGTCTTGTAATAATGCCTCCTATACCTTTCGGGATCGGAGAATAATTCACTTTCTTCTGTCCTTAATTTTTGAGTTGGATCCATGGGACTGTCTATCGGTCTGCAATCAATTATGCCTGTTTCTTGTAATATATCAAGAGCATACTTCCTTTGGGAGATCACAACTCCATCTTTTGATTGCGCTACTTTAATGCCTAAGAAGTATTTGAGACTTCCAAGATCTTTGGTTTGAAAATTTCTACACAAGTACTTTTTCAGTTGAGATATTCCAACAATATTATTTCCTGTAATGACAATATCATCAACATATACTATTAAGTAAACACATTTCCCAAGAGAAGAATGACAGTAAAAAACCGAATGGTCTGCTTCACTGCGTTTTAGCCCAAATTTTTGAAGAATGGAGCTAAACTTTCCAAACCAAGCACGTGGTGATTGCTTGAGGCCATATAGAGGTCGATGCAATTTGTATACTATAGCAGACTCTCCCTGATCAACCTAGGAGGTTGCTCCATATAGACTTCTTCCTCAAGATCACCATGTAGGAAGTCATTCTTGATATCCAATTGATGAAGTGGCCAGTGACGGATGATTGCCATGGCAAAGAAAAGGGGAATAGTAGTCATCTTGCTATAGCAAAGAAAGTGTCACAATAATCAAGACCATAAACCTGAGTGTAACCTTTTGCAACAAGCTGGGCTTTGAGCTGATGAATTTCACATCAGGGCCAACTTTAACTGCATACACCCATTGGCAACCGACTACCTTTTTGCCCAAGGGAAGGGGCATCAGCTCCCAAGTATTACTGTGGTCAAGAGCCTGCATTTCTGCAATCACAGAGACGAGTGCAGGAGGATTGGGATGAAGACTTGGAATGACAGATACGGGTACAGGAGGATTAAGATCAAGACTTGGAATGACAGAGACAGGGGAGCTATTTGACTCAACCACTGGAATAGGAAGGACTTGCTGGAGGATAGAAACATCCTGAACAAATGGAGAGAAGTAAGAAGTTTGTTCAAAGAATGTGACATTGGCAAACATGCAATACTTCTTAGTGTCATTAGAGTAACACCGATATCCTTTTTGGAGTTGAGAATAGCCTAAAAAGACATATTTGAGAGCGCGAGCGGTGAGTTTGTCTAGACCTGGAGACATGTCATGAACAAACCATACACAACCAAACACTTGGGGAGGTGTATGAAAAAGAGGATCATTAGGAAACATAATGGAGAAAAGGACTTTAGTATTAAGAGAGGAGGAGGGCATTCTATTAATAAGATAACATGCACTTAAGATGGCATCCCCCAGGGATGGATAGAAAATGCTATAATCCGCCAGCTTTATATTCTTCTCCAATCTGTTTACCTGAACCACGCTCCTATATAACAAAAGATTTGTGATGAAAGGTTGTTGAATAATTTAACATTTTGGTCAACTGGTTTAGGGAAATTAAATTAAAAGGACAATTAGGGACAAAATGGACAAAGTTGAGATTGAGGGAGGGAGACAAGGAAACATGACCGACTCCTCTAGAGGAACTTTTAGATCCATTTGAAAGGGTTATGAAATGAGGTTTTTCTTAAAAGTATATAGATGAGAACAAAGAGGTATTACCAGAAATGTGATTAGAAGCACCTGAGTCAATTACCCATGAATTTTGAGCTTCCATGGATTGAGAAATGCAGGTTGTTGATGTCTTGGGAGATTGAGATGGCTATGCCAAGCTTTTAAACTTTAACCTTAGATGCTCTTGATATTCATCCTCGGTGAACTTAGAAGTGGAAGTTTCAGTCTTCGAAATATTGGCGGTTTTGGAAGGGAAACCATGTGCATTGAGGGCGTCCCTGACCTCTTCGTCCTCCTCCTCTAGTGCCACATCCTCCTCTTCTCCGTGTGGCAACCATGACAGATGACTCCACTAGTTCATGCGCTTCCTGAGTTTGAGGTATCGGGACACGCAGAAGGCGAATGGTCAATGTTTCCATGGAGGGGACCTCATGATTGGTCAGAAGTTGATTTCTGTGATGATCAAAATCGGGATGTAGCGCACGAAGGATCAAGACCATGTAAAATTTTTCTTGTTTCTTCTTAATATCCTCTAATGGGTCTGCTTCCAAAATCATCCTGAATTCTTCGACAGCAGATTGGGATTCAGCCATGAAGGACACCATATCATGGTATGCCATTTTAAGAGATGCAAGCTTGTTTCCAGTGTCATAGAGACATTGAATCTCGTTGGCATAAGTGCTTTGAGCTTTCTTCCAAAAGGTGTGATAAGTTTTGAAAGCCCTTAGAGATATTAAAGTTTTGGTTCCAATGACTGCCATAATAGGGCACACAACTGGAAATCTACTTGTTTCCACTGATAAACTTTTTCAGCAGGGACATGGCTTCCATCTCGTTCAAGGTGGTCAGAATGCCTTTGGCCAAGGAACCACATTTCATCGGGCAGACCATGATAGATAATTTTTTCTATTTAGCTTCTCGGAGGTAATTGATGGACTTCCAGAGTACGAAAGCGTGCTGCTAGAGGCCATCTCTGAAGAAGACAAATCGCACCAGCGAGGAACAGGAAAACCCTAAGGGTTTAGATGGACAAAACTTTGACGGCGGTCGGTGGTGAACAACAATCTCCTAGGGAGAGCCTATGTGAACAACTATGACAAAGCCTGGTTTCTGTCTAGCCGGCAGACGGGTGCGGACAGCGGCACCGGCTAGACAGAAACCAGGCTTTGATACCAAGTTGAATATAGTGAAAACTAAATATGAGATTAACCTGTCTTGTGTTTAATATACACATAGGTCCTTTATTTATAATAGAAGAAATGGCTAAGGCCAAAATACAAATAAGAAATAATAACAAACTAACCAAAGATAAATATAAAATAAAGATAATATATCTAATAGTTACGTTTCTATTCCTTTTTGAACTTCCATTCACTTGCCGTGTCATTGTTCGCTTGTTGCACTACCATGGTTGTCTTCTCTTGTGTTGTGGTCGTCTTCTCCATTTCAAAAGGTGGGACTTTTGTTGGTCTGCTACATTGTACCATGTAGGAGGAGGGGAATTTTACTATGGGTGGGTGGTCTGCTGCTGCTGCAGTGTTTAGCAGAGGAAGGATAGGTAATATATTATAAAATTTGTGAATTAGGAATTATTTGTTATTTATTAATTGTATAATTAGGGATAAAAATAAATTGTGTGAGAATACATCAAATTCAATTGAGAGCAAGCCAAGTACATAAAGCACTTTGAACTTATATAATTGTATGGTAATATTTGAATTAGTATGTTATTTATAATTATTTTTCATTTGAAATAAACTCGCTTGCATGAGTTTACATAAACTTTCGAGTTTGATAACCTTGCACATGATAATTTATCTAGTACTCTTCTCCATGATAATTATGGTGATACTTCTTCTCTAGTGGCAAAAATGGTATCTGTTTGTTTATTTATAGCCATGACAACTCTTCAATAATGGTCTCTTTATCAATTGGATGTCAAAAATGCATTCTTTAACGGAGATTTGCAAGAAGAGATTTATATGAAGCAACCTCCAGGATTTGTTACTTAGAGGGAGTCTTCTGGGTTGGTATGTCGTCTTCACAAATCCTTATATGGCCTAGAACAATCTCCTAGGGAGAGCCTATGTCAAACACCAAGAAATATAGAAGACTAGTTGGAAAGTTGAATTATCTTACAGTTACTTGTTCTGACATTTCCTTTGCAATTAGTATGGTAAGAAAATTCCTTAATCCCCCGTGTGAAGATCATTCGAATGCATTTATTCATATATTAAAGTACATTAACCCTTTGTTCACTTGAATGAATTTGATAGAGAGTGATTGAATGGATTTGAGAAGATTTGAAGATAAATTTTGTTGTTGTTTATTTGAGTAGATTTGGAGGTAAGTGAGAGTGAATTTGAAAGTAAATTTTTTTAATCTGTCACATCAATCAAATCCTACACTAATTCTCACAAACTTTACTTCCAAATTCATTTCCACTTACCTTCAAATCCACTAAATTAACAACAAAAAGTTTACCTTCAAATTTTCTCAAATCCATTCAATCACTCTCCTCCAAATCCATTCAAGTGAGCAAAGCCTAAAGGATCTCCTGGAAAAGGATTGTTAGTTCTAAAAACCATACAAGAGAGGTTTGTTATTCTGATGTTTATTGGGCAGGATCTCCTTTTGATAAAAGGTCTACATCCGGATAATTTGTTTCCATTGGTGATAACTTGATCTCTTGCAAAAGCAAGAAATAGAGTGTTGTGGCGAGATCTAGTGCAGAAGCAGAATATAGAGCTATGGTCTTAGCCACTTGTGAGCTTGTTTGGCTTAAGCAATTGCTTAGAGATGTACAATATGGAGATGTCACTCAAATGACGCTTATACGTGACAATCATGTTGCTCTTCATGAGAGGACCAAACACAATGAGATCGACTGTCATTTTATTCGAGAGAAAATTGTATCCGGAGATATCAAGACCGAGTTCGTTAGTTCAAGTGATCAGTTAGCAGATATTTTCACTATGTCTTTACGGGGCCAAGAATTGATTATATTTGTAACAAGCTTGGTACATACGATTTGTATGCACCAGCTTGAGGAAAGTGTTAGATATATTATCTTTATCTTTTATATTTATTTAATTTGTTATTATACTTATTTGTATTTTTGGTTTATCTCATATTTCTTCTATTATAAACAGAGGGGGATTAATCCCTATGTGTATATTCAACGCAAGGGGATTAATCCCATACATAGTTTTCACTATATTCAACAGTTTCTAATGACAAAGGGAAGGTCTAGATTTTAGTCCACCTGTCCTTCTAAATTTTCATATACAAGCTCATTAGAATTACAATAATTTATAAGATTCAAAATTCGTTACCTCATGTAATTGTGGCATTACATTTGGAAATCAAGTCTACTATTGTAGCACTCAAAATATTGTTGTTGTGGCCACTTTTTTGACATTTACATTATAGTTTTTCATCATCATGATCATGAAACCTTTAGTTGCTATTGTTGCTCTAAAACAATATGAGCGAAGTGTGCCTTTAGGTCTCCAACATACAACCTTTCATCACTCAAGGATATTACACTCCACACACCCTTTTGTTGTCCAACTTCAGTAATGCCTATGACCCCCAAAATGTGAATGATTGCAATCCAATGTCTTGCACATGGAGAATTAAGAAATTTATTTACCACACTTACCACAAAGGTATTGAAAATGTCTCTCCCGAACTTGGTAGAAGTTTAACATTGTGATTCATAGGTGTGTCATGGGGCTTGGACGTCACTAGAATCTCCTAGAAAATATGTAACGTGTACTTCCTCTAAGATATTACAATTACATTTTTCGATTATTCTACCTCCACATGGAGTATCTAAGTTTGTTTGAAAATGTCATCACATATACTTCTTAAAGACATCAAATGTAAGGAGAGGGTGACAATGTCATTAGCTTATACTTGTAAGTAGAAAGAAGACTGAAGAAGGTCTTGTCAAGTGTTATGAAATAGTGATGAATTGAGGGTGAGAAATACTTATACCCTTTTTTAGACTTAGGTGATAATTTGTTGACCTCAAGACTAAGATTGTGAACAAAATAGGTAGATTCGAAGACTATAGGAGTTAAGGGATTGAAAAGTTGACGAGGGAACACAATAGAGTGACAATATAGCACACAATGAGAACATCACTACAAAATTGTTGAGAACATATCCATGAAGTAAAAGAGTTTGAGTAATTTGAATAAGGTGCCTATTCTTGGACTTTGTCTCCCCATTTTGATAAGGGGTATGCATTGGATCTTTGGTGAAGAATACCATGGAAAGTCATGAAAGTTTGAAAAGTATGAGGGAGGTGTTTACTAGCATATTCGATACAAAAAATATGAATAGAAGCACGAAATTGATTTTTAACTTTATTATAAAAGTATTGAATTATGAAAAACAACTTAAAACGATTCTTCATTCAAAAAAGAATTATATTGAGAATAATCAATGAATTACAAATATTGAAATCTTAAAGTAGAGTTAACACAATTCGGTCCCCAAATATTTCTTGGGAGGACACTCTTTAAGAAATGGACTATGATTATGTTTTTCTAATTTACAGGATTTACATGACAAAGTTGACAACTTAGATGTGGTACAAGGTGTTGAAGCTTATCAAGGTTAGGATGACCCAATTGAGCATAAATTAGAAGAAGGAAACTAAGACGGCATATGATGAATTTTGTGTGTTTAGAATTCATAGGAGAGAGAACATATTACAGGCTACTCTCTTTGAGGTGAATAACATAAATATGCTAGAAGTCTAACTGATTATGATTACGTCCATATCTATGATTCTAACACCAAGCCAATGATCGCAGACAAATTTGTATAAACATATATGCTTAAAAGCAAAATCAAAAATGACAAATATTTTGAAAATAGCATAATCGCATTCTACCGTCACAGTATTTATAAAGATACTTGTATTTAATTTATTAATTTGAGGATTCTTTGTTTCATTTTTAAGGTGCTTGATATTCTCCTTTTAAGTGGACTGTAATTGGGAACAATATTTTATAAACATATAATTTCTACTTATCTCAGGAATCATGGGCTGCCATATTCAAGTCATAATTAGTGAATCTTCATTGTCCCAAATTGAACGTCTAGCCCTGGTGCCCCTCCATTTATGTTATTTAGTCTTGAACGTCCCTTGAGAATCCTTCAAATATACTGACTCTATTATAGGAAATTCCGATCATGCAACCGATAGGCACCCACCATATTGGGTAGATCATTAGGACTCAAAGGAATAATTTTTACTTCAGACATCATGTAGAACGCAATCAGGTGTCTCCAGTGAGGTTATCCAAGGCGACGACAACGACAACAGAAAAAGGAACAAAAAGTAAAACTCAGATCTACTTAAATCTGGGCCAAACGGGACGTCATCGACCGGTGGAATGGACTCAGGAGGCGCCGACGACCTTGTGTCTAACGGCGGCGACGAGTGGGTCTCGCCGGAACTAGGCGCGTGGGCTACACGCGCCTGCGACGGTGGCGGCGCGTGGTGGTCAGACAGCAACTACGCCAACCGCGGTGGCTACTACCCTATCAACGACCCCAATCGGCAATGGCGGCAGCCACAGTGGTCAGACAGCAAGAGCGGTGGCTACTTTTGCAAACGGATCTCCCAAGACCGGGAGGTCTAATACCAACTTGAAAAAGAAAATGATTTTATTATTTTCATTCATGGTAATTAGGTTCTCCTTACCTCTATTTGTAGCAATCTAATCATCTAGAAAGGGAAATAAGGAAACAAAATAATCTGGAAGATCATACACATGTTTTCTCGAATTAGGAAGATTCTATAGATATTTTTTTCTAATTAAGAAGATTCTATAGATATTTCTTCTAATTACAACAGAATAGGAAACAAATAGTTGGTTTTGGAATTAAAAAAACAGAGAACTATAAAAATAGAGTTGCAACTAGATTAAGAAGAACATGTGTAAAGAGGAGGAAAGGATAAAAAAAAAATAAATGTGGATAAAAGAAAAGAAAAACAAGAAAGAAGAAGAAAAAAATGGAGAAAAACTTGGTTTTAAGATTTTGGTCGTTGGAACCTGTCATTGTTGCAATTGATGCTGCTGGAGTAAGTTATCACCATAGGTTAGAGTTAACGATAGAGAAAGCTGATTCTCTAATGCATTCACTAGTCAGGGTTCTCACTTTGAGAAGAAGGCTCTAATTTGTAAAAGAGGGATCATTCTATCATGGCGGGTAGTGTTATAATACAGTATATGTGTTGGGGACAACATTCACTTTGTCATCCAACTTTTAAGGTTGAGTTAGATTCAAATACAAAATTTTAAGATTGCCTTAATTTCATCTTTGAGATGTGTTTTTCGCACATCAACTATAGATACACCCAATGTGTAGTTCTGATAAAGTTTGGGCAATACTAACAATCCAAGTCGGTATTAAGGCTTTAGAAATCATAAGTTTTTATTACATAAGAGGTTGCCATAAATATTACACTGAAACTTACTCGACCCATCATAATAAGATATTTATGTTTCATAAGCTTCACCAAGACGCTTTTTGAACTTATCTAAAAATAACTAGTTATAATTCATAAAGATATTTTATATCCAAATGAATCTACTCAAAAGCATTTTCTGAATGCCTCCAAAATTGAAAGATGAATGTAGCTTATTTCAGGTCGAACTCAACATATTCTAGCTTTTAAACTTTTTGGTAAACATGAAATTATAATTACTCAGTGTATTGCATAAACAGTTTTAGAGTAAACACTGATGAGATTTTGTTAATTAGCAACTGGTCTTATTAAGATGGATTTTAATCTTCTACTAACACGCTGACTCTTTTAAGTTAGATCTTTATTATCATAGGTTTTTGGCTTTAACTACAGCTTTCTTTTTCAATAACTATATTATGAGGTTAGATTGCATATAACGGATTTTTAGTGTAGTACAGAACAAGAGTGGTTGGATATTAAAGTGCATATTGCTTGCTGTTTAAATATTTTCAGAAATTAGCGTAGAGCACCAAATATTTCTGGTCTTGACAATTTAGTATTGGAAACAATGTATTTGTATTTTAGTTATATGACTTTCCATTTTCTTGCAGGTTAACTGTCTTTTCATTTGGCTTATTTGCTAGTCCTGCTATGGGAATATGTACTTATATCTTTGAGGTAAGTACATTCGATGAAACTACTTCTTTAGTCAATGGGATTTGGTGTATACTTTCTTGAAGAAATCGCCATTAGTATATGAAAGAATGCATGTTTTAAAATTTATTTATAAGATTTCTGTTGTAATTAGAGAAGATATCTTTAGAATCTTCCTAATTAGAGAAAATAGATATATAATCTTCTATTTTATTTTGTTTACCTAGTTTTCCTATTTTTCTTTTTAGGATAATTAGTTTGTTACAAATAGAGGATATGAGAATGTATTTTTTATGATTCAAAATATAATAAAATCTGTCCTTTTTTCAACTTGGTATCAGAGCCAGGGTTGGAGCCTATCCTAGCGAGATCTATGTGGATATTCTGTTCCACCTGTTGTCGGGCCACTATCGGACCACCCATTAATTCTATTCTCACGTTCGAGATGTCTATACCTCGGTGTGAAGGGGGTGTGTTGGAAGTCTCACATCGACTAGAGATAAGGCCAAATTATAATATATAAGTGGGGTGCAAACCTCACCTTACAAGCCGGTTTTGTGGGGTTGAGTTAGGCTTAAGTCCACTTCTTAACAATTCCAATGCATGTATAATATTTATGTCTTTATCATTAATAATGAATCATTCTAGTTATTTTTTTTCTTTTGCTTTTGGCTAGATTAGTTCATTGTCTTCTTTTGGCTAGGGATGCAGCTTAGAAAGGCTGGGAACTGTGACCTTGAATTTATTCAAGCTTAAGATGACCTAACATCTGGGGCGGAGTGGAAGTAGTAAAAACCATGTGCTTCTAATCCAATGCCGCAATCATTCCTCCCATACTCATGGAAATCGAGTAGCATGCATTGGAAGGTTAACACATATAGAAAAGTTTAACAATACAATTTCAGACACAAGACTTTCAATCAAAGATTCTAAACGACATAGATGAACATGTAAAGAACAATAACACAGGAAGGAACTAATAAGTACTAAAGAATAGAATTAAGAGCATATGACTTAATGAATAACAAGGCATGAATAGTTAATGAAGATGAACAATATAAGAACATAGAGTAAAAAACAAGATTAAGGAGAAAAGGGGAAGAAGAGTTAGAATCACCACTCCACTACTATGAATTCAAGATAAGACTCCAAATATATAAGATCAGTCTCAGGTGTTTCAAGCTCTAAATTTTCATACGACCCAGAGAATTACAAGAGGAGGAGATTGCTATTTGTGTTTCAAGCTCTAAAATTTCATATAGCTAAGAGAATTACAAGAGGATGTCAAAATATATTTTAGGAAACTTTAGATATTATTCCCACGTATTTAATTTGTTATATTCTCCTTATCTTGGTATTATTATTGGAATAACAATCCCACAATTTTAGGGATTTGTTCCATAGAATAGGCTACTCATTAAATAAGCTCTTGTATATATATGCAATGCATGTAAGGAGACAAATAATAAAATATATATTCTCTCTCCTAAATTTAAGATGGTATCAGAGCTCCCGATCCTTGGGAGCCTCTAACCGTGTATTTTCATTACCGCCTTCATTGCTGCCTAACCCTAGGGTTCCATCACAGCCTTCATTGTTGCCTAACCCTAGAGTTCCATCACAGTCTTTGTTTTTGTGCCTTATTTGCACATTTTTGTAATGGCTGAAATGGAATATGTAAACAAGTTCTAGAATAAAAGGGAAAGGAAAGGTCAGCCATCTCAGTAATGATGCTCCTACGGAAGATGCCAGATTCAAGTCATGGGATGAAGAAGACTCCATGATCATGGCATGGCTATGGAACTCAATGGTTCCGGAAATTAGCGATACATGCATGTTCCTCACTTCTGCAAAGGCCATATGGATTGCAATAGAGCAAACCTACTCTAAGGCAAAGGATGCTGCCCAAATTTATGAGGTGAAAGCAAAAACAATGGCAACCAAACAACGCACTAAATCTGTCACGGAGTATGCTAATCAACTCAAATCTTTATGGATGGAATTAGATCATTACAGGGTCATAAAGGCCAAGTGTTATGAGGATTCAACAATTCTAAGAGAATACATTGAACAAGATCGAGTTTATGATTTCTTGGTAGGCCTAAACCAAGAATATGATCAAGTCAAAATCCAAATATTAGGCAAGGAGAAGGTTCCTGGACTCAATGAAGTAATGACAATTATTCAGAGTGAAGAAAGCAGGAGTCTAATTCTAGAGACTCCAATTGCGGATAATTCAGCTATGATTGTTGAAGGAGCAACAACCATGGTTGCAGAACAAAAAAAGTACGCCCTTTTCCAAGAACAGAGAAGAAAAATGAAGGAGTTTGGTGCACCTATTGCAGCAAGCCGCATCACACAAGGGACAAATACTGGAAGTTACATGGAAAACCTCAAAGCAAAGATTGGGGACACAAAGGAGGCCTTCCAAGGAGAGGGTGGAAAGCTAATGTTGTTGCTGGTCCTGAAAGTCAAGAAGAAGGATTTGTTTAACTCAACCATGAGGAGTTAGAAAGAGTAAGGTCCTTTTTTAGTAAATTGGAAAAACCCACAGGTATGTGTTCGTTGACATACTCTGGTAAGTTCCCATTTTCTTTTGGATTTAAATTCTCAAATACCCCATTTACCCACTATTGGATACTAGACTCTGAAGCCACAAACCATATGACATTATTCCCTAAACACTTCTCCACATATTGCCCATGTCCCAACAGCAAGAAAATTTCTACCGCTGATGGAACCCTCATTACTGCAACTGGACAAGGAGATGTCCAAATACCCTCAAACATGATACTAAAAAATGTTCTTCATGTCCCTAAGTTATCCACAAGTCTGATATCTATACAAAAACTTACCAAGGACCTCTTATGTAATGTAGTTTTCATAGCAACTCTTGTATATTGCAGGACAAGAAGTCAGGGAGGACGATTGGACATGCTAGAGAATGGAATGGCCTTCACTACATGGAAGATTTGAGTCTGCCCATTGAGAGTCACTCTCTAATATCTGAATACTCCATGGCCAACAAAGAAAAAATGTAATTGTTTCATTGTCGTTTGGGACATCCTTCATTTCGGGTCGTAAAGTTAATATTTCCTTGTTTAAAAATTTAAATCTAGAAATTGTGAGGTGTGTGAGCTTGCCAAACACAAGCATGCACCTTTTCCTATCAGCAATAAAGTAAGCAATTCTCCATTTTATCTTGTTCATACGGATGTGTGGGGTCCCTCTAATATTCCTAGTACTTCAGGGGCTAAATGGTTTATAACCTTTATAGATGATTGTACAAGGGTAACATGACTTTTCCTTCTTAAACACAAATCTGAGGTCAAATATGTTTTTCTTCAGTTTGTTTCAATGATTAAAAATCAATTTGGGGTTAATATAAAAATAATTAGGTCTGATAATGCCAAAGATTACTTCAATCATACTCTAAATTCTTTTTGTCAAAAGGAAGGAATAATCCATGAATCCTCATGGGTAAACACACCCCAACAAAATGGGATTGTAGAAAGGAAAAATGGGCACTTATTAGATTAAACTAGAGCACTTCTTTTTCAAAATAATGTTCCAAAAAGATTTTGGGGGGAAGCTATTCTCACTGTTACTTACTTGATTAATAGATTACCTTCTACTGTTTTATCTTCAAAAAGCCCCATGGAAGTCTTAAACTCATTCTACCCACATATAATCCATACAAATAACCTTCAACCTAGAATATTTCAGTGTCTCCTTTGTACATGTTCATAGTAATGGAAGAGGAAAACTTGACCCAAAGGCAATAACATGTATTTTCTTGGGGTACTCAACCACACAAATAGGGTATAAGTGTTTTCATCCCCCATCCAAAAAATTCTGTGTCTAGAGATGTTACTTTCAATGAACAAGTAAGCTACTTTGACCAATCTCATCTTCAGTGGGAGTCTTTAAGAGAGGAAGATGAACCTTTATATTACCAAATCTGTCTTTTGGACCAGAAACAAAAATTCAAAAGAATACTACCACTATATGTGAAGCTGAAGCTAAAGAGGAACAAGTAAAGGTGAATCAAATACCTCAATCTACAGGACTAGCAACTAAACCACATGATAATACAAAGTTTGGGAAAAATTTGGTGTACACACGAAGAGGAAAGGCCATTCCAAGATCTACTCATGTTCAAGAATCCAATCCTACAACATCACCTAAGGTAATTCCTTTTGATCCTATAAATTCTAACTCTATTGGTTGTGATGAATTTCCTTCTCAAAAACCAGTCGAACATATAGATCATAATTTAGACCTCCCAATTGCTCTTAGAAAAGGAACCAGAACTTGCACCAAACAACAACCTTACCCCTTGACAAATTATTTATCCTTTAAAAAATTCTCACCTACCCATAAAACCATTCTCACAAGCCTAAACACCACAACTACACCTTCTGTATTTGAGGCATTAATTGACAAAAAATGGAAACAAGCCATGGACTTGGCGATGGAGGCGTTGGAGAAAAACAATACTTGGCAGCTAGTCTCCCTACCACCTAGAAAAAGGGCTGTTGGGTGCAAATGGGTTTATACAGTGAAGTACAAGTCTGATGGGACTATTGAGAGGTATAAGGCAAGGTTGGTGGCCAAGGGATTCACCAAACATATGGAGTGGATTACTTAGAGACTTTTGCACCAGTTGCCAAAATGAACACGATTAGAGTAATTTTGTCATTGGCAGCAAACTACAATTGGGAACTCCAGCAATTTGATGTAAAAAATGCATTCCTACATGGGGATCTTGAAGAAGAAATATACATGGAAATACCGCCGAGTATATGGGACAGATTGAGGCCAACACAATTTGAAAATTAAAAAAGGCACTGTACGGGTTGAAACAATCGCCTAGAGCATGGTTTGGGAGATTCACCAAAGTTATGACAAGTCTTAAATATAAATAGAGCCAAGGGGACCACACTTTATGCATCAAACATTTCGATTCGAGGGGAGTAACAATACTATTGGTCTATGTGGATGATATAATTATTACTAGGAATGATAAAAAGGAACAACAAAGGTTGAGCCAATGCCTTGCCAAGGAATTTGAAATCAAGACTTTAGTGAAGCTAAAATATTTTTTGGGGATTGAAGTAGCCCATTCCAGGAAAGGAATCTTCATATCCCAACAGAAATATATCATTGATTTGCTACAGGAAACAGGTAAAACAGCTTGCAAACCATCAAGTACACCTGTAGATCCAAATATAAAGTTGGGAAGTGCAGAGGAGGATGTGTCTGTGGATAAAGAAATGTACCAAAGACTTGTGGGAAGACTAATTTACCTATCTCACACTAGGCCGGATATTGCATTGTTATGAGCTTAGTTATCCAATTTATGAACCAACCAAAGGAAGCACATTTACAAGCTGCACTTAGAATTGCCAATATATAAAAGGGACTCCATGAAGAGGATATTTGTTCTAAAGAAATAAGAATGCCAGTCTTGAGGCATATACAGATGCTGATTATGCAGGTTGAGCTGTGGATAGGAGGTCAACTACTGGATATTGTACCTTTCTTGGTGGAAACCTAGTAACTTGGAAGAGCAAAAAACAAAGTGTGGTAGCTAGATCTAGTGCTGAAGCAGAATTTCGAGCAATGGCCCAAGGAATTTGAATTTTTATGGCTGAAGATTATATTGGAACACTTAAGGATAAAGTAGGCTGAACCAATGAGGTTATATTGTGATAGTAAATCTGCAATTAGTATAGCACACAACCCAGTACATCATGATAGAACCAAACATATTGAAGTGGACAGATATTTTATCAAAGAAAAGCTTGATAGTGGCTTGAGGGGGAGTTTCAAAATATATTTTAGGAAACTTTAGATATTATTCCAACATATTTAATTTGTTATATTCTCTGTATGTGGCTATTATTATCTTGCTATTATTACTAGAATAACAATCCCACAATTTTAGTGATTTGTTCCATAGAATAGGTTGCTCATTAGATAAGCTCTTGTATATATATATCCAATGCATGTAAGGAGATAGATAATAAAATATATATTCTCTCTCCTAAATTTAAGAGAGGAGGAGATTACTATTTTTTAATAAGCCATCTTACAAATTCAAATGAAATGTACAAGAGATAAATCCTGAATGAATTTTAGATCCTAATTCTAGACTCTTCTAAGTGTTTGGCCAAAAAACTAAATAGAAAAAGAAGAGGGAAATTCAAATTTTAAAATTAAAATGCAACCTTCAAGGCTACATGGTCGAATATCTAGCACTCTTTCTTAAATAAAGAAAATATCACGTTCCATGTGCTTTGTCTTCTCATGTAAATTTGGAATTAGGAGAAAGATTAATAGCAATTAGATTGTGTTGTAATTAGAGGAAAATCTTCCTAATTAGAGAAAATATTTGTAGGATCTTCTAGATTATTTTTCAATATATTGTTTTCTTATTTCCTTTTTTTAGAAGATTAGATTGTTACAAACAGAGGTAACGAGAATGTAATAGACATGAATGAAAATAATAAAAGTCATTCTCTTTCTCAAGATGGTGTCAGAACTCCTGATCTTGGGAACTCTCTAATCCAGTTGTCAAACACATTCTTAGATATCTTAAGGGCATCTTATGGTTTGCATATGTGTGTTGCCTCTCACTTAACCCCTTCCTCTAATTCATCTATCTCGTTGGAGCATCCTAAGTCCATATCCACCTTTTGCTCTTGGTTTCTAAATCATTTTGTGGTTCTCCTAGGTTTTTCTCTTCTAAAACCCTAGGTTTCTCTCTCCTGAATCCTTGGTGGTTTTTCTTTTTATCTTTTAACCGCTTTTCGCATTCTCTCCTTGATCCTACCCACTTATCATGTCTTCAAGGGCTATAACATCTTTTTTCGAGAGTCCTTCCATAACTCAAATGCAGATTGAGTAGGCTTTTGTATTGACAAGATGTCCACTTCTATGTTGTCTTTATTTGTGGTGACAATTGGATTTCCTAGAAAAACAAAATGCAAAATGTAGTGGTAATATCTAATGCAAAAGTAGAGTACAAAATATGGCTTCTACTACTTGTTATCATATTTGAGCCAAATATTCTAACAAGTAGTAGAAGCCATAGCTTTGTACATATGGACTCCAATGTGTGTATGCACGTGTATAGTAGCTCTCATCTAACATGCTTTAGCATATTAGCTCAAACTTGCTACACAATTTGTTAATGCCAATGATCAATCAACAAATGTGTTTTCCAAATTATTGTTGGGTCATGGAATTGATTATCTATGTAACAAGCTTGGTGTATATGATTTATATGCTTTAACAGGAGAGGGAGTGTTAGATGTATCTTATATATGGGTTTGAGCCCATCTTTGTAATAGTGAATATAGTGAAAACTATGTATGGGATTAATCTCTCTAATGTTGAATATACACATAGTGTCCTCTATTTATAATAGAAGAAATATGGGCTAAGCCCAAAATACAAATAAGAAATAATAATATACTAACTAAAGATAAAAGATAAAGATAATATATCTAACAATAATGCTATAATACACTGTATTATATGTGTGTGTGTACGCGTGTGTGTGTTTCTCTTTTGTTTAATACACAAGTAATGGTGGTAAAGGCCAACCTTAAATAGGCTTAATTTGTTGGTGGTGTTGAAAACTATAAATTTGGCTAAATGTGTAAGATAAAAGATAAAGATAATATATCTAACAATAATGCTATAGTACACTGTATTATATGTGTGTGTGTGCGCGTGTGTGTGTTTCTCTTTTGTTTAATACACAAGTAATGGTGGTAAAGGCCAACCTTAAATAGGCTTAATTTGTTGGTGGTGTTGAAAGCTATAAATTTCGCTAAATGTGTAAGATAAAAGATAATATATCTAACTGTAATGCTATAGTACACTGTATTATATGTGTTGTGTGCACATGTGTGTGTTTCTCTTTTGTTTAATACACAAGTAGTGGTTGTAAAGGCCAACCTTAAATAGGCTTAATTTGTTGGTGGTGTTGAAAACTATAAATTTTGCTAACTGTGTGTGAGCATGTAAGAGTGTTGTATGACGGGTTGTCACTTTGGACTTGGGTTGCGTTAATTGTTCATTGTAGTGGCCAAGCAAGCTAAGTCATAATTGAAATTTAGCACTTGGGGTACTACGTTCTTAACTAGACAAAGTGTTCTGATTATCCACTATAACTTTGGGAGCTAGTAGTGTGGCAATTGCTGAGAGGAGATTATTGTAGGTTGCATAATTGTAGTGTGATCTTAGTTAGAAATAATTGTGTTTTGGATTTCAACTATAATTTTTAGTGTATGGTAAACACATGATCCAACAGCGTCAATAAGCTTTGTATCTATTGAAGAAATCAAATAGAGAGAAAAATAAAGAACTTTATTGGCCAGATCTTAAAATGTGCAGAAGATGATAAACCTTTGTTACAACAAGTGTAGGTTAGAGGATCATCAGTAGAAAGGTATCCATTATTACTGACTAATAGGAGTCCCATGCAGTCAACTAGATCTAACAAATTCTTGTACTAGACAAGCAAAAGTCACAAAAAAATAATCTTTGCTACGAATATCACTCTCCAAAAAAAGGAAAAGTATTAATTGGAAATATATAGGCCCATTTTTTTTATTGTTTTCATAGTTTCCTATGTCTATGTTCGAAGACATAAAAAATGAAGACAAGTCTTTTGTAATTACAACTTAAAATATTGTTAAATAAAAAAGGCCCTTAAATTCTCCTTTTCAAATTCAAGCCCAAATATATAATTGAACTTTAGCTACCATAAAAATACATTCAATGGATCCCAATTATGAATTCATAAATTCTGGATATTCCATAATGGAGGGTTGTTTGTACTTATTTTATTAAAAAGTTCTTATATTTAATAAAATAAGCAGATTTCTAGTGCTTATTTTAATATTAAGCAGTTTTGTAATAAGCATCCTCTTTACTTCTCATATATGTGGTCATGGTAAAAGGTGTTTATTTTGAGAACACTTATTTTAAGTTTAAACAAACTGTCTTTAGTCTTTCAACCTACGTACTATGTCAAACTTACTTTTCTGAGTTTTTAACTCATTCAGCATAATGGAAAAAAGGTTCCTCCATTAATAGCTTTATGAATAAATGTTTTTCATGCAAGGCTACGCACCAGATTCATGTCAAATATTACTTGTTTAAGTGATTGTCACGTTTCCATAGTAAGGATCAACTGTATTGTACCTCATCTGAAAATTTTGGTACTTTACAATAACTTGTCTCCTTTTGCAGGATTTTGTGCTACCAGGATTTCGGTCTATTTTGCTTATGCTTGTGAGTAGTATTATGGGCTTCTTTGCTGAGGTGAAAACCTAAACTGCATGCTGATAGTTTGCTTTTTTCTACAAAAGATAAATAAGAAGTGGGTTATTTAAATATCTACTAACATATTGTCTTTTTTTAAAATTTGGGTTATTTTTTAAAATTTGATTCATGAGCTTTGGTCTAACTACTAACATATTGTCTTTTTTTTTCAAAGCCTAGATTGCCTTTCTAAAAGGCCTAGCATAACTTGAAAGCCTATTTAAATATCTACTTTGTAATATGGCTGTTAAATAGGCTAATGGGCAAATAATTTAAATCAAGCAAGTTTAAATTTTTTATGGTCTTAGAATATTCAAATAAAATTTAGTATATTGAAAATATATTGAATTGGATGGTGTAAATCCTGATCGTTTGAGCTTAATGGGCTTTGATAAGCCTTGCCTAGATTATTTACTAAATTGGTCTGGGTCGTGCTTGATATGGGCCAAATTATAGGTTCTAACCTATTTGTGCTAGGATTTTGAAAGGCAAGTTTCTTTCGCTAATTAGAGCTTCTGTTGGCACTTCGTCACTTTTGTTTTTCAAAATGATCATTGCACCCCTAAGCAAAGAACCAAAGTTCCACAGAAGTTAACCATGATGAACAATTTTCGTCATTCAGTTTCTTTATCGTGATAATGGAAGTGGTAGGATACTAAAAGTCTATGAGAGGAGGAAAAGGAATTAATAAGGTTGTTAGGTGGTTAGGAGGATACTGATATGATTGTAACTGTTAGCATCAGTTAGTTAGTGGGAGGGGAGCCTATATAAGAGGCTGGCGAACTTGTAAACTTTAGTTTTGTTAATTTTTTTGTATAGATAGGACATCTATATCCTGTGGGGGGGACTACTCCCTCAGAGGTTTGTGTGTACGTTGTTTGCTCATTATAAAAGAAATATACAGAATTCTTTTTCTTTTCTGTGCTAGTGTCTGTGCTTTGAGAGGAGTTAGATAGATTTCTTAACCAAAGAAACCTATCAATTGGTTCGACCTGCCAGATCCTTGGAGGAGCGAGATGGAGGGAAAGATGAATGCGATTGAGAACATAATAGAAGGAAGAATGAACGCTATGGAGGGGAGACTGAGTTCACTAGAGACGATAGGGGAAGAGTTGAAAGAAGAGACAATGGGTATACGTCAAGAACTTAAAGAACTCGCGCTAGTTGTTGGAGGAATGGTGCGGCACCTTGATAGGAACTCTTGGGGAAGTCAAGTGTCAGTGATGAGAATAGGAGAGGGAAGAAAGATAGTTCGAAGGATGAGTTGGAGGACGACATGGGCGAATTACAGCCCAATTGGGTAAAGCAAGTGGAATTACCCACGTTAGAGGGGTTGGATCCATTGGGGTGGATCTCAAGGGTAGAGAAATTTTTTCATATTCGGCATGTCACTGGGAGGGAGAAACTCCGGCTGGCTTATACATGTATGGAGGGCAGTGCAAGCTATTGGTTTAGATTCTAGAAGACCAAGACCAAGAATCCCTCTTGGGAAGATTTGCAAGAGGCACTGATCAGGAGGTTTGGGGGAGAACTGTGTTTGACAAACTGACGACCATGAGGCAGAAAGACACAGTGGAGAATTACGTCCAGGAGTTTGAGATGTTGGTGGCGCAGACGACGGTGGTAACGGAGGAACAACTTTTGGGCTACTTCTTCCCTGGTTTGCAAGGCGACATCCAAAGCTAGATTACGCCGCATAACCCTAGGGACCTACTGATAGCCATGGAGGTGGCTAGAGATGTGGAGGAAGCCAACAAGAACCCAAGAACGAATGGAGGGCGACCAATAAGAATAATCAGACGTGGGGAAGGTATCAAGGAGGATCGAGGACGGTTGCTAGAACTGATTCTTTCAGGGGAGGCTAGAGTAGGCAGGGGATTGTAGACAACGTGAATTCTACAAAGAAGGAGGGGACAATGGGTACTACAGTGTCCAAGAAGGGAAGTAATATGATAGGAGAGACACGAGGCAGAGGGGTAAGAAATCTACCTTACTCAGAATATATCAAGAGAAGGGAAGAAGGGGAGTGCTTCCATTGTGGAGGACGTTACAGTTCGGGCCATAGGAGCCCAAAAAGAAGCATGCGAGTGATGATGATGGTTGAAGATGAGGAAGAAGGGGAAGGGGAAGAAGTAGAGGAGATGGAACAGAGACATATGGAATTGTCTTCCTTCTCAGCAGGAAGCCTCACTCAACCCAAACCGACGAAACTACAGGGCTGGGTGAAGGGGAAGATGGTGTTGGTTCTGATAGATAGCGGAGCTAGTCGTAATTTCATAGTGACGAAACTGGTGGAGGACTTGGGTTGTCAGTGGAGGAGACACATCCTTACAGAGTATGCCTCGGAGATGGGCAATGGAAAATGACACAAGGCTTTTGCAATGAAGTTTCAGTGATGTTGGGAGAAGTGGAGGTCAAGGAGAAGTTCTACCTATTTAAGTTGGGAGGGGTAGACCTCATTTTGGGAGTAGCTTGCCTAGCCAAATTGGGGGAAGTCACCATAAATTGGGAAAACCTGACAATGGGGTTCACTCAGGGCAATGAGACAGTGATGATTACAGGAGACCCTACCTTGACAACGAAGGTGGTATCTCCAAAAGCTTTACTGAAGGTGAAGGAGATAAAGGTTGTATCCTTGGTTTGGGGCTTGGGTTAAACAGAGTTAGAAGGGAAGGAAGAGGTAGGGAAGTAGTTGACATGTAGCCAGACTAAGGATTTAGAACGGGTCCTGGCCAAGTTTGAGGATGTATTCAGGGAGCTCAAGGGTCTTCCTCCTACCAGACATCTTGACCACAAGATACCTATTATGGAGGGAGTGGATTTGGTGAGTGTTAGACAATACCGATATCCTAATTTGATGAAGGAGATCGAAAAATAGGTAGAGGAGATGTTGAAGACGGACATAATTTGGCCAAGCAATAGCCCGTATTCTAGCCCTATGATATTGGTGAAAAAGAGAGATGGAAGCTGGACTAGAGCCTTGAACCGAGACACTATACCGGATAAGTTTCCGATTCCAGTGATAGAAGAACGGTTGGACGAGTTGAGAGGGGCCAACTGATCTCGAAGGTGGACTTGAGAGCAGGCTACCACCAAATACGCATGGGAGAAGAGGATATCCAGAAAACGGCCTTCCAGACACATCAGGGCCACTACGAATTTTTGGTTATGCCATTCGGGCTTTCCAATGCCCCGACAACCTTCTAGTGCATGATGAACAACACCATGTTGAAGCTCTATTTGAGGACGTGTGTTCTTGTTTTTTTTATGACATCTTGGTCTACAGCAAGACCTGGGAAGAACACAAGGAACATATCAGGCAGGTGTTGGCTACTTTGAGTCAGCAGCGGTTGTTTGCTAACCGAAAGAAATGCAATTTTGGGAAGACACATATCAGGTATTTGGGGCATATGATTTTGGAGCTTGGAGTACAGATGGCAGAGAGAAGGTGGCAGCAGTTTTAGATTGGTCATAACCAAAAAATATTAAGACCTTAAGGGGTTTCTTAGGCCTTACGGGCTATTACAAAAGGTTCATCAAGGACTATGGCAAAATAGTCCGACCTTTGACCGATCTTCTGAAGAAAGGGAAATTTAGTTGGTCTTCCCAGGGCAGTGACACTATGAAGGCTTTGAAGGAAGCCATCAACTCAGCCCCTGTTTTATCCCTGCTAGATTTCACCCAACAATTTCACATTGAGTGTGATGCCTTGGGCAGAGGAGTAGGTGTTGTTTTGACTCAGAACAAAAAGCCTATTGCCTACTTCAGCAAGGCTCTATCAGAAGTTTCCCTTACCGAGTCCATCTATGAGAAAGAACTCATGGCTTTAGTTCTTGCAATTCAGCACTGGAGGCCCTATCTCCTCGGTCAGAAGTTTATGGTCACATTGACCAAAGGAGCCTCAAATATTTGCTGGAACAGAGGATCACTACCCAAAATCAACATAATTGGTTGGCCAAACTACTGGGTTATGACTTTGAGATTATTTACTGCACTGTAGTGTCTAATAGGGTGGCAAATGCCCTATCTAGAAAAGGGGAGGAAAAGGAGGAGAGTGATATTGAGATGAGGGTGATATGGACAAGGTCCTAAAGAAAATTATGGAGGAGGTGAGGACAGACCCCAACTCACACCTAGCCTATACCTTGGAGCACGATAGACTTCATTATAAGGGATGTTTGATGCTATCAGCTTAGTCGGCATGGATTCCCAGGTTGTTGACAAAGTTCCATGCCACTCCTATCGGGGGACACTCGTGCCGGACATACAGGAAGGTCGCCTAGTCACTGTACTGGATTGGAATGAGGAAGTCGGTGACTGACTTTGTGGCTAGTTGTTTGGTTTGCCAGCAGCACAAATACTTGGCAGCATCTCCTCAGGGCTTGATACAACCCCTACCAATCCCTCAAGCCATTTGGGAGGAAGTGAGTATGGATTTTATTGTCAAGCTACCCAAATCTCAGGGATACAATTCAGTGTTATTTGTGGTTGACAGGCTGAGCAAATATGGGCACTTCATATCCATCAAGTACCATTACACAACCAAAATTATAGCTGAAGTTTTTGTCAAAGAAGTGGTCAAGCTACATGGGGTACCCATATCTATCATGAGTGACTGAGATCCCTTATTTCTAAGCTTCATTTGGAAGGAAATGTTTAACCTACAGGGCACGCAACTCCACATGAGCACAGCCTATCATCCAGAGACAAATGCGCAAACTGAGGTGTTAAATAGGGTGTTGGAATCATATTTGAGATGTTTCTGCTCAAAACAACCAAAGAGTTGGTGTTTAGTTCTGCCTTGGGCTGAGTACTGGTATAACACCAGTTATCAGGGATCGGCTAAATGTACTTCGTTTGAAGTGGTGTATGGGAGGCCTCCACCAGCTCTTACACACTTCGGGGAGAAACAACAGTAGAAGTAGTGGCACACAAGCTGCAGACGAGGGATGAGGCATTGAAGCAGCTCAGATATCATCTCGCGAGGGCACAGGACCAGATGTCAAAATATGCCAATCGAAAAGGGAAACCAGCGACGATCAAAGTGGAAGACTGTGTTTATTTGAAGATTGGGCCTCATAGGCAAACGTCCATGCCTACAAGATTACATCTGAACCTCTCCGCAAGATATTTTGGGTCGTTTAAGGTGGTGAAACAGGTGGGGGATCAATGGCCTTCAAACTTCAACTTCCGGACACAGCTAGGATACATCCTGTGTTCCATGTATCCTAGTTAAAACTAGCAGTGGGTACCCAGCAAGTTGGGAAGGATCTACTAGAAGAGTTACAGGGAGAAGGGCCAACATTTTGGCCACTTAAAGTGTTGAACAGAAGACAACAACAACAAAAGGAAGGGTTGGTGCCACAGGTGTTGATTTTGTGGCAAGAAGGAGGAGAGGAGGGGGCAACATGGGAAGATGTCTTTACCATGCAAGAGCAATTTCCAGACTTCAACCTTGAGGACAAGGTTGGACAAGAGGCGACGGGTAATGGTAGGATACTAAGAGTTTATGAGAGGAGGAAAGAGAAATAATAAAGTTGTTAGGTGGTTAGGAGAATACTGATATGATTGTAACTGTTAGCATTAGTTAGTTAGTGGGAGGGGAGCCTATATATGAGGCTGAGGAGCTCTTGTAAAGTTTAGTTTTGTTAATTCTTTTGTATAGACAGGACATCTATATCCTCTAGAGGAGGAGTGCTCCCTTGGAGGCTTGTGTGTACATTGTTTGTTCATTATAGAAGAAATATTCAGACTTCTTTTTCTTTTCTGTGTTAGTGTGTGTGTTGTGAGAGAAGTTAGATAGATTTCTTGACCAAAGAAACCTATCAGCAAGTCCTAAAAATAGATGTTAAGAAGTGGACTTTAAGCTTAACTCAATCCCACAAAATTAGCTTGTAAGGTGAGGTTTGCACCTACTTATACTATCAATTGGCCTTATCTCTAGTCAATGTGGGACTTCCAACACACTTCCCTCACGCCGAGATATAGACATCTCGAGTGGCCCGATAGCGGGTGGAACAATATGCCCAACAAACAACAAATATCACTAGGATAGGCTCTAATCAGGCTCTGATACCATGTTAAATTTGTCTAGTTTCATTTTGATATCCTCTAATGGGTCCGCTTCCAAAAACATCTTGAGTACTTCGACAGCAGAATGGGCTTCAGCCATGAAGGACACCATATCACGGTCTGCCATTTTAAGAGATGTAAGCTTGTTTGCAGTGTCATAGAGACGTTGAATATCGTTGGCATAAATGCTTTGAGCTTTCTTCCAAAATGAGTGACAAGTTTTGAAAGCCCTAGGAGATATAAGAAGTTTTGGATCCATTGATTGCGATAACAGGGCACACAACTGGAAATCTGCTTGTTTCCATTGATCAACTTTTTCAGTAGGCACATGGCTTCCATCTCGCTCAAGGTGGTCATAATGCCATTGGCCAAGGAACCACATTTCAACAACAGCAGACCATGATAGATAATTTTTTCCATTTAGCTTTTCGGAGGTAATTGATGGACTTCCGGAGAAGGAAAGAGTACTACCAGACGCCATTTCTGAAGAAGACGAATCGTATCAGCGAGGAACAAGTAAACCCTAAGGGTTTAGATGGACGGAACTATGATAGTGGCTGGCGGCGTGCAGCGGTGGACAGTGGACGGTGGCGTGCAACAACAAATTGTGGCACCGGATAGATGCTACGAGACAGAAACCAGAGCAGGATCAACCCGCTCTGATACTAACTTGAGAATTAAACTATAAAATAATTCTAGAGGGCTTAATTGATCCCTCTCATAATCTTCTATTTATAAGATAATACAAGATAAATAGGGTAACCCTAGACACAATATAATCATGATAAATAGGGTAACCCTAGACACAATATAATCATGATAAATAGGGTAACCCTTGACACAATATAATTATGATAAATAGGGTAACCCTTGATACAATATAATGATAATGAAATAGGATAAATATCGTAACAATAGATAATACAAGACCAACAACTTGGAGGAGAAGAAAACATAAATATGAGGTCAGAAATAAGTGGGTTTAAGCCTAACTTTACAAAACTGACTTACAAGGTGAGGTTTACACCCATTAGATAGTTTCTGATAGTCTAACATTGCCCGATAGCGGATGACACATGATAGGCCAAACAAACCTCATGAGGATAAACCTAACAAAGTGGTTCTTTCTCAGCTTCCAGTTGTAACGGTACCAGATTTCTCCAAACCTTTTATGGTGGTGACAAATGCCTCTAGTAAAGGATGGATGGGTTGTTTTTTTACAAGACGGTAGACACTTTGAATGAGTCTTGTGTGGGAGGACATATTGGGTATTTCTGAACCTTTTAAAGGATTTTTGGTGTTCTATATTGGGAAGGGATGAGAAGAGATATTAAGGATTTTGTAATGTAGTGTGAAGTTTGCCAATGGAATAAGAGCAAAACTTTAGCCCTTACTGGATTACTGCAACCATTGCCAGTTCCTACATAGGTTTGGTCCGATATTTTCATGGCCTTTATTGGTGGATGTTGTAATTTGAAATAATATCTTTAGAATCTTCCTAATTAGAGGAAATAGATACATAATCTTTTATTTTATTTTATTTTCCTAGTTTTTCTAGTTTGCCTATTTCTCTTTTTATGAGAATTAGATTATTACAAATAGAGGGTATGAGAATGTATTTTTCATGATTGAGAATAATAAAATAAGTCTTATTTTCAACTTGATGTCAAAGCTCCTGATCTTGGGGCTCCGTTCCGCTGCAACAGTCGCATTGCCGCCACTGTCCGACAATTGTTATTGTCGCTGTCGCCGGTTGGGGTCGTTTATTGGGCAGAAAGGTGCGGCCAACACCGGCGATCACAACGCCGGAAGTCGCTCCGTGAGAGGAGCCGCCACGCGCCGCCATCGTCGCCGGCGCATGTAGCCCATGCGCCCACCTTTGGTAAGACCCACTCGCCAGACAAGGTCGCCTGAGCCTCCTGAGTCTATTCCTAGGGTCGGTGACAGTGGAAAATAAGACTGATTTATTATTCTCAATCATAAAAAATACATTTTGATACTCTCTATTTGTAATAATCTAATTCTCCTAAAGAGGGAAATAGGGAAACTAGGAAAGTAAAATAAAATAAAAGATTATATATCTATTTTCTCTAATTAGGAAAGTTCTAAAGATATTATCTCAAATTACAACACTTCCCCTCAAGCTGTATCATACAAGATTGTATGAACCATGCTTGAAATAGTCAAACTCAATTGTAGAGAACGTCAATAAAACAAATTTGACAGCAATGGACGAGGATAAACTAGCACTATGAAACTTCAACTTGGACAGCAATGGACGAGGGTGAACTAGCACATTAAACTTCAACTTGGACAACAATGGACAAGTGAGATTTCCATAAAAAATGGATGATGACTTGCAGCAACAAACAACAAGAATAGATGAAGGGCCTCCTCCAGTAGCGAACAACAACAAACTGTAGGGACTTAACTACCCTAAACAGCAACAAACCTTCAAGGACTTAACTGCCCTAAATAGCAACAGACCTGCAGGGATTACACTACCCTGTAGCGGCACTAAAAGGCTAACAGCCACAAACCTGTAGGGACTTTAACCATCCTGAACAAACCTTAAGGGACTTAACTGCCCTAACAACAACGAACCTTTAGGGACTTAACTGCCCTGAACAGCAACAAACCTGCAGGAACTGAACTGTCTGCAGTGGCTAACAGCAACAAACCTATAGGGACTTAACCACCCTACAGCGGCTGAAACAACAACAAACCTTCAAGAACTAACTACCCTGCAGCGGCTGAAACTTTTCTTCCCCTCACAACTGAACGGCATATGCACGTCAATGACAGAACGTGAAGGTGGAAGAACTGGTAAAAACTGATCCGTACTTGGGGACAAATCTGAAACCCCTAACATCGAACGAGCCAAATCAGCGGGCGGTCTCATAGAACAACTCTCAGTGAGCTGTTATAACAAAGTATTTGTAGAAACCAAAAAAACACCAAAGATTGGGACTTATGATGGCATCAAAAGGCCAAAGACAGGTTGAAGGTTCAAAGTTCTATGCTGGACTACTCCAAAAAGGTGATACTTAACACTGTATCACAAGAAGTACGGGTTAAACTCTAGCCCAAAAAGAAAGTTTCCTGCAGGGGCTGAAAAATATTTCCCCTCACGGCAAACAGCAAGAACGACGACGCCTCTGACCCATCTTTTTCCCAATCCAACTGTGTCTTCGTCTGCGTTGACAACAACCCCTTTTCATTAGAGACTGTGACGACAGCGGTGGCGGCTGACTGCATCGGAGAGAACAACAAAGGGCAGTAGTTGCAAAGTGGAAACGTGAGGTGACACCCTCTCCTCCTCGCGGCTGAGATGGATCCTCGTCAACCCGTCGCGGAAGTGTGTTGCGAGGAAGATGAAGATTCTGTGAAGCAACAAAGATGGTAGCAATGGCAGCTATGGAGGGTCATAACAAAGAGGAGGAGGTATGGCGAGTCAACCGGAAGCGTCGCGATGTGATTCCGACACCGGGACAGCAGCGCATGACAAACATGACACGAGATCTGACGGAGAGAAGAGGCGCGTGCGGAGGAGTCTGAGACGTCGACCACCAGCGTTAGGTCACGCTCGAAGAGACGATCCAGATCTGGCGGACGCTGGCCGGCGGTGGACGGTGGCAGGCGGTGATCGATAGTGGAGATCGATTGGGTTGCGACTGGCGACGGCTGGTTCAGTGGAGGCAGTTGCCTTTCTAGGGTTCCCAGAAGACTTTAGGTCTCTTTGATTCTAGGTGCATATGAATGGAAGCCAATGAGAATGCCAACGTTTAGGCATTAGAGAAGGACCCATTCTAATTTTACTAGGCAAAGTATGGAAGAACAACTTCTTTAGCTGTTATTAGAGGAAACCAACTTGCTGTTGGTCATGAAGATTCTAGGTGGCTCTTGTGAAAGACACTCAATTGATCTAAGGATCATAAGCATATACTTAGCTATGGAAACTGGAGTAGGACTGTCCATTGAAGTTACAAAGGTACTGGTTAAAAAAGAGATTTTTAGGTGTCGGCGGCTATGGTGGCCGGCCGCCGACGGACAACAAAGATAGCGGAAGTAGATAAACCCAAAGATGGGTAAATCATACTACCTCAGAACGGGAAGCCACCAATTCATCTAGTCCTTCACACACACCACCAAATCTTGATATGAAAGCTTATAAGGAGAAACTCGAACTCTTGGAAGCAATGGTTGAATCAATGAGTAAGCCCTCTGGATCATGTACTCTGTCCATAAAAGGTAAGATTTGTCTCAATACTGTTGGTCATGTGTCTCAAGGTATTTGGAACCTTGATTCGGGTGCAACTGATCATATGACACCTTTTAGTGGGTCTTTCGACTCAGAAAAAGCAATAAAGAACAACTTATTACAGTTGCGAATGGTCAGGGTATACCTATATGCAGCTCTGGGAATATAATTTTGGACTCATCTATTATATTAAAGGATGTTTTACATGTTCCTCAATTACCTAATAGTCTTATCTCTATGCAAAAACTCACAAAGGATTTAAATTGTTGAGTAACATTTTTTCCAACTTTTTGTGTTTTTCAGGACCTTGCCACGGGGAAGACGATTTTAACTTGTATGGAGCAAAGTGGGTTGTATTTTTTAGAGTTTGATGACCAAAGCAACACACAAATCATGAGTCAACAAGCTACATCTGAGACGTGGGCAAAATCCCAAATATTGTACATCATCAAAGGCTTGGGCATCCTTCCTTTAGTCTTATCAAGTCCTTGTTTCCCCATTTGTTTACCAAGGAGTCTACAAGCTACATCTGAGACGTGGGCAAAATCCCAAATATTGTACATCATCAAAGGCTTGGGCATCCTTCCTTTAGTCTTATCAAGTCCTTGTTTCCCCATTTGTTTACCAAGGAGTCTGTTGAGTCTTTTAATTGTGATATTTGTCAATTGTCAAAACACCACCTTGCATCTTATCCTATTAGTAATAAAAAGAGTATTTCTCCATTTGATTTAATTCACTCTAATGTTTAGGGTCCTGTCACAGATTCTATTTTCGGAGCCAAATGGTTTGTTACCTTTTATTGACGATTGTACTCGTTTCATGTGGACATACCTTATAAAAAATAAATCTGAAGTTTTTCAATTTTTTGTTAATTTTTTCCGTCTTGTCCAAAATCAATTTGGAAAAAATATCTAAAGAATTAGGTCTGATAATGGTACTGAATATGTGAATCATGAATTTCTCAATTGTTTGTCTCATAATGGTATTGGTCATGAACTAACCTGTGTTAACACCCCTCAACAAAATGGGGTTGCTGAAAGAAAGAATCGTCATCTTCTTGAAGTAACTAGAGCTCTTCTTTTGCAAATGTTTGTTCCAAAAAATTACTGGGGAGAAGTTGTGTTAACTGCCACATATCTCATCAACAGGTTACCCACTCGTATCTTAAATGACATTAGTCCTATAGAGTCTCCAATGTCTTTTGTTCCTTCTTCTTCCCTAACAACGAGTCTACTTAGTCGAGTCTTTGGATGTGTTGTTTTTGTTCACTCTCATCATCCTCACCGTGGTAAATTAGATCTCAAAGCTCTTAAATGTGTCTTTATTGGGTATCCTTCTAATAAAAAAGGGTACAAATGTTATCATCCTCAGAGTCGTCGCATCTTTATCACCATGGATGTCACCTTTCATGAAACACATTCCTATTATGTCAGTCCACCACTTTAGGGGGAGAAAGCACTTGAAGTGGATGAACTCTCCTTCTTGTCATTATCATGTTTGTCTTTCAAGATGCCCAAGACCTGAGCAATAAAGCTACCATTGTCCACAGTGAGGAAGAAAAGGAAGAAGACAGAATTTTTGGGAAAAAATATGAAAGAGGAAAACAACCTACTTCGACTCTCGAGCAAGAAAAATTGTCTAATCCGGAGGTGAGGATCCCTGAAGATATCAATGATAAGGAGGTAAGTATTACTGAGGATTTACCCATTGCATTGAGAAAGGAAAGAAGATCATGTGCTAAATATCCTATTTCTCAGTATGTTTGCACTAACAATCTCTCTGATAAGCACAGAAGTTTTATTGCTGCCATTGATGCCACAGAAATTCCTACCTCAATCCAGGAGGCCATGAAACTTGAACATTGGAATCAAGCCATGAAAGAAGAGATGAATGCTTTAGAAAGAAATTCAACTTGGGAGATTGTTGATAAGCCAAAAGACAAGAAGGCACTAGGGTGTAGATGGATATTCACAGTGAAACATAAGGCAGATGGGACAATAAAAAGATATAAAGCTAGATTGGTAGCAAAAGGATATACCCAAACATATGGGATTGACTATGAGGAGACATTTGCCCTAGTGGCAAAGATGAATACAGTTCAAGTTATTCTCGCTTTGGCTGCCCATGTTGGAGGGGACTTACACCAGCTGGATGTGAAGAATGCCTTTCTTCATGGAAATCTAGTTGAGGAAGTGTACAAGGAGATTCCCCTAGGTTTTGAAGTGAAAAATGAAAGAAACAAGGTATGCCTCGTGAAGAAAGCATTGTATGGTCTTAAGTAATCCCCTAGAGCATGGTTTGGAAGATTTACAAATGCAATGGTTTCCTTGGGATACAGACAAAGCCAAGGAGATCATACTCTATTCATAAAGCACTCTTCTACAGGTAAACTCACTCTATTGCTTGTCTATGTGGATGATATGATTATTGCAGGAGATGATGAAACAAAAATATTGGCATTAAAAGATAAATTGGCAGCTCAATTTGAAATGAAAGACCTAGGAAAACTCAAATATTTTCTTGGAATAGAGGTTGCCTACTCCAAGAACGGAATTTTCATCTCCCAAAGGAAATATGTACTTGATCTCTTCAAAGAAACAGGAAAGCTGGAATGTAGAACCTCAACAGTTCCTATAGAACAAAATCACAGAATTGGAAGTGAAGAAAGTGCTCCTGTAGAAAAGGCCTAATCAGAGATTGGTTGGAAAATTGATTTATCTATCACACACAAGACCAGACATTGCTTATGCTGTGAGTGTAGTGAGCTAATTCGTGCATGATCCAAGAGAGAGACACATGCAAGCAGTTGACAAAATTCTCCAATACCTGAAGTCAAGTCCAGGAAAGGGGCTATTATTCAAAAGGGAAGACACATTGACTATGAAGATATATACTGATGCTGACTATGCAGGTTCTATTACTGATAGAAAATTTACTTATGGGTATTGTGTATTTCTTGGAGATAGTCTAGTAACATAGAGAAGCAAAAAGCAAGATAGAGTATCTCGTTCTAGTGCAGAAGCTGAATTTCGAGCCCTTGCTCAAGGAATGTATGGAGGACTCTGGATGAAAATCATTTTGGAGGATCTTAAAGTCAAAGTAGAGAACCCAATGCAACTACATTCTGACAATAAGTCTGCTATGAGCATAGCCCATAATCCGGTACAGCACGACAGAACCAAACACATTGAAATTGACAGACATTTCATCAAATATAATCTTGACAGAGGCTTTGTGATTACAACTCATATTCCTACAAAACTTCAAATAGCAGATATTTTTACAAAAGGGCTTGCTTCAGATAGATTTCAAGATCTTGTAGGCAAGTTGATGGAAGCATGCCTAGGGTTGGAACTCGCAGGTAGCAACTCCAAACAACAAGCAATGATGGTGCAGCGGAATGAATGAAGATGAGTGGTGTTTTGGTGTGTTTTTAATGGAAGGAGTGTGTGTAGAGTCCTCTCAGCTCAGAAGGCCTTCCTACTATGGAAGGAAGCTAGAAGAGAAAGTGAAGAGAAAGAGTGACTCAAGAGCATTTAGGGCAGGAAATAAATTCTGCAGCATTTCACTAAAGCTCAAAAGTGAAAATTACAAAGGAGAGACCCTCTTATTTATAGGTGAAGAGGGGCCTCACTTCTGGCCTAATTTCCCTCCAAAAATCAAATACAAGTTGAGCTTGGGCGCCAAGTTAGCTGGGACACGCTTCCCACTCCAAGCACACAAGGAAAGCATGTGAAATTCAAAAATCTGATACGTAGTGGCTGGGCCAGGCAGGTTTTTGGCTGGGCCATTTCAGAATCCGGAAGGCAATTTTCTTCATGTTTCCAATCCGGAAGCCAAGCTGCTAAATCCGAAATTCACCTCCTTTTCTCCCCTTTTTAGCTCCTTTGCTTTCCTTGGCTTCTCATGCTTCTTGGGTGGATAAACCATGGTCTCCAAGCTTTATTTAGACACTACAAAACAACATATGAACATATTTAAAAATAATCCTTCTAAGTCTTAGAGAAAGAAAATCAAGAAAGCCTTTAAAAGTCCTTCTTCAACTTCCCTTTCTTAGCCTTAGCTTGAGTTGCTACTTCTTTGAATGACTTCCCTAGTTAGGTTTCCATCACAAGTTAGGAATGATTGATATTCATTTACCAACTTGAGGGGGAATGTTGTAATTTGAGATAATATCTTTAGAATCTTCCTAATTAGAGGAAATAGATACATAATCTTTTATTTTATTTTATTTTCCTAGTTTCCCTATTTCTCTTTTTGTGAGAATTAAATTATTACAAATAGAGGGTATGAGAATGTATTTTTCATGATTGAGAATAATAAAATAAGTCTTATTTTCAACTGTGGATTACCAAAGGTCAAATGAAAAGACATGATTATATCCATGTGTTTGCTTTATCACATGTGTATACTGCAATGGAGGTAGCACAATTATTTGTCAGAGAAAGTGTTAAACTTCATTGTTTTCCAATGTCAATAGGTTCTATCTAGGGTCGAGTTTTTCTCAGACAGTTTTAGAAAGAATTGTTTAAACAGGCTGATGGCAACCCTCTAGGCAAAGGTCCCATCACAATAGGCAAGGTCAAGCAAATTTACGAAGAGTTAACCAAAGAACGTGAAGTCAAGCTCTTCTTTTCTAGGGCCATCATTGAATAATTTTGGGCTTTGTTTTATGGGCCTAATAGTGTAGGATTTTAATTTGGACCTTGTATTTTAGGCCAAGTAGAATAGGGTTTTGACCACCCAAGTTAACAAATGGCCAAGGCCCAATGTTGACCAAGGTGGGACGTCCACACCATAAGTTGACAAGGAGTCAACATTTTTAGCTAGCTTGGTGGACAAGAGAGTGGACGGCCTTGACAAGTGTCACCCTCCTATTGGAGAGTTTTTCTTCCTAGTTAGTGGTCACATGTCACTCTAGGAATGGAAAGTATTTTCCATAGGTAATGGCCACATGTCACCTTCTCATTTGAAAGGATTTTCGTCACTTGTCTCCTTCCTGTTGGAGAGTAAATCTCCTTGCTTCCAAGCTAGCCAAGGTGGCTCTTTTAGGTTAAAGTTTCTGCCTATTTTGAGACACCTTAGCCTATAAATAGAGGTGTCTCTCCTTCATGTAGTTACCTTTGATTTAGAGTAAAGTTATGCTGTCATTTTTGTGTCATACTACTCTTTTAAGGTCACCCCAGGCTAGAGCAACCCAAGTGATCTCCTCCAATCAACTTCCTCCAAGAGTTGGCCTAACCTCTCATAGAGCATCACTAAACACCTCCTCCTTCACCATAAAACCAACCAAGGCCGAAACACCTAGCCTCTCATCCCATCATCATTCCGCAACCATCATCCATTTTGACCACCTCCATGGCTTTCCTTCTAGTTTTGGTTCATCCTAGCTAGGAGATTGCCATCACAGGCGGTAACTAAACTAAAGTATAGCATAGCCTATCACCCTCAATCGGATAGTCAAACAAAATTAGTTAACCATTGCATTGAGACATATTTAGGTTGCAAGACAAGTTATTAGCGTAAACAACGGCCTAATTGGTTACCATGGGCAGAGTTTTGGTTTAGTACCATTTACAATGCCTCTTCTCGAATGACTCCATTTAAAGCACTTTATGGCAAGGACCCTCCTTTACTTTTAAAAGGCACAACTATCCCTTCCTGAGTGGAAAGTGTAAATTAGTTACAGGTAGAACGAGATGCAATTTTAAAGGAATTAAAAGCCAACTTATAAAAGTGTTCAAGGTAATAAACACATATGTGAGGTGGTTTACCAAGTTGGCGATTGAGTTTTTTTGAAAATTCTGCTGTACCGTTCTTCATCACTAGCCAAGAAGCTTATTGAAAAATTGTATCCGCAATTTTATGGTCCTTATGAAATAGTAGAACGCAACGATCAAGTTGCTTATAAGCCGCAACTTCCTCCGCTTCTCAACCATTACCTCCAATGCTTTCGGAAGATTACATTTTAGAAGTAACTTCTTGGAAAGTATTGGACACGGATTAATTCGTGTGGTGAGTTGGAAATTCTTAAATGGTACCAGCTTCCAGAGATAGAAAATAGTTGGGAATCAGCTACTTCTATTGCCAGAGAATTTCCATACTTTCAACTTGGGGACAAGGTAACTCTTGATAGGAAGGGTATTTATAGGTTTAGTTTTGTATATAAGAGACGGAATAAATAACTTGTGTGCCAGCAGTATCTGAACTATTTAAATAGTTCAGGGACAATTTTGAAGGGAAGGGGGAAAAACTTTGTAATTGGAGTGAAGAGAGTGGGGTTCTGTCGAATAACCTCGGTAGATAACAATTGTAAGTCTTTGAGTCCGTGTTATTCCTGAGGCAGTGGCAGGATATAATAATAAAGATTACCAAGATTAGTGTATTTCATCTTGTTTTGAATACTAGTTCTATTAGTGGTGTTAGTTGGTTTATGCAAAACCCTTGTATTGATAATTGGAATGTTATCATCTCTGCATCTTAAGATACCTCAAAAAGGCTCTAGGACAAGGTTTGTTGGTTGAAGATCAAGGGCATACCCAAATTTTTGTGTATTGTGATGTTGATTGGGCAACATTTTCTATCAGTAGATGCTCCTCTTCAGGCTATTGGAGGCAACATTATTTGTTGAAAAATCAAGAAACAAAATATGGTTGCCTGATCTAGTGCTGCAACTGAATATAGGATAGTGGCATCTCTTGCTTGTGAACTTGTGTGGGTGAAACAATTTCTTCAAGAATGAAAGTTCTATGAGATCCAACAAATGAAGATGTATTGTGATAATTAAGTAGCTCTCCACATTGCCTCTAACCCTGTATTCAATGGGAGGACCAAACAAATAGAACTTGGTTGTTATTTTTATTCAAGAAACGATGTGGTCCAAAGAAGTTTGTACTAAGTTTGTTGAATCCAATAATCAACTAGCATGTGTTAACAAAATCTGTAAGAGGACCTCATATTCAATTTATATGTTTCAATCTTGGCACATTCAATATGCCTGCTCCAACTTAAGGGAGAGTGTTAGAATAATTTATCTTGATTATATAACTTAACTTGTTTATTTAGGTCAAGTGGTCTGCCCGAATTAATTACAATATCCTATTGTATATTCTCAACTATATGTTAACCTGAATCAACATGCAACATATCTCTACTATTTGATGGTATTGTTACTAAATCTTTCGCAGGTTTTGTTAGCACGCGGACTGCAACTTGAGAGAACCAGTAAAGTTGCTAATGTTCAGTACTTGGAGGTATACTTCTCTCTTAAAAGCTGGTTGTTCTTTTTTTTCTTTTTCTGATTTGACTGTGAACAACTAAGTTTCTACATTTTTTACATCCTAATTAAATTTTATCCTAACTAAATTTTTAAAACTTAGTTAGGATATCAAAAATGTAGAAACTTATTATATATATTTATATATAAGACACACACACACATATATATTGGTCGGGTTTCTCAATCTGCCTAACCGTAGCAAGTCATCCCACTCCGTCCCATTTTAGACTGGCCAACAATGTGTCGGACTAGCTCATTTTCCACCCTTATTTGCATAGAGATTCCTTCATGTCCAAGATGGATTTGTATCCCTCAATGTTAAGTTTGCCCAAAAATTACTTAAAAAGGCCTGTGCAATATTTGGCTCTTGAATACGGAAGACCGCAAAAAAGTGCATTTTCCACATACCAAATTATTTGAAGGAAAATGGTTGCGTTAGTGCATATATTCTTTCCATTCTTAGTTTTTAGGATATTTTACTTGGATCAATACTAAATAAGTCATAATCATACTCAAACCGGTATTGAGATGTTGGTTTTTGAACAACTGTTTTAGACACCTTAACCATTAGAGACCCTTCAGTGTTATTAGTAAGCTCTATTGTACGTGATCCAATACATTTAGTCTCTTCCTGGTTAAACATGATTAAACTTTTTTCTATGGTAGTCATCTTACCAATGGTTTATGCCTTGATATCAGATGATGATATTATTTTTTTGCTGTCATGTGCCATGTACCAAATCCTGTGCACCAGTGTCACTTGGCAATTTACATGTTAATGGTTTTGTGAAGTATTTCCTTTTGATCCTTGAATTGGAGGATAATACAGACCAACATTTCTGTGTTTCAGGCAGGCCTAAGGCAATTATGCAGCCTTGCTCTGACAAGATTGGCTCCATCCTTTGATCGCCTCGTTGGTGTTTCACTTATTGTTATCTCTGTGTGTTGCACCATGTATATAGGACCTGAAAAGGAGACGGAATGATATAGATTTGAGCGATGTAGTTGTGCAGCTTATATGACGTTATTATCATTTGTTATATTGAACTTGTTTATATAAAGTCTAGTCTTAATTGGTGTATTTTAACTCTTTATCCGTCTCTGTTTGTTCTTATTTTAGCTGCTTCAGTCTTCAGATTATGGCATTAATTGTTTTTAATCAAAAGTTTTAACTTCAGATTATCAGTTTTAAAAACCCGAATTCAAGTAAATTGTACCGATTTCTGTAAAAACTATCCCTAATATAAATAAGCATATTATGAAACCATCAAATAGATTTTTTCTCAATCAAATCCCGATTTGCCAAAGCATTGACGTATCGGTTACCTATCTGAAAATATGAACAACTCTAAGATCCATATTTGAAAAAAAAAGTTGAAGCATGTAACCCCTTTTTCTTTTAAATTCCATCGAACAATGAGGCTTACTAAAAGTTTGTCTACAAAGACTCACTCCCATTCTAACCATAACCTGTTCAAACCTATAAATTCTGCGAGTTGAATTAGCAAAATAGGCACCATCAATTTTAAATCCAATATTTTTTCAATGTCATCATAGGCTATTACAAGTGTAACACGTTCTCCGAGCTTTTGAAATGCTATTAGTATGAAAAATCCAATGCATTCTCCTTGTGACGTTCTTAAAATACTAAAACTAGAATGTCAAACTTTTCTTTAAAAATTCCATCAATTTTACATTTAATAAGATCTATTGGAATAACTTGCCAACTTCCAATACTATGTGATTTTCGAATATTCAAATTGACATTTAAATATTTTAAAATAGAAAAATTAAAGACTATATGTATTTCATTATTCCCTATTAAATAGAAACTGACAGTAACTAAAGACTTAATCATAGTAAAGGTTTGCTGGATAGCTAAACAAATGCTTTCAAATTCCTTTAATTGAGCTTTCGAATGTTTGCAAATCTAGCTGCTAAATTATAAAGCATATGGTTGACACCTAAACAAATCACTTTTGGATAGAACCATAACATCTTTTGGAGCAAGGTTCGGAAGACTTTCTCTCTTTCAATGCTCACACCGTTGTAATAACAAATTCGAGATACTAACAAGGCATAAGGGAGGTAATGTACATGGATTCCGTTAGTAATGGCGAGCGGACACTGAAGATGCTTTTATCGAGATCTCAGGTTAGGTGGGATAACCTGTTGAGTTTAAGCATATCAATAAGCGGAGGAAAGAAACTAACAAGGATTCCCTTACAAACGGCAAGCGAACTAGGAATAACCCACCATGAGAATTGGTCGCTTCTGGCATTCGAATTATAGTCTGAAGAACCGTCCTCAATCGTGGATCGGGCCCACGTTCCCTCGAACGAGCCGCTAGAGAGAGTCAGAGCCCTGTTGTGTCTGGACCTTGTCACACCATGAGGTGCTATCGACAAGTCGGGTTGTTTGCAAATGCAGCTCCAATCGGACAGTAAATTTCGTCCAAGGCTAAATACTAGTAAGAGACCAAAAACGAACAAGTACCGCGAGGGAAAGATGAAAAAAACTTTGAAAAGAGAGTCAAAGAGTGCTTGAAATTATAGGACGGGAAGCAAATGGGGTCGGTGATGTGTCTCGGTCGGATGTAGAATGGTGATAACCGGTCTACCGATTGACTTGAGACATTAACCAACACGGATTATAATGGTAGCCCAATCCCGGCTTATTGAAATGGTCATCGAGACGTCATTGTCGCGATTGTGGAGGGTAGCTCGCCTCAATCGTGTCTTGGCACCTATGTGTTGTGGGCCTCAACTTATGGGCTTCTCATTCGACCCGTCTTGAAACACGGATCAAGGAGTCTGACATGTGAGTGAGTCAACGGGAGAGTAAACACGTAAGACGCAAGGAAATTGATTGGTGGGATCCCATTGTGGGTTGCATCGTCGATCGACCCTAATCTTCTGCGACGGGTTCGAGTGAGAGCATACCTGTTTGAACCTTAAAGATTATGAACTATGACTGAGCGGGGGGAAGCCAGAGGAAACTATGATGGAGACCCGCAACGTAACTAACGTGCAAATCCTTCGTCCGACTTAGGTATACGAGTGAAAAACTAATCCAACATTCTAGTAGCTGGTTCCCTCCAAAGTTTCCCACAGGATAGCTAGGGCCCACGAGCGAGTTCTATCTAGTAAAGCCAATTATTAGAAGCATCGAGGGCGCAACACCCTCGACGTACTTTTAAAATTTAAATAGGTAGGACGGTGCAACTGCTCTATTGAGTCGTGCCATGGAATCGAGAGCTCCAAGTGGGCCATTTTTGGTAAGCAAAACTAGCGATGTGGGATGAACCAAAAGTTTGGTTACGATGGTCAACTACGCACTAACCTAAACCCCACAAAGGGTGTTAGTCGATTAAGGCAACATGATGGTGGTCATGGAAGTCAAAATTTGGTAAGGAGTGTGTAAGAACTCACCTGCCGAATCTACTAGCCCCAATGGATGGCGCTAAAGCGCACAACCTATACTTGACCGTCAGGATAAGGACCCACTATTGATGAGTAGGATTGTGCGACAATCGCTTCAAAATACAAAGCGTGAGAATAGAAGGGTTTCGTGTGAACAACACTTGCACATGGGTTAATCGATCCTAAGAGACGGGTGAAGTCGGTCTGATAACGCTTTCAACATGTACTCTGAAAGGGAATTAGGTTAAAATTCCTAAAAGGAGATGTGGCAACTGACAACAACATTAGGGAGTCCGAAGACAACAAAGGGGGCCCTAGAAACAATTATCTTTTTTATTTAACAGCCTGCCTACCCTACAAACGGCTCAACTAGTGGTAGGGTTCAGCGGTTGGAAGAGCATCGCATGTTGAGTGGTTTCTCGTGCGCCCCCGATGGCCTTTTAAAATCTGAAGGACCGAATGCCTCCCACGCTGGATCGTACTCGCATCAGGTCTCTAAGGAGAACAACCTATGGTCGATGGAACAATGTAAGCAAGGGAAGTCGGTAAAATGGATCTGTAACCTTAGGAAGAGGATTACCTCTAAGGGTTGGGCATGGGGGTCCCAGTCTCAAACCTTTTGGCTGTCGATGGACAGCTCGAGCTGCTCCCACAGTGAGAGCGGGTCATCGCAGGCCGGTCGACGGATGGATATGGAACGAGTCCTTCGAGGCCTCTTCCCTAGGCTTCAAACAGTCGACTCAGAACTAGTATGAATAAGGGGAATTCGACTGATTTATTAAAACAAAGCATTGTGATGGTCCTTGCAGATGTTCAAGCAATGTGATTTATGCCTAGTGCTCTGAATGTCAAAGTGAAGAAATTCAACCAAGCTTAGGTAAACAACAGGAGTAACTATGACTCTCTTAAGGTAGCCAAATGCCTCTTCATCTGATTAGTACTGTCCTTGTCTATTATCCAGCAAAACCACAACCAAGGTGATGGAATCCTATTTAGTATCAACTTAAGTTAAGGCTAAGAAAGGAAAGTTGAAGAAGGACTTCTAAAACCTCTTTCTTCATTTTCTTTCTCTATGTCTTAGAAGGATTCTCTTTTAATATGCTTATATGTTGTTTTATAGGGTCCAATAAAGCTAGGAGGTCATGAACCAACCAGAAATGAAGTCATCTAGTCAAAGGAAGCAAAAGAGCCAAAAAAAGGGCAAAATTCCTGTTACCTTCCGGATTATAAGTGTGAAGGAATTTTTCTTCCGGATTGTGAGCCACGCCCAGCCAACACCATCACCCGCCCAGCCATTGCGTAGCAGATTTCACATTATGCAATGTTTTTTATGTGCTCTTGGTGTGGGATGCATAATCTAGCCAATTGTCCTTCTTAGCTAGATTTGTATTTGATTTTTGGAGGGAAACTTGGTCAGAAAGAAGGCTCCTCTTCACCAATAAATAAAAGGGCCATTACCTTGTAAAAATTCACTTTGGAGTGTAATGAAATGCTGAAGTTTTATTCCAGCCTCTTATACTCTAGTCACCCACTAAATTTTGAATTCAATTACTCTCCTCTAGCTTCCTTCCTTAATAGGAATGTGTTCTGAGCTCAGAGGCTTCAAACACCACCATTTCCTTCATTCACACATTCACCACCATTTTGAAGAACTTATTTGTTGAACTTGTTTGTTATTGTTTGGTTGAACTTGTTTGTTATTGTTGTTGTTTGATTGAACTTGTTTTTTGTTGGTTATTGTTGTTTGTTCTTGATACTACGTTCATAGTTTTTGCTTTATAAAAAACCAAAAACTGAAATTTGTTGTTTTTCTGCTTTTTAGATCTCGTAGAGTTGTAAAAAAGTATCACAATTAATTAAAAAAACAAAAAAAGGTGATTAACGTCGTATATTAACAAAATTAGATGTTAAATTAACGTCATATATTGACAAAATTCGACGTTAACTAGACGTCGAATTTTTTAAATTCGACGTCAATTTAACGTCTCCTAATATGATGTTGTTCGCGAATTTGCCGTTAAAAGCTCAAAATATTCGACGTTGTATGCGATTTTTGTACTAGTGAACAAAAGTGAAATACCATTACTTTTCATGTTATTTTACTTATTCAGTGAATCAAAGGCAGGGGCTGCCCATCCTTTTGGTCCCAAGGTCGGCTTCGATTGGTTGATCTGGGCGGAAGACATTGTGAGATGGGAAGTTCGGCTAGGGTGGCACATCTGTTAAAAGATAACGCTTGTGTCTTAAGATGAGCTCAATGAGAACATAAATCTCATGTCGAAGAAAAGGCTAAAAGCTCATTTGGTTTTAATCTCCAGTACGAATACGAACGTGAAAGTGTGGCCTATCAATTCTTTAGTCCTTCGGAATTTTAAGCTAGAGTTGTCAGAAAAGTTACCATAGGGATAAGTGGTTTGTGGTAGACAAGCGTTCATAGCGATGTGGCTTTTTTATCATTCGATGTTGGCTCTTCCTATCCTTGTGAAACATAATTCACCAAGTCTTAGATTGTTATCCCACCAAAAGGGAACCTAAGCTAGGTTTAGACTATCGTGAGACAAGTTATTTTTACCCTACTAATGATAGTGTCGCAAGAATAATTCAACCTAGTACGAGAAGAACTATTGATTCACACAATTGGTTATCGCGCTTGGTTGAAAAGCCAATGGCATGAAGCTACCGTGCATAGGATTATGATTGAACACCTCTAAGTTAGAATCTAGGCTAGAAGAGATGTGTGTGCCTATCGTTTGTTTGCTGACCAACAGTAGGGGGCTTTACCCCCCCCCCCCCCCCCCCCCCCAAAGGCATGTGACGTTGGTGAACCTATGAATCAGCCTTATGAGATGCCTTGAAGTGCAATTTCCATCAGGCGACACATGGTATTTAATTGGCAAAGTGGCCTTGCTGTCACGATCCACTAAGATTCAGCCCTTATTGCTTTGATTTATCCCTCTCCTTCATCTTACTTAAAAGAAACTTAAATCTATTTTCTCTTTTCTATGTTATGTTAGAGCGGTGTAGTAGAATGGTTAGCGTGTACAAAAAACCAAGAGGGGGGTGAATTGGTTTCTTATCGCAAATAATACCTTTAATACTTTTCTCGTAAAATATAAATTCCTTAATAACAATTTAAACAAATAAAAGAGTAAGGAAGAGAGAAAATTGCATAGGGAATTTTTATACTAGTTCTGATCACACAGATTCTACGCCCAGTTGTTAATCTCGACTGAGAATTAACGCTTCATTATCACAAACCAGCAAACTGTTATAATAAAAAAGAAAATGACATAGTTTAAGGTTAGAACACCTTTCTTGTTACCACAACAGATGAAACTCACTTCCCTTGAAACCCACAAGAGATGAACACCTCCTTTAAATGTTTCACGAAGGATGACCGCCTCCTTTGAATCTTCACAAAGGATGACATGCTATAACTCAGCAACAACAACAACACTCAATCAAAACTCTTGTGAAATTTCTCACTCTATGCCAACACCGAGTTCTCAAAGCCAAAGCACAAGGGTTACACAAACCCTAGAACACACTTATAACAGGACACAATAGATAAGAATTTCGAATACAAAGTATTTCGTTTGTTAGAATGAAAGTCTCAATCCAATTTATAGAGATCTCACTCAAGGATACCTCCAAAAATTCGTTGTCGGCTATTAAACAAGTGATAATCCATTATCCACTTATGGTAATCGATTATCCATTTAATGAATGCACAACAGTAAAAAACTTGCTTAAAATTTCTCATAATTGCTAGTGATAATCGATTATTGCAAGTCATAATTGATTACTGATTATCAATTATTGTAAGTTGATAATCGATTATCTTGAGTAAAAAATAAAGTTTTCTTATTCAGAACGAATTTTAAGGCAACTTAAGGCAAACAATATATAGAATCAAAGATAAACCACATCCTATACACAAATCTACTAAATTACAAAAAGCTTTAACATAAAACAAGTCTTCATGGAGATCATCTTGCAATAGGAGCACTTGAGACTTGACTTTGAGACATCCTCAAAACTTCTTCTCTTTTGTAAAAAAGATAGGCCTTATTTCCCAACCAAGAGGTGTGAGGGGGAGGGGGGGTGAATTTGTTTTGTATTAAAAAATTGTTCTTTTCTAAACCTTTGGTGCACCACGGGAGGTAAGATGATGATGTCGACTTATGGATGATGAGTGCATATTTATGTCCTCATTTAGCCTTTAATATTGGATTCTTAATTGGTTTTTGCACTTTAATAGAATATTTTAATTAAGATTTTTTATAATTGGGTTTATTTACGCTGAGATACAAAAACATGTTAAAAATAGCTTTTTAGCTGAATAAATGTTCTTTGGATATTTTGAGGTGTTTTAGTGCAGCTATAGTTAAGTTCAGCTCATTAAGGTGTGGAACTAAATTCGGTAAAGTATCATGGCACCTTAAACATAAATCCAAGAATAGAAAATAATCAACATTACAAGAAGTCAATCAAAGCATAACATGAAACAATGAAGAAATTTAGCTAAGCCAAGAAGAGGAAAGATGTAACAAAAATTGGATCTTGCGATTTTCTCTAATTTTTTTCTACTAAAAGGGCTTTGATAATTGATAAATGTTTATAATTAAAGAAAATTTGGAAAACATATATCTTAAGATATTTGATTTGATGTTTAAATAATTACCTTATTTAACTATATTAATAAATATAAACAGATAATTGTTGAGATTGTTGATAGGGGGCACTAGGTTAGCTGAACCCACAATCTTAGTAATATCTAAGTTTTTGATAATGACAACGCATAATTAATAACACATGTGTATTTTGTGTTACATGTTCTATGCTTACATGTTATCTACGTATATGAAAACATGATTGTGTTGTTGTGTTGTTCATTGCATTTCATTGTGTTATATATGTGATTTTATACATGAATGCATGACACATGCTTTTAGATGAGAAAAACCACAAGCACAAATGTTGAATGTTAATTGTGTGGCAAAACAACAGTTTTAAGTCGATTACATTATGGGATGAATCGATTAAAACTCGTGTCTTTGCACAAACCTTTTTCAAAGTGTGCTGTGAGATTTTTCAAAGAGAAAAATTTTCAAAACTTTGCTTAACATTGTTACATAATCGATTGCATGCAATATGTATTCGATTAAGTCTCTTACTGTTTTGAAATCTGTTAATGCTTGATATAACTGTCACAACGACTATATTTTTAAATGTGTTGACCAAGCATTAAATGTTATTCGACTGCATTAATTGTGAATTCAATTAATTGCTTTGACTGCCACTAACTGTTATAACTGAATTGGTGTATTCGACTATATTAGTAGCAAAGTCGATTAAAATGTGTTAGAGATGTGTTATACTATAAATTGACGCGAATTTGATTTTTGTAAGAACTTTTGTGATTCTAACATTTTCATATTCTTTTGCAGAAAGTTTGATTCTTATAGAAAGAGGAAAAGCTCTAAGAAACAAGTTTGACCATGGTGATCAACTACTTTTGATTTCTTGAAGAGAAAGATTGCTGAGTTTCAAAGTCTGATTTATCTGCACATTTGGATGTCTACTACAAGATCAAGTTCTACAATCTGTTGAAGATTGGGTTGAGTTCCCTGTTGTGATTACAAGAAGAAGGACGTGTTGCGTTCTTGACTTTGAGTGTGCCTCAAAGGGGTTAGACTATAGGAGAGGGGATTCTTGTTGCTAGTCTGTTTATGTACTGCCTATATTTTGATTAGAAGGTTAGAGAGGTGTTTTATATTTTTGATGTGAGGTCTCTATAAAAACCTTGATCATTATAGTGCAATGGTTTCCTATGGTTGCAAGGACACTAGATGTAGGCTTGACTGAACCAGTATAAAAACTCAGTGTTTGATCTTTCTTATCCATACTCTTTTACATTCAATCAATTATGCTCTGCATTCATTCGATTAAATTTCCACTGCACTGAAAATCTTTTAACTTGCATTTCAAGAAAAGTTTAAAGGCATCTCTTTTGGTGAAAAAGATTTTGAAAGTTTTAAATTTTATACTTCACCAATTCACTCCCCCCCCCCCCTCTTGGTTTAAGATATTGTGCCATTCTATTTTAACAATTGGCACTAGAGTTGGTTTTCATAAGATATTTGAAACACTAGTCGATTACTATTTTCGTTAAATCGATTGATCCTGAAAAATGGCTTTCAATTCTCAGACCTTTTGTGAAGGTGCTTCGACAAATAGACCACCACTATTTGTTGGAGAAAATTATGCTTTTTGGAAAATAAGGATGCAAATCTTTCTTGAATCGGTGGATAAAGGAGTTTGGGATGAAACTCTAAACAGTCCATATGAGCCCACTCATGTTTTAAATGGAAAAGTTGTTTTGAAAAAATTTTCAAAGTGGACTCAAGATGAGAACCAAAGAGCTCAATATGATGTTAAGGCTAGAAATGTTATTGCTTCTGCACTAATCATGGATGAATTTTTCAGGATTTCCCAATGTAAAACTGCTAAGGAAATGTGGGAGGTTCTTGAGGTCACACATGAAGGAACGAATGAAGTGAAAAGGTCCAGAAAGAATTCTCTCATACATGAGTATGAGCTGTTCAGAATGAAAGCGGGAGAGACTATATATGAAGTACAGAAACGATTCACACACATAGTCAATCACCTCATGGCTCTCGGGAAAGTGTTTGATAAAGAATAAATCAACATAAAGATCCTAAAAAGCCTCAACAGAAGCTGGCAGCCGAAAGTCACTGCACTATCTGAATCAAGAGACTTGACCAGCATGAACATGGCCACCTTATTTGGAAAACTCAGAGAAAATGAATTGGAGCTTGGAAGGCTAAAGGAGGAAGAAGAAATTGAAGAAAAGAAATCAATTTCTCTAAAGGCCACAAGAAAGAAAGATACAAAGAATCTTGAACTTGAAGCTGAATCAGATGCAGAAGTACCAGAAAAAGAAATCATGAATATGATGGTGAGAAAATTTAACAGATTCATGAAAAATAAAAATTATGCAACTAACAATGCAGGCTTTTCAAGAGGAGGAAAGAAGAGCTCAAGAAGCAACGTTGTATAATGTTATGAATGTGGAAAGGATGGTCATATCAAGCCTGACTGTCCAGACTTGAAGAACAAGCAAAAAGAATTCACCAAGTATCCTCAGGACAAGAACAAGAAGCAAAGGAAAGCATATATTTCCTGGGAAAACAGTGATGAAGAGTCTTCAAGTGATGATGATTCTAGTGTTGAAGAGGAGTCAAATTTATGTTTCATGGCAGGCTCTGCACACTCTGATGATGACAATGATAGTGAATTTGAGAATGAACCAATATAGGTCAAGTACTACATGTTGTTGGATGCATTTAAGGAGATACATGCAGAAGCCATGCGACTCTAGTATAAAGTGAATCAATTATCCTCTAAGAGAAGGGACTATGAATACAAAATTGATATTCTAGTAGAGGATAATGAAAAGCTTGAAAAAGATCTTGAAAATGCCTTGAAATCTACGAAGATAGTCAAGACCGAGATACAAATTATTGAGAAAGAATGTGATAACTGTCTAGTACACCTTGTGAAAATTGATTACTTAACCAGCACGTTGGCCAAATTTACACAAGGCAAAGAAAATCTTGATGCTGTGTTAAGATCATCTGGAAGAGTTATCTATAGACAAGGGATTGGTTATAAGGCTAAAAGTAATAGGATAAACTCAAGGAAATTTATTGATCTGAGTAAACCTATTACTAATGCATGCTTTTACTACAACACACTTGGTCATAATGTTAGAAATTGCTTTTTCAGAAATGTTGGTGTTCCAAAGGACATTAGATGTAGTCTTGGTCGAACCAATATAAAAACTCAGCGTTTGATCTTTCTTATCCCTACTCTTTTACATTCAATCGATTACGCTTTGCACTCATTCGATTAAATTTCCGCTGCATTGAAAATCTTTTAACTTGCGTTTCAAGAAAATTTTATACTTCACCAATTCACCCCCCCTCCCCTTTTGGTGTGAGATATTGAGCCATTCTATTTTAACAATAATATTTGCCAAATCCTTTTTAATCTAACAAATATCTTCTCAAATATTTTTAATCAAATATATTTTCAAGATATAAGATTATTTAGAGGATAATTGGAGGAGATTACATTATCATAAAGAAGATTACAACAATAGAAGAGCCTGAAACAAAGCTTAATCAAATTTCTATATAAAGAGACTTAGGGAAACACATTAGGGGAGCTTAGGAACCCTTCGGGGTTCAAATTTCATCCTCCCTCTCTTCTCTCATGTTCTCCACCCTCTCTTCTTCTATTTTCAAGTTATTTCATCATTCCATAGAGTGTTAAGCCACTTGGTTGATTGTGTTGTAATTTCTTAATTGAATTCTGAGGTTAGATGAATAAACTTGTTTGTTCTTTTGATTCTTGTTGTGATTTATTTTAATCTATGTCTTTTGCTTTTTAATCAAGTAAAAGTAATGATTTTTACACTATAACAATTTAGCATGGTAAAATCTACAAAACATATGAATCATATGAGTCCAAGGGTTTTTAATTTTAATTGAGAATTTACTTTGATTAAAGTTAGAAGCTTTCATATGATTGAATGAGTTTTTGCCAATAATTGAGAATGTACTTTGATTAGTGGTAAAAACGTTAACAAAAATTAATCAAGAATGTACTTTTGTTAATTAGATTTTTACTTGATATAAGAGGTAAAACAATACACATGATTAGGCATAGTAATATTTAATTGAGAATATACTTTGGTTAAATTTACAATGACTAATCTACAAAGTTCTTGCTTTTAATTGAGAATGTATTTTGGTTAATAGTGAGAATGCCAACAAATTAATTGAGAATTTACATTGATTAATTTGAAAATCTAAGACAATAGTTAATTGAACAATAATTTTTAGATAACCAATGATGAATCCTATTTTAAAAAAGTAGTGAAATCAACCTACTTTCTTTGTCATTATTTTTATCTTTTTAAATCTTGTTATAAATTTCTTTCTATCTTTAGTTATTTTATTCTCTAATATTTTATTTTATTACTTCTATTATTTTATTTAATTAACCCCTTTTGTATAGAAATCAATTCGTGTTTGTTGGGAGACGCCTTATGGTTGAATTTATCCTTTCTATTTTGTTGGCTACTACCTTAGTAATACTGAAGTTGCTTTAGTTTAGTAATATTAATTTAATCGTGTCAACGACAACATTATCAAATTTAGCGTCATTGTCGGGGAACACAGTTAGAATTTTTATCATTTTAGTTCTTATTTTATTTTATATTTGTTTATCACTAACATTTTTTTCTCTATTTTTTTCACTATCGTTTATTTCACTTTATTTTCTTTAGTTATTTTAGTTTAGTTAATTTGTTTTTTTGGTTTTTTGTATTATAATTTTTGTTTGAAGAATTTTGTTAGGAAATTTGTAAAACTAGTTGGGGAACACTTTGACTAAGGAAAGATAAGGAACTTAAGTTTTCCATTAAGACGCACCTCTCTTTCCTCAAAGTCTACTCAACAAGTTTTCAACTGATTTCTTTTCAAAAAACCTCTTTCAAAAATGAAAAATAATTTTTCATATGAAAATAATCAACAATGTGATTTTCAAATGAAATATGATTATTATCCTCAAGTTGTCACACCTACTACTGCACCTGATATAAGTAAGTTGACTATAGGTCAAATAAATTATCTATATCATACATTATCTTTTTTGAAATATGAGCAACAACCATATGGACCATCTTATAGGGATGTTGGGTTATTAATGGATGGAGTGAAAGAGAAACTAGAAGTTATAGATGAAAGGTTGCGAGTTGATCAACGATGGAAAAATATTGTGTATGAGTGGTATAAAAATGACAAAATGTTATGCAACATGATAGAGGATGCAAGTAACAAGAACTTTTTAGAATTACTTCTAAATGTTACTTCCACTCTTAGAGATTTCCTAATAGTATAGATTTTAGAGTCATGACATAAAAGATGTACTTTTAAAGTTGGCTATTAGAGCAATACATATGTTTGACGATTTAAGTCAACTAATGAATAGCAAAGCTAGGGAGGTTGAGTTAGAATTTTTTTTCGAAGAAAATGGTTGAGCAAAATATTGAATTCAAGAAAATGAGAAAGGACATGGATTAGATGTTACAGAATCGGATAATTGATGTGAACAACATCAAGATTCAAAGATCAAATCAACAACCAACTGTAGAATCACATCATGTTGATATGTCTACTGATGGACATATAAATTTTACTATCGGTGTTGTTGAATTTGTTAATGATGAAGCAACAGAGTAAACTACTTCAAGTGTAGATTTTTGCTCACAAGATGAGATTATTAGGATTATTGATGATCCTATTGACCATCCTAATGCACCTAATGTTGAAATTGAGTTGAAGCCACATGCTCCACACATGAAGTTTGTTGATGTGAACAATGAAAATAAATTTTTGATTGTGATATTTGTTGACTTAGCTGCGAAACAAAAAGAAAAGTTGTTACAACAGGAAACAGGTTAGATTTAAATTCATTTGATATCATTATTGATAAAAATTTAAAGATGAATGCATGTTTATTTTTTATTTTTAGCATAAATAGAAAAATGTTATTACAAATTTAAAAATATTTGGTTTTATTAAAAATAAAAATTTAAAAATTAATAAAATTGTACAAAGTGACTTGTACTTTATAAAATTAAAGAAAATAAATTTTGACATATGGCTAGATTGAGCGAAAAGTTTCAAAAGTTTTCTGTCTCCTCCCAAAATAAATTTACAAAAGATAATTTTTGAAATAAGTGTGGGGGAGAAGAATATTAATTAGGATTTTTTTTTTGTTTTCTCTTTTTGATTTATATTTTTCAATATTTGTTTTATTTCCATAAAAAAAATCATGATTTCTTTTTGAGAAAATTGTTAAAGTATTAACTTTCTACTTCGTGAAACTTTTACACAATATATCTTATAAGAAATTTATCCAAAAATATTCTCTTATTTTCAATAAAACATATTGACATTGGATGTTAGGATTTGATTTAGTAATTGGAACTATCATAATCCTTGAATAGTAGTCATGTTTTATGTTGAATGGACTATTGAATCGATTAGAAGCTAGCCTAATTGATTCATAATTATAAATTATTAATTGAAATTTGATAATTACTTAGTTGAATCTTTTATGAAAGAGTTTTAGCCTTGTGAGTTTTGAGCCTAATTGTGATGGATGGACCACCATGTGTCATTCCTATTTTTCTTGAGTGACTTGCTCATGTTTTGTTTATACTCTAATATTTAGCTTGATTCTTTTGTTTTGCAACTTAGGTAGATATGCACTATTTGATATGATTGAGACATTTCTTGTTTTTAGCTACTTGGCCAAATAAGTCCACCCTAATATTAATCCATTGATAGCCCCTTTGAGCCTTTAGCTTCTTTTTCTTAAAGCCCATTGCAAAACCTTGAAAAGAGAAAGACCATATTATCTCTTATCTTAACATGAAAGAAGGAGCTAATGGATTGTGTTAAGAATGAGTGGTGAATAAAGTGTGTGGGTGAGTACCTCACCCACAAAATAATAAAAATGGCAAAAGAAAGAAAAAAGTTTCATTAAAAAATAGGGTGAAAGGAAAAAAAAAGAGATAAGAAAAAGTAAAACTGAGAAACAAAATGTAGAAAAAGAAGGATAATTGTTTTCTCAAAAAGTGAACAAAGAAAATAATATATTTTTTTTCTCAAAATCTTTTCTCCTTAATAATATATTCCATCCAAACTTTTTAAGTCTTTATATCCTAAATTTTTCCTACCTTTTCACAACCTTTGAAAAGTCATCATGATCTTTGAATGCATGTTTTCCAAAAGTATGTGAATATTAGAATCCTTGTAAGTTATGGTAGTGTTTACATACAGGAGTATTTTAAGTGCAAATACAATCCTAAACACTTAAGAGAGCATTGGTGAGTGAATATATATTTTAACTTAAGTGATCTCTTTCATACTTGATTTCCTAGTAAATTCAAAAGATTAACTCGTTTTTAAAATAGAGTTTTCCCATCCGCATAATTCATGGCAACTAGATTTAAAAAGTTGATTAGTTTCTAGTGAAGTTATTTTCCTTTGGTTTAATGTTGATATGATTATTGATCTAGAATAAAGTTTTGAAATTACTAAGTTTTGCCCAAGAGTGCAAAAGGATAAGTGTGAGGGTGTAACAAGTGTGAGGGTGTAATGAGTGCATATTTATGCCTTATTTAGCCTTTAATATTAGATTCTTAATTGGTTTTTTCATTTTTAATAGAATATTTTAATTATGATTTGTTATAATTGGTTTTATTTAGCATGAGATACAAAAACATGTTAAAAATAGCTTTTTAACTGTAGAAATTTTCTTTGGATATTATGAGGTGTGTTAGTGCAGCTGCAGCTATGTTGAGCTCATTGAGGTGTGGAACTAAATTGGGTAAAGTGTCATTGCACCTTAAAGATAAATCCAAGAATAGAAAATAATTAAGACCACAAAAGAAGTTAATCCAAGCATAGCATGAACAAGTGAAGAAATTTGGTTAAGCCAAGAAGAGAGAAGATGCAACAAAAATTGGATCTTGCGGTTTTCTTTATTTTTTTTCTACTAAAAGGGTTTTTGATATTTGATAAATGTTTATGATTGAAGATAATTTGGGAAAAATATATCTTAAGATATTTGATATTGTTAAATAATTACCTTATTTAACTATATTAATAAATATCAAAAATAATATTTGTCAAATCTTTTTTAGTCTAACAAATATCTTCTCAAATATTGTTAGATCTCCACGACAATCAAATATATTTTGAAGTTATAAGAATATTTAGAAGATAACTAGAGGATATTACATTATCATAAAGAAGAGGGTGTTGCTCCATCCACCACCCCAAGTGCTCCTGCACCTCTCCACTATTTTCTTTTATTCCAAAAATATCTTACACTTCTCCACTATTTTCTTTTATTTCAAAAATACCCTACACCTCCCTACTATATTCAACAATTTTTCTCTTTCTCTCTCCACATTAATGGAGCATTCACATGGCTCAGATTTAAACTTGTGATATATTGCAAAATTTTATTTACACTTTCCCTTAAATAAGTTTGATTCAATCTTATTTTCACTGTTCAATATATTTTTTTTTCTTCAAATTACTTAATAAATGGTAAAATTTTGTTATAAATTTCTAGAAAAATGTTTATATATGTGTGTTTTTTTTTTTTACATTTAATATTTATAATTTTTAACATTATATTATGTTTTAACTTATCGACATGTTTGACTCAAATAACTTGAATAAAGTATTTAATTTATTAGATAAATAATATAAAAATATTATTAAATACTTAAAATATAAAAGAAAAGTTATTTGTTAAAGATTTGAAATTTATTTAGTTCTTTCGTCATTATAAAGTTAGTATATAATAATAATAATAATAATAATAATAATATATTATTTACTATTAATATTATTATGTTTATTATTTTGTATTTGCATCTAACTTTTAAGTTTATAAAATGGAAGTGGTAGAAGCACTAATATTGAAGTTTCCTCTGAATTTTATATTTTTGCAATATATCACAAGTTTAAATCTAAGTCATATGCTCCATTAATGCAGAGAGAGAAAGAGAAAGATTGTTGAGAATATTGGAGAGGTGTAGGGTATTTTTGGAATAAAAGAAAATAGTGGAGAGGTGTAGAGTATTTTTGGAATAAAAGAAAATAGTGGGGAGGTGTAGAAGCACTTGGGGTGGTGGAGGGAGCAACACCCTAAAGAAGATTACAACAACAGAAAAGCTTGAAACAAAGCCCAATCCAATTTTTATATAAAGCGACTTAAGGAAACACATTATAGGAGCTTATGAACCCTTTAGGGGTTCAAATTTCGTCCTCCGTCTCTTCTCTCATGTTCTCCACCATCTCTTCTTCTATTCTCATGTTTTTTCATCATTCCATAGAGTGTTAAGCCTTTGGGGTTGATTATGCTGTAATTTCTTAATTGGATTCTAAGGTTATATGAATAAATTTGTTTTTTCTTTTGATTCTTGTAAAAGTAATGATTTTTACACTATAGCAATTTAGTGTAACATCCCAATTATTATAGCATTAAACTATAATAGAGTTCTTACATCATTGATACAATAGAACAGTTGATAGGAGGAGGAATAACAGTTTTCCTCATTATTATACAAACCCTCACTCATATTCAAACGAAAATACAGTTCACACTTAAAACATAGACTAAAATTATAAGGCTCTTTCTTATAACTAAGCTTCCGTCGATCCTCCATCTAAAGCTTGCTCCACCGGCATAACAGCAACTTCTGCTCCCATCCACCGGATGATCATCGCCAGACAAAATACATAACACAAAATAGCAACCACACAACAGACAAAGCAAGGGTGAGCTAATGCAACATAAAATGTTATGGTAAATTACATAAATAACTAATTTTCCAACTTACAAGTTAAATTACTCAATAATACAATAAACATACCATACTCATCGTAAATTCACTCATCCAGATAATCGTATGAATATTGAACTCTTAGCTAGTTCTATATTTACAGTGGTACTTTACTCAGCTACATCCCATCCTACTCTGTCCCCCAAACTGGATCTTCGAATATGGATGCACTTATTAGCTAGCTCAATTATTCTATCCTACTCTGTCCCCCAAACTGGATCTTCGGATATGAATAAAACCACTGAAGCTACATCCTTCCTACTCTGTCCACCCCACTGTAGATCTTCGATAAGGATTTCCCACTCTCTACCACATAGCTTTCTCTCTAAGTGAGATCGAGACTATTGAGAGTATAAGAATGAACCCCTAAGTCGGAGTTCCTATATTCACACGTACAGTACTTGACACAAAATCAACAAGGAGTTCCTCCTTGGAACTCTATTCTACACTTTCCATTCATAAATACACGTGTTACCATATTATCATCTTTAGTCATATCTTAAGAAAATAACTCTTACATACTCAGACATTTCACAACCTCACAGAAACATCACTTATTAACACATAACTCTTTATGGTCTATTAATTCGAACCCTTAAGTAGTTCAAACAGTTTAAATACCCTCACCAATGGCTCCGGAAGGGTCAAAAACCCCCATATCGACCTAAAGAACGTCCAAAACGGACATCCAGAACTCCCAAAACGTCAAAAACATTAAAACACTAAATTTGTTACGCATAACTCGCTCCAACGAGTTGACTCATTCACTCAATCGAATTTACTATTCCAAAATCACGAAAATTCACTTCCCGGACTATAGCGACTATTCCTTTCACCATACAGACTTTCTAAACATCCAAAAACTCATCTCTTATCAACAACCCATATTCATCCAAATCTTATAAACATCTAAACTAAACATATAATTAAAAGGCAGCGGATAATTAGTACAATCCAAAATTTCCGATCAAAAACCTAGTCTCCTTTTAAATCCATAAACAGATCCAAAATCTTCGATCTACACGTATGCCAAAAAAAAAACTTCCACTGATTCAAAATACGTAATACAAACAAGATCTCTTCAAAATTATCAAAACAGAAGCATATCCAAATTCCCAACCGTACATCAATTCAAAAGATACAACAGAAGCAGAATTTCATTCTAAAATCATAAAGAGAATCAAGATCCTAAACATATACCAAATTTAGATCATACAAAAATAAAAAGACTCAAGGTTAGCTCCCCTTACGGTTTTCTCCTTAGCTAGCCTTTCAAAAACACTTTGCGAACGTTCCCCCGACTCAAATCACAGCTCTAATGTCCCTCTGCTCCAAAACCTTCGTGCTCTGACCTCCGGTTCAACTTAGGAACTTCTCTCAGCCCCAAAACACTCTTAAATAACCATAAAAACGTGTTTAAATAGTAAAAACGCGTTTAAATAGTAAAAACGCGTTTACCCAGTCAAAAACGAGTTCAAAACGCGTCAAAAACGTGTTCACTCACTGGGACAACTTTGTCAGTCTGGTTGAACCCCTTCCCGATGTCGGAATTACGCGTATGAGTACTCGAATCGAAGCTATTCGAGTCTACTTTCTAATGGAAAAAGAATGAACTCAATATCTAATTTATAAAAAAAGTTATAATTGAAATACTAAACCTTGTCAAAGTCGACAACATTGTATTTTGTACTATATTTCATACTTTTGTTACAGCTTGTTACATCTAGAGTTTCTTAGTCTTCTAATGACCCAAACTTACTATTTCTTCTAATTTTCAGGGTCTTACATTCTTCCCACCTTTAAAATTTTTCGTCCTCGAAAAATGCACTTGTTAATCTAACAGATGAGGATAGAAGGTCTTCATTTCTTCTTCCAATTCCCATGTCATCTCTTGGGTCTTCTCATTCCATAATACTTTGACTGTACGAATATCCTTTCCTCTTAGTTGCTTCGCCTGAACATCAAGAATCCGTACTGGTTTTGCATCTAATGACAAATCCTCTCTGACTTGAACATCATCCACCTCGAGTACATGATCAGGACTTGACACATATTTCCTCAATTGAGAGACGTGAAATACATTATGCAAGTTTGCCAGTTGAGGAGGTAGAGCAATCTCATATGCTACTGGTCCAATTCTCTTGATAACTTGGAATGGACCAAGAAACTTCGGAGACAACTTCTTGGATCTGATAGCTCTCCCTATTCCAGTCATCTGAGAAACTCGTAGAAATACGTGACTTCCCACTTCAAACTCAAGAGGCCTGCGCCTATGATCTGCATAAGACTTTTGTCTGCTCTGTGATGCCTTCATCCTTTCCTGTATCAGTTTCACCTTTTCTGTGGTTTGTTGAATTAATTCTGGTCCTAACATCACTGTTTCTCCTTCTTGGTACCAACATAGGGGTGTCTTACATCTCCTACCATACAGTGCTTCATATGGTGCCATGCCAATGCTTGCATGATAGCTGTTGTTGTAAGTGAATTCAATTAATGGTAAGACCTCATCCCAAATACCCAGGTGATCTAAAACACAAGTCCTCAATAGATCTTCTAAGGATTGAATCGTCCTCTCAGACTGTCCATCAGTTTGTGGATGATACGCAGAGCTCATTTGTAATTTGCTACCCAACTCACGTTATAGAGACTGCCAGAATTTTGATGTAAATCGCGGATCTCTGTCTGACACTATGCTTGACGGTATTCCATGTAGTCTTACTACTTCTCTTATATACAGTTGGGCGAGCTTCATCATAGACATCCTTAGATTCATCGCCAAGAAGTGAGCGCTCTTCGTCAATCTATCTACCACAACCCAGATAGCATCATGACCCTTTCCTGTCCGCGGTAAGTGGGTTACAAAATCCATAGCAATACTGTCCCATTTCCACTCAGGTATCTCTAGTGGTTGCAACATACCTCCAGGTCGTTGATGTTCTACTTTAGCCTTTTGACATGTCAAACATGCAGACACAAATTGTGCCACATCTCTCTTCATTCCAGACCACCAGAAAGACTTCTTGAGATCTTGATACATCTTAGTCATACCAGGATGCATGCTAAGACGACTTTGATGTCCTTCCTCGAGAATCAACCTTTTTAGCTCAACGTTATCTGGGATACAAACTCTGTCTCTAAACCTCAAAATGCCATCAGCTCCTAACATAAATTCTCTGGCTTGATCTGTACCCAATAAACCCACCGTTTTCTGCAGCTCGGCATCTAATAATTGTTTATCTTTGACTAAACCCAACAAATCACTTCATATCATTAAGTTGTTGCACCTGATGAAATCCGACTTCAGCTCAACATACAACTTCATATCCCTGAATTTCTCGATTAATTCCAACTCCCTTATCATCATAGTAGATACATGCACTGTCTTTCTGCTCAGAGCATCTGCTACTACATTAGCCTTACCTGGATGATATAGAAGTTCAAACTCATAATCCTTCAAAAACTTCATCCACCTTCTATGTCTCATGTTTAATTCCTTTTGATCAAAAAGATATTTCAAACTCTTATGATCACTGAACACTTGGAACTGTGCGCCATATAGGTGATGCCTCCAAATCTTTAATGCAAATACGACAGCTGCCAACTCTAAATCATGAGTAGGGTAATTTTTCTCATGATTCTTAAGTTGTCTCGAAGCATAAGCTACTGCTTTCTTTTCTTGCATAAGTACACATCCCAGTCCTTGATATGAAGCATCACAGTATACTTCAAAAGATCTTCTTGGGTCAGGGATCACTAACACTGGAGCACTTGTCAACCTCTTCTTTAGTTCCTGAAAACTGGCTTCACATCGGTCTGTCCAAGCAAATGGATGATCTTTACGAGTTAATTGCGTCAATGGTGACACAATCTTGGAGAATCCTTCTATGAGTCTACGGTAGTACCCTGCTAATCCTACGAAGCTCCTGATCTCAGTTACAGACTTAGGTCTCTCCCATTGAAGCACAGCTTCTACCTTAGCCGGATCTACCGATATTCCACCATCCGATATGACATGTCCCAAACATTGCACCTCTTTCATCCAAAACTCACATTTGGACAACTTGGCATACAACTTTTTATCTCTTAACACCTTAAGAACTGTTCGAAGCTGATCCACATGTTCTTCCCGAGTCTTGGAGTATATAAGAATGTCGTCTATGAAGACCACGACAAACTTATCTAAGAAAGGTCTGAATATTCTATTCATATAGTCCATGAATACAGCAGGAGCATTGGTTACACCAAAAGGCATAACCACGTATTCATAATGTCCATATCTAGACCTGAAAGCAGTCTTTTGTACATCTTCTGCCTTTACTAAAATCTGATGATAACCTGATCGTAGATCAATTTTCGAAAACACTTTCGCTCCATGTAACTGATCCATTAAGTCGTCGATTCTTGGCAACGGGTACTTGTTCTTGATAGTCAACTTATTCAATTGTCTGTAATCCACACACAATCTGGAGCTCCCATCTTTCTTCTTGACCAACAACACTGGCGCACCCCAAGGTGAAACACTTGGTCTGATAAATTACTTCTCCAGCAAGTCTTCTATCTGCTTTTTCAATTCTGTTAATTCCGCTGGAGCCATCCGATACGGAGCAATTGATACTGGTCTGGTGCCTGGTATCAGATCAATTGAGAACTCAGTCTCTCTTTGAGGAGGCAGTCCCGGTACATCTTCAGGAAACACATCCATGAAATCACTCACCACTAAGTGATCTATGCTCCCTCCATTCTTGTTAACCTCCATGTGTGTCAACACTATGAAGCAACACGACCCTTTTTGTACTTCGCGCCACAATTTCCCCGAAGATAATATCTTCGACTCTTCCTCTTGAGGAAATAACAATCTTTTTGCACCGCAGTCTAAGAGAATGTGATTAGAAGTTAGCCAATCCATTCCTAAAATTACCTCTAAACCTTGTAGAGGTAAGCAGATAAGATTAACTCTAAAATGACGTCCTTCTACTACTACAGGACATAGTACATGCTAGAGATGTCTTAACTAAGCCAGAAGCTGGAGTAGATACTATTAGGTCATACTGTAGCTCACTCACAATCAGTCCCAACTTTCTCACACAATCATCAGAAACAAAGGAGTGCGTTGCTCCAGAATCAAACAAAACACAACAAGCTTTCCCAAATAATAAACAATTTCCGATGATAAGATTACCTGGCCCAGTTGCCTCCGCCCCAGTCATTGCATACACTCTGCCCACAGCCTGAGGTTTGGTATCTGCCATCTGTTGAGGCTGATTAGTTGGTAGTTGAAGCCTTGATTCTTTAGATGTGGGACAATTCCTGGCAAAGTTTCCCTCCTTCCCGCAGGTATAACACTTCATCGGACCAACTAACTGAGGGCAAACAGACTTATAATGTGGTCCTCCACAGCGAAAACATTTCACCACGCTAGATTGTCCTACTTGACCTGATGGATGAAACGAAGTTCTTTTGTTTGCTTGAAAAGGAGGTTTAGAATAGGGCTTCCTCTCGTCTCCATGATTGAACTTGTTATCTCCATGATTGAACTTGGACCCAGATGGTCCACCAATCCTTTGTGGCTGTCTTTGCTGATTTTGCACTTCATTCTTGGTCTTTTCTAACACTTTGGCCCTCTCCACTAATGTAGGAAACTCCTTAATACATAAACCTTTTACTAGCAATTTGATATCTCCTCGAAGGCCATTTTCAAACTTCCTACATTGCCATTCTTCATCCATAACCAGAGTGTGGAAGCGGATCAGATGCTTAAACTTATCAGCATATTCCGTCACGGACATTCCTCCTTGCACTAGCTGAAGAAACTCCACTTCTTTGGTAAACCTTACACTGTCAGGGAAATATTCAGCATAGAACTTCTTCTTGAATAAGTTCCAGGTGATCGGGGTACCACTTCTTTCCAACAATGTTCTTGTACTGGTCCACCAGTGATTGGCCTCTGCTGATAATAAATATTCAGTATAAGCCAATCTATTCTCTTCTGGACAGTTTTTGGCATTGAAAATCCTCTCCATGTCTCTAAACCCTTGGTCTGCTTCATCTGCACTAGTATTGCCACAGAATTTAGCTGGATGGTGTTGAAGAAAATTCTCCAGGCTCCATTCATGTATTGGAGTAGGTGGAATATAAAAATGGTCAGTGGAAATTCTTGCACCATCATTCATTAATTCCACATATTGCCTCTGTTGTGCCTCGGCTGACACCCTAGCAGCTTCCAATTGTTGTAATGCCATGGTGTTATGTTGCATCAAGGATGCATTCTGCTGCTGCATCGCCACCACAAATGATTCCATTACTCTTACCAGATTAGAAACATCAGACCGTACAGGTGAAGGAGGAGAAGATGGTCTGGATGCCATGGTTCTGGCCAAAGAAAGAACCATCAGTCTAAAAATAAATTCCTATAATAGGAAGACACAACTAAGATCACACAACTAAAACATGATATCTTCATAACCTACAGGATTCCTAGGGGAAAGGAACTGCTCTGATACCATTAATGTAACATCCCAATTATTATAGCATTAAACTATAATAGAGTTCTTACATCATTGATACAATAGAACAGTTGATAGGAGGAGGAATAACAGTTTTCCTCATTATTATACAAACCCTCACTCATATTCAAACGAAAATACAGTTCACACTTAAAACATAGACTAAAATTATAAGGCTCTTTCTTATAACTAAGCTTCCGTCGATCCTCCATCTAAAGCTTGCTCCACCGGCATAACAGCAACTTCTGCTCCCATCCACCGGATGATCATCGCCAGACAAAATACATAACACAAAATAGCAACCACACAACAGACAAAGCAAGGGTGAGCTAATGCAACATAAAATGTTATGGTAAATTACATAAATAACTAATTTTCCAACTTACAAGTTAAATTACTCAATAATACAATAAACATACCATACTCATCGTAAATTCACTCATCCAGATAATCGTATGAATATTGAACTCTTAGCTAGTTCTATATTTACAGTGGTACTTTACTCAGCTACATCCCATCCTACTCTGTCCCCCAAACTGGATCTTCGAATATGGATGCACTTATTAGCTAGCTCAATTATTCTATCCTACTCTGTCCCCCAAACTGGATCTTCGGATATGAATAAAACCACTGAAGCTACATCCTTCCTACTCTGTCCACCCCACTGTAGATCTTCGATAAGGATTTCCCACTCTCTACCACATAGCTTTCTCTCTAAGTGAGATCGAGACTATTGAGAGTATAAGAATGAACCCCTAAGTCGGAGTTCCTATATTCATACGTACAGTACTTGACACAAAATCAACAAGGAGTTCCTCCTTGGAACTCTATTCTACACTTTCCATTCATAAATACACGTGTTACCATATTATCATCTTTAGTCATATCTTAAGAAAATAACTCTTACATACTCAGACATTTCACAACCTCACAGAAACATAACTTATTAACACATAACTCTTTATGGTCTATTAATTCGAACTCTTAAGTAGTTCAAACAGTTTAAATACCCTCACCAATGGCTCCGGAAGGGTCAAAAACCCCCATATCGATCTAAAGAACGTCCAAAACGGACATCCAGAACTCCCAAAACGTCAAAAACATTAAAACACTAAATTTGTTACGCATAACTCGCTCCAACGAGTTGACTCATTCACTCAATCGAATTTACTATTCCAAAATCACGAAAATTCACTTCCCGGACTATAGCGACTATTCCTTTCACCATACAGACTTTCTAAACATCCAAAAACTCATCTCTTATCAACAACCCATATTCATCCAAATCTTATAAACATCTAAACTAAACATATAATTAAAAGGCAGCGGATAATTAGTACAATCCAAAATTTCCGATCAAAAACCTAGTCTCCTTTTAAATCCATAAACAGATCCAAAATCTTCGATCTACACGTATGCCAAAAAAAAAACTTCCACTGATTCAAAATACGTAATACAAACAAGATCTCTTCAAAATTATCAAAACAGAAGCATATCCAAATTCCCAACCGTACATCAATTCAAAAGATACAACAGAAGCAGAATTTCATTCTAAAATCATAAAGAGAATCAAGATCCTAAACATATACCAAATTTAGATCATACAAAAATAAAAAGACTCAAGGTTAGCTCCCCTTACGGTTTTCTCCTTAGCTAGCCTTTCGAAAACACTTTGCGAACGTTCCCCCGACTCAAATCACAGCTTTAAAGTCCCTCTGCTCCAAAACCTTCGTGCTCTGACCTCCGGTTCAACTTAGGAACTTCTCTCAGCCCCAAAACACTCTTAAATAACCATAAAAACGTGTTTAAATAGTAAAAACGCGTTTAAATAGTAAAAACGCGTTTACCCAGTCAAAAACGCGTTCAAAACGCGTCAAAAACGTGTTCACTCACTGGGACAACTTTGTCAGTCTGGTTGAACCTCTTCCCGATGTCGGAATTACACGTATGAGTACTCGAATCGAAGCTATTCGAGTCTACTTTCTAATGGAAAAAGAATGAACTCAATATCTAATTTATAAAAAAAGTTATAATTGAAATACTAAACCTTGTCAAAGTCGACAACATTGTATTTTGTACTATATTTCGTACTTTTGTTACAGCTTGTTACATCTAGAGTTTCTTAGTCTTCTAATGACCCAAACTTACTATTTCTTCTAATTTTCAGGGTCTTACATTTAGCATGGTGTGAAATCTACCTATCATATCAATCATATGAGTCCAAGGGTTTTCAATTTTAACTGAGAATTTACTTGGATTAAAGTTAGAAACTTTCATATGATTGAATGGATTTTTGCCAATAATTGAGAATGTATTTTGATTAGTGGTAAAAACTTTAACAAAAATTAATCAAGAATGTACTTTTGTTAATTAGCTTTTTAATTGATATAAGAGGTAAAAGAATAAACATGATTAGTCGTAGTAATATTTAATTGAGAATCTACTTTAATTAAATTTAATATGACTAATCTACAAAGTTTTTGCTTTTAATTGAAAATGTACTTTGCTTAATAGTGAGAATTCCAACAAATTAATTGAGAATTTACATTGATTAATTTGAAAATCTAAGACAATAGTTAATTGAACAATAATCTTTAGATAACTAATGATGAATCCTATTTTAAAAAAGCAGTGAACTCAACCTATTTTATTTATCATTATTTTTATCTTTTTAAATATTTTTATAAATTTCTTTCTATGTTTTGTTATTTTGTTCTTTAATCTTTTATTTTATTTTATTACTTTTATTATTTTATTTGACTAACCCCTTTTGTATAGTTTTTATAAGAACTAATTTGTTAGAAATCAAATTTGTGTTCGTTGGGAGACGACTTAGGGTTAAATTTACCCTTTCTATTTTGTTGGTTACTATCTTAGCAATACTGAAGGTTCTATGGTTTAGTAGTATTAATTGTGTTGTGAAAGAAGATGTCATCGTATCAAAGCAATCGATGGAGTAGGAAGTAAATGAGTGAACCACTATAGGATTGGTTCTTTCAAGGCCGTATGGAAGGCTTTGCATATAACAATATCATTAGTCGAGTATAGACTGACTTGGGTGATGTACATGACGACCCTATAAATTACAACGTACATATATAACTGAGATATCCTTAATTACAACGTACATATAAATTACTTTTTATTTTCTAAATCATATAATTAATTATTTATATTAATTCAAAATATTTATATATTCTTATAATCCTATATTATTTTAAATACTATTAATATTAAAAATAATAATTTAATTACGGTTTATTTGACCGCTATTGATCTAATAAATTTTAAATAAGTATACTTTGATTGATTTTATTATAGATATACTTTTAAAATAATGGAAAGAAATATGGTGTAGAATATTATTTAACATCACTCGTTGAATCAGTGGGGAGTTACGAAGAGCATAAACAAAATCCAATTTCAAAATTTGAGAAACTTGGAAATCAACGACATCACGTAAACCCATCAACACGTGCCCAAATCACTTTTTGATATATATTACAATAACCGTAACACGACCCATACAAATGAAACCATATTCCTCTTCTAAAATAGTAACACAATATTAATATTAATATTAATAAAAAAAATAATAATAATAGTGACTCTTGCAATTCGCACCATCTATGCAAAGGAAAGTGGAATTTCAACGGACTAATTAAATTACAGGGGAGAAGGGGCAGGTGCCGACACAATGTCCTCTGACACATCAGAAACAGGTCCAGGTGCAGCTCCTGAGCTCACAAGCTCAACCATGGCACGACGCGGGTTCGTCTTTTGCTTCTCACACAGATCTGGCAAAAATACCCCTGCATAACATCAAAACAACCTTAGTTAATCGCTCTAACAAAAGACAAACACATTTTAACATTTTTTATTTCACCTAGAAAGATCTCAACATGGATTAAATATGTTTTCTATTTTTAAATTATTACAAGAAAATTGTATATCATTTTTTAATTAAATTATTAAATTCTCAGTTGAGAAACTTTGTAAAAATTATATAAAACATTAACAAATGATATTTAAAATGTTTTCTACCTGACGAATAGAATTACATATAAAACTATAATACAATCTCCATATATTTGTTAGAAAACATATTTTACATAGTTTTCATATTTTATAATTTAATTTAAAACTGAATCACAATTTTTTAAAATAGTTTTGAAAAAAAAAACTAAATTAACCCTTTTAAGTATATAATCTATTGTCTTTATTGAAAATTCCAAAATTTTTGCCACAACACGAAAACACAATTTTTTTATTTTAATTGTTTCTTTGTTTTGTAAGAAAAAATATACCTTGATTAGATTTGAAGTTAAAATTTTCTAGGCGTCTAGGGTATTCGGTATGCTAAGGTTTTCTTAATGAATGGTGAAAGCACAAGACAAAAAGCAGAATAATATGAATGAGAATTGCCCTATGTTTAAGAAAAGGTAACGAGCATTATTTTTTTTTCATTGTTGAGGTGCCGTTTTTGTATTAGTTAAGAAATCACAACCACAACGCATGCAATAACACGCAGAATGTCTTTAAGAAAAGGCATCATTATTCTTGTTAGGAAATGTTCAACCTAGGAAAAGTTAATCAACACTATTTTTTTTTCTTTATTCTAAGATGGTACGTACCTAATGATGATCACAACCACTAATTTTATAATGGGTCAATTCTGCAACCGAAGCTAAAAAACGAATGACTACCAACCATGTTAATTATGATCATGCATACAAGATTTGTAAATTGAAATTTTTTAATTACTTTCTATCTATGTCTTGTACGACAATTTTGCATGACTTTTTCTATCACACCTTCTTTGAAAACGAGTCAAACTACTAAAAATTAATGCACTGGGCTTAAAAAACTGTTTTCTTTTTTAACTCAGTAATATTATGTCACAATTTTAGAGACTGATTTTTAAATATTACAATTATTATTTTTGTATCATAATACCCTTTCCGTATATATTTAAAAATTACTTCTAATGTCTTGTAAGATTATTTTACATAACTGTCTTCTCCACCTTCCTTTACACTACTAGAAACCGAGTCTACTCCTATAAATGACTGCATTAGTGTTCAAAAATTGCTTTCTTAGTCAGTAGTATCAGTCACAATTTTAGTGAATGATTATAAAAATTACTTATTTTTGAAGTATATTCTTTCTGTATTATGGTGATTTGATATTTTATAATATAGGAAGTGATGTGAAATAAACATTATAGTATGCTTAATTGGACAGAAATATGTAATGGTGAGCAATGAAGAATTCTTACCCTCTCCAGCTGCCAAATTGAAGAAAAGGTCAACAATGTTGGAGCACTTTTGGTAACATTCTGAAGAGCAAAGTTTGGCGGTGAATTGAGGCTCAAAGAAGGCATCAGATGAAATACCAACAGAGTTCCTATCAACCCCACATGCCTCCACACATTGGTCTGTCTCTATGTAGTCCGCCATCCTTTCCACCACCACTTCCGACGTCCGGCACTGGTACTCGACACCACCGTCCGCCGCCTTCTCTGTCTCCAACAAACACCTCTTCCCTGATGAAGCTACTGAGAATGCACACACTTCCTTTGGAAGGTCCTCACATGCCATCTCAGCTGCCAATTCATAAATTCCATACATGTTAGAAAAAACACATTTTAGAATTAAAAACAACTATATAAATCTTAAAATAATTCTCACATAGACTATAAATGAAAAGTTGACATTATTAATTAATGATAGAGGTTTTAGTAAAAGATACAGCATCAATAAGGTGTATATTTGTAACCCAAATCCTTAAAGTAATGGATTTATAGGTTTTTTTTAATTATGTAATGTTTAATATAAGACTTATGTTTACATTTAAATTCCAGAAACACAATTACATGAATCACATTTAATAAAATACTTAGCATTAAGAAAATTGAACAACACATGAAAATTATGATGATGTATTGATGTACTCACCCAGAGATGCACGCATGAAAAGGGAAGAAAGTAAAAGGAACAAAGGCAATTTGTTGGAGAAAGCCATGGTTCTAAGTAATGTGTGTAGTTTGACAAATAGAGGTATCTTTTCTTGTGAGAAAAATGGGTTGTGTTTGTAATGAGAAAAAAAAAATGAAGAAATGAGCACAATGATTTTGGAAAGGAACTAAGAGGGTATATATAGTGTTATAACTACGCGTCCCAGATGGACTTCTGGACACGTTTGGAAGGTTCACACGTTTACTAAGTCTTACATCATTCCTAATTTTATTTCCTTTTATCATTATTAAATAATCAAAGAAATGTCTTTCTTTTAGAAAATTGGTTCTGTTTTGTTGAATGTTGAGTTGTTTCCTTTCCCCTTTCGATGGCTGATACGAGTGCGTGATTATTGACGACTACGAAAGACGTGTTTGGATGTCTTAATTTCCAGAACTTTGAAGTTTTCAAAAAGTTAAGGCATAGAAGTCAAGCCCCATTTGTTTATTTTCCATTCATTCATTTACCAAAAAGTTGCCCACTTCGGTCAATCAACACATCTTTGCTTCCAAAACATTTCGGAGAAGAAAGCAAACAAATTTGTCGTTGGAGGGAGACGTGTGGACAATAAAAAAAGTCAGTTTGCTCGGAAAGTTAAAATGAATACCAATGAAAACATATGGGAATATAAAATCAACGGAATGAATTTTAACCCATAACTAAGTGAAAATGATCACAAGGATCTTAATTATTAGTATTTGGAATTTAAGATAGATAGCGATGTTCAACAAATAAACACGCCTGTTTTTGTTTTTTTCAAATAACAAAAGAAAATTTAAACCATTTTCATGAAAGATTTGTTGGACCAGCAAAAGAAGATTTTCATGAAATTTAATTTCTATATGTTTACTCCTCCCATGACTAATGGGATTCTTAACCAAGTTGATTGTTGAAACGTTATCAATCTTCAATTGAATTGGCTTTACCGAAGGCAACTTCAACTCTTCCATTAGCTCTTTGATCCACACGGCTTGACAAGCAGCAAAGCTTCCTGCAATATATTCAGCTTCACAACTTGAGAGTGCCACCACCTGTTGCTTTTTAGAGCACCAAGAAATGGGAGCATCATTCACCATGAAGATATAACCTGAAGTGCTTTTTCTCTCCATCGGATCACCTCCATAATCTGAGTTTGTGTAACCTGTTATCTCTTCTGCAGTTTTCTTTCTTCCAATAGGAAATAACACTCCATAGTCCACTGTGCCTTTGATATACCGTAGCACCCTCTTTGCAGCCTGCATATGAGATTCTTTTGGTTTGCTCATAAACCTGCTGATCACTCCAACACAAAAAGCTAAATTTGGTCTACTATTACACAGAAAACGTAGTGAACTGATGATCTGCTTGAACTTTGTTTCATCCGCATCCTTCTCTGAGTCATCCTGCATCAACGTTGCAAATGCACAGAAACAGCAAGATTAAACAAATCACTCTTACTATAGCCTATTATGCAGCCAATGTGCACCAAAAACAACACCAAAAATCAGAATTCAATGAATCCAAACTGGACAGCAATTGCAATGACTCTAATAAGGCCTAATACACTAGATCTAGTTGAAAATAAGTAGCTAGAGGATTTTAAACATAGAATACACATTCAAGGACAATAAGCATGGTGAAAAAGCTTGACAGAAACATTGGACAACAAGTTCTACTGGTTTTAAGGCAACCAAGCTATGCTAAATGCATTTCCTTGCTTTTAATGGTCTACCATACCTTTAGCCATGTCCAAAAACATCAAACAAAATTGTATCATGCTTCAGAAGCAGAAAATTTTGACTGAAACAGATTAAAGAACCTGGAACTAGAAATACAATTTTGTGCATATTTTTGGAAAACAGAATCAAGTTCAGACACTTTAGCTCGTATCACCAAGGCTAGAACATTGTATCATTGCCTCATATGGTTTATATATAGCTACACATGCATCTGAACTCACTTTAAAACGAAAAAACGAAGCTGGGACATATCGAACCAAATGAAAACAGAAGCTACACTGCATCAGGATGCACATAACTGGACAAACTGGATTTTTAGATTTAGGCTGAATTAAATGAAAAACTAATGAACTTCACCGTTTAAAATGTCAAACAAACATGTAGGAATACTGGAAACACAATCACAGCAACAGGAAACACGAAATCACACCAAACAGAAATGAAAACAATTTCAAACGGTGGCAGAATGGACAACACAACACGGAAATGAAGAAACTAAATGGAAGAGTGGCTTAGCTCTTGTAGACACACGTGGAGGTGCTAGCTCTGACTACCAAATTATGGAAGCAAGTCCCAACTCCATGCAAGAACAGCTCCACGTCACAGAAGAAGGCAATGGAATGGAATGACGCATGCCAGGTGTTTGTGAATGTCCACTGAAGGAATGGTGAGTGTTTGAGGTCTCCAAGCTCAGAAGGCCTTCCAACAGGAAAGGAAGATAGAGGAGAGTGTGATGAATTGTCACACAACAAGTGATCCAAGAACATAAAGTTCTGGAGTAAACTCAACAACATTTCATTTATACTTCAAAGATGATTTTACAAAGGAGAGGTCCTTCTATTTATATTGTAGATGGTGATAAAGAAGAGGATGTTTCAAGAAAGAAAAATATTATAGATTTATCTATTCAAGACTCTAATATTATAAATGAACAAGTGATACAAAAATTATTAATATTAAAAACTTATTTGTTCGTCTTTTGTACATGTTTTTGGATTACGCTAGGATTGTATGATACTTTTTTTATTATTTTGAATTGTCTTTAGTGTTTAAAATCATTTAGTGTGATGTTTATTTAGAGTTGAATTAAAAAAAATTGTAATTTTTTTATTTTAAAAAAAACTTATAATTAAATGAGCTAATGAGTCAACCCGTTTAACCCACCAACCCGTGATAGGTCGGACCGGGTTTGAATTTTTTCAGCTCGCTAATAAGTGAGCCGGGTTGGGTTGGCTCACTAAGTGACCAACTCATGATGAGCCAGACCGAGTCGAGCCGGGTTACCCGTTTTGACAGCTCTACACTTAGCAATGCACTTATTTACCACACACAAGTTCTAGAAACATAAGATAAAATCCCAAACAACAATTTTATGCTTGAATACTAAAGCATGGTTATATACTAATGTAGTCAAGGGAAACGACAACAGTTATTTTCGCTTATAAGCAGCGGTTTCGCAACCGAGGCATATATCTGCGAGCCAAAAAGGAGTAGGCTTTTTACCTCGATTCTGAACCGAGGCAAAAAAAGGTAAGATTTTACCTCGGTTCATAGACAACCGAGACAGTATAGTTTTTCTTTTTTATATTTTTTTTTCTCTAAGGACTTTTCGCCTCGGTTCCTACTAAACCGAGGTAGTATCTCCCTAAATTATGCATGGTGACGCTGCGTTGAATGCCTCACACAACTTCTTACTTTCTTTGATTTACAGTTTTTTTTTCTTAGGTCTAATAAATCCATTTTTATTTACGGCTTTTTTTTCTTAAGTAATATCAAAGTACATCATTTATATAGGCGTTGTCACAATGACATTTGTTTCTTACCTAATATCAAACTAGATCATTTTATATAGGCATTGTCACTATAAAAATGACATTTGGCGGCTTTACAATTTTCTATTATTTTTTTTATTATTATTATTCTTCCTATAATGTTCATAGTTTATGGAGAGATATAAAATTAATACCAACAACAACAATAACAATAATAATAATAACAAAAAATTATATCCTACAAACATATCAATTAGCTATCAAGGGTTGCCATCAACATGTCATGGGTCAAGTGCTAAGCTAGCTTGAATTAAGCACTTAACAGAGGCAACCAGCACTGTTTAGCACTATAGAAACAACATTTTTCTCTATATGGATAGAAATGGAGAAATAATTTAAAAACCAAAAAACTAGAGTGCCTAAATCTTTACAAAAACATCTTTGATGTGCTTAGAGAGACTAAGATAACAACCTCAAGGTCTGCTATAGTTGAAAGCCTTAAGCACCCATATCAATATCAATACCATTTTTCAGTTTGCAGACAATGATAAGCTGCATAAAGAAAACAAGTATATCAGCCTGGTGCTTAAATCCAAAACAAACTAACAGATAACTCTTCATTTTGATTTAACCAATTTTTTCTTAGAACTTAATTCACATTCAAATAATCCATGCTTTTCTCCTAATTCAATATGGAGGAGTTATTGTGTGAATTAGAATTGAACAAACCTGATAAGCAACCTGACCCAGGTGCTGATTATTAAACCCTAGATGCAGCAGATCCAGCACTCATCAATGCATATGCAAATACCTACAATTTTATCATAATTCAACTCTTCAGCCTACAAATAATAACTTTCATGTTCTTTCTGTTGTTCTTCCATCACTATTATAGTAACATAGTCTTACAACACTATGTTTCGCTCCTCATTATGTCAAATTTATAGTTTATGAATTGATTTTGATTACATGAAAAATCTTATAAATATGCAAAGCTTTATATACCTGATCCCCAGCAAAAATAAGCCATGCATGATTTCTGGAAGGTATCACAGAAGAAGTCCTAAGAAATCTGGATATGCCAATGAGTAATTGAAGCAAGGAATGAGCTGCAACAACATCAGAAACCCCAACAAGATTATATATGAATTTTTATTCATTGTATTCTCCTCATCACCACTCTACTTTGCACACCAAATCAAAGGAACACAGGTCGGATTATTGAGCATCACAGTCTTTTGTATGTAAGACTTTTACAAAAAAAAAGGCGAATACATGCCTAGGATAAGATGAAGTGAGTCCCCACCAATTCCAAATTCGCATCATTCTATTCGTGGGCAAGCGTTATCATGTAAATATGCTCAAGTAATTCTTGTTCCAATGCATTCACTTCTTTCATTTTCCCTAGGAGCGAACCATGCTCTCGGCTTATTTTACCTGCGCGCACCGGATTATCCCAAAGGTCCTCCTTACCCAGCTGGAATGATAACATATCCAACCTCACCTTCAATTTTCCCCACTGCCACCACAACACACACGATCATGTTCTAACAACCCAAGATAAAAAAAAATTGGAAAACAGAACAATCACATTCATGCCCTAAAACAAATACCAATCAATAATAATTTATACATAACTACTTACTAAGTTACTAAGCAGTGATTAAACAAAAGCACGTTTAATTTAAGAGAAAACAGGGTATTTACCTACAAGCGACGTTTGATCAAATCAATAGATTGAGCTATGGCGGTGGCATGACTCTTCCAATCGCCTTCGTTTTCGTCCAGAATGTTCCAATTATTGGCCAGAATTTATTGGACTGCGAGCCCATCAGAGGTTGAGGGCTCAAAGGCAGTGGCCTCAATGGCCCAAAACCGAATTTGGAGAAGCGTGTTAGAGAAGCTGAAACTTGGGATTGAATTTGAAGCAAAGCAAAGAAAAACAATGTAAACACTGAAACTAACAAGTCTATGAGAAGAAGAAAAGAAATAGTACCCCCATCTTTCAGCTTCAGAAGCACTCTACGAAGACGATGAAGATGCTAATGCCAACAGGTAGGCCCGCTGGAGCCAAACCCAATAACCTTCATCTCTCTCTCTCAAACCCTCCACCGTTGGAGGCGAATCACCGCTCCGACAGCACAAAGCTCTTATTCGAAACCCAGCTCTCTGATTCGTCAGCGCGACTACGAATCGAAGAACCTTCCTCTATCCCTCTTCCTCCTCTCAAACCCTCCCGAAGGTTTCTTTGCCGCCGCCCAATTATCAGTCTCGTGTTGGTACAACCGGTATCGTAGAGTCACGTAGCGGAATAAAAATGAAGAAACAGCGGAAAGCGATCACAACTCAAGTTAATATAGTCCATTTTTTTATAAAATTAGTTTTTTTAAAGAAAATTTATCGAACAGTTAATGTACGGAAATATAAAGTGAGTAGGGAGTAGAAAAATCATACAAATGATTTTTATCCTGGTTTGAATCAAAAGATTTTACGTTCAATCGTTAATCACTATGAATAGTGATTAACCTTTTTCACTAAAAACAGTTTTACAGTTATAATATAAAGAATGTAATAAACATGATAAAACCTTCCTTCGACGAACGAACCAGAAGAGTGTTTCCTTCGACCAACGAACCGGAAGCAAACAACCACACTTTCCTTCGACCAACAAACGGAAACAGTGCAGTCAGAATCTTCCTTCGACCAACGAATCAGAAGATAGCAGTGTTGCCAACTCGAAGAGAACCGCTCCGACCTTTGACACACAAAGCTCGAGCTTCTCCTATTCAGGAGACCAGGCAATGCAATGAACCAGCTTTTTAGAACTTCCTCAGTTACATTGTATTCTTAAAAAGCTCAGAGTTATTTTTTAAAGTGTTTGGCAAAGGTATATAAAGCCTACTGGTCCGAAAATGAAAAGACGCATTACAACTACCAGTGATAATCGATTATTGTAAGTGATAATTGATTATATGCGAGACTTGGAACAGTTTGGATTTTAAACTCTTCAACCGATCGGCTCGAGTTCTTCTTCTTCTGCCGCTTAGTTTGATTTCTCACAGCCTCTTGTCATTCGGTCTTCAACTATGTTTGGCCTGAGCCCTTATCACCTTTTGTCGTTCGGCTTGGTTACTTATATCTTTCCAACGTTCACTAGCTGCTCAGTCTCAATCATTCCTCGCTATCGCTCAATCTGAACTACTTGGTCTCAGTTAAGTCTTAAACCGTTCGGTCATGCCTTGAAGTGTTACAAACCGTTCAGTCATTTATTGTTATGCTCCATTCAGCCTTTTATCAGTGTTCAGCCTTCAACTGTGTTCAACACCGTTCGGTCTTTTACTGCGTTCGGCGTTCAATTGTTACACTTCGTTCAGCCTTGAATTATTACGATCATTCAGTCTCCAATTATTACGACCGTTCCGTCTCAGTTATTCCTTTGCTCTCAACTTCAACGTCCACCCACTCGGTCTCGTTCATGCCCCACTTGATCTTGGTCATGCCTTCTACCGTTCGGTCTTAAGTTGTGTTCGGCCATGAATAGTGTCCGACCATAAACAATATTCGGCCTTTTTTTGATTGTAGTCATTCGGTCTTTGTCTGATAGCGACCGTTCGGTCTACAACTTACTTTTGTTCTTTTTCTTCGTTGATCATTGTGTAGATATGCTTTTAAACTTGATGCAGCAAGAGTCTTCATATTCTTCACTTTGTAGCATCATCAAAATTACTAACTTCAAAACACCAATGCTCCTCTTTGGTAACTATCTCCCCCTTTTTGATGATGATAAAAAATTTCCTATTTAAAAGCGTTGTTGAATATCTGCACAAAATTTAAACTTACAAACAGGTTAGCAGTAACTGCACTAGAAGTGTTTCTCCCCTTTTTGATCATAAGCAAAAAGTAAGTATGCTCCCCCTCAATAAAATTATGTATGCACTAAATGAGAACATGAAAGGATTTTATTATTTTTGGAAAATGTCATTACAGCAAAAGGAAATACAACCAAATTTGTATACTGAGTGAAAACAACCAAACAAGAAATTTAGAAGGCACTGCAACGACTCTATTTTTGAAACTGGTCACGTGATAATCGATTATCAATCGATTATTGTAAGTGATAATCGATTATCTGCTCAAAAGTCAATTTCTAGAAATTGTATGATAATCGATTACTGATGAAGATAATCGATTATTTGTTCTTGAATGCCCAGTTTTGGGTTTGGGTACGGATAATCGATTAATATAAGGGATAATCGATTATATGCGATTAGAGGCTTTCTTAAAAGCCAAGGATAATCGATTATGCTCTTATGATAATCGATTAAAAACGCTAAGTTTATGAAGAATGCGAAAATTTCAGAAATCTTAAATGTAAGATATGTCTAACACTCCTAACTCTCTTCTAGGTTCATAGAATCTATCTTTAGGCAGAGCTTTTGTAAAGATATCTGCTAATTGATGTAAAGTATCAATGTATTCTATTTGGCAATCTCCCTTTTTAATATGATCTCTTAAGAAATGATGTATAATCTCAATATGTTTAGTTCTTGAGTGCATTATGGGGTTCTTGGTTAGGTTTATAGCACTAGTGTTGTCACATTTCAGAGGAATGTGATCAAGGAAGATATCAAAGTCCTCCAATTGTTGTTTCATCCAAAGAATTTGGGCACAACAATTGCCAGCAGCAATGTATTCAGCTTCAGTGGTAGACAATGTTACACACGCTTGTTTCTTTGAGTGCCATGACACTAAAGAACAGCCCAGAAAATGACAAGTTCTACTAGTACTTTTTCTATCAATTTTATAGCCACCATAATCTGCATCAGAATATCCTATTAAACTAGGTGTAGCATCGGAGGGATACCAAAGTCCAAATGAGGTGGTCCCTTTAAGGTATTTCAGAATCCTTTTGACAGTTGTTAAATGAGATTCCTTAGGATTTGCTTGGTACCTAGCACACACATATACACTTTGCATAATGTCTGGTCTACTAGCAGTTAGATACAGTAGAGATCATATCATTCCTCTAAACATAGTTGGATTTACTTCTTCACCAGATTCATTCTTATCTAAGTAGAAAGAAGTAGCCATAGGGGTATTGGCTTCCTTACAAGTATCCATTCCAAACTTATTAAGTACTTATCTACAATATTTAATTTGTGAGACAAAAGTTCCACCGTTCATTTTCTTTATTTGCAGTCCTAAAAAGAAATTAAGTTCACCCATCATAAACATCTCAAATTCTCCTTGCATTATATTTGCAAAACCATCACATAATGAATCATCAGTAGATCCAAATATAATATCATCTACATACACTTGAACAATCAAGATGTGTTTTCCTACTTTCTTAATAAATAAGGTTGAATCAACCTTACCTCTAGAAAAATCATTTTCAATCAAGAAGGTGATAAGTCTTTCATACCAAGATCTAGGTGTCTGTTTAAGGCCATAAAATGCCTTTTTCAATTTATAAACATGATTAGGATATTTAAAATCCTCAAATCCAGGAGGTTGACTAACATATACCTATTCTTTAATAAAACCATTCAAAAATGCATTTTTCACATCCATTTGATACAATTTAAATTTCATCAAAGATGCATAAGCAAGTAACAATCTAATTGCTTCTAACCTGGCTACCGGGGCGTAGGTTTCATCATAATCTATACCTTTCTCTATGATTGTTTTCATTTAGATACATCTCTTCAAGAGCTTCCCCTAAATAATCCTTATCACCTGCAATTGGTTTATTTGACTCAAGAGGGTTCACCTCAAGGTCCACTATTTCATCAAAAACAACATGCATTGATTCTTCAATTATCAAAGTTCTTCTATTAAATACCCTATATGCTTTGCTAGTCAAAGAATAGCCCAAGAAAATTGCTTCATCTGATTTAGCATCAAACTTACCTAGATTATCTTTACCATTATTTAAAACAAAGCATTTGCATTCAAAGATTTTTAAGTGAGACACATTCAATTTTCTACCGTTAAACAATTCATAAGGGGTTAATTTAAGAATAGGCCTGATAAGCATCCTATTTAGCACATAACAAGCGGTCTAACTGCATCAGCCCATAAGTATTTTGGCACATTAGATTCGTTCAAAAGAGTGCTAGCTAGTTCTTATAATGATTTATTTTTCCTTTCAACAACATCATTTTGTGGGGGAGTTCTAGGAGAAGAAAAATTATCAGTTATTTCATGTTCTTCACAAAAGTTTTCAAAAGTTTCATTTTCAAATTCACCACCATGGTCACTTCTTAATGTTTTGATTTTTAACTCCTTTTCATTTCGAACACGTTTTGCAAATGATTTGAATGCTTTAAAAGCTTCACTTTTCAAGGTCAAAAAAATGTCCATGTAAACCTAGTGTAATTATCAACAATCACAAGAGCATAGTAGTTTCCACCAAAACTTTTAATTCTAGATGGACCAAACAAGTCCATATGCAAAAGTTCTAAAGGTTTTGATGTAGAAATCATGCTTTTGGATGAAAAAGATTATTTGGTTTGTTTTCCCTTTTTACATGCAGAACATAATTTATCTTTTTCAAACTTCAATTTAGGCAAACCAATCACAAGATCTTTTGAGATCAATTTGTTCAAATGTTGCATATGTATGTTGTAAGACCCTAGAACCTCATGGACTTACCTAGTTGTAGAAAGTTTAAGTTATAATGTAAAAATAAAGTGTTGTCAGACTTGACATGGTTCACTATTTTAATTATAACTTTTTGTGGAAAATATCAATTTAGCTAATTCTTATTTTATTAGATAGTAGACTCAAAAAACTTTGATTTGAATATTCATATGCGTATTTTCTACTTCGGTAAGGGGGTCAACCGGACTGTCAAAGTTGTGATAAATTTTGCTACTGGGGATTTGCGTGAGCAGTAAATTTTTTTGGATTGTAGACAATGTGAGCTGGCTTGGCTGCGGTTCCTTTTGTGGGAATAATTTTAGGGACCCTTTCAGACATTCTCTCCATGTTTTGGGGCTGGAAAGGAGTATGGGGCATTGTTTTATTGACTTATCTTTACTAAATAACAATTCCATGGGTCCTTGTGTGTCTTGGAATCTTTTCCTTTAATTCCAAAGCTGAATGGGTGTTTTGGACATAAGAGTAAGGCTCTTAGTGTGAGTATTTCGAAAATTATAAGTGTGCTAAGTGTGGAGGTTGTCTTGGCTTGTGCAAGAAGAGAAGAATTCCAAGAAACTAGAGTTCTACCGAGGTTGTGGAAGACATAAGTTAAAGTGTTCAAGGCTAAAGGTAAGGGGGTTTAACTTGGGATATAATGTATGATGGGTAGAAGGTAACCATATAAAGTTGTTGTATGCTTTCTTCCTTGTGTGTTGGGATTAAATTTAACATGTTGAAGCATGTGTTTTTCTTCTTGGTTGTAAGTTTTATGACTTTGAGTATAACATGAGTTTTGGATATAAAACGCAGAATCTAAAACTGAGCTGTTGCGATTTTTCCCAGATTTATTTGAGACCCTTCCCGATGTCCAAAATAGTTGTATGAGTAGTCAAATTATAGATAATTGAGTCTAGTTCCCAACAAAGAAGGAATCAACTCAATTGGAGTTCGGTAGAGAGAGTAATGAGAAAAACAGTAAGAAAAGGTTAAAACTGACAAGACCAAAGCATGGTGAAATTTTCCGCTTTTTAATAATTTTACTGCAGCTACATCTATAGTCCAAAAATTTAGATTTATATGTCAAAATAACTATTGAGTCTAGTTTCGAGAAAAGCAAGAATCAACTCAATTGGAGTTCGGTAGAGAGAGCAATGAGTAAAATAGTAAACAAAGGTTAAAACTGAGAAGACCAGAGCGTGGTGAAATTTTCCGCTTTTTCATAATTTTACTACAGCTAGATCTGTAGTCCAAAAATTTAGATTTATATTTCAAAATAAAGATATTTGAGTCTAGTTTCCAGAAAAGCAAGAATAAACTCAATTGGAGTTCGGTAGAGAGAGTAATGAGTAAAATAGTAAGCAAAGGTTAAAACTGAGAAGACCAGAGCATGGTGAAATTTTCCGCTTTTTAATAATTTTACTGCAGCTAGATCTGTAGTCCAAAAATTTAGATTTATATGTCAAAATAAATATATTTGAGTCTAGTTTCCAGAAAAGCAAGAATCAACTCAATTGGAGTTCGGTAGAGAGAGTAACGAGTAAAACAGTAAGCAAAGGTTAAAACTAAGAAGACCAGAGCGTGGTGAACTTTTTCGCTTTTTAATAATTTTACTGCAGCTAGCCCTGTAGTCCAAAAATTTAGGTTTATATGTCAAAATAAATATATTTGAGTGTAGTTTCCAGAAAAGCAAGAATCAACTCAATTGGAGTTCGGTAGAGAGAGTAATGAGTAAAACAATAAGCAAAGGTTAAAACTGAGAAGACCAGAGCGTGGTGAAATTTTCCGCTTTTTAATAATTTTACTGCAGCTAGATCTGTAGTCCACAAATTTATATTTATATGTCCAAAGAAATATACTTGAGTCTAGTTTCCAGAAAATCAAGAATCAACTCAATTGGAGTTCGGTAGAGAGAGTAATGAGCAAAAGAATCAGCAAAGGTTAAAACTAAGAAGACCAGAGCGTGGTGAAATTTTCCGCTTTTTAATAATTTTACTGCAGCTAGCCCTGTAGTCCAAAAATTTAGATTTATATGTCCAAAGAAAGATATTTGAGTGTAGTTTCCAATGAAAAAGAAATGAACTCATTTGGAGTTATGTACAGAGATTTATGAGTAAAATAACAAGCAAAGGTCAGTGTGGATAGCATTCAATTTTTACTCGTTGGGAATACTTATCTACACTCTTTGGCCAAGAGTGTGGGTAAGAGGGTATTGTGATTTCTCTTCCATTTTTGGAAGAGGAAAAAATGAATTATGAGAATGAGAGGAGTGAAAGAGATGTTGGGTGATGTTTGTGAAGGTAAAATTGTGCGAACAAGCGGTCTGTCATTTCCTTAGAATTCTTGTCGAATCAATGGTATTTGTATTGTGATACGATAGTGTGTTGAGTCTCTGCGGAGACTGGGATTCGAGTGTCACCCTTTCCTCGTGCGCGGGGACTAGAGAGGGTTGAATATCTCGCCCAATGACTTCGGCTCGTGTGGGTATAGTGCTCGGTGGGTGCGCCTAACCGAAGTTTTTACTCGTAATTCCTTGAGAGGTCGGGGAGATGGTCTGAAGTTGCGATGGAAGACAGCTCGAATCGCCCTATTTTGGGAAACAGGTTTGGTACGACAAAAATTCAAGGAAACAACAGAAGCTTGAGTAAATGATTGAGTCGTGAGTTTAATATTGTGGTGTATTGTAATATTGTGACCTTGATAGTCTGAGTAGTGATGATCTGAGTTACGAGTTGAATATTATGTTGTATTGTAAGGTCGTGAATAGGATAGTCTACGTTGTGATATTTTGATATTGAAATTATATACTATGTTAGGTTCTTCGTTACTCACCCTGAAATGTTGTGGTTGTGGTTTCCACTTACGATGATCGTACTTGTACGGGAGTAGATGGCGTTGCAGATGAGGCAGAGATGAAGTAGCACGACGAGAGTTATGGGAATAACTATGGGGAATTTATCATGTTTTAATGTAATTTTATGTCTTTGAATAATGGATTTGATATTGTAAGGTTTTAACCTTATGTTGTAAGACGCTTAAACTTTTGATGGTTTAGTTTCGTGACGTTAATTTAAAAAAAAAAATTTGGTGTAAAATTTTGGATTTTGTTATTTTCTAGTGGCACTCCGTAAGGGGTGTTACATTTGGTATCAGAGCCTTGGTTTAAAAAAAAATCTTTGGGGCTTTTGGGGAGTGAGCTCGACTAGTACGTTGACGTAATTTTGATATTATTTGTGTGGTTATTTTTCCTTGCTTATCTTTTGTATTTTAAATGAAAAGGATGTCGGGACGACCAAGAAATCCTACTCCAATCGATGCCACTGCAGAGCTGACACAGGCAATGCGGCAGATTGCTTAGGTTTTGCAAGCACAACAGGCACAACAAACTGAGCAGGCACCCAGGTCGAGAGAGGGAATGAACGACTTTTTACGTCACAGTCCTACAAAGTTCAATGGCAAGGCAACTCCAGATGAAGCGGATGACTGGATTTGCAACTTTGAGAAGATATTTGAAGCAATCGAGTGCTTTGAGGGGCAGAAGTTAGTGTTTGCTACATATATGTTGGCAGGAGAAGCTGAGTACTGGTGGCGTGGGATGCAGAGGAGCATGGATACCCGAGGGGAAGTTGCTACTTGGGAAGACTTCAGAGCTAGATTCTTGGAGCGTTACTTTCCGGCTAGCGCTAAGCAACAACGAGAGTCGCAATTTTTGGCTCTTCAGTAGGGAAGTATGTTTGTTCAAGACTATAAGGAGAGATTCGAGTATTTGGCTCGTTTCTATACTCAAAATATGAGCGAGGATTGGAAGTGCAGGAGGTTTGAGCAAGGATTGCGCCACCATCTTTTGAAGGCACTTGTTCACTTGAAGATCAATGAATTTCCAGAGTTAGTGGAGCAGGCCACGATAGCTAAGAGGTTGGATGAGTTTGGGCGTGTGATGAGGAACCAGAAGGGAAGCTTTTCTATGGGCAAGCCACAGAGGAAACCGTACGAGAGGCCACAACAATTTAGGCCAGGGTTGTTGAAGTGCTTTGAGTGTGGTGGAGATCACCTCCGAAGAAATTGTCCAAAGCTGAGTGACGTCAAGAAGGAGGTGCGGACGTGTTTCACATGTAATAAGCCTGGGCATATCTCTCTTTATTGCCCTCAAAAGAGGTCATTTGGTGGAACGCCTCAAAAGTTAACTAATGGTGAAAAACCGCAAGCTGCTGGCAGAGTGTTTGCCATGTCGGGTGCAGAAGCCGAGAAGTCAGGTAACCTCATACTTAATACTTGTTCCTTTTTTGGTAGAAATGTACATGTTCTGTTTGATTCGGGTGCGACGCACTCGTTTATATCATTGTTGTGTGTTGAGAATCTTGGACTCTCTATGTTTGACTTGGGGTGCGAGCTTGTTGTCTCTACTCCAACATCTGGACAAGTTTCAACCAGTTCAATCTGCGTTGGGTGTCCGATCGAGGTGTCAGGTCACAAGTCCAGAGTCAATTTGGTGTGCTTACCGCTTGAAGGTCTGGAAGTGATCTTAGGGATGGATTGGTTAGCTGATAACCATGTTATGATTGACTGTGGACGTCAGAGAGTAGTCTTCCAAGAACCAGAGGGCATTAAAATGTCAACGTCAAAGGAAGTTGTTCAAGATCTCAAGAGTGGAGTTGTTTGCTTTATGTTGATAGTGAAAGAGCAGAAGAAGAGCATAGACGAACATATCAGTGGAATACCAGTAGTCGAGGAATATGCTGATGTTTTCCCTGAGGAGGTACCGGGTTTACCACCAAGTCGTGAAGTGGACTTTGCAATAGATTTGATGTTGGGTACAGGGCCAGTATCTGTAGCTCCATATCGTATGGCTCCAGCAGAGTTAGCAGAGTTGAAGAAGCAGATTGAAGATCTGTTAGAGAAGAAGTTCATCAGACCAAGTGTGTCTCCATGGGGTGCGTCGGTGTTGCTAGTGAAAAAGAAAGATGGAAGCTCAAGGTTATGTGTGGATTACCAGCAGCTTAATAAAGTCACTATCAAGAACAAGTACCCGTTGCCAAGAATTGATGATTTGTTAGACCAGTTGAAAGGAGCTTGAGTGTTTTCAAAGATTGATCTATGGTCAGGATATCATCAAATTCTTGTCAAGCCTGATGATGTGCAGAAGACAGCGTTTCGTTCACGCTATGGGCACTACGAGTATGTTGTAATGCCTTTCAGTGTGACGAATGCTCCAGCTATATTCATTGATTACATGAATCGTATCTTTCATTCTTGTTTGGATAAGTTTGTTGTTGTATTCATTGACGATATTCTTATCTACTCGAAGAACCGAGAGGAACATGCTGAACATCTATGTGTAGCGTTGGAGATTTTGAGGGAGCACCAATTGTATGGCAAGCTGTCGAAATGTGAGTTTTGGTTGGATGAAGTTCAATTCCTTGGTCATGTGATATCCGCTCAAGGAATATCAGGTAATCCAGCCAAGGTTGAAGCTGTGTTGAACTGGGAGCGCCCTACATCAGTGACGGAGGTAAGGAGTTTTGTTGGACTAGCAGGTTACTATCGGAAATTTGTAGAGGGTTTTTCCAAGATAGTAGGTCCTCTGACTCAGTTGACGCGGAAGGACCAACCGTTTGTCTGGACTGATCAATGTGAAGCAAGCTTTGAAGATATGAAGAAAAGGTTGACAACCGCTCCAGTGCTAATTATTCCAGATATAGACAAGGCGTTTGAGTTATATTGTGATGCATCATATCAAGGGTTGGGATGCGTATTAATGCAAAATAGAAGACCAGTGGCATATGCTTCTCGTTAGTTGAGGATACACAAGCGAAATTATCCAACACATGACATTGAGTTAGCAGCTGTAGTGTTTGCATTGAAGACTTGGCGTCATTATTTGTTTGGAGCGAAGTTTCAGGTTTTCAGTGACCATAAAAGTTTTAAATACCTGTTTGATCAAAAAGAGTTGAACATGAGGCAGCGGAGGTGGATGGAATATCTGAAGGACTACGACTTTGAGTTGCTTTATCATCCAGGAAAGGAAAATGTCGTGGCGGATGCCTTAAGTAGAAAGCGGATTCAGATGTCAACTCTGATGATCAAAGAGTTAGAACTGATAGAGAAGTTAAGGAACATGAATCTCGGTGTTATTTTGGGTCGAAATCACATGTGGTGTAGTCATCTCACAATTACGAGTAGTTTCTTGGAACAAGTGAAGTCAGAACAAGAAAATGATCCGGAGCTACAACGAACTGTGGGGTTGTTAGGAACTGATCAAGCCAAAGGTTTTGCTTTATGCCGAAATTGTATTCTTCGATTTCGAGGAAGAGTATATGTGCCAGCAACATCAGAGTTGCGAAAGTTGATATTGGAGGAAGGGCATAAGAGTGGTCTCAATATACATCTAGGAATGACTAAGATGTATAAAGACCTAAAAGAATCTTTTTGGTGGAGCGGAATGAAGAAGGATGTTGCAGAGTTCGTAGCTTCCTGTTTGGTATGTCAGAAGGCAAAGATCGAACATCAAAGACCAGGTGGAATGTTACAACAGCTGAATATTCCCCAATGGAAGTGGCACAACATCTCGATGGACTTCGTAAGTCACTTACCGAGGTCATCGATGGGTCACGACTCCATATGGGTGATAGTTGATCGATTGACGAAGAACGCCCACTTTTTATCCATCAATCAGAAGATGTCATTGGAGAAGTTAGTAGAGTTGTACATAAGAGAAATTGTAAGATTGCATGGTGTACCAGATAACATTGTATCGGATCGAGATCCAAGGTTTACCTCGAGGTTCTGGCAACAGTTGCAAGATGCTTTGGGTTCTCGGTTGAGGATGAGTTCAGCATATCACCCTTAAACAGATGGACAGACTGAAAGAACTATTCAGTCATTAGAAGACTTGTTGAGGGCTTGTGTTTTGGACCATCTTGGAGGTTGGAGTGAGATCTTACCATTAGTGGAGTTCACATATAATAACAGCTATCATTCTAGCATTGGGATGGCACCTTTCGAAGCTTTGTATGGGCGAAGATGTCGAACTCCTCTTTGTTGGTTTTAAGATGGGGAAGCAATATCAGTAGGACCTGAGTTGTTGCAACAAACTACTGAAAAGGTGAAGTTGATTCAAGAAAGAATGAGAGCAACACAGAGTAGGCAGAAGTCGTACGCTGATCGGAGAAGGAGGCCGCTTGAGTTCAATGAAGGTGATCATGTGTTTCTACGCGTGACACCAATGGCAGGTGTGGGTAGGGCTATCAAGGCGAAGAAGTTTTCTCCTAAGTTTCTTGGTCCTTATGATATTCTTAGGTGGATTTGACCCGTAGCGTATGAGATAGCGTTACCACCGCAGTTGGCAAACCTGCATAACGTGTTTCACGTGTCTCAACTAAGGAAATACATTCCAGATCCTACTCATGTGCTAGAAGTTGATGATATACAAGTTGATGAAGATCTTACAATCAAAGTGGACCAATCAGAGTGTTGGAGGTGCAGACGAAAAATCTGAGGGCAAAGGAAATTCGCACGGTGACGGTGTTGTGGAATGAGGAAACCCAAGAGATGACTTGGGAGCTTGAAGAGTTTATGAGAAATGAATACCCATTTCTATTTGCGCAGTAGCCCTAATTTTCGAGGACGAAAATTTTGGAGTAGGGGAGAATGTAAGACCCTAGAACCTCATGAACTTACCTAGTTGTAGAAAGTTTAAGTTATAATGTAAAAATAAAGTGCTGTCAGACTTGACATGGTTCACTATTTTAATTATAACTTTTTGTGGAAAATATCAATTTAGCTGATTCTTATTTTATTAGATAGTAGACTCAAAAATCTTCGATTTGAGTACTCAAATGCGTATTTTTGACTTCGGTAAGGGGGTCAACCGGACTGTCAAAGTTGCGATAAATTTTGCTGCTGGGGATTTGCGTGAACAGTAAATTTTTTTGGATTGTAGACAATGTGAGCTGGCTTGGCTGCGGTTCCTTTTGTGGGAATAATTTTAGGGACCCTTTCAGACATTCTCTCCATGTTTTGGGGCTGGAAAGGAGTATGGGGCATTGTTTTATTGAATTATCTTTACTAAATAACAATTCCATGGGTCCTTGTGTGTCTTGGAATCTTTTCCTTTAATTCCAAAGCTGAATGGGTGTTTTGGACATAAGAGTAAGGCTCTTAGTGTGAGTATTTCGAAAATTATAAGTGTGCTAAGTGTGGAGGTTGTCTTGGCTTGTGCAAGAAGAGAGGAATTCCAAGAAACTAGAGTTCTACCGAGGTTGTGGAAGACATAAGTTAAAGTGTTCAAGGCTAAAGGTAAGGGGGTTTAACTTGGGATATAATGTATGATGGGTAGAAGGTAACCATATAAAGTTGTTGTATGCTTTCTTCCTTGTGTGTTGGGATTAAATTTAACATGTTGAAGCATGTGTTTTTCTTCTTGGTTGTAAGTTTTATGAGTTTGAGTATAACATTAGTTTTGGATATAAAATGCAGAATCTAAAACTGAACTGGTGCGATTTTTCCCAGATCTATTTGAGACCCTTCCCGATGTCCAAAATAGTTGTCTGAAGAGTCAAATTAAAGATAATTGAGTCTAGTTCCCAACAAAGCAAGAATAAACTCAATTGGAGTTCGGTAGAGAGATTAATGAGTAAAACAGTAAGAAAAGGTTAAAACTGAGAAGACCAGAGCATGGTGAAATTTTCCGCTTTTTAATAATTTTACTGCAGCTAGATCTGTAGTCCAAAAATTTAGATTTATATTTCAAAATAAATATATTTGAGTCTAGTTTCCAGAAAAGCAAGAATCAACTCAATTGTAGTTCGGTAGAGAGAGTAATGAGTAAAATAGTAAGCAAAGGTTAAAACTGAGAAGACCAGAGCGTGGTGAAATTTTCCGCTTTTTAATAATTTTACTGCAGCTAGAACTGTAGTCCAAAAATTTAGATTTATATGTCAAAATAAATATATTTGAGTCTAGTTTCCAGAAAAGCAAGAATCAACTCAATTGGAGTTCGGTAGAGAGAGTAATGAGTAAAACAATAAGCAAAGGTTAAAACTGAGAAGACCAGAGCGTGGTGAAATTTTCCGCTTTTTAATAATTTTACTGCAGCTAGATCTGTGGTCCAAAAATTTAGATTTATATGTAAAAATAAATATATTTGAGTCTAGTTTCCAGAAAAGCAAGAATCAACTCAATTGGAGTTCGGTAGAGAGAGTAATGAGTAAAACAGTAAGCAAAGGTTAAAACTGAGAAGACCAGAGCGTGGTGAAATTTTCCGCTTTTTAATAATTTTACTGCAGTTAGATCTGTAGTCCAAAAATTTAGATTTATATGTCACAATAAATATGTTTGAGTCTAGTTTCCAGAAAAGCAAGAATCAACTCAATTGGAATTCGGTAGAGAGAGTAATGAGTAAAACAGTAAGCAAAGGTTAAAACTGAGAAGACCAAAGCGTGGTGAAATTTTCCGCTTTTTAATAATTTTACTGCAGCTAGATCTGTAGTCCACAAATTTATATTTATATGTCCAAAGAAATATACTTGAGTCTAGTTTCCAGAAAATCAAGAATCAACTCAATTGGAGTTTGGTAGAGAGAGTAATGAGCAAAAGAATCAGCAAAGGTTAAAATTGAGAAGACCAGAGCGTGGTGAAATTTTCTGCTTTTTAATAATTTTACTGCAGCTAGCCCTGTAGTCCAAAAATTTAGATTTATATGTCCAAAGAAAGATATTTGAGTCTAGTTTCCAATGAAAAATAAATGAACTCATTTGGAGTTATGTACAGAGATTTATGAGTAAAATAACAAGCAAAGGTCAGTGTGGATAGCATTCAATTTTTACTCGTTGGGAATACTTATCTACACTCTTTGGCCAAGAGTGTGGGTAAGAGGGTATTGTGATTTTCTTCCATTTTTGGAAGAGGAAAGAATGAATTACGAGAATGAGAGGAGTGAAAGAGATGTTGGGTGATGTTTGTGAAGGTAAAATTGTGCGAACAAGCGGTTTGTCATTTCGTTAGAATTCTTGTCGAATCGATGGTGTTCGTATTGCGATACGATAGTGTGTTGAGTCTCTGCGGAGACTGAGATTCGAGTGTCACCCTTTCCTCGTGCGCGGGGACTAGAGAGGGTTGAATGTCTCGCCCAATGACTTCGGCTTGTGTGGGTATAGTGCTTGGTGGGTGCGCCTAACCGAAGTTTTTACTCGTATTTCCTTGAGAGGTCGGGGAGATAGGTCTGAAGTTGCGATGGAAGACGGCTCGAATCGCCCTATTTTGCGAAATAGGTTTGGTACGACAAAAATTCAAGGAAACAACAGAAGCTTGAGTAAATGATTGAGTCGTGAGTTTAATACTGTGGTGTATTGTAATATTGTGACCTTGATAGTCTGAGTAGTGATGATCTAAGTTACGAGTTGAATATTATGTTGTATTGTAAGGTCATGAATAGGATAGTCTACGTTGTGATATTTTGATATTGAAATTATATACTATGTTAGGTTCTTCGTTACTCACCCTGAAATGTTGTGGTTGTGGTTTCCACCTACGATGATCGTACTTGTACGGGAGTAGATGGCGTTGCAGATGAGGTAGAGATGAAGTAGCACGACGAGAGTTATGGGAATAACTATGGGGAATTTATCATGTTTTAATGTAATTTTATGTCTTTGAATAATGGATTTGATATTTGTAAGGTTTTAACCTTATGTTGTAAGACGCTTAAACTTTTGATGGTTTAGTTTCGTGACGTTAATTTTAAAAAAAAAAATTGGTGTAAAATTTTGGATTTTTTTATTTTCTAGTGGCACTCTGTAAGGGGTGTTACATATGTGTGCAGCTCTTTTATGCCATAACCAAGGATTTTCCTCCTTAGCAACTAAACATGTTATATTATGACTAGATGCACTTTGAATATCAATCAAATAAATGTTATTATGTCCATGTTTCATGCAATAAAACAACAAACATCATGCACCTTATTTTTCAAAAAAGTCCCTTTTTCAACCCAAACTCCATGAGTTCTCTTAATTTTAGACATTTTGTGATTATGCATGTTCTTACTATCGTTTTTTCTTCTTTTAAAGGTAGTTTTATCATTTGAGTTAGACTTGGAAGCCTTTGCAAGTACATTTTATGGAATGTTAATATCAAACATATGACTCTTACAAGATAAGCATTCGACAGGTTGTTCATTTGCATTAGACTCAGCCAGTTTAGTTTCTATATTACTAACTTTATTTCTTAATACCACTTTTTCATCTAAAGCTTTCTCATAGTTAATTTTCAAATCTTTAAAATCATTCTTTAAAATTTTATGAGCAACATCTAGTTTTTCAGATTCATTTAGCAATTCAAGAAATGCCTTTTGTAAATCAAATTCATCACTTGACTCAAAACTAGAATCACTTACTTGGCTTCCAGCATCTTCTGAGTCTGCCATTAAACAGAGATTTGTTTCCTCATCTGATTCACTAGCGCTTGAAGAACTAGAAGCGTTTTCTTCCCATGCTATGTAGACTTTCTTCTTCTTGGGAAATTTTCTTTCCTTCTTTTCTTCACTTTTCTTGTTTTTAGGACAATCAGTTTTCACATGTCCTCTTTCTCCGCATCTATAGCACTTGACGCTTGATGGAGAACATGTCCTCTTTCTCCGCATCTATAGCACTTGACGCTTGATGGAGAACCTTGATTTTCTTTTCTTTCTCCATGGTACTTATCTTTTCCTTTTGCTCTCATGAATTTTGCAAACTTCTTTATCATGAGGCTCATGTTTTCTTCATCATCATCTTCAATTTTTCTTTAACTTTTTCCCTTAGAAATTTCAGATTTGAAGGCAAACGTCTTTCTTTTACCTTGATCCTCTTCTACAGTTAATCTTTTCAATTCAAGCTCGTGCTCATGAACCTTTCCAAAGAGAATCCCCACTGACATCTGAGTGAGGTTTTGAGACTCCGAGATGGCAGTCACCTTTGGTTGCTAAGACCTGTCCAATGATTTTAATATTTTTACATTCAATTCATCAATGTCGAAAGTCTTACTCAATACTATCAAGTGGTTCACAATGTGAGTGAAGCGCTTTTGAACATCTGAAATGGTTTCTCCAGGCTGCATTCTGAACATCTCATACTCCTGGATGAGCGTGTTCTTTCTTGCGCGTTTCACGTCATCTATACCTTCATGTGTGACTCTGAGGACCTCTCACATTTCCTGTGTTGTCTTACAAACTGAAATTCTATAGAATTCATCAAGTACAACAGCAGATGAAATAATATTACGAGCCTTAATATCAAATTGAGCTCTTCTATTTTCCTCAGTGGTCCAGTTAAAGTATGGTTTTTCTACTTCTACACCATCAACAATAACAGACCCCATAAATATTTCCATTCTGACTTTCAAGAATGCATAGTTATCACCAGTAAAAAGTGGTGGTCTGTTGATGGAAGCACCTTTGGCATATACTTGATTTTGATGACCAGCTATTTTCGAAAAATGTGAAAGAATATCAAAGCAAGCTCTTATACCAATTGTTGGTACAACCGGTATCGTAGAGTCGCGCAGCGGAACAAAAATTAGCAAATAGCGGAAAGCGTGTTCGATCACAACTCAAGTTAAGATGGTCCATTTTTTTATAAAATTAGTTTTCTTAGAGAAAATTTATCGAACAGTTGATGTATGGAAATATAAAGAGAGTAGGGAGTAGAAAAATCACACAAATGATTTTTATCATGGTTTGAATCAAAAGATTCTACGTCCAGTCGCTAATCACTATGACTAGTGATTAACCTTTTTCACTAAAAAGAGTTTTACAGTTACAATATAGTGAATGCAATAAGAATGATAAACGCTTCCTTCGACGAACGAACCGGAAGGGTGCTTCCTTCGACCAACAAATCGGAAGCGAACACCCACACTTACCTTCGACCAACGAACGGAAACAGTGCAGTCATAATCTTCCTTCGACCAATGAACCGGAAGATAGCAGCGTTGCCAACTCGAAGAGAACCGCTCCGACCTTTGACACACAAAGTGCGAGCTTCTCCTATTCACAAGACCAGACAATGCAATGAACCAGCTTTTTAGAACTTCCTCAGTTATAATGTATTCTTAAAAAGCTCAGAGTTATTTGCTAAAGTGTTTGGCGAAGGTATATAAAGCCTACTGGTCCGAAACTGAAAAGACGAATTACAACTACCAGTGATAATCGATTATTGTAAGTGATAATCAATTATATACGAGACTTTGAATAGTTTGGATTTTTAACTCTTCAACCGATCGGCTCGAGTTCTTCATCTTCTACCGCTCAGTTAGATTTGTCACAGCCTCCTGTCGTTCGGTCTTCAACTATGTTTGGCTTGAGCCCTTATCTCCTTTTGTCGTTCGACTTGGTTACTTATATCTTTCCAACATTCGGTGCTAGCTGCTCGGTCTTAGTCATTCCTTACTATCGCTCGGTCCAAACTACTTGGTCTCAATCAAGTCTTAAATCGTTCGGTCATGCCTTGAAGTGTTACAAATCGTTCGGTCTTTTACTGCTATGCTCCATTCAGCCTTTTATCAGTGTTCAGCCTTCAACTGTTTTGAACATTGTTCGGTCTTTTACTACGTTCGGCCTTCAATTGTTACACTTCGTTCGACCTTCAATTATTACGACCATTCGATCTCCAATTATTACGACCGTTCCGTCTCAGTTATGCCTTTGCTCTCAACTTCAGTGTCCACCTGCTCGGTCTCGTTCATGCCCCACTTGATCTTGGTCATGCCTTCTACTATTCGGTCTTAAGCTGTGTTTGGCCATGAGTAGTGTCCGGCCATAAACAATCTTCGGCCTGTTTTTTATTGTAGTCGTTTGGTCTTCGTCTGATACCGATCGTTCGGTCTGCAACTTACTTTTGTTCTTTTTCTTTGCAGATCATTGTGCAGATATGCTTTTAAACTTGATGCAGCAAGAGTCTTCATATTCTTCACTTTTTAGCATCATCAAAATTACTAACTTCAAAACACCAATGCTCCTCATTGGTAATAGGGGGAAGCTCGCGATTGGAATCCTAACCCCACTTCGCTGGAGACAATGGAGGCGCCGGAGATAATGGAGACGCTGGTGATGGACGAATTGTGGCGGCATGGCGGTGGACGCAGGAAGCAACCCGCGAGAGAAACTGGACCGCGAAGTGGAGATTTCTTTGCTTGAGAGAAATGGAGGACGCGAGGACTACGTGTTTGGGGGTGGAGGTTCGTCTAGTGGTGATGGAGGTCGTAAGGGAAGAAGAAGAACGAGGAGGTGCGCTAGGGGAAGAAGAAAAGGTTTCAGTAATTTGAACAAGTAAAAGGGCTACTACCTCGGTTCAACAAATAAACGAGGCAGGAAAAATACTACTAACTCGGTTCATTTGCTAACCGATGCAGTAGGGCTTTGATGAAAAGTTGTCGTTTAACTTACAGGGTTGGGTGAATTTGCAAAGGCTTTTATACTTCGGTTTCGTAAATAACTAAGACAATAGAGTGAATGGGTTTCGGTCTTCAGTGAACCGACGCGTATAAGTTTGTCTTAGTTACAAAAATATCATCGCATTTTAATATGCTTCAATTTTGTAAAAATCAATCCGTATTAAACGCGTTAAAAAACTTTTTTTTACTACTGATATAATCTCATAAATCTTATATTTTCTATAAAAATTCAAAATTTAAACAATCATATTATTACTTAAACATAACCTACTCTGAAAAAGAGAATTACATTCGTTTCTCTTGTTCATTTTAGATTTTAGATATAATTATGACTCGGTACTTAAATAAAGTTCTAATAAAAAGTTAATGCTTATAGTTTTTTTTTTTATATTTTATCCATTAAAATTGTGCTATTGTTTATGGAATAATGCAAAGCATAGATAAACTTGGAGCGACCCCTTTCATCTTGAAAGTGGCTTTTTGATAAATTTAATTCAATGTCATTGTCGTATCAAGGAGTAATCATTGCAGAATCACTTATTAAGCCGACATGGTGTCTTTCCGAAAGTGCTTTTTGGAAGGTTACCATATAAATAAAAGACCAAACATGGCTTCCTTTAGACGTACAATTTTCTATTTAATAACTCACGACACAGAAGCATTTAAGGGTAGATTGAATAACTTCGTGATTTGTTTGAATAAAGCTTTTAATAAAGACTTTAGAAAGGAAAAGGAAAATGGAAAATTAAAAATACTTTTTATACTAAAATTAATGTATATACAATTTAAAATTACAAATAATATATATATATATATATATATATATATATATTTAAAATTTATAACTATATATAAAAAATACAGGTATTTAATGTTTCTTTTCAATTTTACTTTCTTAATAACTATTTTTTAAATTTTTTAAAGACTTTAAATCTTACTATACTTTCTGTATTATATTATATTATATTGTATTATATATATATATATATATATATATATATATATATATATATATATTAAAAGAGATACACCCTCTTTGTGTTTTTTCTCAATTTTACACTCTTAATTTTTATTTTAAAATTTAAATATAATTCATAATAAAAAAACTATTTGTTTTTAGTTTTATTATTTTAGTAGTTGTTTTTTAATTCAAATAATTACTCATTATAAAATAATTATTTACTCTATTTCGAATTCAAATAATTACTCATAATAAAAAATTATTTATACAATATTATTTATAATATACTTTATTTTAATAACTAAAATTTATTTTATTTATAACTATATCTATAATTAGATATATATTTGTTTTTTCAATTTTAACTTTTAATTACTACTTTTAAAATTTAAATAATTTGTATATAATTATAAATGTGTACACTTTTAAAAATTAATGTATACATAAAATATTTTTAAAATTTATTTTCTTTCTCTTTTAAAACTTTTTATCAATAAATTAGTTTATCCTTTTCTACTTGGAGAATATTATGTTAAATGTGTATTTGAGTTGAGGGATTTATTTCCTTGAAAAATAAGTGAATAAAATACGAAGATAAAGACGTTTTTTTTATTTTTAATTTAAAGAATGTTAACTATATGAGATATTTTAATTTAAATCAAGGACAATTTTTCTTACTCTTTCATTGTGTACCTCTGTTCATTAATCATATTCATATGTTTGGAACTTTCTTTTACAGAACATTTTTTCTACGAGACTCCTTTGCTGTACATTGGTCAATCACTTTTGATTGCAAAATGAATAAACAAATATATGTAATAGAGAAAAAAATATATTAGATCATTAGGTTTATCCTGGTTAAAATATCATATGAATTCATAGTGTAAATTGCCCCATCCTTGGATTAGTTTTGAAATTTTATATTAGTCCAAAAGTTAAAAATAATTTTTAATTGGTTATTAATATGAAATAATTTACATGAGGAATTTACATAATAAATAAATATTATATAGATATTAAAGATTTATTATAATGGTATGATAATAGCAAACAATTCTTAGTAATATGTTGAGTCACATATGCTCAACATATAACATTATCAACTTTGTTATGAGGAGAAATTATTTAAAATTTGATAATGTGACAAGAGACAAATAATGAAAGTGAAAGTTTTTGGTATTAATTATTTACACCGTGATTTTAGGGAGGGAAAAGCTAAAAAATATTTCAAAATTCACACACAATTATGTATGTAAACTTCATCACAAGATTGGAAAGGAGAACACTTTAAGCACTTTTTTTCTTCTTTTCTTTATCCCTTACATTTTATAATTAAGCCTCTTTGGAATTGAAAAAAATAAACGATTCCATTAATTCCCTACAACTTTATGGAAAAAAATTTATATTATTTTGGCAGGTAAAATAAATAAATCAGTTTTTTTTTTATTCACATCAAAGTAGAATGAAAAATAATAAGCAAATATAAGGGTTTTCGTGATGCCTAAATTTATCATTAACCTTTACACAAGTATTTTTGGAAGAATATGATTAGAATATGTAATGTTTAATCTAATATGGGATTTAAAGAAAAAATCAAGTAAAACTTTTAAAATATTTTTTAAGAGAATTTTTATAAAATATAGAATCGTAATGTTTGAAAGAAATTGATAGATTTACAAAAATTTAAGAGATTTAATATATTTTGAAAAATCAAAAATATTTTTATTTTTACTTTTGTACCGTGAAATACATGTTTACCCGTTATTATATAAATTAAGTAGATCAAAGTTTATTTTATTGACACCCACGTTCAATACTGTAGTAAATCATCTAATATACAAATATAATTTGATTTTAAACTACATGTCATTATTAAAATTATTAATAATATAATGGAAGAAGGATAATTGCACAATAGTTGGACTCTTGCGATCAAGAGATTAAAAAAAACATATATATTGAAAAAGATAATAAATAAATAAATAATAGAGTTTGGATTAAAAAAAATTAGTATATATAAATGTAACATCCAAAAATACAGTCTAAAACTATATAATAGAATAATCACATTTAATAATATACAGATCAGTCTTACATTATACAAGAACGTACGGTTACGGCCGAACGACCTTACTAAGCATTACTATTAAATAAAGCTGTACATAGGTACACTTCTGACCGATCGGTTCACAAAAGAAGATATTGAACGATCATATTAAAACAAAAAGGGAAGATGATCAAACGACCACCTTACAATAACTAGACTACTGGCCGAACGTCCTACTCTTCGGTCTTCACTTCAACCTCGACCAAGTTATCTCCCTTCAGCGTCTCTTCTAGAAGTGCGTCTTCTTTTGCTCACATCCACAACGGATGATCATTGCAATGACAAAGACGGACGTACAAAACAAGACAAGACAGGAAAACACAGGGTAAGCTTATGTAAATTAATTCATGTATAAACATACATTTCATACAATCAACCAAACAATATAATTCATCATACGTTTCATACAAAACCTAATACTGATTGTCCGGACTATATGAAATATGTGTAGCTACAGGCGTTCGTGCACCCGGGTGATGTAGTAACTGGGATGCCCTCAACAGCTGTCACCCGAGGTTAGTCCTATCTGTCCAAAGTACCCCTAAGGACTAGGACCTCCTGTTGTTCCCACACATGACCTACCCTCCTCTACGTGAAGACGAGTACTCACGGAACATTACGATGAACAACCAGCTTAGCATGCCCACAGTCATACTTTACCAATTCCAATATTCATTCATGAGTCATTCCTCCCCGGAACGCTCGTCCCTAATCCAAACATTTCAATCCATATCACATTCTCTTCATCTTTCATTAATAATCAACTCACTTAAACATTTCACACAAAGATCCGTTCGGATACAATTTACCGAACGTTCAACCTTGACTCAGAACAAGACCGAACAATTGGTGCGAGACCGAGAGGTCTCCAGTTCCAGAATGGATTTAGACCAAGAGGTTTACTATCGGTTTGAGAAAGAAATCGAGTACAATCATATATCACAAGAAACGAATAGAACGAACGTGAATTACAAAGTGAGCCAATTAGATGAACTGACTCTTAAGAGCTCCAATCGAACACCTAAATGACCATGCTCAGTACTAAGGCTCTAGGCCGGAACCAATGGATATAGACACTTCAGGATATTCAAAGAATAATACGTAGAGGAATTCCCATGAAGAAACCGAACGTTTATGAAAACTTAGATTATTTAGGTTTAGTATCAAGAAATACGAATGCCAGTTAAAGACTGAACACTATAGTGAGCGAACCCTAGTGGGCTTGAACGAATGCTCTTATTATGAAACTTAGCTTAAGGAGCTAGAACGAGTGCCTGGTGTAAGACCAAACACTTGCTTAGGATGAACACTTAGTATAAGACCTAGTGCTACTAAACTTAAAGAGAGGAGGCTTGATAAATATACTAAAATACCATTGAAGTAGTGTTTAAGAAAGACTAAAATATACAAATACATATAGATATATATATATATACTTAAGCTTATCACAGAATACCAAGACACAGCTATGTTTGGCCGAACGCTCAAGCATAGTATTACAACACAAAAATGCTCGCCCTCAACTAAGATTCTTCCCAAATGAAAGAATCCAATTCTAACCAAGTTCACTCAGAAAAACCGAACGGTCAAAGACTGTTCAGTAACGAACATACACTATCTTAGGGGAATTTCATATTTAGAATTCATATATATTCAAACTCATTTCTTAACATATAACTTCATAACTTTACACATTCATATCAAAATAAATTTTCATACTTCATACAATCCAAACATATCAACCATCATATATTAATTCAGTCAATGCAACGAACGTTCATGCAACACACATAATTATACAAATTAAATTAATAAGCTTCCCTTACCTTTTAAGGTAGCCGAATGTTCACAGATACAAACTAGGGTTCTCCTCTAATAAAGGCCTTAACGTTCTACAGCACGTTTTAAGAACTATAACAAACACAAGACCAGAAAATACTCAGAATGATAGGATCAACTCATGCAACCAAGAATCTGGGTCTGCATGTTACAGAAAACACACGAATGGAGGAGGGATGAACTTACCAGTCCAGAATCCGAAACTGATCAGTTCAAACGATCGTCCTCTACGCCAGAAGAGTAGAACTGGTGCCTGAACGGTGATCGGAGAAGAGAAAAGGTGAGTTTTGGTAGAGAGAAGGGAGAGCTTTTAGAGAGGAGGAGAATTTGAGAAAAATCAGATTTTGGAGAAGGAAATGCATGTAGAGAGTGTAACGTAATTTTCCAAAAACTCAGTTTTGCTTAAAACGAACGTCCGCTCCTCTGCTGACACCTGCATTCCACTATCTGATTTCTAACTCTCCTTAGCTTGACACCTGGCGTCCGTTCAGAGGGATTTTGGATGCATTTTTAATGGCTCTAACATATAAATATCTATAAAAGGGTATTTTAATTTAAAAATAATAATAGTTAATTATTTTAATATTAAAAGATTCTAATATAAATAGTTATCTTATAATTTTTTTCATATTTTTAAACCAAATCATTTTTTACGTACAACTTTTTTAAAATTAAGTGACTTCTCTATAAGGGATTTTTCTTTGCTTGTTAGTTTGAAGATCAAAGATGACTAAGGTGATTTTTGAGACGAACTCTTCACATCCATCTAACAAAGTAAGTTGGTATTTTACTTCTCTCTTTGGTCTATTTTGTTTTTCTTTGCATGTGAATTATCTTGAGTTGCATGTAAGCAATTATCTCTAGGAGTCTCTGGTAATCAATGGTCCTAATTAGGGCTGGGCAAAAATAACCGATCTATACTGTATTATAATTAATTATACTATATTATACTAAAAAAACTGATCAATTTTTACTAAAAGTTAAATATATTATTTTTAGTTTAGTTTTTAAAAACTTAACTTATAACATTTTCAGTTCAATTAACTGCGAGAACTGTACTGTGTTTTTCCATCTCTCTCATTTTCAATTTTTCAATCATTCCTCCTTAAATCTAACATAGTTATTAAATTTATTTTTATATAACATGGTTACGGAATTAACATTGATTTATATATATATATATATATATATATATATATATATATATATATATATATATTAATTATGTTAACTAAATTAGTTTCTAATCAAAACTTAAATTAATCTTTAATATTAGTTACTAAAATTTGAATTACTTATTTATACTATATTTTAAATTAGTCTCTAATAAAGTTAGTGACTAATTTTATTATTTAAAAAATTAATATTTTATTAAAAATTAATAAATGTTATCATCAATTGACCTGTCATAGGAATAAACCATAATAATATGAAAATATGACCTCAATCCCAACTTTAAGAAAGAGTGCATTATCATCCATAAATATTAAACAGTTCATAAAACTCTAAGCGATTATGAAAGAAAAATGTGGTTATATATGACAAGCATTAGCTTTTTAAATTTGAGAAGATACATAAAGCATCATCTTTTTAAATTTGAAATTTTCTTTAATCGCTGAAACAATATATTTTAAAAAACAAAGTTAATAATCTCTGAGCAAACGTAAATGAATATGATAATCGAGAAAGAATACTAAAATGGAAACAAGAATTTGTATACTGATTTGGTTCTACTAAAATTTATATTCAATTTCAATCTAAAGAACTTTGAGTTGAATTATTTTAGTAAACTTAGATGCATCCAGTATGAAACACACTCAAGTATAAATACTTATTAAAAATAACTCCAATCAAATGTAAAATCCTATCAACCCTTATTGTTACAAGAAATGCGACAAGAAAGACTTGGAAAGATATCACTGTAATTGAATAATGGGCAGAGCTCCTCCATAATCCCCTCCCACCAAGCTTGTTGGCCATGACAGGAAGCAGCTCCTCAAAGCCAATTCCAGCCATTGTAAAGAAGAAGAGAATAATGGGTTGAATTGAGTTGAAGTTGAAGGGGAATGAGAAAGAAAAATGGAAAAGATGGGTTGAAAGAATCTACTCTATTTTTTTTACCTAGAGAATCTACTGCATTCTTTTTACATAGAGAATCTGTCAACTTTTTTTCTTTTTAATAAATTTTTCTTTATATAATAGAGTATCAATTTTTCTCAGTTCAATAAAAATAAATATTATTTTATAATTCTCAACAATTAGAACTTGTTCAGATAACTTCTGTTACATTTCCCTTAGTTTAGTAAGTCGTATAATTTTGCATAATTAACAGTTACTTTGTTATTAGATAGTGTTAAAATCAGATTTTAAAACTAATTATGCATAGTTAACAATTACTTTGTTATTAGATAGTGTTAAAATCATATTTTAGAACTAGTGCAGTATTAAAATTAGTACAATTCAGTTTAAATTTAGTAGTTCAGTTTATATTGTAGTTTATACAATTTAGTATAGTTCAGTTCAGTCTAGTTTGATAAAACAAAAAACAGTTCAGTTTATCTGAACTATTTTACAATTCAGTTCAGTTTAAACATATTAGTTTTTAGTTAAGTACAGTTTTTAGTAGTGCAGTACATTTCAGTTTCATTTGTCCACCCCTAGTCCTAATGATATATGTTGATTGCCTTTTTGTTCTTCATAAAGACATATAGAGCTTTTTGTGCTTTTGAAGGTATTCATAAATATATTGAGCTATTTGGTTATATTGTGTAAAGAAAACTAATTACCTTATTTTTAAGTTTTTGGTGCTTAAAAAATTGGAATTTGTATGTTTAAGTTGCATGAAATTAGTTGAATTGCTAATATTAGTGTTTGAGTATGTTGAAAATGGTTGTGTTGTTTGTAATTGACTGAATTGATGAACTTAGATTTGACCATTTGAGTATACACTTTGACATTAAAAGATATTTTTGAATCAAAAGAATACCAATTTGATCATTTCACTTTTCAAATTACACTTTTGATTAGTGTTATCTAGTACGGCAATGAACAATAATTGTGTAGAGCTGAGCTAAAGTTTGGTTATACAAGTCAAGAATGTAAACTTCATTTTTGTTAAAATAAAGACCAAATCAATGCAAAATCTAATCCATTACGTAGAAAAAATAAAGATTTTGTGAATATTTTTTCTTCTATACTTTCATATACGTTGTTTATTTTACTATTTTTATTAAATGTATGATCAAACTGACGAACTAATAGAAAAAACAACGTTTTTCAAGATTTTCTATTTGAGTGAACTCTGCTTCGCAGTTCCATTTTTTTCAACCATTTTCTTTTTTCTTATTCTCCACCTATATATTTTTTTCTCTATACCGGAAAAGCAGTGCATAAACTTAAAAAGGAAAAAGAAAAGCAATGAGGTATAAATATCTACTGAAAGCCTTCATATAATTGCTACTTTTTCTACAAAGTGTTTTCTATGATATGATGTATGTCATATTAATGGTTTTGTACCTATCTCCTTTTCTAGTACACAACCCCTTCCCCACCCTTAAATAAAATAAAGACCAAATCCATGCAAAATCTAAACTTCATTCTTCTTAAAAATAATTCTTCTAAAAAATTGCTAATAATGGCCACAGAATGAAGCAAAAGTGTAGAAATGTAGGTGATGTTGCAGCTGCAGCAGCAGAGGCAGAAGGGTCCTTGGGCACAGGTACTGAACCAAAAACATTTGCACCACTTGTGTTTGTTGTGTTTAACACTGACGAACTTATACTGCAATTTCAATTCAACCATCATATATATGATTTCTGATTTCTCACAAGTTTTTGTTGCAGAAAGAGAGAAAGAAAGATATAACATGGTTCAAGATTGTCACCTGGTGGATGCATACTGACATGTTTCACTACCTGCAATGTAACACATGAATTGATCAGTAAGAGTTTATAATCAACCAAGTTGTTTATAATATACAGATTCAAACTGCTTGGTTTCTCAAATTCAGCGAAATTTAGAAAAAAATATGTTAAATATGTTGTAATTTTTTAACTTTAATAACGTAAAATTAAGTGAATATAGTTTTTTAAATTCAGCTACTTTAAATTTTTGGCATATTAAATAAGTTTCAGTATGACATTTGTTTCCACACATATTTTTGTTTTATGTTAGATTGAAATGTCATTTAATAAGTTAAAAAAATTAATATTATTAAATTAAAAAAATTATATTTATTCATTCTTAAAGTTTAAAAATTAAAATATATCAAAAATTTAAACTAAAGATGAATTTCAATTTCATCTTTAAATTAAACACTAAAAACATGCAACATCAAAATCAAAACTTGTACAAAGTTGGAAGTTAAAAATAATGAAACCTTACAAAAAGTCCTAAGTATTAGATGTCATTTTAACTATAAGGGTCCTTACAAAAGTAGACACATTTGTTATTATACACATAATGTTTTTTGGAAAACAAATTGTGATAAAAAGGATTGATTACCTTGGAGACTGAGAAGATATAGGAGGCTTTTGAGATACTTTCTGTAATAAAGTAAGAAAGGAAAAAAGCTTGAGATACTTTTTTAGTTGCTATGTATTCCCCCAAGGCAGTTTGAAAGTGTATTCATTCAAAGATGCAGTAAAATATTTCCAAAAAAGATGATGCAGTAAAAGCTTATTTTATTTTTCTGCTGTCTGTGCAGAATGGAACCCTAGAATCCACCAGAGATAGTTCTGATCACACCAATCAGAAGCAATGTGCCTGTTCTTGACTTGTTGCACATTTTCATTTGTCTCTTATTCTTAAATTAATAGTCACCTACCCTAAACCTTTATCAAAATATTAAACTTTTCTTTTGTACCAAAATGTCTAATATTCTTGTAAGAAGTAGTATTAACTCTTAAACATCTTCCTGAGAATAAGAGTTAGAAATAGAATCATAACTAGAAGCCTTACTTGGATTAGTGCTAGTGATGACAGCAACTCCACCAAAATTGCAGCTATTAGGAACAGGGTTCTTCTGATAATACTTATTGAAGGCATAAGAAGCATGGTCTCTAACAGAATTTGGGAAGTAACAGGTTCCACCAGGTTGAATTGCAGAGCAATCAGTGGCACCATAGCCACAAGCATAGTCCAATGCAACTTGCAAGGCTCTCTGTGAGGCAGTAGGACTTGCAGTGCACCAGCTTGCACCTGAGGAATAAATTGGAGAATTATTTGGTGTGATGATTGGGAGTGTGGAGGCTGGAGAAACTGTATCAGGGTTTGAATTAGGATTCAGAATTGGAGATGATGAAGTGATTGGAACTAAGTTGGGAATTGTAGTGATTGGTGTGGTGATGTCCCTTTGAGTGCTTGACTTTAAACCTCTAAATTCTACTTCTTTTTCTTCATCATGCCTTAGTGCTTCCTTTTCTGGCTTACTTGAACCTGTATTTTAGATAACAGTCACAGGGTTATCTATGTTTATTATTATACTATTTTATCACTGCAACCATGTGATTCTGCATCTGTAATGATGTACCCTTTTTTTGTTCTTAATTAACTCACCAGTAGTTGGTGTTGTCATCTCACATCAAATTTAAAAACTTCAGCATTTTTTTTGCTTCAATAGCAAATTCACTTACAAATTTTATATATATCTCACATGTTGCAGCATATTTTTTTTACACTATATATCTGCCTAAAGAATAGTGTTATGAAATGAAGAATAGTTTTTTTTTTCACAACTACTAGGAATAAACAGATATAATATGACTTAGTCTGTAGGCATTTTTTTCTTAGGAGTTAAAAGTGGTGACTGGATTCAAATTGTTCCTCCAGCATTCAACTTAGCATGAAACCAAAACTGTACTTATATTCAAAATTTTGCATAATTGCATAGAAACTAATTATTAGACCCTTATCCTGATATTAGAGTGGATCTAGAAAGGCCACTAGAGACAAGTAGGGTATCTTTTGCATAGAGACATGAGCCAAAAAAAGTTGGACCCTTTGCATCTTTTCAGGAAACGGTAGAACTGGAGCAAGATTGAATACAATACAACAACTCTATTCCATGTGAAACTGCAATATCAACCAAAATACAGAACAGACAGCACTTTCAATTCAACAAGTATTATTATTGTTATTTAGAAAAACATGGATAGAAAAAAGTGCCCAATTGGTAAACTACAGTGCAACATAAACAGCATGAAAGAGGGGAAAATAAATTTGGAAAAGATAACTGCACCCAACTGATCTAACATGTTTATCTAATAAACTTGAACAACAACAAAAGTTGAAAGAAAAAGGACTGAGACTATTGAAATCCCAAACTCTGGTGCAGAAAATGCATTTTTGGGGTTACAGAATACAAAAACACTATCCAAGTGGTACAAAGAATCTAGGACTAAAAGAGAAAAGCAGAAAACAATACACCATAAAGATAAAGAACACAAAAGGAAGCAGTTCAAAACAGAAGAAAATGAGCAGAGAGGAACATTATCTTAAAGTAGAAGCAACTTAGCTTTATATTGTATATCCATAGAATAGAAGAATAGAGAGTAAGGAGGCAAATGAAGAAAAGGGGAGAAGCAGAAAGAGACCAAAGAAAGAAAAATGGAAACTAAATTACCTGAACAAAGGAAATGAGCAATTACAAGAAGTAGCACATAGTAATTCACCCTTCTTTCCATGTTGACTCTTGTTCTTGTGCTGCTTTGGTATACTTTTTGTTGTTCCTTCTTCTTCAATGTGGCTCCCAAATAACACTTGTTCTTCCCTTGAAACAGCTAGAGAGAAATGAAGATATCATAAACTAGAGATGATGTGTGTGGTGTTCAGTGAAAGGTGTTTTGATGGCTATTCATGTGAATGAAAAGATACACATGAATTTATAGAGCATGTGAAGTGTGAGAGAGAAGGTAGGAGAAGATTTGAGAAAGGAAACATGGTGTGTGAGAGGGTGCAAGCAAGAGAAGGAGGGAAAATGTGGGGCAAAAGGGTTGAAAAGAAAGTAAAGAAAGAATGGAAGTGTTTGGAGTTTAGGGTGAGTGAGTGTTAGTGATCACTGTAATGATGGTGCTGATGTGAGTTGCTGTTACCTTTCTCTATTCTATGCTTTTCTTTTTACTGTTTTATAGGACTTATTATTGATGCTATTTATTATTATTCTTCTTCATCACTTTCTTTTTCTTTTTTGCATTCCCTTTATTCTTTGCTGAATATAAAACTTGCTCCAATTATGTCAAAAACTTGGCACTCTGCTTGATCATTAACCAATAATATGATGCATAAATTGAATATATAATTGTGTGAGCCTTTAGTTATGCAAGGATTTAAATGGCAAGTGGTGTTTTTTTTGCAATTGGGGTATATAGTGTATATGTTATTTCAATACCTATTGTTTCGACTGGCTCCGTGAGGATCCTGTTAAAACATAGAAACTTACTTGTCGAAGACGGACGGACGGACGGCGAACGCTAAAGGCGGGCGGACGAGCGGCGAAGAGGCATCGACCGGGCGGACACTGCTGAATCCCATGAACCGAAGCAAGCTGAACTGGCGGACGACACAAATATGGACGGACGCTGCTCCACACTCCAAGCCGAGCGGACGCCCTCTTGCTCCAAGCGCTACTCCACACTCCAAGCCGGGCGGACGCCCTCCTGCTCCAAGCACTGCTCCACACTCCAAGCCGGGCGGACGCCCTCCTACTCCAAGCGCTGCTCTATGCTCCGAGGCGGGGCGACGCCCTCCTACTCCAGGCGCTGCTCCATAAAGGCACTCCGACGCTCAAGTCAGTAATATGACAGAGCAGTTTGTGATGCATGGATGCATAGTAAGGAAAAGTCCTTTTACCTTTAGTGGGCCTGATAACGGCCCTTTTACCTTTAGTGGGTCTGATAACGGCCCAAGTACGAACGATTGGAAGGATGACCGGCCAGGGATGCCAACCTGGGTGGGCGTCCATCTGGTCACACTGGACGGACGCTCGGTTCCTGACTGGACGCTCGGTCCTGATTGCCAGGGCGGACGCTCGGTTCCTGAATGGTGGACGCTCGGTCCTGGTTGCCATCTTGGGCAGACACTCGGTTGTTGAATGTTGGACGCTCGGTCCTGATGGTACACCAAGGCGGACGCTCGGTCGCTGAATGTTGGACGCTCGGTCCTGATGGTACACCAAGGCGGGCGCTCGGTCGCTGAATGTTGGACGCTCGGTCCTGATGGTACACCTGGGCAGACGCTCGGTCTTCGTACTAGGACGAACGCTTGGTCTATAATTGTGCCCTGAGCGTCCGTCTTTGGGTGGCTTTCCGTACGGCGCCCGGTCCTGCTGGTACATTCTATTATTGTTTTCTCTTCAGTCACTTAAATAATTCAAAATTTTAAATCAAATCAATTAAATTTGATAATAATTAATTCAAATTTTAGATTTATAATTTATCAATCCAATAACTCAAAAATAAATAAATGAAGAAATCTTTTAATTATTAATTGTTATGTATTTAATTTTACAAGAAAACCATGAACTTATTTTATAGTTTTTTTTAAATTATTAGTTTATAGAAGTCAATTATATCAAAATATAACTTATACTTCTTTCAATGACAGGATTATATGTAATTTTTCTTAAAAAGTAATATTTAAAAAAAAACTTTGGACGTCTATCCAACAATTACTTTTATTAATTCAAACTAAATCAATCTGCTTTTATAAATTAGTTTGATTTTAAAAGTACACAAAATTTGAAAATTTTAAACAAATTAAAACTAATAAATTTTATTAGCTAACGTTTTATTTTATTCTAAATATGATATAAATGGTAATTTTTAAAACAAAAATATCCCTTCAATAAAAATGTGTCTGTGACTTTTATTGCAACTTATTGTATTCTTCAATAAAAGAAATATATTGTGTTTTTATTGAGTGCTTTAAAGAAAATGATTAGATAATAACATCTATAAATAAGCTGTGTTTGATACTTGCAGCTGATATGTTTCAAAATTTAATCGAAATCATTACTTTTATTTTGTTTGGGCTACCTTCTTTTAAAAAAAAAACTTAATATGTTATTTGGTCTCTAGTCTAAGACGATGTGTTCGAAGTGATTCTATTTTTGAAATCTCTCCATGTAATTGGACCGATAAGCTATTATTATCTAAAGTGAACATTACGCTGTTAGATTTTGATCGTCGTAGATTTTGATCGTCGTAAGCAAAAAGGATAAATTTGAACTGTATTTTCCAAAATATGGGACAATAATAAACTGTCGAGAAAAATAGAACCACTTTGAACATATTGCCCCAAACTTGAAACCAAATGATGATTAAGCCTTAAAAAAATCCATTTTAAGATTCCATGTTTTGTTGCAACCATATGCGCAGACTTTTTCATGTAACATGTCACAATTTGTTCCTCATATAAGTCAAAATCTCTTTGAACCTTTTTTTTTAATGAATCAAATCTTTGAAGTGACCCAAGTATGCAAATGTTTAGTACTCACCAAGAGATCTTAAATTCAAGATTTTGTATTATAATAATAAAATATTATAAAAATAATAATATTGTAAATTTTTTGTATTTAAAAAAAAAACTTAAAATTAACATGACTTAATGGAGAAAAAAATAAGTAAAATAAAGACATATTTAACTTGATTAAGTATAGTTCAGAATAAATCCTCACCACACAAAAACTTCCGTACATGGATGGATCATGATATACCTAAAACAACTTGCCAAGAGTGTTCTTCTTGCTAAAAAACATACCGTCTTCAATTCCAGTGAATGTTCATACACTAAATAAGCACAAGGCTCAAAAATACCTCACAATATATTTTATCTATAACATAAATTAAAACTTGTACAAAAATATTGCACAACATGGCTAATTTTATCATTTTATATTTGTTGATTACATTAATTAATAATTTTATAAAATATGATATAGTACTTTGGTTTAACATAATTACCAATTAACTTTACAACTTTGAACAAATACGTTAATTAGTATTTTTGTTAAAGATGTGTTTGTCTCCTAATAGAACATTGTCCCATGCATTTGGATAGAAATTTAATTGATTTGAGGTGAAAGTTCACCCAAAAAGTGATCCTCCAGCGATCTTTTCCTAATATGGACTTTAGACCAATTAAAGAAGAAAGACATGGCTAAGGGGATAATATAATCATGGCCTTCTCCAAGTTCTTAATAAAGGCACTTCTTGACTTTCCTCCATATATATAAAAATTGTGTTATAATGTTTTTAAAGATGAGATAAAAGTGTAATTATTTGATTTGATTCAAAATCTGTATTGATTAGATACATATAAGTGTATCCAATATATTTCTTAGTATCACTTTCAGCAGAGTCAATTAGTATAATCGAAGTTTGATTTTCTGATCACATTTGAAAAATGATTTATTGAAAAAAAAAACACATTTAGTGGATGAATATACTGCAAAAGTAGCCTTATAATTAAAATGAACAAGGTTTGTTTATTGAGTGAGATTATTGACATTCGTGTATATTTTTATATACATTCTTTCATTTTAAAATTTAAGTAGTTAAACTTTTTTTTTCCCTTGAATTGTGTTTTTCTTTATATATCGGTCACCAAGGATATGCCCCTTCACTCTCTTTTTTCATCATTTATACTTTTCATATATGATATGAAATGTCAACAAAATTTTAAAAATTAATCCATAAATACATTTTGCTTTTATTTTCACAAATAAAAAATAAAATGTGATAGAACATTTTGAAAAATGAAATGAAAGATAAAAGTGAAAACATATTGAAATAATTTCTTTTCAATTAATTAAAGTTTAAAACCGATAGACTAGTAAAGGCAAGGAATTAGTCTTTTTTTTCTTATTTATTTGTATAAAATAATATATAAGAACAACATATGTTTTGTAAAGATTATTTTAAAAACAATAAAAACTGTAAACTATAAATTAGAATTTTAATAATTTGGTAATTTATGTTATATATATATATTTTTTAAAAATTATGTAATTTTTTTTCATCCCTCTTCTATCATATGTATGACAGGAGACAACAAGCTTTAAGACGATCTAATCTAATTAGATTTTCTTTGAGTTAATTTTTTTCAATAAATGTTAAGTTTTTCATTTTTAGTGTTGATCACATGTACGACGAGATTTTGTACTTACATGTAAAATATGAGTTCAATAGATGTATCTATGCTAATCTAGATCCCTATTGTTATTTGTAAAATAGGTTTTTTAGAAGTAATCTTAACTTTTCTTAACATTTTTAGATCTTTCTCTAAAGGAGCACGATTGAAGTGAGAGTTAATTAATTTTATATACTCAATTAAGTGGGTTTAGATAATTTAAATTAAATTGAAGTGAATTATTATATGTTGTGATTACTTTAAAATGGTAGTCATATTTAAATGTATTAATGTTAAATTGAAATTGAGATTTTGAGGTGTCATTTTAAGTTTATTTACGAGTAATAAAATGACTGGGTTATATTTTCACTCAAGAAAAATGAAAACATGACAAATTTCTATCCTTTGACTGAGCTAAAATATAAGATTCATCATGTTGTTGAAAAAACTAGTATTTAGCATGTTAGAATACGTCTTCTCAACTCCTTATTCTTAGTGGTACGTTGCACATACTATATCATAGTCTATGATCAAGTTATTAGAAAAGTAGATATCCTTTTTCCTTAATGAGTTATAGGTACAATACCTCCTAAGTATCATCACCACAACATCCAAACTAAGGCAACAGTATCCAAAATGGGTCATTCAAGTAACATACTGATACGACCAAGCAAAAAAGGCCCAAAGTTAAATACGTGTATAGAAGGAGATAAAGGGTGATGTAGCGAATCAAAATCCGAGAGGAGAGAAATAACAAAAAATGCACAGCTGACAGCTTATGCATCACATGGAGTTAGTTACAAGGGGAAAATGTTTAAAGTAGAGAGAGGGAAAAGGGAGGGGAAGGTGGGTTATGGAAAGGAACTACATTCTTGGGTTTCCTTTTGTTTTTATGATATTTCTTAATATAACAACAAACTTGGTCTTGAATCACGCTGATCAGACCAAATTCCATAATACAACTAGTGTTTCTATTTTCTTGTGTTGATTTCATTGCTGGTTCTTATCAACTGGTATCAAAGCTCTTGATCCCAAGAGCTTGAATGATTATCACACGATCTACAATGGAGAGCATAATGGAGAATGTAGAATGAAGCTTACAAGCTCAACAATCGGAGCTTAGTGAGATCAAGCAGATCCTGATGCAAAGAGATGGACCTCAATTTTCTCGATGGTCCCATCAACCACGAAGTCGGACAAGGATTACGGATGAGGAAGAGGAAGGGAGTAACTATTTGTGTCCAGAGCGCGACCATAGAGAAGGGATGGGATCCCACCTCAGGTGTATGATTTTGGGGGAAGGAAGCTGGAGATTTTGGTGTTTAATGAAGATGACACATGCACTTGACTCGTTTGGGTGGAACGTTACTTCAAATTGAATTCAGTTTTGGAGGATGAAAAGTTGGATGCAGTGATGGTAGCTTTGAGAGGCCAAGCCCTGAATTAGTACCAATGGTGGGAGGATCATGTTAGCCTTATACAGAAAAGAGGTTACAAGAATATATTTATTCCATTTATTTTATTTCCTTTTCAGTTAATATTTTAAAAGCAGTTAATATTCTGAAAGCGGTCCATTTTAAATAAAAACCGTTTTCAAACGTGTGTGCCATTATTCTCACAACAATCTCTTCTAACGTTATATAAAATACTTTGTGATGGTTTTTGGAGCACTGCAGAAAATTTCATATCAGGTCACTGAGCCTACTCTTTACTTCATATACATCACCATCGTGTTTTAAGAGCAAGGGTTCAGAAACCAGAATTTAAGCAAACAATGGCTGGAGGTTGGTCTTTCTGCTTCCGCTTTTCTTTCTTATAAATCTAAATATGATTAAATGTGCTTGTTTGAATCTTTCCCTTCTTGTTAACTTGGTTCTTCTTATTCTTAAATGAAGTGGTCAAGTTCACCTTCTCCCCTTCTTCAATCAATAGCCTTTCTTCTTCTTGAACACACATGGTCAATAATTCATTAATCGACCACTTGTCCTTATGTGTGTTGTACGAGATTTAAAGGGAGTGTAATGGTAAGGTAAAGTGCACAAAATATAGTGCACTAGGAAAGAATCAGACATGGTAACTTCCAAAGCTTTTAGTTGAGCCACAATGTCCCTTATGCGCATGATATGATCACGCACTCCCTTAATTTCAGTGAGCTTTAAGGATGAAAAATGCATTATAAGAGTGCTGGCAAGAGATTTATCAGATGTCGTAAACTGCTCATCAATAGCCCTCAGTAAATCCTTGACATTCTCATACTAATCAACCGAACCCCGGATTCTAGCGGAAATGTTGGTTGGTTTTTATGAATGTTACGGAGAGACGATTTGACCTCTCCCATTTTTCATAAAGTTCAATGGCATCTGAAGTGCTAGTTTCAGTAATACCCGGTGGTTCAGGTTTTCTAATAGCATAGTCTATGTCCATCCAGCCTAAATGAAGAAGAACTCTCTCCTTCCAAATCTTATAATTATCTCCTTTCAATTCGGGAATACCACATTTGGTATCAGAGCTGTTTATCCTCTGCCTTGTTTGGTTCACTCCTCTGCGTATTGTGTTTTTAGTTTTATCAATTGTTTTCAAACTGAATCGAAAGAAGAAAATTTTCTGTGAGAAATTTTGGTGCTAAAACCCTCACATATTATTGGGTTCGTGTTTGAATACGTCTTGTTGAAACCATGCTGGAGGTTAAAGATGATCGAAACAACATTTATTTTTTGGGTTTCATTTTGGACATCTTTCAAAACAATATATTCAGTTTTTTATTTTTCTTCTTTATCTGTTGTTCACATACGCGCACACTGGAGATTGGTATGCTTCTGGTTTTAATTAATACAATCCACAGTTCTTTTCATTCTGCGCATTGATTTTCATATATATAAATATATAATATTTAATGTTAGATATTGGATGTTTTTTTTTTCTTATTGCTGTTACACGTATAATATATTGCTGTTATACGTTAGTATAATAATTTTGAATATTATATATAGGCAATTAGGATTAAAAAAATGTGCGTGGATATTATACGTTAGTATAATAATTTTTAAATATTATATATTTATAATATGACTCTTATATTTCATTTAGATTAAATATAAGAGAGAATTTAATGTTTAGTGATAAATATAATTTTTTAATAATTAGAGAGTAGCCACAACATCTTTAATTAATTAAATTATATTATAAAGATCACTTTATTGAAACATTAATTGTAAGTAATTATATATGATGTGATGAAATATACCCACAGGATTTTCCTTACATTTGTATGATTAATTAGGATAAAATATTAATTATAATTCTTAATTTTCCCACAAGAATTAGGAATGTGATATAATTTAATAGTTTTATCATAAGGTTAAATGAGTCTAATTGAGTAAGACTTTAGCCCACAAGCAAGTTTTATGTTAATAGACTCATTGGTAAAGACATGTTTTACATTGGTAAAACATGATATTTATTTTAGTCTCCAATTTGATAATGAACATGAAAATTTTGAATTTGTAGTTTCTCAATCTGTGAATATTTCTGATATCAAGTGTGGTATTCCCGAATTGAAAGGAGATAATTATAAGATTTGGAAGGAGAGAGTTCTTCTTCATTTAGGCTGGATGGACATAGACTATGCTATTAGAAAACCTGAACCACCGGGTTTTACTGAAACTAGCACTTCAGATGCCATTGAACTTTATGAAAAATGGGAGAGGTCAAATCGTCTCTCCGTAACGTTCATAAAAACCAACATTTCCGCTGGAATCCGGGGTTCGGTTGATCAGTATGAGAATGTCAAGGATTTACTGAGGGCTATTGATGAGCAGTTTACGACATCTGATAAATCTCTTGCCAGCACTCTTATAATGCATTTTTCATCCTTAAAGCTCACTGAAATTAAGGGAGTGCGTGATCATATCATGCGCATAAGGGACATTGTGGCTCAACTAAAAGCTTTGGAAGTTACCATGTCTGATTCTTTCCTAGTGCACTATATTTTGTGCACTTTGCCTTACCATTACGCTCCCTTTAAAATCTCGTACAACACACATAAGGACAAGTGGTCGATTAATGAATTATTGACCATGTGTGTTCAAGAAGAAGAAAGGCTATTGATTGAAGAAGGGGAGAAGGTGAACTTGACCACTTCATTTAAGAATAAGAAGAACCAAGTTAATAAGAAGGGAAAGATTCCTGCTCAGCCAGTTATTAAGAAGGAGTCTAGATGTTTCTTTTGTAAAAAGAAGGGACACATGAAGAAGGAATGTCAAAAGTTTAAGGATTGGCTTGAAAAGAAAGGTAATTTGTTTGCTTTTGTCTGTTATGAATCTAATTTGACTAGTTTTAATCATAACACATGGTGGATTGATTCTGGTTCTACAATCCATGTTTCTAATACCTTGCAGGGTATGGAAAACCTAAGGAAACCGATGGGAAGTGAGCAACACATCTATTCAGGAAGCAAGATGAGTTCACATGTTAAAGCCATTGGGACGTGCAATTTAGTTTTAAGCAATGGTTTTGTTTTATGTTTAGAAAAGACCTTTTATGTTCCTGGTTTTAGCAAGAACTTGATTTCTATTTCACAACTTGCACCTTTGGGTTTTTCCTTTAATTTTATGGATTCTGGTTTTACTTTATTGAATAAATCCAAAGTTATTGGCTTTGGGGAATTATGCGATGGTCTTTACTTTATTAAATTGCAAAACAACGCTGCTTATAGTTCTATGCATGTTTCCGCTGGGTTAAAAAGATGTGTTATGAATGAGGATTCTTCTGTTTTATGGCACCGTAGATTGGGACATATCTCCATTGAGAGAATTAAGCGATTAGTAAATGAAGGAGTACTTAGTACTTTGGATTTTACTGATTTTGAGACTTGCGTGGATTGCATTAAGGGTAAGCAAACTAACAAGTCCAAAAGAGGTGCTAAGAGGAGTTCAAGTTTACTAGAAATTATTCATACAGATATTTGTTGTCCGGATATGGACGCAAGTAGTCCAAAATACTTTATCACCTTTATAGATGATTACTCACGATACATGTATCTGTACTTACTTCGTTCTAAGGATGAAGCCTTAGATGCCTTTAAAGTTTTTAAGGTTGAAGTAGAGTTACAATGTGGAAAGAAAATTAAGATTGTGAGATCAGATAGAGGTGGAGAGTACTACGGTAGATACACGGAGAATGGACAAGCACCTGGTCCGTTTGCTAGATTTCTTCAAGAACATGGGATTGTTGCCCAATATACCATGTCTGGCTCTCCAGATCAGAATGGTGTAGCAGAAAGAAGAAATCAAACCTTGATGGATATGGTGAGAAGTATGAGGAGTAATTCAAAACTTCCTCAGTTCTTGTGGACTGAAGCACTTAAGACGGCTGTGTATATTGTAAATCGAGTCCCAACTAAGGCTGTTTTAAAAACACCTTTTGAGTTATTCAAAGGTTGGAAACCTAGTTTACGACATGTACGCATTTGGGGATGTCCGTCTGAAATGAGAATTTATAATCCACAAGAGAAGAAACTAGACCCAAGGACTATTAGTGGGTATTTCATTGGATATGCTGAAAGGTCCAAAGGTTATAGATTCTATTGTCCAACTCATAACACTAAGATTGTGGAATCAAGAAATGCAAAGTTTCTTGAAAATGATTTGATTAGTGGGAGTGATTTAAATCAAGACGTTGATCTTGAAAAAGATCACTATGAAGCTCAAACCTCTCAATCAAATGAAAGATTGGTAGTCATTCACGCTCCTCCAGTTCAAAAGCAAATTAGACAACCAATAATTGAAGTTCCACAAATTGCTGAGAATGATAATATAAATCAAGTTGTTGATGAGGAGCAACAAGTAAATGTTGAACAACAAGCTTCTCATCAAGATGTTGACACAACATTAAGAAGATCTACTAGAATCAGAAGACCAGCAGTTTCTAGTGATTATGAAGTGTATTTACAAGAATCGGATTACAACATTGGAGCCGAAAATGATCCTGAAACGTTTTCCCAAGCCATGAGTTCTAAAGAATCAAACTTATGGTATGATTCCATGAAAGACGAGATGGACTCTATGGCATCCAACAAAGTCTGGGATCTCGTTCAGTTGACTGATGGTGTAAAATCCATTGGATGTAGATGGGTCTTTAAAACCAAGAAAGACTCAAAAGGCAACATTGAGAGACATAAGGCAAGACTTGTTGCCAAAGGATTCACTCAAAGAGAAGGAATTGACTACACATAGACCTTTTCTCCTATATCTAAGAAAGATTCCTTCCGAGTAATTATGGCATTAGTAGCTCATTTTGATTTTGAGTTACATCAAATGGATGTGAAAATAGCATTCCTTAATGGTGATCTAGAGGAAGAGGTTTACATGAAACAACCTGAAGGATTCTCTTCTAAAGACAATGAGCACTTGGTATGTAAGCTTAATAAATCCATCTATGGATTAAAACAAGCTTCCCGCCAATGGTATCTAAAATTTCATGATGTTATCACTTCATTCGGTTTTGAAGAAAACGTCATGGATCAATGTATATACCAAAAGGTCAGTGGAAGTAAAATTTGTTTCCTTGTATTATACGTGGATGATATTTTGCTTGCAACCAATGACAAGGGTTTGCTATATGAAGTGAAACAATTGCTCTCAAAGAACTTTGACATGAAGGATATGGGAGAGGCATCTTATGTCATTGGCATTAAGATCCATAGAGAAAGATCTCGAGGCATTTTGGGTTTGTCTCAAGAGACCTATATCAACAAAGTTTTAGAGAGGTTTAACATGAAGAATTGTTCACCAAGTGTAGCTCCCATTGTAAAGGGTGACAAACTTGAATTAAGTCAATGCCCGAACAATGATCTTGAGAGGGAATAGATGAAAAATATTCCATATGCTTCAGCTGTCGGAAGTCTTATGTATGCTCAAGTTTGTACTAGACCTGACATTGCATTTATAGTTGGAGTTTTAGGAAGATATCAGAGTAATCCTGATGACAAACTCCTAGCTAAGGGTCCAATCACAAGAAGCATGGCCAAACAAATTCAAGAAGGATTAAAATCATTTCCAAAAGAAGGAGCTAAACTCTTATTTACTTGGGCTATCATGAAGTATTTCTAGACCTTGTATTAAGGGTCAAGTAGTATAGGGTATATTTTTAGGCCTTGTATAATGGGCCAAGTATTGTATGGTTTGTAATATTAGCTTAAAAGAGTGTGTCCCACCATGGGACATGATGGCCACATGGCAAGCTCTTAGTGAAGACACTTCTTAAAAAGGAAGTGGCCATGTGTCACTTTCCAAGTGGAGAAACTCTTCCTAAAGTGGATTGCCACATGTCACTCTAAGAGTGGAAAGCTTTTGCAAAAGTGGATTGTCACATGGCACTTTAAGAGTGGAGGAACTTTGCAAAAGTGGATTACCACATGAGTGGAGAAGACTTTACAAAAGTGGATTGCCACATGGTACTCTAAGAGTGGAGAAACTTTGTAAAAGAGGATTGCCACATGTCTCTTTAAGAGTGGATAGTTTTTAGGGTTTCTTGTCTACTTTGGAGACACCTTTCTCTATAAATAGAAGGGTCTCCTTCCTTGTAAAATCACTTGATGAATTTGAATGTTATTATGCCAAAATGTGTGCAAACATATCTTGTCTCAAGTCAAGGCTAGAGCATCCCATGAGGTCCCTCTAACCACCCTTCTCTAGAGTTGGCCCAACCTCTCCGGAGATCCATCAAACACCTCCATCCTACCACAAATACTCACCAAAATTGTGAGCCCACCACCATATCCATCGCTTCCGCACAAATTCCACCTCCATAGCTTCATCTTCGTGCTTTGGCCCAACCTAGCTCGAGGAGGACGCTATCAAATCCAGGTGTTGACCACTGGAAAGCTGCAAAGAAAATAATGAGATATCTTCAAGGAACAAAAGATTTCATGCTCATGTATAGACGAACCGATAATTTGGAAGTGGTAGGCTACTCTGATTCAGACTTTGCTGGTTGTGTTGATACCAGAAAATTTACATCTGGCTATGTTTTCATGCTAGCTTGTGGAGCTGTATCTTGGAGTAGAAAAAAGCAGACCTTGACTGCTACTTCTACTATGGAGGCTGAGTTCGTTTCTTGTTTTGAGGCCACTTCACATGGTGTATGGTTGAAGAGTTTTATATCTGGGCTTAGAGTTATGGACTCAATTGCTAGGCCACTAAAGTTGTATTGTGATAACTCTGCTGCTGTTTTTATGGCTAAGAATAATAAAAGTGGAAGTCGAAGTAAACACATCGATATTAAATATCTAGCCATAAGAGAACGTGTTAAAGAAAAGAAAGTGGTCATTGAGCATATTAGCACCAAGTTGATGATTGCTGATCCTTTAACTAAAGGCATGCCACCAAAGAATTTTAAGGATCATGTAACACGAATGGGACTTGGTTCCATGATATGACAATCATTGTAAGTACTTTCATTTTGATAAAACTCTTATTCAATTTAATGTTTTCTCAATTATTTGTGCACATAATTAGTTATTTTGAGAAAACTCATTCTGACCTAGAATAGACATATGATTTATTCATTAGAGTTAAGAGCTTGTGATGTGAGACTAAATACATCGTAATACATGGGAGATAATACTCATTATTAGAGGAACTGTCACCATGATTCATATATTTGGTCTCTTATTATGTTTGATGGTTGAATAAAATGGACCAAGTGGGAGAATGTTAGCCTTATACAGAAAAGAGGTTACATTTTAAGAATATATTTATCCCATTTATTTTATTTCCTTTTCAGTTAATATTTTAAAAGCAGTTAATATTCTGAAAGTGGTCCATTTTAAATAAAAATTCTGAAAGTGGTCCATTTTAAATAAAAACCGTTTTCAAATGTGTGGGTGTGCCATTATTCCCACAACAATATCTTCTAACGTTGTATAAAATACTCTGTGATGGTTTTTGGAGCACTACAGAAAATTTCATATCAGGTCACTGAGCCTATTCTTTACTTCATATACATCACTATTGTATTTTAAGAGCAAGGGTTCAGAAATCAGAATTTAAGCAAACATACAACAATGACTGGAGATTGGTCTTTCTACTTCTGCTTTTCTTTCTTATAAATTTGAATATAATTAAATGTGCTTCTTTCAGATATTTAGATTTATCAAATTTATGAATATTTACATATCAGACTATGGTTCGAAGTTGGGAGGACTTCAAGACAGTGACACTCTAACGCTTCCAACTCGGATTGGCTCAAAACTCATTTGAACCCTTTTTAAGCATTAAACAAACTAGGACAGTGATGGAATATCGCGGGCAATTCGAGATAGTGTCAACACCTTTAAGAGGAGCATATCATATCATGTTAAAGGGGATCTTCCTTAACGGTTTGAAGGAGGATATCAGAGTTCAACTCAAGCTATATAAAACAGACTCTATATCTAAATTGATGGATCGATCCTTATTGCTGGAAGAGAAAAACATGGCTGTGAGAACAGGAGGTTTAAGATGGGAAGAGAAGAAAGGGTGACGAGATAAGGAAGGTAGCTTTGTAAAGGTTCTGGGGGATTCATCTCGGGGAAAATCAATGATACCCATGGCAGAAAAAGGAGGAAAATATAATCATGAACCTCTTAGGGGAGAAGAAGCTAGTGGAAGGGAGAAGATTGACTCAAGAAGAACTACAAGAAAGGAGTCAAAAGGGGCTTTTCTTTAAGTGTGGAGAAGAATGGGGGATGAGAGCATATATGCAAGCTTCGACATTATGAACTTGTATTAGTGGAGGGCTAAGAAGATGGTAAACCAACTGAAACAGAGGAACCAATATTAGAATTAGAAAACAAAAATCTGCAATTATCTTTGAAAAGTAGAGAAGGTCTTCAAGAAAATCCTTTAAGATAAAAGGAACAATAGGAGAGAGAGAGGTGTTGATTTTGATTGTTTCAGAAGCCACGAGTAACTTTATTTCCCAACTCGTAGTGGCTGAGTTACAATTACAGGTGACAAAAACTCCAAAGTATACGGTGGAGATAGGTAATAGGTAGAAGGAAAAGAACAAAGGCATGTGTAAAGCAGAACAAATAGAGAGGCAGGAAGTCCGAATTGAGCAGGACTTTTTTATCCTTAATCTCGGAGGTACAGAGGTGGTGCTAGGACTAGATTGGTTGGCTAGTTTGGGAGACATTAAGGCCAACTTAAAAAATTTTACACTCTAGTGGGAGGAAAGATAACGTAAGTAGATTTTGAAAGGAGATCCCTCATTGTGCAGAGAGCAAGCTTCTTGGAAGACAATGACAAAGACTTTACGTTTTGCAGATGAAAAGTATTATCTAGTTTACCAATATTTGGGGAATACCGAAAACCAACAACAAACCCAACTTACTTCCACGCCAGTATTCAAAGAACCGAGGGGATTACCTCTAAAAAGAGATCATGATCATGCGACATTGTTTTGGGAAGAGGGACAAATACCCAACACACGACCATATAGGTATCCATATTACCAAAAAAATGACATTGAGAAGATTGTGAGTGAAATGTTGCAGGCAGGGGTGATAAGGCTGAGCAATAGCCCATTCAGTAGCCCAATGATTTTGGTCAGAAAAAAAGATGGAGGGAGGTGGCGATTTTGTGTGGATTATAGGGCACTCAATAAACTCATTATCCCATATAAGTTTCCGGTGATTGATGAATTTTTGGATGAGTAAGGAGCGACAGTAATGTTTACGAAACTGGAATTGAAGTCCGGGTATCATCAAATTAGAATGAAAGATGAAGATATTTCAAAAACAGCATTCAGAACCCAATGAGGGTCATTTTATGTTTTTAGTTATGTCGTTTGGCCTCACCAACGCCCCTTCAACTTTTCAAGCACTTATGAATAAGGTACTCAAGCCTTACTTGAGGAAGTTTGTTCTAATTTTCTTTGATGACATTCTCGTTTACAACAAGAATGAAAAGGAACATGAGGGGCATTTGAGAGTTGTTTTATAGGTGGTAAGGGATCACAACTTATTTGCCAATAGGAAGAAATGTAATTTTGGGCAGAGACACTTGGGATACCTGGGTCATATCATTTGTGAACATGGGGTGGCTGCAGATCCTAGTAAAATCCAAGATATGCTCACTTGGCCCGCTCCCAAGGACGTTAAAGGGTTAAGGGGTTTCCTTGATCTCATAGGATATTATAGAAAATTTGTGAAAAACTATGAAAAAATTGTGAGCCCTCTCACACAACAGCTAAAGAAAGATTAGTTTCAATGGGGAAGTGTGCTCAGGCAGCTATGTCCATAACACATGTCCTAATTGTTCCTAATTTTGAGAAGCCTTTTGTAGTGAAAATTGATGCTTCTGGTAAGGGAGTTGGTACAGTATTGATGTAAGAGGGGAGGCCAGTGGCTTACATGAGTAGGGTTATCTCTAAAAGGGACCAAAGTAAATCAGTATATAAAAAGAACTTATGGCAGTGGTTTTAGCTATTCAAAAGTAGAGGCCTTATTTGTTGGGGAGGCACTTTGAAGTACACACTGATTAAAGGAGTCTTAACTACCTGGTTGAGCAACGACTAATGGGAGAGGAACAACAAAAGTGGGTTTCAAAGTTGTAGGGTTTGACTTTGAAATAAAGTATAAACCGAGAAGGGAGAATACAGTAACTGATGCACTTTCCAAGAAGCAACTATGGGCATTAACCATTATCCAATTTTATGAATGGGATGAAGTGGATCATGAGGTTCAAGCAAACAAGAAGTTGAGGGGAATTATACAAGAATTATTAAGAGACTCATATGCTCATAAAGGATATAAACTCTTAGCACGGTAGATTGTACTATAGAGGAAGAATAGTAATACCCAAGGGGTCTTCTAAGATTCCCTTGATTCTTAAGGGATTTCATGATACAGCAATAGGGGGCATTCTGGATATTTTCATACATACAAAAGGATTGCAAGGTTGTTGTATTGGGAGAGAATGAAGAAACAAATTTAAGAATATGTTCAGCAGTGTGAAATCTGTCAACAAAATAAATACCAGGCCTTAAATCCCTCGGGATTATTGCAGCCTCTGCTTATACCGATAAAAATGTGGTTTGAAGTGTCCATGGACGTCATAGGAGGACTCCAAAAAGTAGGAGGGAAGGATACAATTTTGGTGGTGGTATATAGATTAACAAAGTATGCCCACTTTATAGCCACGTCTCATCCTTACACTACCAAGGATATTGCTGAAATATTCCTCAAAGAAGTGGTGAGATTACATGGGTTCCCTTCCTCCATCGTGACTGATCATGACAGGGTTTTCATTAGTTCCTTCTGGATTGAATTATTCAAACTTGTTGGAACCAAGCTTCGGTTCAGCTTCAATAGGTGTGTTAAGACTTATCTGAGGTGTCTAACTAGTACCAAACCAAGACATTATTGGCCTAAGTCGCTAAGTTGGGCTGAATTTCGGTACAACACTAATTATCATGAGTCTATCCATACAACCTCTTTCAAAGCTCTTTATGGTAGGGACCCACCACCAATCATTAGAAGGGATGTAAGATTGACAGTCGTGGAAGAAGTGAGCAAGATGACAACAGACAGAAATACAATGTTAGAAGAGTTAAAAGGACAAATAGCTAAGGTACAGAACTGCATGAAGCAAAGGCTGATAAATATAGGCAAGATGTGGAGTACAATGTGGGTAACCGAGTATTTTTTAAGATTCAACCATATAAGTTGAGGAGTTTGACAAGAGTCAATCAGAAACTTAGTCCACGCTATTATGGGCCATCTTAAATTGTCGAAAAAATTAGCACTTTCAGCAAAGAGATTGATCCATCCTATTTTTCACGTGTCCCTCCTCAAAAAGTTAGTAAGCAATGATGTTCCGACTCAACCTCTACCCAAGTGTTTGACAGAGGATTTGGAGCTCAACATGCAACCTGCAAAAGCCTTAGCAATTCGTCAAAATCAGTAAGGGATCATGGAGGTTTTAATTAAGTAGCACTAGTTGTCAGAATATGAAAATTCATGGGAACCTTTGACTGAATTACTGAAGCACTTTCTAGGATTCCACCTTGGAGACAAGGTGTGTCTTGATGGGGAAAGGAATGATAAGGCCCAGCAGAAAAGTCCCAAAGTCAAATACGTGTATAGGAGATACAAGGGTGATGCAGTGAATCAAAACCCGAGAGGAAAAAAATAATAGAAATTGCACAGTTGGCAGCTTGGAATATGCGTCACATGGAGTTAGTTACAAGGGGAAAATACTTATGGTAGAGAGAGGGGGGAAAAGGGAGGGGACGGTGGGCTATGGAAAGAGACTAAATTCTTTGGTTTCCTTTTGTTTTTATGATATTTCTTAATATAACAACATACTTGATCTTGAATCACGTTGATCAGACCAAATTCCATAATACAACTAGTGTTTCTATTTCCTTTTTCATTGCTAGTTCTTATCACATACATAATTCTATATTAATGTCATCCCAAAAATGTCACTGAGCAACTAATTTTTGCTTGACCAAACATGATTAAGAGAAAAAGGTTTACTCTCAACCCTATTCTAACAAGAAAACTTTTAATTGAGCAACAAATTTTCACTTGAACAAGAAAATAATAAACAAAAGGTATTTTGAAAAACAAACGCAATACATCAGGGATGATTTAATTGTGTATTTTAAACTTTCAAAAAAATTGCAAAGTTGATGTCTAGTACAAGCCATTACACAAAATTTTAACTTAACAATGTCTGGTTAAGGAATTTTTGTGAGAGAATGTCTAATGAAGACACTCATGCAAATTTAAGTCGATACACTTACTGTAAAAAATACTTAGTAAAACTCAGATTGGCAAAACTCTCCTTCTCAAGTTAACTACAAATCAATAATATGCAATTCAAAGAGATTTAAGATAAAGATATTATTACAATATGTTTTATACTAGTTTGTCTAAAATGTCAACCTATATGCAGTTCTTGATCAACACAATCAAGCTTCATTAAAAAACTAATGCTGAAAAGTATAAGATGAACATTTTTTTGGACTGCAACTACTTTTGACTAGCAAATTTGGACTACAACTACATTTTGCTAAGATGAAGTTCTTAAGATTGTAATATAGAGTATATTACATGAATGGTAAAAGCTTTGTTGTCATAATCACCAACCTTTTTTTCTTTAGAAATATCGTATATATAAAAAGGATGAAAGAAAAGAATCGTTGTAAATCCTTTAAAGTTATTGTGAGATCTTGAGAAATTATTCGTCATTTGTAAGTGTTAACAAGTGAAATTGTAAATTTAATGACAAGTAATTTTTTTTAATCGTTAATATGATAAAACATATAATTCTTAATGAAGTTATATTTTGTATAAAATATATACACTAGCATTGTTAATACATTCTTCAATAATATACAGGTAAGTTTTTACGTAACTAATTTTAGAATAAAAAAAATAGTTTCTCAACAAGGTAAAACTATCTTATAGATAGATTATTTTATTAAAAGAATGTCATAAAACTTTTCTAAAGTTTCATTTTTAATTTGAACATCAACTAAGCTTTATCAACTAACAAAGAATCTCGAATTTTAGAAAAAAAGTCGTCCAATTATGAAGGATAAAATCTGAGTTTAGTAAAGAATGTAGGTAAAATGTTGAGTGAAAAGGACAATTCCAAAATGTTTGCATGGCAATAATGATGAGGGCAGTAGCACTAAGAGTTAGCTAGGCTACTACGTAGCCACGTGATGAGAAGGAAGTGGTTAAGTACTTCCAAGACTCCGGGCAGAGGAGATACTAGATTACCATCAATGTCTATACTATATTTAAATTTTCCCTTTCCTTTTTCTCTTTTTGGGTCCATTTGAAGTGGCTCAGTTTATTGCTCTGCCAAAGAGAACAGTGCCCAGCACCAAGCAACTTTCGGCCCCATAGAAGCTTGAGTAGGTGCATTACGACAAGAAACTTGATAGAATCTAAGAAAATTATTAGCTTTTAGAATGGAGTTGGGGAATAGTGCAATACCATCCCCACCAAAAATTATTGTTTTAATTTTGCGCTAATCTCGATGCCTAACTCAAGACTAACTTAACCTCGTGTTAATTTCTCCCACGACAGATATCTAATGTCATAATTGCTCCACTTCACGCCTACGTTCTCATCATCATGTTTGGGGTCCCCATTCCCATGAGATATATGTATAAAACTGCAAATTAGCTTATGCTTGCAGCTTCCTAGAACAATTTTGCTGGATTGAACACGTATATTAAATAAACCTTCCCTAAGAAAAGGGTACCCCAGTAATACACAGTAAAATTAACGGAAAACCAGAACTACAGAAGACATGTTATAAAGGTATGTACAAATTGAATTAACGCTCAAGCTCTGAATGAAAATAGCATGAAAATAATTCACAACCTACAAGAATAATTTCTTGCCAAAATAGATAAGATAAAACAAGCAGAAGGGTATTAGTTATTGTGCTGCAAAAATTGATGCAAGTTCTTGGATGACAAATCTTGAAAACTACGTGGGTGCTGATGTTCTTCCAAAACTCGTGGCTGAGAATGATTAAGGTTAAAATATCCAGGACTAGCATACTGTAACAAGAAAGCCTGATTTGGGTGCCCCAGAAAGTTAGACTGGGTTCTCTCCGGGATAAACGAAGTTCCTGACTCAGACCCATAGTCCCATTGAGAAAAACTGCCATGCTGCTTAAAAGAACGACAAAAAACCATTAACCTAAATGATGAAATTATATAACAGATATGTCAAGGTCAGTGATCAGACCTCGGGAATAATTCTTAAGTTAAAACTCAGTTTTTGAAAAAGTTAATATGAAATAAAGTTTACAAATTAGTTTATATTCATGTTAATATTTGTTTATGAAAAACTAATTTTAGTTTTTCTTATTTTCTTGTTTATCGAAAAGTTTATTCAAATAAATCTAGTCAACGATGATCACACTTCAGGATAATAACCCATCCGTCAGATGTGAAGAACAGTTGAATGTCACTTTTTTAATTTGCTTGTTGCAGATGAAGCACGAATAGCTAACTTTACATGGCATTTTTCTCATAATACGAACGAACTATAGTCAAAAGCTCTGTATGGAAAAGATCATTCTTCATCAGAAAAAACTACAACATACCCGATGAATTGAGCTCAGGTTATGTCCACCTCTATACTGAGAAGATAAAGTCTCGTCTAAGTTACTTGAAGGTATCACATGAGAAGGAGAAGGACTATCCAGAAAGCTTTCAGAACTATAAACTGAAGAGCCAAGATTTCCGTAACCAAATGCATCTCTGGCAGTGGCACGGGGAGGCAATCTATTTGTAAGGAATTCATTTCCATTTTGCACAAGGTTGTACTTCATATCTGCAGGATATTCATGTGCAGTATGGCCCGAAAATGCTTGCGGAGAGGGCAGGGAAAGATATCCATTCTTGTCAAGAAATTGATGAAAATGTGTTGAGGATTGAATTGTAGGATCCTGGGGAAGTGCGGATCTCATAGGTAGAGAAAAGGCACTTGGCTCAATGACCTGCAAGGTTCAACAACTGTCAAGTATATCAATGACTAACTATTAGGTCCAATTTATCTATGACTAAGATTTTAGGGCACTGATTTGGAACCTTTAAACTTTAGGTAAATGATATTATAGAACTTTCCATCAATGTTAACTCTTATTCTTTTGGCATTTCTTATCTACATTAAGACTACAGAGTAAGTTATTCCCGGTTATAAGTTGAAAAAATTATCATAGGATATTTATTGGATAGGTTATCTAACAATCATAATGAACTTGTAACTAGGTTTTAAGCCTATATATGTAAACAGATTGGCATTAACATAATAGCCCGATTTCTGCTAGGAGAAAAAGTCCCCGTTCCTCCTAAAGCAGCCACTTCCTGCTAAATCAATGCATTTGCCAGAAGAGGACCATGAGAAATAACTCAACTTGATGTATCCAAGAAACCCATAATGTATTTCCCCTCATCCATTTTAATTCGATACAGAATCCGTGCACATCAAGAAAATAAAATAACACAGTGTTTGGATTAATAAGAAATATTGAAACAAATTTTGGAGATCATTAACTTCTGAGTAGTCCAAGCAATACGTAAGACTTGAACCATCTCTTTTTGGTTATTCTTCAACAAACAATGTTCCAGAGATATAAACATCATTAAATGACTATTCCTACCAAAGAATATCTGTTCTATGAATTCATTAGCATATGGCCTCAGGCAAAAAACAAAAAATGAGAGAACAGATGAATACTCTACATTGGACATGGAGATGGCAGGATTTCTTATAGATGATACTTCATTACTGTGTCTTGCGGGTTGTGATTGTGACGTAAGAAATGACAACAAATCACCAGGTATTGAATTTGGGTCAGCATACTGCATCAAGGTAAAAACAGAATAAACAGCTATTAAATTTCAAAAGTAAGCATGAACAAGTAAACAGCTATTAAAGGATAGAATCACGTAGATCATGTGCACAGATATATTTCATGTACAAAGCCCGTCAATACCAATAAGAAAACCAAAATAAAGAACTCAAGTATGAAAGGCTATAGTGTCACCAGTTCTCTTGGAAAAGTAAAATGGTTTCGACTCCCCAAGCCTGACTGTTTCAAAGGCAGTGACGTATTCACCCAGCGAGATGTTAGGAAACTACGGTCTGAGACAGATGCTGTGATGTTGTGTTCATGCTCAACAATTTCCTGAGGAATAACATGGTTCACAGGCCATTGCTTTGGAGACGAAAGGAAATCACTGTTTTTATCACCTGCTGCTCCTTCAGGAACATCAAATCCAAGCTTCTTATAACCATAGTCTACAGAACTAAGGGAGACAACAAAATAAAATAAGTTGTACCGTAGACAAAACAGACTATATATCCAAAAATAGGAAATGAAAAATAAATTGCCTTGCATCCAGGAACTGAGCTGAAGAATCATCTACAGCTGCAGACTTCACTTCCATGACATTTTTAGAAAGATGATTAGAAGTAAGAACCGCAGATGCAGAATTACTGCCGCTATTATATGTACCAAAACTCAAATGTGAACAGTCAGCACCCAAGGCTTGTAAATGAATTGGAATAACCACTGAAGAGTCATCTTCAAATGTTGGCACTTCTGGTTTAGACTCTCCTATACTTAATCGCTGGAGAATTGAAACAGAAGATGACACGTCTACAAAGACCATCAGTAAATTTATTTGAATAATCAATAGAATAATAGTGATCCATTACTAGACTTTGAGGAAAAAAAAAACTGAAAAAGTAATAAATATTTCATGAAACAACGCTTTCCCATGTTTGAAGATTGAATAATGCAGCATATCCAAATATTGGTTTCATTCCTTTCTACAGATTCTGATACAAGGACAACACAACTTCCTAGAAAACTTAAACATTTACAGAAGTGAGGAAAATGAATTATAATCATCATCATTGAAAACATTCACAATTCAAATGTCAGGTGCGTGATCTACTGTGTAACCCAATTCACTGATTAACAAAAAATGACAATACAAAGGTGGTTTAATTTTTAGGTTCCAAAACCAACTTCATAGTCGTTAGGAAAGAAATGTGAATACCCAGTTAAACACTGAATAGTTTGTTATAAAAATATCTCCTCCAAATTCCAATACTCCAAAAAATGAAAAAGTTGATCATCGCACAGAAACAACCAAACCCTCTCACTAATGCAGCACCTACATGAATCAAATACAATTATGCCACCACTAGGTTCTGTAAGAAAAACAAAGTATTTGTTAAACTATAGAAAAGAGAGTCATTGGCCTGAAACCGTGTGTTTTTGAAACAGCAAGGATGTTTCATTTATATTGAGAAAATGAAATTAATAAAAATAAATAGAGGAGATATGATATAATAAATTAAAACGTTTCTAATAATACTAATATATACATAGATGTGTGAGTATATGTCTGTATAGTATACATGTATGTGTGTATATGTGTATAATCTAGATATCCCTTATTTCTATAATTGTAACAATACCAATAAACCCATTTAGGGTGGGCCTTTTAAGTTGTTTCTCAAAAAGTTAATTTTAGTCTCTGCACACCTGTTTTTAATATGACTACTAGAAAGAAGCCCGAACACTTCAAACTTGTAATTGTGCCTTTACATGACATTTACATGTCGATCATGTGCAGTTACATGTAGCTGTAAGTCTAAAAATTTTATACTTGTATTCACAAATATAGGTTAAACCATTCACTTAGTCCCTACTATATATATAGTTGTCCACATTTTAGTCTCAAATGAGGAAACTATGAGTTTTATTCCCTACACATGTATAAAAGTTAAACTTTGGTCGTTTGTGCTAACACCAGAAAAAACTCTCTGCGGTGTAAAACCACTGCAAGGACTTTCTGACTATGACAAACTCCAACAAAAAACTGTTCACGAACTAAATTTAAAGATTTCTCATGTAGGAACTAAAACTTATTGGAAACAGGAAGAGTAATAGGGACCAAATGAATAGTTATATATTCCCACACCTGAGAATAATGAAGAGTTACCTTCATGATGCTTAAGAGAACTACGATGATCAGGGAAAAGAGTATTCCCAAAGTTAGAATTGGAATGAGATTGTAGTCCAGTGTTGCTGCTCAAAAGAGCCTGTTTGGTAGACATAGGAGCAGATTCAGTTTCTTCAGAAACAACATCATCACAAGCAACATCCCTCCATGAAACTGGGGCTACATCTAATTCATTATTCCTGTGTGAACATAATGCAGTATCATGCAAGCTAGGATGCTCGAGTGACCCATCAGAATTTGAAGCATACATGTTTGGTGCCTGTGAATATCTAGCAATTGGATGCTCAATTACAGGCCATTCATCATGAAGAACTTGTTGCTCAGAATGATTTTGACAGGGAAGACCTAAACTTGACTCCAAATTTCTACATGCAGAAACTCCTGAGGTATTAAAGTTGTTCACAACATCTTGTGATGATGTCCTACCCATTTTTACAATGTCTGCCATTGAAAGATGCCCTTTTTTCACTCCTGTGATGGAGGGTTGAGGTCCTGAAGAGGCTTGGGCAGAATCCGATACAGAATGTCTTGTTATTAAGGACTGTCTTCCATTATCATTACTAAAATAATCACTGCATTAAATTTAAAATAAAACATATGGAGAGTAGTTAGAAATTTTATTTAAAAAAGTAATTAATAACAGTAACAATCTAATCAAAGTGATATCAATATGTATAAAAGGCAGGCAAATAAAAACATTTTGTTTATTACTTTTCTAAGAGATCAAGTTAACACCAATGGAGACACAATATTTAAAAGTGAATCTTTTATTAAAAGGAGATTCAGCCTAATTAACATTTGAATAATGGACAACTTTAGTATGGTTACTGTGACCATGTAGAAAACTTTTTCTAGGAAATCCTTTAATGTACTTTAACATACAAATGACTACATTTCAATGATCTACACATGAAGAACTGAGAAATTGACTCACCACACTGACAGTAAAAGAAATTTCAAGACAAGTAATAGTAAGATAGTTCAACTTTCTAACTAATCTTTTGTACTTCTTAAGATCTAAGCAATACTCCCCAGATTAGGTAGGAGTTTGGTATTGGGATCCATGGGTGTCTCAACAAATTTTGAATTCATTAACACAATTTCGTTTAAAATATCTAATGCATACTTCCTTTGAAATAAAACAATACCATTGTTGGATTATACACAATCCCTAAGAAATATCGAAGTCTGCCAAAATCTTTGGTCTGAAAGTGGTGACAAAGGTGTGGTTCATACATGAGATGTCATGGTGGCAGCCATTGTCTTTAAGAACAATGTCATCAACATATACTATTAAATTGATACACTCAACACTTGAGTAAAGGTAAAAGAGTGAATGATCCGCACCACTATGAGTCAGACCAAATTGTTGAACAAAACTTCTATATTTTCCAAACCAAGCCCTAGAAGATTGTTTGAGACCATATAAAGATTTGTGAAGACAACATACTAATCCATAAGACTCCCCTTGAGCAACAAAACCTAGAGGTTCTTCCATATAAATTTCTTCCTACGAATCCCCACTAAGAAAAACATTTTTGACATCTAGTTGAGAAAGAGATCATTGTTGAAGAGCAGTCATGGCTATAAATAAGAGAGCAAAAGTCATTTTTGCCACTAGAGAAAAAGCATCACACCATATTACAAACCAAAAATTTGTGTGTAACCTTTGGCCGCAAGGCAAGCTCAAAGATGATCAAAAGTAACATCAAACCCAACTTTGATACCAACAACCTACAACAGATTTCCCAAATGATAATGGGACAAGCTCCCAAGTCCCACCTTTTTGAAGAACACTTATTTCACAAGCATGACCTAACTAATGCCAACCAGGATCAGCTAAGGCATCACCTACAGATTTTGGAATTAACACAAAAGAAATAGATGAAAGGAAATGTAAAAAGGTTGAGGTTGTCTACAAACTCTCCCCAAATTACTTTGGATCATTACAAATTATTGCACACATAGACAAGGTGGTCTAAGAACTCAAGCTCCCAAATTCAGCATAATATTTACCCTATTTATCATGATTATATTGTGTCTAGGGTTACCCTATTTATCATGATTATATTGTGTCTAGGGTTACCCTATTTATCATGATTATATTGTGTCTATGTTACCCTATTTATCATGATTATATTGTGTCAATTTATTTTTATAAATAGAAGATTATGAGAGGGGTCAATCAAGCCCTATAGAATTATTTTACAGTTTAATTCTCAAGTGGGTATCAGAACAGGTTGTCTGAATCTTTTCTACCTTTGCCACCGGTGGCCTGTGGCCACTGCCACTAGCGGCCTTAAAAATTTCATCTTTTCTTAAATGCCTCAATGAGCCGTCCTGTTCTGGTTTCTATCTAGTCTCCAAACCCTAGTTGTTGTCCGCAATTGTCTGGCACTGTTTGTCGTTGTCTGGTGCCATTTGTTGTTGTGTGGTGCCATTTACCGTGGCACTATTTTTCCACTGTGAGGAGCTGTCCACATAAGTTTGTCACCATCAACCTCTGTTTCCTGTCATTCCGACGCCGTCCGCTAATACCCGCCACCGACCACCGCCACAGTTTAGTCTGGCGACCAATGGATCTGGATTGCCTCCTTGAGCCATGGTCAACCTTGCCTGTGTCAAGGGCTAGTTCTCATCCAAGCACCGCCACGTGCGCCACATCTGTTCAACCTCTGTCGCCGCTACCGTCTTGTTTTCTCTGGCGAAGTTAGGGGTTTTGTGCGCATCGAGGAGCGCGACCCATCCTGGTTGTCGTTGCCTCATTCTCCTCCACATGCAACGTCATGCACGACTTCTCTACGATCAGCTTCCAGCGTGTGTTTGTCACGCGCCACCTTTCCGGTGTCGAAATTACACTGTGACACTGCCATTCGTCTCGCCGGAGCCTCGTGAGTGCATTTTGGTCCTTGTTTCTTAGTTTTGGTGGTTGTAACTCAGACCTAGGGTTTTCTCCTTTGGTTGTTTTGGAACCCTAAGTCCTTCAGATCTCTGTTTCATCATTGTATGACTCATCGAATCATGTTGAGTCCATATACGTCCTTGGTTCTTGATTTCAAAGTTAGCAGACCGCTCTTGTTGCCCAACAGCTTCCAAGGGAAGAAATTCCCTTCTACACAAGACTAGCCCTGTTCTAAAACAAAAATACACACACCTGCAAGAGGAACCGTTTCCTCCTTAAAAGATAACCCCTACTAGACTAAATAACTTCCTTTAACCACTCATAACTTGTCCAACTACTGTTAATTGTTTTGTAACTTCTAATTTTGAACCTTTTTCCTAACGAACACCTTAAAAGTCTTATTAATACTCCTCAGATTCTGAACAATCTTGTCCTCAAGGTGAAAATCTGAAAAATTGATCGCGAATGGTCCTTATCTTCTCCTTCTTCAAGCTCATCTTCCTCTTCATTCTCCCCCAAATTTAACACCCGAAGGTTCTTGTCAGAACATTTATGACCAGGACGGTATGGTCCTCCATATTGAAAATATATGCCCTCTTCTCTTCGCTTAATATATTTAGCGTAGGGTAAATTTTGTCATCCCCATGTTCTATTTTCTCCTGAATGTGAACGACTCACCTTAGACTCTAAGGTTACTCCCCCTCCATCTCTTCAAGCCGTGCTAATATGACTAGAACTCCCCGATTCAGTCTGAGTCCCTTTCAACGCTTCTACCCAGAAACCACTCCTCCATTCCCTTGAAAATGTCCTTGATACAAATTACTTCTAATTGTTGTCCTCTCACCAGACCTTTCATCACTAAAACTCCATCCACATCTCTAACAATCTCCATGGCTCTCAATAGATTCTTGGGATTGTGTGGGCGGAACTGGTTTCTAATATTAACATGCAATCCTACAAAAAAGTATCCCATCAGTTGATCATTTGTCACGTCCATGGCTTGTCACCTTTCTTTCTAACAGCAGCCAATTTTTCAAACACCGATGCTCTATCCCTTCCTCCAGACCTTCTTATTAATGCTTTTGTCAATTACTCCCATGAAGGATTTTTGGTTTTCTTCCTCCAAAATCCGAACCAATGACTAGCTCCACCTTCCATTCTAATGAAGGCCAACTTAATCTGCTCGTTCGGTGAAACCTCCTTGACTTCAAAAAATTTTCAGCCCAAGATATCCCACCCATTTGGACCCCCTCCCTCAAACGAAGGAAGTTCCACTTTTTTCATCCACCCCCGCTAGTATTCTCTTTTGTCTTCCTCCCATTCGTCACCAATATCTTCTCTTCTTCCCACTCTATCCCCGTTTACAAAACCTCTGCTTCCTTCAGACCCCCTTTCAATATTCTTAAGTCTGCGCATAACATCCTCCATCGTATCATTGAGCCTTTGAAAGTTGTCTTTAGATTCCTCCCTCATTTCCTCAATTACCCTCCCTACCGTGCTCACTATACTCTCCATGACTCTCTTGGTGTTTTTGGTCCGACAAGTCAGACCAATTGTTAGGTTTCTTGGAGACAAGAAACCAGATTTCAAATTCAGTTTAAGAAATTATCACACAAATCTTACTGCACAATGTATTATCACACTTTAATTAGGAAAAACATAATACAGAAAACATCCAAAAGCTCTTACACAGGACAAGCCCTGTTCTGAAACAAAAATACACACCTGCAGGAGGAACCGTTTCCTCCTTAAAAGATAACCCCTACTAGACTAAATAACTTCCTCTAACCACCCATAAACTGTCCAACTACTGTTAACTGTTTTGTAACTTCTAATTTTAAACCTTTTTCCTAACATACACCTTAAAAGTCTTATCACTTTCCCCTCTTATACATGTACATATCGAATACCCTTTCCAATACACCAATTTGGAAAAAAAAAATCATTTCCACTATAACAAGCAAAAGAAAAATAAAATTCAAAGGAAGGAAAAAATGGTCAGAACAATCAATAATAGGACAATCAAAGCATCAAAACAACACATGGATTATCCCATGGAATAAAATGTGACATTAAACCACACTCCATCAACAATAACAATTTGAATTCACATAAGCTACCAAATTGCATTAGAAAACTCACCTTTTAATACTGTTCATCAAATCATGAGTTGTAGGACCCATAACTGAAGCACTAACACATACTGACCCACCCTCCCCCTTGCCATTAGCTTTATGCTCTGACATTAAGTTACACATATTTGACAAGGTAAGGCAATGGAATAGTAAAAAACCACGTCAATATACTAGCTGCGTGTACCAGAAATTGCATGATGTTCCGCAATCAGAGAAGATACCGTTATAAGTCACATGTGCTAATCCACTTTGTAGAACACTGCAATCTCTGCCAGTTTTGCCTCCGCGACTCAAGCCTACATTCTTACCCCTAGTCCTTGAATTGAAGGGGCCCTTCATTTGAAGTTTAAAAAGCAAACAGATTATTCATCCCACAATTGGCTCAACCTTATCTCAATGATCATGAACAATGTCATACGAGGAATACCTCTTTTTTCTTTTCACGTTTATTTTTCACCTCATGAAATGTATCTGCAGTTAAGATATTGGAAACTACCAAGCTTAAAGATATATAAATCATGCCAACAATTCATAGATCATAACACTCAGAGTAAGATTTTTAAGTCGCCACTGTAGATATAACTTATAAAATAATTATTACAAAAGCCAATTACTTAATTATAAGAGAATTCATAATTGGATGGCATGGTGGTATTTGGTAAACATTCACAATATCAATGCATCCTAATTAGATTCAAATAAATAAAAGGATGCAGGATTGTCACTCACAGAAAATACACATGTTATCTACCAAAAACAATGAATAAAACTAACAATTTAATTTTCATGCACCATCCGTGAAATGATTTTAGTTCTATAACCGCATGAACTAAAACTTCTAGGATAGTCATTATAAAAGCGCCGACACGTTATAATTAATTTCATAGATAAAAAATGCAGATAAATCATAATACACAATATGAAGTCAGAGAAATCACTTTTAGACTATTCTTTCTTTCTTTCAATTTCTAAAATAGCGTATGGAAACATAATCTCCACAGAATCATAACACAAACTTAAAATATAAAAGGAAGCAACCACTTTCTCATCTTCATCAATTTCTCATGCAACAAAACAACGAGAAAAGGACAAGACGTTCCACTGCAACAAAGAAAGCAAGAAAAGGAACACAGTATCGAAGAGCAAAACCTTGAGAGAGAAGCTTCTCAACGGCGCGGTTTAAGTCCATGTCACATTCCTCGAGCACAGCGTAGATCTCATGCTCTGTGCAGTCCACGATCTCCTTCACGCTCTGCACCACCTTCTCCGTCGCCACCGGCATGGCGCTCTCCGCTGCAACGTGTTCTTCGCCGCCGTTCATGTTTCTTCTTTCACTTCCCGTTCTTCACCCTCCGTAAATTTTGTCGCAGTTTCTATCCTTTTAGCCAGAATACTCTGATCAAACAAACGGAACCTTTTCGCACACACAAACCTTTTCAACTTCTCGCGCTTCAGCTTTATATATATATATATATATATATATATAGCGGTTTTTGGACTGCGGTTGAGTAATCCACACAGTCACGGGGGCACACGCTGTTGTCACGAACTGTGATGTTTGGGGCTCTCACGGTAAAGGCTTGTTTAAGCACATTTTCGCCACGTCTTTGGAAATATGACTGTGATTGGTTGATGTGGGGAAGGTCGGAATGACGTGGAAGATTAGATGCTTGGAAGATAGAATTTTAAGATTTTCTTTTATTATTTTAATATATTCTTATTCTTGTTAATATATTATTATTCTTATTCCTTCATATTTAAAATAAAGTTTTTCTAATTTTAAGATTTAAATTTTTATGTCCTCGAGATTGAGATAAAATTGCATCTTTAAAAAGATAATAGTTTTATAATTTGTAAAAGTTAATAATATGAATTCATTTATAAGCTTTTTCTTACCGTTTTTTTATTATTTCAACATAAAATTTAATAATTGTATTTTAATTATAATAAAAGGTTAAATATGTTTTTTTATAAAATTAATTTCTCTTTAAAACGTGAATTTTATCCTTTTAATCAAAATTTATTAATTTTATTTGAGGTTTTAAACACATTTTTCAATTGACATTGAACAAAAAAATGCATTAAATAATATAAACAACTCAAATGTTATGATGAAATGCATTTGAAACATCAAATAAACTTAACAAATTTTGGTTGAAATGGCTAAATCTACACATTTCTAAAGTTGAGAAACTAAATTAGACGAAAGTTTTAAAAATAGACTAATTACAATTTTCATTGAAAGTTAAAGGATACAAAACATATTTAACCCAAATCACAATATTTTAGTGATCAACATATCACAATTTTAACTTATTAAAAAGAGCAATATGATTATAAATAATGTTTTAGCAAAGTTTTAGGACAACAAATTTCAATACAATTTTAGCATTTACAAAATGATCATTTTAGTTCTCCTTATATATTTAAAAGAGTCTTTATATAAACTTTATAAGAGATGACCATTGCAAACCCTTTTTTGTTCTTTTTGTTATTATTTGTCTAACTTTGACATAGAGAAGCATTGAGTGATGAAACATTAAATTTGTTTATCTTCTTTGATAGTTAATAGTGGACAACATTTATATTCATGTGTTGCATAGTGTTTTACTTCTTTAACTGACAAAGTAACACACTTTACTAGTCAAATAGATTGGTTAGAGTTGACATGCTTATGTCATAAAATTAACGAAAATTTCAACTTTAGCATGAATCTTAAGAAATATTTGAATATGTCTTTGAACTTGAGTGCAAGAAAGTGATTTTAAGCCTAACTCACCCCCTTCACGCCGAGGTATAGACATCTCGAGCGTGAGAATAGAATTAATGGATGGTCTGATAGTGGCTCGACAACGGGTAGAACAGAATGCCCACAGAGATATCACTAGGATAGGCTTCAACCATGTCTTTGATACCATATTAAGAAGTGGACTCTTAAGCCTAACTCAACCCCACAAAATCTACTTGTAAGGTGAGGTTTGCACCCTACTTATATATTATAATTTGGCCTTATCTTTAGTCAATGTGGGACTTCCAACATTAAACTCAAACTTTGGAATATTCTTCATGTGTGTCAACTTAAAGTCTTCCTATATATTTATTATGAACTTAAAATCTTTTGCTATACTTATTTTTGTTATCAATTGAAGTGAAACTTGACATAGTACAGTTGCTACATGTTTTCAAGCTTTAAATTCAATCAAAACATTCAAGGTATTCAAGTTTTACCCCTAACATTTAGTCATATTTAACACATTTAATCTCACACAACAATAAAATATTAAAAAACTTAATTAAAGTCATGGGATAAGACAAGTTGCCAACACTTTAACCTATACAAATTACAAGTTATGTAAAATGAGTTTGCATTATATGTAATCTATTTTGGATAGACCTATGTGGGAAATTGGACTTAAATGTCTAATTCACCAACATTTTGTTTTAATGTAGATTATTGACCAACTCATATAACTCATCCACATTATCATTCCTAACTTTTTTTCATAAACAAATTAATGCATATTGTACATTGTACAAGCACTAGTACAAAAACAGCATATAACGTCACGCGTTCAACATCCAACCATTAAATAACCAAGGTTAAAAATGACCGGTGGTAATTTTATAAATAAAAGCAATTATTAAACGTCGTTTAGAACTGTAATTCGACATAAAAAGATATAAAACGTCGAATGCCACAGAGTTCAACGTCAAAAGGTTAGTGAATTCAATAAAAATTTGAGCAGAAGATTGAAAATTCATTCACTTTATCTTAGCGCGCGAGACGTTCTTCTCTTTTCAAAATTTTCTCAAACGAAGTTTGACGATCATCACATGTAATCTTTCTTTCATTTGATACAAATGCATGTTAATTAACTACTTTATGTATGATTTTTGTTTGTTTTGACCGATTATTTTCGTGCTCTTGTCCTTCATTGGTGCATTCTGCTTTCTCTCTCACTGGTGACGACACTTTATTCCGACGAACCCACCTTTTGAAAGTTATTTTTCGTTTTCGTTTTGAAGAACTAATTTTTTGAACTTGTTTGTTGTTTTTTTGTTGAACTTGTTTGTTGTTGTTGTTTGATTGAACTTGTTTGTTGTTGGTTATTGTTGTTTGTTATTGATACTACACTACACGTTCATAGTTCTTGCTTTATAAAATAGTGTTAAATATGTTTTTAGTCCCTTAACTATCAAGCGATTTTGGGTTTAGTCCCTATTCAAAAGTTTTCTTCATTTTAGTCCTTTAAGTATTGAAACTCTTATACTTAGTCTTTAAAATTCAACGACGTTAACTTTTATTTAATGTGACAAACAACAAGTCACGTGTGATGCCAACTTATTTTAGGTGGGTGCCACATATCTTTTCTTCTCTGAAAGTCCTCCCAACATAGAGTGACCTAATCAAATCCTACTGAAAGGGAACCCCCAACTTTTTCAGCACTAAGCATAGCCACAACCCTAGAATCAGGAACAACAATCACAATATCCCACAACCCTAGAATCAGGAACAACAGTCACAATATCACAGTCCAATGGACTCTGGTTAAAATATCCCCAAATCTTCTACGAGACTCGATCAAATCAAGCGCGCAGGTTTCAAAGGCGAAGACGACAGCGCTCTTGCTTCTCCTCCCCATGACGAGGGGATAGAAGCCGAAGGGGTCACGAATGACCACTAGTTATTCCTCGATAACAAAAACGAGGGAGTAGGCGTCCTTCAGCTTCTCGCAAGCGTTAACGATGCGGAGGATGAAGGGGCGGTGCTTAGAGGTGGCGATGAGGTGGAGGACAACCTCGGTGTCGGAGGTGGGGTTGAAGATGGAGCCAAAGTCCTCGAGGTCGGACCAAAGAGTGCGGTAGTCTAATCTTTTTCCTTATTTTCTTCGCAGAATCCCAGAATGTCATCGCCAGGGTTCACTGGAGGAGGTGGGGCGTTGGAGTATTTCGTCGGAGCGGTGGATTCACCGGAAAATCCATTCCGGCGGCCACCATGAACAACCCGAACAACGTCGCGACTGCCACCGCAAACCTCCACCCTCTCTACCGAACCCAACAACAGAACCTCCCGCAATGTTTCTAGATCCTGCCTCACAGATTGCTCAATGCCAAACACCAACCCTTATGGATAAACGCAACCGTTAGTAGTAATCACTTCGACACTGACTGCTACTTTTGAATAAAAGAAAACAACATGTTATTATAATATGAACTAGAAAAGTGGTTTTATGGAAAAATCAATCTCCATAGGGACTTTCTCTGTACTGGTCAATGATGATTTGAGGAAAAGTTTGGAGCTTGGAGTTAACTCCAAGAGGAAGGACTCAAGGCCATGTGTTGACCTTTGAAATAGATGCAGATTCTTTTGTGGAAAAGTTTGGAGCTTGGAAAAGCAGCAGCAAAAGGATGGTTGATGTTACCAAGCTATTGGAACTCTGATTTGGGCATGCCACAAAATGGGGTTCGACTTTCTGGTCCTCTTCTGGTTCTCGTTCAGGTGGCTGAGTCGGAGAAGAAGGTCATGGATCACCGACTTCTGGAATTGGAGAAACAACTTTTGGACAATAACGATGAAGGAGAAGTTGATGCTGTGTCCATGGTAACCACCAGCGAGTGGTCTGAAACATATAAAAAAAAAAAGAAAAGCAACGTGAGAAACAGTAAGGAAGGAAGGCTGACTTACCGTTTGCCACATCATCAACAGTTCAATTTTAAGGACTAATTATAAGAGTTTCAATACTTTAAGGACTAAAATGAACAAAACTTTCGAATAGGTTGATAGTTAAGGGACTAAAAACATATTTAACCTTATAAAATACCAAAAATTGAAATTTGTTATTTTTTTTTGCTTTTTCAAGTCTCGTAGAGTTGTAAAAAAGGATCACAATTAATTAAAAAAACAAAAAAAAATTGATTAACGCGTATATTAACAAAATTTGATATCAAGTTAACGTCGTATATTGACAAAATTCGACGTTAGTTTAACGTCGTATATTAACAAAATTCGACGTTAGTTTAACGTCGAATTTTTTAAATTCAATGTGTCTCTTGATATGACGTCGTTTGCGAATTCGCCGTTAAAAACCCAAAATATTCGACGTTGTATGCGATTTTTGTGCTAGTGAAAATAGGTCTATGTAAGCAAATGGAGATAGATGTCCTGAGAAGATGATGTTGGTCATGACATGTGTACATGTGCAATTATAATAAATCTATTATTCTATGGTTTATTTGTAAATCTAAGTATTGATTTAGATCAAATTTTGCTCTATAATGAGATATACTTAATATAAATTTTTCAAAAGATATCACTTACCCTTTCAAGTGTATCTTTGATGTGTAGATTTATGTGCTATTTTTATAATTTTTTATATTAATATTTTAATGATTGTATCATCTATATATGTAAAACTACAGAAATATATATATATATATATATATATATATATATATATATATATATATATATATATATATATATATATATATATATATATATATATATATATATATATAAAAGAAAAATTTATTTGTTATTTATTATTAAATATTTGTATTTATATACCTATTGTATATGTTTAACTTATATTTTGAAATGTTATATAGTTTTAAATTGGATAGGATGTAGATAAAATTTCATTAAATCTTTACATTATTTGTGTAGTTTGTTAACAAAAAATATCTGCACATGTCGTTAATAATTTTTATACTGTAATTGGATAATTTTTAATTATTAAATTACTTTTGTTCTCAACTGATTTAGTAATAAGTGAAATAAAAGTATTACTAAATGAAACTAATCCAATGTGTAAATCAAATGGATAAAATCATCTTATCGTAATCAGGCATATTTAATTTCACCAATTAAAAGTATAATTGTCTTAAAAAGTTTCGAAACAAAAACATCTTTTTGTTATAATCTTATATTTAAACTATTTAAGATATTTGATGCGATATTTGAATCTTGTAATAAAACAAACAACTAGCTAATGCTATATTTATCTCAACCTATTGTAAAATATACAATTTAGACTTAATTATATTTTTTATTTCTGAAAATTGAAGTACTTTTGATTTTGTTTCCTTAAATTTAAATAAGTATTTATAAATTTTTAAATTTGAAAAAGATATTATTTTAATGTTTACATTAAATATTTTTAATCTATTAAATTTAATATTTAAGGACTAAAACTATATTTAGATTTTTTTCTTTTAAATTTGAGGATCAGAATAAAAATCTACCTTAAATATAGGAAATAAAAACAATTAAACCAAAACATTTATTACCAATATTCATAACAAAATTGGGGCAATAGGACTCTAGTGACTTGTATATTTTGGAAATTGACCTAATGTTGAGCGACTTATAACTTTGTGTCTTGACTTTAAAAAATGGTGTTGATAGAATAATATGAAAAATATTGGTTCCAATTATTGTAGGATGTGATGTGATCATAGTCACGTTGTCTCAATCCATAGATAGGTGTGACTTGTAAGGCTATGCATGGATGATCATATTATTCGAGGATAAAGAACTAATGGTCAAATACTCAGGCATCTCTAATCAAGATATATTTAAATAATATATTTAAGAATTGAGTGAAGTAAAATAGATTTTCACACTCTTTTTGTTTAAAAGAAAACGGAAATGAAGGTTTTTCTTAGAATTTATGAACTCGAATGGAAGTAATTAATAAACAAGTATTTTAAAATATATGCAAAGATTTTAGATATAAAAACGTTAAAATATATATTTATTTGTTTAACTAAATTTTAAGATTCTTCTAAATTTAAATATTGATTAAATATTTTTTTAGTCTTTCAACTATTAAATTTTTTGGGTTTAGTCCATCTTTCAAACTTTACTTCATTTTCATCTCTCTCCTTAATGCAACTATTAGATTTAGTTTTCAAATACTATCAACGTTAATTTTTGTGTGATCTGGCGTGATTTGGCTAACGGCGTGCCACGTTTCATGCCATGTGGACTTCTTTAGCATAGGCTCTCCTTCTCATCTACCTGCAAATTCCCCAACAGCGATAGGGTTCTTCCTTGCACCACCACGCCGACGATCACCTTGTAGCATTCTAGCCCCAATCGCGCTCCAATGAATCTCGACCATAAATCGCGAGGTGACCTCCATCTCCACTACCAAAGAAACCCCGAAATCGTGCCACTGCCTTCCCACTTACAACCCTAAATTGCGAAACGCGAGTTCACATCTTTGTCTTCTCCCTCGCGCAACTCGTGTTACCACCAGAAACAAACCACCTACAAAAATCGCGCAACCATGGCAACCTTCACCTCCATGTTCATCCTCTTCGCAACCCCAATCAGAAATTGCAAAATGCAACGTCATCTTCTTCATCACATCAGAAATGTGAAACTCGTCGCGAGAGTTCTCCCCTGCAATCAAATTCAACAAACAAAAAAATTCCCAATTCAGCAAACCCTAATCGCAATGTCCCCAAAATTACGAAACAGAGAATCGCGCCACCATGGGAATCATGATTTGCCCTAATCATGCAACAACCGCCCTCGTTTCCCAGCCCTATGACAAACCAGTGAAAACCTTCATCACAAAACCCATACGCCGCCTATAAGACCCTAGGAAAATGTGGTAAATAAGGAATAATATGGTTATGAGACTTGGACCTTATTGCTTGATAATTGATGATTACATGTTTTCTAAAATTATAATTATTAAGTTTATTATTTAATGTTATTATTGATTAAGTGAAACATATGATTGATATATTATTATTTGAATGATTTATGTAGTGTGTTGTTATTAATATGATGTATTGGATTGAGGGTAAAAGAATGATTTAGGATTGAATAGGTGTGGGCCAAATTCTAGAAGGAAAGAGAGTTAAAGTAAACTTTTGGGTTTTAATTTGTATTGTGCGCCCAAAGGAAAAAAGGTCATTTTATCCTAATTAATTAGTGCATAAATTAAGTTTTGGGGGTGTAGAAAGGAAAGGAAAGAAAAATAAATCTGAAATTTAAATATTTAGTGGTTGTTGATATTATTTTAATTAAAAAGATAAAGATAGAATAAGAAAAGATAAGAAAAAAGCAGAAAGGGAAACTAGGGTTCATAATTGTGTCCTACATCAAAAACGAAAAAGAGAGAGATAGAGAAGTGATTTTGGGGAGAGAAGAGGAAGAACTGCTAAAAACCTTAGAGATTGGTGGTGTTTTAGAGTATAGACAAAGCTCTAGAATTGGCCAAGGTATCAGGAAGCTTACTTTTGTTTGTTAATTCTTGTATGTTATATGTGTTCTTGGTTATTTTGATTAATAATCTTGTTGATATATGTTTATATGATTATGATTATGGTTGTATGTTGCTCTTTTTGGGCAAGGGTCTATGTATGCATGGGCATATGGTTTATGTAATATTTGTGTTGGGTTTTTCCTATGAATGTATGTATGGTTGTTGGGTTATCCCAATGGAGGGTTTAATGCTAAGGGAGAATAAAGTTATGAGGCTTGGGGGTTTCCCATGCAAATGCATGTGTAAGGGTATGATAATAATGATATGCATTATAATTGTGTTGTTTGGGTTATAATATGTATAATGATTGAATTTGGATAATTCAAGTGTTGTGATGTATGTGTTTGAGTATGTTTACAAGGGTATGTGATGCTTGAATGCATGAATGATGTTTTGGGGGAGTTTCCTTGTGATTAAAGGTTGTTGCATGTGTGTTTACAGACTTGAATTATGTCTAAGATATGTTTCGTTTCGTAGATAATTGATTATCACTAATGATAATCGATTATTGCACGTTGATATTGAGTCTGGTTGCGGGAATAATCAATTATCACTTATGATAATTGATTATCCCTTCTTGCGTGATGTTTTTGGGTGATTTTTACTGAGATAATCGATTATCAAAAGTGATAATCGATTATCATAGTGTATTTTGGTGAAAAATGGTGAATTTGATGAAGAATGGACGTGGTTCAAGCCTAAGAAGCAGTGGAACGCGTTGGTACGCAAGGAATAAGAGTAATGGGCATGTTTAGGGTTAGATTTGACTTGTGATTGTGAATTGGAGTATAAATGAGTATTGGGATGTATTGGAGTATGTGATTGATGAGCATGAGAGTGAAGGATATGTCTACTTGCTGTACCTAGTAAATCATGGTGTTATCTACAGATAAGTGCTTCCTTTTGCCTTGTGTGCATTGGAAGGGTTATTTGGGTATTGAACCTTCCTTGTGGGGGTTAAAGGTGTTTTCCTTGTCCTTGTGTGACAGGATTACATGTTCCTTAGCTAGATTGCGGGACTACTCGAATGTATCTGTATGGGGAATCTACAGATGGGGCTGTAGGAGCGGTTATAGTCAGTGAGGTAGGGTACAGGAGTGTGACTGATTCTTTCCACTGTGGCGTTTATAGTATGGTAATGCTCATGGTTTTTTTCATTACTTGGATAGTCATGATGGTGGTGTATCTATGATGGTGATCATAGTGGTTGAGATGCTCCAGGTGATGTTATGTGATAGTTGTGTTACTATAATAGTTATAGTAAATAGTTAGCATAGATGTTAATGAGTGAATATACCAAGGGTCTATGTGTGAGATGTTAGTGAGGACATTAAGGATTATAGATCAAGGATCGACGGTCAAGGATTAAGGATTGAGTAATTCATTTTGATGAATTGTTATGTTAGAGGATTAGGAATCCTATTGTTATTACTAATATGTGTAAGATGTTTGGTTATTTTTTATTTAATTAGTATGTTTATATAATGTTATTATGATTGTTTTATCGGTAACTTACTTATATGTGTTTGTGTTGTGTGTTTGTGAATGAAATTATCGGCGATGATCGAATAATGCATTATACGTGAGCAGATGATGTTGTAGATGGTGCTGAGACATGATAGATTCGAGAGATGACGGGGGACAAACTTAGGGTTTTTATTCAAAGTTATTGCATTTGAATTTTAGACAAAGTAATTGAAGTTGTTTTAATTCCTTCGTTATTTCTATTGGACAAATGTTTTAAGAACTATTATGTTTTAAAATAAATTATGATGTTAAATGTTGAGAGTTTTTAAAATACATTTCCGCAAAAGTTGTAGTTTAAATTTTTATCGATTTTTTACTAGCCCGTGACACCCTGGAAATTTAGGGCGTCACACCGCCACAAGTTCGCCATCACCTGAAACACAAACCTACAGAAAAAAAAATCATAAAACCACCATCAAACCCATGAGTGTTGCTGCTCTCTCGCGTTCTCGCCGCTTGGTTGAAAATACTGTTATCTGTGATGTAATTTTGATACTAAATACACCCTTTTCTGCTTAAAAACTTGCTTGAAATCATGATTTTATGTTAAGTTGTGTGAATAAGAGAGTTGAGGTTGAACTTAATGATTTTATGACTAAATTCCCTTGTTTTAGTAGGTTAATGAAATGATTTGGAAGAGGAGTCAAAGTATGAAGGAGTCGGAACTCAAGGAGCAAGCAGAATTGCAGAAAAAGAGAAAAAAACGCATTGCTGAACAAATTCGCGAGGCTTAGGCACTCCTCAGGGGGGCTTGAGCGCCAGAAGTACATCACACACCGCCTGGGCACCCCTTTTGGGCGCTTAAGCGCTAGAAAGTAAGGTTCGATGCCCGGGCACCCCATTTAGGGCGCTTGAGCGCCAACAACATGGGCTGGACTTTGTTTTTGTTCCGTTTTCGCTCTATTTGAAGGACCTAAACGTCCTAGGTTTTGTATCTTTGGCAGAGGGGCGCAACAACACACTCTTTCAGTCTCTAGAGGCGGATTTCGATGCGGGAGCTTCCATCTTCTACTTTTAGGGTTTTTCTATCTCATTCTTCTCCATTATTCATCTAGTTTCACCATGTCTATGGTGAACTAAACTCTATTTGTTGTTGAGGGATGATGTAACCTTGTGAACTCTCATGTATTTGAATTGATTCTTAATAATATTCTTTTTCATTAATTGTTAGAGTAATTCATTTGTTACAATGCTTGCTTTGTTTAACTTATTCAATAGCATGATTTATGAATTGCATGAGTGCTGGGAGGTTCCTTACAATTCAGGTTCTTGTTGAATTACTCCCAAGAGTAATATTTCTCAAGGATGAAGGTATGAGTCTTAGTCGTCTTAAAGCTCTTGATCTTCACATTTAATTACTAGGAATGCTAGGAAATGCATGGACTAGTGATTAAGGACATGCTTATTTCGTCGAGGGATCGGGTTTAAGTGATTTAGTGAGTGACGTTAACATTAATGCATAAAGAAGAATTCTTACATACATGAGAGGGAACTTGACGAAATCTAACCCCAACAACATACTCATCTCATATTAAACAACATTCGTTCATCATTGTGCTACTCTTCTATCGATCAACTTGCATTCATATCTAATTTTCTGTTTTTGCATTTGAAACCAATGTCTCGTTTTCTTTAAGTCTTAATCAATCAAGTTATCACACGACTGTCTAGTGCCGAGAGTCTCTTGAGACATGATACTTGGTCTTACCATTTTATATTACTTGTGCGATTCGATACATTTGCCAATCCATCAAGAAGTTTTTGGCGCTGTTGTCGGGGATAAAAATTGTTGTTAACAAGTTTTTGGCGCCGTTGCCGGGGACTCACGATTTAAACTATTCTATTTGTGTGATTCTTGATTAACTTTGACTTTATTTTTATTTTTTTATCCTATTTTTAATTTGTGTTTTATGTCGTTTGTTTTTGTTTTTGTGCTAACAATCTTTTCTAGGGTTTTGTGTCTAGTGCTTGCAGGATGCAATTCGGACAAGAAGTTAACTATATGGACACTCAATTCCACCAAGGTGATTTCAACCACTGTTGGAAACCTCACTTAAACATGGGTTAAAGTCAATTTGAGCAAGCTGCCGAACAATTTGGTAGGCTGCAACAACAACAATGGTAGCAACAACCCTCTCTTTCAAAAAGAATGGCTAAGATGGATGACACACTTCAACAGTTAATGCAGATGCCTTATTCTCATCATAAAAGCACTCAAGCAACATTCAGAAGGATAGTGGGGCACCTTTGTCACATAATTCAGAAGCTAGACGATCTTGGGAGTAACATGAAAGTTAACCCTATGGAGGAATGTCAAGCTATTATCACTAGAAGTCACAAAGTTTTAGAGGAGAGAAAAATAGAGAGAAAAGAAGAAAGGTTGAGTGAAAAAGAGAAAGATGTAAAGGAAGAGGAAGAAAAAGAAGAGAGAAAAAGTGAGGTTGAGAGAAAAGAAACAGAAGAGGTTGAGAGAGAAAAGAAAAAAATTGAGAAAAATCTTTTGTACCCTAAGGAGTGCTCCAAGGAGGAAAAAGAGAGGGAAGAAAAGAAAAAGAGAGAGAAAGAGCATGAGAGAAAAAAGAAAGAATCATATGAAAAACCCCTTCCTCACCCAAAGAAGTATCATAGGAAGGAGAAGGAAAAACAGTTTGAGCGTTTCATGGAAATCTTCAAGAAATTAGAGATTAAAATTCCTATGATTGGGACACTGCAATAGGTTCCTAGTTATATTAAATTCCTAAAAACATTCAACAAAAAGAAAAAAATATCTAGAAAAGGGAACAATTGAGGCATAGAGCAATTGTAATGGGTCAAGCTAGTGACGATAAAGAAGCGCTTCCTGGGAGGCAATCCAATTTCTGATTATGTTTTTTTTATTTAGTAGTGTGGTGTGGATTTGATTTTGTTTTGCAGTAATGACAACATCTGCTGATGGATGCTGGACAACATCTACTGAGGGATGTTAAAAGGATTCAGATAACAACATCTACTGATGGATGCTGCTACGATGAATGATAGCTCATTTTTCTGAACTTTTCTTTTTAGTTGATTTAATTATGGTTTTGATTTGATTTTTTTCTTTGTGTGTTTGAGTTTTTTTTAGGTTAAATGCTGCTTCTGATGATAGTAATGATAACATCTACTAATGGATGTTGTTATGGAAGAGGACGGTGACTAGACATCTACTGATGAATGTTAGGTGATTAGGCATCTACTGATGGATGTCGATGAAGATGAGAAATATTGGTGTCTACTAAGGGATACCAATGAAGATAAGAAATATTAACATCTACTGATGGATGCTATGTGATTAGACATCTACTCATGGATGTCACTGACAGAATCTATTGATGGATGCTATGATGATGAAGATGGTGTCAAGCTAGTGACGTTAAAGAAGCGCTTACTGGGAGGCAACACAACTTTCTAATCCTTTCTATTTAATCAATTGTTTTGTTATTGTACTTTACTTGAATGAACCACACTACTTTGATTCAACTGGGCTGTGTTTTGTGATGAATATTGCTTTGTGATATTCTAGTGTATTGATTGATGTTGAGATGATGCATGATGTGCTAATATACAAGTGATGGCTCACAGTGTATGAAACAAGTTCTTGAGGTAAAACTTGATTGAGATACTGAGCAGGGTGTTTTTCTGAATTTTGGGACTTGTGAGTTTACTTGTGTGACATTTGGGCTTCAAAGTTTTTTGTGAATAATTGCTATTACTTTGGAAGCATGAATAATTTTGCCCAAATTTTCTATGATTGAACTACTTGCTTGTAGGTTTCATATGATCAAGGCAATCTTTTGTTGTCCATTATTCTTTTAGCCTTCACATGAATTTTTGCCAACTGAAAAGAGAATAAATTGTTCTAACCTTTGAACCTTGAGCCTTATGTACGTTTGAAAAACCTTTTTTTGAAAATCTTTACCTTGAGTTGAGTTGAGAACATTTTATGGGGTATTGACAAATGTTCAAGTTTGGGGTTGTTGGAAAAAGAAAAACCATTGAGCTAAGTAGTGAGTACTTGAAAAGCAAAAGCAAAAGAAAAAGAAAAATGAAAAGAAAAGAAAAGAAAAGCTCAATGCAAGGGAAAGCTGGGAAAAAGAAAGTGAGTTTGTGCTTGAATGATGAAATCATTAATGCCTCTCTTAACTCAAGGATTTTTCTGACCAGAAAAGCCAATTTTCTTCCTAGCCCAGCCATGTTATAAGCCATGAAAAGCCCTTGTGATGAGAACTTGCTTGTGAGTATGTTTGATTGTGGTTAAATGAAAGGCAAAGTTAATTTGTGTGACATTGTGATAGCAGAATGAAAAAGACACCAACACCTCACTATACACTTTTGAGTTGAGTGATACACTTTTGAGTGCTTGAGTGATACACTTTTGAGTGCTTGAGTGAAACACTTTCCTTGGTCAGGAGTAGTTCTTTGAATTTCTGATTACATCTTTGCTTGGTTAATTAATCATTCTTAAGGATAGCATCTGTTGAACTATATGAGCATTACATTGATTTTGATTGGATTAAGGCATCTGCACATCTTGACTGACATCCTTATGCTAAGTTGATAAAAGTGATTTCTTGTTTTGGAGGAAAAAGGTTTTGAAAAATGTTGAATCATCGTAGTAATTGTTCTGAAAAGCTGAGTTACAATTTGTTTTGCTTAAGGACAAGCAAAGTTCTAAGTTTGGGGTTGTGATAACGGTTGAAAATACCGTTATCTGTGATGTAATTTTGATACTAAATGCACCCTTTTCTGCTTAGAAACTTGCTTGAAATCATGATTTTTTGTTAAGTTGTGTGAATAAGAGAGTTGAGGTTGAACTTAATGATTTTATGACTAAATTCCCTTGTTTTAGTAGGTTAATGACGTGATTTGGAAGAGGACTCAAAGTATGAAGGAGTCGGAACTCAAGGAGCGAGCAGAACTGCAGAAAAAAGAGAAAAACGCAGTGTTGAAAAAATCCGCGAGGCTTGGGCGCCCCTTAGGGGGGCTTGAGCGCCAGAAGTGCACCGCACACCACTTGGGCGCCCCTCAGGGGGGACTTTGTTACCAATGAGGAGCATTGGTGTTTTGAAGTTAGTAATTTTGATGATGCTACAAAGTGAAGAATATGAAGACTCTTGCTGCATCAAGTTTAAAAGCATATCTACACAATGATCAGCGAAGAAAAAGAACAAAAGTAAGTTGCAGACCGAACGGTCGCTATGAGACGAAGACCGAACGACTACAATCAAGTAAAGGCCGAATACTGTTTATGGCCGGACACTGTTCCTGGCCGAACACAGCTTAAGACCGAACTGTAGAAGGCATGACCAAGATCAAGTGGGGCATGAATGAGATCGAGCGAGTGGACGCTGAAGTTGAGAGCAAAGGCATAATTGAGACCGAACGATCGTAATAGTTGGAGACCGAACGGTCGTAATAATTGAAGGCCGAACGAAGTTTAACAATTGAAGGTCGAACGCAGTAAAAGACTGAACAATTTGTAGCACTTCAAGGCATGACCGAACGGTTTAAGACTTGACTGAGACCAAGTAGTTCGGACCGAGCGGTAGTGAGGAATGACTGAGACCGAGCAGCTAGCCCCGAACGTTGGAAAGATATAAGTAACCAAGCCAGGCTGTGACAAATCAAACTGAGCGCCTGAAGATGAAGAACTCGAGCCAATCGGTTGAAGAGTTAAAAATCCAAACTGTTCCAAGTCTCGCATATAATCGATTATCACTTACAATAATCGATTATCACTAGTAGTTGTAATGCGTCTTTTCAGTTTCAGAGTAGTAGGCTTTATATACCTTCACCAAACACTTTAGAAAAGAACTCTAAGCTTTTTAAGAATACAATGTAACTGAGGAAGTTCTAAAAAGCTTGTTCATTGCATTGCCTGGTCTCGTGAATAGGAGAAGCTTGCTGATGGAATCCTTGTTGTACCTCTCTTAGTGTTCTCTTTTATTATTTTTACATTTTATTGTATACGTGTATTAGCTTGCAAGGAGCATGGTTACTATAAATACCCAGCTCCTCTCTTTATAATGGACTTTTGAGATTAATGAGAATTGAGTTTTCTGAAATAAAAAACTATTCTCTCTTGAAAGTCACAGGTTAGAGAGTCCAAAGACTCCCTCTAGCCACCTTCCAAGCACCTCTCTCACTTTCATTTTCCATTCCACCGTGCTTCTCTCTCATCACACACCATCCGCTTCAGCATAGTGGCGTCAACACCTCTTGGCCACGTGTCCTCCTTTCTCTAGCGCATATCATCTACCACCGTGCACGCGTCAACGTTCCTTTCCTCCACCTCTTCATTCAGCCACGCGTGACATCTTTCACGCTTCACTTTCATTCCTCTCCCGTAGAACTTCACCACATTTCTCTCATTTTCCACTTCGAAGAAACCTCATCAGCTAGGGTTTTCTTCTTGAGTGCATCACCATCACAGATCCACGTCTCATCCTTCGAAAGTTTCTCTTCTCTTCATGAATATACATCTCCTTCCATATCCGCGCCTCATCTTCACCGTTCCTTCGATTTCCACTAATTAAAAACCTTGTTTCCCGATTAAATCCATTTTCCACCGATTCAACTTTGATTTCCACCGATCAATCGGTCCAATTTAGTGATTCCTCACCATTCTAGGGTTCTTCGTGTTCTTTTATGTTTCTAGGGTTTTCTACCGAACAAACACTAGTTTCTTGAGTTCTTCTCAGATTCATGCGTTTCTCAATCATTCTGTTGAGTCATTCTTTGTTGGAGAAGTTTCGAGGAGGTAAGGTTCGTGTTCGCGCAGCTTCAATCGGCCTTTCCTTGTAGCTCTTCCATTAGTTGGCACCAGAGCTCAGGTTGCGTTCACACTTTAAAGGTAAGTATCGCATTTCTGTTTCGTTCATTTGATTTTGAGTCGTGTCTCTGTTTTGAGTTTTCTTTTGTTCTTGCGTTGTTTCAACTTTTCTTGTGTTCATTCATCTTGTTTTGTCTCGGTTTGATTTTTATTCTTAGTATTTTGTGCTGTTTCTTTCCATTTTTGAGTTGTTCAGCATTTTCCTTTACTGTCTTGTGTTGTATCCTGTTCCAATTGTGATTCTATGCCTTGAGTAAGTGTTTTTATCATTTTAATTCGATGCAAATTTTTGTTTGAGTCATTTACTTGAGAAATCTTAAAATGTTTTTCCATAGTCATGTTAATTTGCTTATTTTGTCCTTTCATTCAATTGTAATCTGTTTTTAAGTTTTTTTTGTTGCATTATGGCTGTTTGATCAACATCAGCACACCATATGAGCAATGACAAATTCATTAAGAGCTCGGGTGCTTGGTGTTTGACATGAGATGCAGCTTTGCATTGGTTCACAACACTAATTTGGTGCTTAATATGTTTCTGTTTATTTTGTGCACTTGACTGAGAATTTGGCATTGAAATGCAGCTGATTGATTGAGCCAATATCATGTGGATACCATATAAGCAATGAATTGCTTTGGCAAATCTTGGTTGCACTAAGAAAACTCTAATAGAGTCTCATTTGTAGTTGGTCGATCTGCATTACTTTGCTTAAGTCTAGTTTTTCTATTTTAAATCTGGTTTAGCATTAGATCCTTGTTGGACATCTTGCATTAACTTCCTAGTGTCTTGTTTGAATTTTAATTTTTATTTCTGAGTTTAGCTAGCTGATAAAAAGCTATTTGAATCTTTGAGTTAAAATTTGGGTGGTAAAGTTGCTTGAAATAGGAAAATATCAAGGTTAGCTCAATCTGATTTCATAAATGCATGTTTCTGCTTCCATATGCCATACAAACAAGTTTGTTTTAGCATTTATAACGTGTTGAAGCAAAGAAAATGAATGTTTTAGCTGAATTGTGTGTTTTCACTACTTGAACCACCAAATTTTTTACCATTGTTTTCTTTAACAAGTTGTTGTTTCTGTGTTCTGAATTTTAAAACTGGTGCATTCGAAATTGAGTTGTCATTGCAGCAAAAGCTTGGTTATTCTGTTTACATGTAAAACAATTCAAAAGAAACATTTATATAGTTCTAAAAAGCTGAAAGACCAGTGCAATTGACTTTTATGAAAGCTGATGCATTAGAAAAACTGCCTTTTCTCTCAGGCATTTTATGGTACATTTTCAACCAATTCTGAACTGAGTTTGAATTTGGTGCAAATGAAACTTGTTTGGGTTTTTATTGCTTTTAAAATCTGTTCTAGTTCTATTCCTTAGGTTCTATTTGAGTGCTCACATTATTCATTGCCTTGTTTCTTGCTTGTCCTGATTGGTTGTCTTAGTTTTGTCTAATTCATATGTGCATTCTGTTCTGTTGTTCTTAATTTGAGCTTTAATTGCTTTAATTGCTTTATTCATCTTATCTAGAGTTGTCTTAAGCAATAGATCTGTTGTGCTGTCATCTGGTGCTTATATTGTTGTGGCTGTCCTGATATGTTCTGATCTCTGACTTTGCTTTAGCCTTTGCCTGTTTGAGAAGCTTTTATACTTTGGTTTCTGGATTTTAAAAGAATGTTTGTGTGCTTGGTAGCATCTTAGGTGGTGGTGGTCTGAAAGATTCTCCAGCTTTGTACTGCCAAGGGAGAATCTCCCTTCGAAACCTTTCCATTTTGAGTGCTTTAAGCTTTTAGAGAGAAACCTGAGTTTGTGAGCTTTGCGTGGCTGCATCTAAGAGCCAAATTTCTTGTTGAGAGTGTGTTCTTGTTTAAGTGCTGAAATAAGTTTTGAACTTGAAATGTGATGACCATTTAGTTGTGCAGTTTTTGTTCTGATTAACATTTACATGGAGTAAAGTTTTTCAAAAGCAGTTTGTAAGTGTGGGAAGTCTAACACAAGAGTACCTAAAGTGGAGCAAAAGGAGCTTTGCTGCCTGCATAAACTACACCAAGCTGAATAGGGAGTCTCTTTATTCTATTGTGTAGTTTCGTGTTAGATTTGTGCATGATTAGAAATAGTAAACCATATTTGCTTGAATATTATGTTGGATATCATATGGTTTCACTTTTCCTGAAAATTGAATTTGATTTAGCAAGTTTGGACATCCATACATTAAGTAATAGTGTTGGTCGAGTGTTATTGTTGGCTTAGCAGATTTAACATGCGCAAACTGTTTCTTTATGTCAATTCAGACTAATAAATTGGATGTTGTACTTGTTGATTGAAAGCTGACATGATCCTTTAAGGGTTCAGAAACACCAATGCAGGGAGAAAGTTTAGATTAGGACTGGGATTTGTTTTCTGTGTTGATAATAATCCAATATGAATTGTGCTGTTATAAATACTGATTCTTTTGTTTTCTCTGGGATCTTGGTGTATAGATAAACTGCAACATTAAGTGGGATAAGAGTTCTTTCCTGAAAGGCATTTAGAAGCAACACAACAATTTCACACGGTGAAGGCCAGAGACTAACGGGAGTTATCTAGTTTAATTGCTTCTGACTGTTTGAACTGTTTTGGATTTAAATTGTTCATTGTTGGATTGCATGATCTGTTGAATTGGTCTGAATATCTGTGCAGGTTTTCTCTGTGCAACAAATTGTAATGGACAGTCAATAGGAACCTTTCTCTACATCAAGTGTACAAGCCCAAGAAAGGGAAGACTCACTTAAGTGTAAATTCCCTCTTCTAATATGTTTAGTTAACAGTTCTCTGATCCAGCTTTGTACATTTGTGATTGTAGAGTTGAACCCAAGAGCTAGGAGACCCCAAAGTTGTGCAATAAGTCTAAGTGCGTATTGATAACAGTTGAAAAACTGTTATTTTCATGCTTAAAATTGATACTAAAAGCAACCTTTAACACTTAGAAACTAGCTTAGAATCATGCTTTTATTCATATTTTTAGAAATAAGAGAGTTGGACAGGTTTATGCTTGATTTTAGTGTTTTATGCAAGTTTTAAGGTGAATTTGATGAAAGAAATGAAGAAGGATAGAGATGGAATCAAAAAAGAACTCAAAAAGTGCAAAAGAAGAGAAGCCGCAAGTACCGCTCAGCGCCAGTTTACCGTTGAGCGGTACTCAAGAACACCCGTTGGCTCCGCTGAGGGGTGAAAGTGCAGCAGAGGGGAAGAATTGACTACGCGCTGGTACTGCTGAGCGGCAGTTTACCGCTGAGCGGTGGTATTTTGGGCTTAGGCCCACTTTTCTGTAATATTGCGAATAATATATAAGCTTTAGGACTTTCTAGGGTTTGTATCTTTGGTTGAAGACGAAGCAAACACACACCTTTCCACCCCTTGGAGGAAGATCTTGGATGCTAAGGCTACCTACTCATCTTTCTAGGGTTCTATCTTTCACTATTTCATTATTGTTCATCTAGTTTCACCATGAATATGATGAACTAAACTCTTCTTGTGGTTGGGGAATCAATGTCATCTTGTGAAACTCTCATATATGGAATTTGTGTTTAAACATCTTATTTGAGGTACATGCTTTCTTTCATCATTAGTTAGGGTTTTTCCTCTTTGCTCAAAGCATGCACTGTTTAACTCATTCGATGTCATGATTATTGATTTTAGTGATGTGGACACATACGGTAAAGTCTAGATCCGGGGAAATTCTCCCAAAAGTAATATCGCCTAGACATAGGGATATGAGTGTTGGTTGCCTTTAAGCTTTTGTGCTTCAGAATTAATTCCTAGGGATGCTAGGAATTGTATGAACTCGTAATTAAGGATAGGCTTTCTTCGTCGAGACATCGGGTTTAAGGTAATTTAGAGAGTGGCATTAACGTTGATGAAAAGAATGATGAATTCCTAAAATATATGAGAGTGGATAAGATGAAATTGATTTCCCCAACAACATACTCATCCATATAATTCGTTCCGTGTTTGTGTTCCTCTTGTCCATTGATCAAACTCATACATACATGTTTACTTATTGTCTTTCGCATTTGAAACCACAAGAATTTGTTCACAAGTCTTAAATAATCAAGAAATCATATATGGGAGAACGATACTTGGTCTTACCGAGTTTATTACTTGATACGATTCGGTCATACTTGCCGAGGGTTAAACAAGTTTTTGGCGCCGTTTTTCGGTGTTCAGAAATTTGTCATCAACTTTTTGGCGCCGTTGCCGGGGACTCGTGGTTTAACTAGTTCATTTGTGTGATTATTGATTATCTTTGACTTGAATTTTGAATTTTGAAATTTGAATTTCTGTTTTTATTTTTCTGTTTTTATTTTTCGGTTATTATTTTATTTTATTTTTCGGTTATTATTTTATTTTATTTTATTTCCTGTTTTTCGGTTTTTATTTTATTTTATTTTCTGTTTTTATTTTTCTGTTTTCATTTTAATTTTTTTTTTCTGTTTTTTTTTTCTGTTTTTTTTTCTATCTTCTTATCTCTTATATTATTTCTTCTATATCTTTTTGTACTAACAAATTTTTCTAGGGACTTGTTTTCTTGTGTATGCAAGAGGCAATTCGAACTAGAAGCAAGAAAACTTCGGAACCTCTTCTTGAAGGTTTAGACGGAAGAGAAGAATCTGTACATCTAAAGAACTTTTCCCTCCTCCGAAAATCCTTTTACAACCTTCACCACAAGGTTCTTACCATAGCACTGAGGAGATGGAAAATAATAATGTTAGACGAACTCTTGCAGATTACACTAATGGGGTTGGACGTCACCAAGTTCTTTGGAAGAGTGCTTGGTGCTCTTTCAAACTCTTGGCAACTTTACTTGCTTTAATTTTTGCATAGCTAGACAGGTGAGTGTGTCTTGTTAGCTAAAGCTACAAGCCTCACCAGATGAGTAGAATTTTTTATTAATTGTGTGATTTGTGTTTCACATTTAGGTGTCATTAGAGTCCGCTAGTCTTTTTATTGTATTGTCTTTGATTGTGTTTGTTTTTTAGTGGTGTCCTTTGATTTTAAATGTGATTTTAGTTTAAGGGGTAATTAGTTAGTATCCTAAGACATTTCTGGCAAGGCAAGACTTGGTACTTAAGCAGCTCTTTAGCTCACATCTCTTACCTGGGACTTGTCTAAGTGGAAGCTTTTAACCCTTTAGATTAAGAAAACTTTTAAAAACAAAGATGTCTTGTTATAGTTTGTCTAGGTCATCTTGGATAGAAAATTGTGATGAAATTTTTAATCAAGCTAGGAATCTTCAATTCTTTGGTAAAGACATAGGTGCATTAACATACCTAGCTTGGGAAAAAGAAATTGATAAAATAAATCCTTGGTTTTGTAGAGAGAGTGAATCTTATGTTCTTAGCATATATCTCTCTAAGTTAGAAAAGCATGCAAGTGAGTGGTGGGATGAAAGACAATATCATGTTAGGAAAGGTAGAAAGTCCTCCATTCGTGATTGGTATGAATTAAAAGCTTTCATGAGAAGAAAATTTGTGCCTTCAAACATGAAAAGAAACCTAGAATTAATTAGAGATTGCATTGAAGATGGAAAATTATTTCTTGAGGGTTTAAATGATCATGGGTTTCTTCGTAGAGAACTAGAATTTGGGGCAAGAGTTAAAGAGATCAAGGATAAGAAAAGAGAAAGAGAGATGAAGAGAAAATAAGAGGAAGAAAGAAAAGAAGAAAAGAAGAGAGAAAGAGAAGAAAAAAAGAAAAGAGAAGAAGATAGAAGAACATAGAAGAAGAGAGGAATTAAGAAGAGAAGAAGAGAGAAGAAGAGAAGAAGAAAGGAGAAAAAAAGAAGAGAGGAGAGAAGAAGAAAAGAAAGAGAAGAAGAGAAAAGAAAAGAAGAAGAGAGAAGAGAAAATTAGAGAAAAGAAGAAGAAAAGAGAGAAAGGCAAGAAAGAGAGAAGAAAGAAAAGGAGAAATTGTTACGTGTCCTATTCTTTCAAAGAAATGGAACCTAAAAGGGAAGGTTACCAAATCTTTACTTCTTTTCCAATCATGGTTTATTCTTCAACTTTTAATTTCTCTTTTAAACCAATTGTCATTTCATATTCTATGCAAATATTTTCAAAATATCGCAATTCAAATCTTGAGTTATTCTTATCTTTAAGGAAAGAAATAACTAAGGACAAAATTGAATTTGGACTTCTAAAATTTCAGAAATCTACAAAACAAAATATTAGAAGTCCTTATTTTTTTGCTTTTATAGAAAATTTCTTTCTTGGATTAATATTAATTAAAGATATATTTGATGTGTATTGCATATTTCTGTTTGATCCAGGAGGAAGAAAAATAGATCTAAAAGAATAAGGCCACTTCAAGATGGCCATGCTCCCAAGACTGTGTGGAGTTTTTTTCATAAGGCGATTGCCACATTTGAGGACAAATATTAGCTTGCAAGGAGCATGCGTTACTATAAATACCCAACTCCTCTCTTTGTAATGGACTTTTGAGATTAATGAGAATTGAGTTTTCTGAAATAAGAAACTATTCTCTCTTGAAAGTCACAGGTTAGAGAGTCCAAAGACTCCCTCTAGCCACCTTCCAAGCACCTCTCTCACTTTCATTTTCCATTCCACCGTGCTTCTCTCTAATCACACACCATCACCATTACTCCAATCCGCTTCAGCATAGTGGCATCAACACCTCTTGGCCACGTGTCCTCCTTTCTCTGGCGCACATCATCTACCACCGTGCACACGTCACCGTTCCTTTCCTCCACCTCTTCATTCAGCCACGCATGACATCTTTCACGCTTCACTTTCATTCCTCTCCCGTAGAACTTCACCACATTTCTCTCATTTTCCACTTCGAAGAAACCTCATTAGCTAGGGTTTTCTTCTTGAGTGCATCACCATCACAGATCCACGTCTCATCCTTCGTAAGTTTCATTTCTCTTCACGAATATACATCTCATTCCATATCTGCGCCTCATCTTCACCGTTCCTTCGATTTCCACTTATTAAAAACCTTGTTTCCCTGATTAAATCCATTTTCCACCGATTCAACTTTGATTTCCACCGATCAATCGGTCCAGTTTAGTGATTCCTCACCATTCTAGGGTTCTTCGTGTTCTTCTATGTTTCTAGGGTTTTCTACCGATCAAACCCTAGTTTCTTGAGTTCTTCTTAGATTCCTACGTTTCTCAATCATTTCGCTGCGTCATTCTTCATTGAAGAAGCTTCGAGGAGGTCAGGTTCGTGTTCGCGCAGCTTCAATCGGCCTCTCCATGGAGCTTTTCCATCAGCTCGCGCTTTGTGTGTCAAAGGTCGGAGCGGTTCTCTTCGAGTTGGCAACGCTGCTATCTTCCGGTTCGTTGGTCGAAGGAAGATTTTGACTGCACTGTTTCGGTTCGTTGGTCAAAGGAAAGTGTGGTTGGGTGCTTCCGGTTTGTTGGCCGAAGGAAGCACCCTTCTGGTTCGTTCGTCGAAGGAAGGTTTTATCATTCTGATTGCATTCACTATATTGTAACTGAAAAACTGTTTTTAGTGAAAAAGGTTAATCATTATTCATAGTGATTAACGACTGGACGTAGAATCTTTTGATTCGAACCAGGATAAAAATCATTTGTGTGATTTTTCTACTCCCTACTCTCTTTATATTTCCGTGCATCAATTGTTCGATAAATTTTCTCTAAGAAAACTAATTTTATAAAAAACGGACCATCTTAACTTGAGTTGTGATCGAACACGCTTTCCGCTATTCGCTAATTTTTATTCCGCTGCACGACTCTACGATACCGGTTGTACCAACAATTGGTATCAGAGCTTGTTTTGATATTCTTTCAAACTTTTGCGAAAATGGCCGGTCATCAAACTTAAGTGTACGCCGGAGGTGCTTCCATCAACAGACCACCACTTTTTACTGGTGATAACTATGCATTCTTGAAAGTCAGAATGAAAATATTTATGGGATATAAAATGGTCCTTATATTCCAAAAGGTACCGTTGACGGTGTAGAAGTAGAAAAACATACTTTAACTAGACTGTTGAGGAAAATAAAATAGCCCAATTTTATATTAAGGCTCGTAATATTATTTCATCTGCTGTTGTACTTGATGAATTCTATAGAATTTCAGTTTGTAAGACAACACAGGAAATGTGGGAAGTCCTCAGAGTCACACATGAGGGTACAGATGACGTGAAACGCGCAAGAAAGAACACACTCATTCAGGAGTATGAGATGTTCAGAATGCAACCTGGAGAAACAATTTCAGATGTTCAAAAGCGCTTCACTCACATTGTGAACCACTTGACACGGTTGGGTAAGACTTTTGACATTGATGAATTGAATGTAAAAATGTTAAAATCGTTGGACATGTTGCATTGTGAACCACTTGACACGGTTGGGTAAGACTTTTGACACTGATGAATTGAATGTAAAAATGTTAAAATCATTGGACAAGTCTTGGCAACCAAAGGTGACTGCCATCTTGGAGTTTAAAAACCTCACTCAGATGTCTATGGCGATTCTCTTTGGAAAGCTTCGTGAGCACGAGCTTGAGTTGAAAAGATTAACTGCAGAAGAGAATCAAGGCAAAAGAAAGGTGTTTGCCTTCAAATCTGAAATTTCTAAGGGAAAAAGTTCAAGAAAAATTGAAGATGATGATTCCGATGATGAAGAAAACATGAGCCTCATGATAAAGAAGTTTGCAAAATTCATGAGAGCAAAAGGAAAAGATAAGTACCGTGAAGAAAGAAAAGAAAATCAAGGTTCTCCATCAAGCGTCAAGTGCTATGGATGTGGAGAAAGGGGACACGTGAAGACTCATTGTCCTAAGAACAAGAAAAGTGAAGAAAAGAAAGAAAGAAGATTTCCCAAGAAGAAGAAAGCCTACATTGCATGGGAAGAAAACGCTTCTAGTTCTTCAAGCGCTAGTGAATCAGATGAGGAAGCAAATATTTGTTTAATGGCAGACTTAGAAGATGCTGGAAGCCAAGTAAGTGATTCTAGTTTTGAGTCAACTGATGATTTTGATTTACAAAAGGCATTTCTTGAATTGTTAAATGAACCTGAAAAACTAGATGCTGCTCATAAAATTCTAAAAAATGATTTTAAAGATTTGCAAATTAAATATGAGAAAGCTTTAGATGAAGAAGTGGTATTAAGAAATAAAGTTAGTAATCTAGAAACTAAACTGTCTAAGTTTAATACAAATGAACAACCTGTTGATTGCTTATTTTGTAAGAGTCATATGTTTGATATTAACATTCTTGAAAATCTACTTGCAAAGGCTTCCAAGTCTAACTCAAATGATAAAACTACCTTTAAAAGAAGCAAAAATGATAGTAAGAACATGCATCATCACAAAATGTCTAAAATTAAGAGAACTCGTAGAGTTTGAGTTGAAAAAGGAACTTTTGTGAAAAATAAGTTGCATGATGTTTGTTGTTTTTATTGCATGAAACATGGACATACATCAAACAAATGCAACATTAAACTTTTTGGTGTTCCAAATGACAAATATGCATGGGTTAAAGTTGTGAAATAATGTATGCTTGCATGAACTAACCCCAAGGACCCATAATGAGATTGGGGACCTAAATTCTTGCTCAATTTGTTTTGTAGGAACCTACTAAGTCAAAGAAGACATTGTGGTATCTTGACAGTGGTTGTTGAAGACACATGACCGGTGACAAGAAAAGGTTCATCTATTTTGAGAAGAAAAAGAAAGGATTTGTAACATATGGGGATAACAACGAAGGTAGAATCATTGGAACTGAAGACATTGGAGGAGGAAACACGTTGATAATAAAAGACGTCTTATACGTTGAAGGTCTCAAACACAATCTCCTAAGCATAAGCCAATTATGCGACAAAGGTCTCAAGGTAACTTTTGAAAGCGACAAATGCACTGTTTACTTTAAGAATTCTTCTGATATTGCTTTGCAAGGTGTTAGGCATAATAACATTTATTTAATTGATATTGAAAGTGAATCTAGTCATAGTATAACATGTTTAGTTGCTAAGGAGGAAAATCCTTGGTTGTGGCATAAAAGAGTTGCACACATACACATATGCATAATGAAGTGACATTTAAAGTTGCAAAATTATTGATATGGAAATATTCCACAGCGCTATTTCTCGGATAAAATCAAAAGAGGTGAAAATAAACTAGAATGTAGAAGCACTTGTGTGCAATGCTACTAAGGAAGCATAATCACCTTCCTTGCTCAGTAATGCTTAATATGTTCCCTTCTATGCTATGACACCATTTTTTACTACTACAATTAAACCAACACCCTTTGTAGTGGATAGCCAATGAGCCACTACTATTGTGGTTCGATTCACCATAACACGCTTTAGTGCATCTTTAACCACTTTTTCAGATTCTGCATCAAATGCACTAGTGGCCTCATCTAGTAGTAATATTTTTGTATTCTTCACTATTCTCGTGCCATTGCTACTTGTTGTTTATGCCCTCCAGATAGTTGAATCCCTCTTTCGCCTACTATTGTGTCATAATCCTGCACATACAAATATTGCTCAGACTAATACATACATTGTTCATAACATCCTACGGTGTCTTAAAAAACTAGTACAAATTCTGATTTTTGTGCATATGGTTGCAATAGTCTTTAAGAGACCTGAGGTTATAGGACACCATACATTACATTTTATAAACATTTGCTTACCATTTCAAAGATGTTAGTTACGGTATATAGATATAGTTCATATGAAATACAAGCAGATGTGATAAATGCATTAATAAAACATCACAAGGCAAACTGTGATTTCCATAAGAAATAATCGTTAACAAAAAAATTAATGGCAACGGATTATTGACAAAATTGAATCCATGTCCATGGTATCTTAAAGCAAATACTAACCTTAGCTGCAACTTTCAATGGATTAACATTCTCATATAAGAGTTGATGTACTTGCTCATATGTAACAACTTTTTATAGTCTCCAAGTTCAACATAAAGCCTTGCAACAAGACCTCTAAGAGTAACGTCTTTGGGATATTTTTGTATTATTGGAGTAAAAGCTAAGTAAAGAAAGAAACACTAATTTCGTCCGGATTTCAAGATGAACAAGGAACAACAGGAAATTTTAAATAAAAAATGAACAGGGCTAAAAGAATTGAGGTGTGCAGACATCGCAGAGGGTGTACCAACCCTATGGATGAATGAATGAGGTGTAACAACCTCGTGGAGGGTGTAACAACCCTATGAACGAATGAATGAGGTGTAACAACCTCGTGAAGGGTGTAACAACCCTATGGATGAATGAATGAGGTGTAACAACCTCGTGGAGGGTGTAACAACCCTATGGATGAATGAATGAGGTGTAACAACCTCGTGGAGGGTGCAACAACCCTATGGATGAGTGAATGAGGTGTAACAACATCGTGGAGGGTGTAACAACCCTATGGATGAATGAATGAGGTGTAACAACCTCGTGGAGGGTGTAACAACCCTATGGATGAGTGAATGAGGTGTAACAACCTCGTGAAGGGTGTAATAACCCTATGGATAAGTGAATGAGGTGTAACAACCTCGTGGAGGGTGTAACAACCCTATGGATAAGGGAATGAGCTGTAACAACCTCGTGGAGGGTGTAACAACGCTATGGATGAATGAATGAGCTGTAACAACCTCGTGGAGGGTGTAAATACCCTATGAATAAGTGAATGATTCGAGTTGATTATTGGCTTCGACTATTGTCTAGTAGAGGGCCGAGATAACAATAGCAGAAAGTAAAATTGGATTCGACCACTGTCTTACAGAGGTCCGAGATACCAATGGAAGAAAATGAATTGTTTGATAGTTTTGAATTGGAAACTTTTGAATTTGTTTATTTTTTTTAATGAGCTTTTTTTTTTAAGTTTTGAAATTTTGAGATGTTGAATTTTTTGATTTTTTTTTCTTGAGATAGAAATGAGTGTCCATTTTTTTTTATGAAATGAGAAACAAGGTTTTAAAAATTTTGCATAAGGTTGAAACTATGACTTAAAATCAATAAACAAGGTGTTGCATTTTTGTACAAGGATTAGGATTTTGAAGCCTCGATATGCAAGAGAAACATGGTTGATGTAAATTTTGAAATTGGAGGAGAAAACTTTGATGCATGTTGATTTTTTTTGTCTTTTTGAAGGAAGAAGATTTGATAAACATTCATGAAAACAAATTCAAAGTTTATGAAAATATGTACATGATGTTGACTTGTGATTTTTTTGTCCATAATGGAAGATTATGAAACTAACACTTTTTTTTTACTGAGTCAATTTGTTTTCTTTGAAATCATCAAATTTCTGAAGATTTAGACCTTCATTTTCTTTTATACAATGGGTGTCAAATTCTAAAGTCAAATGTTCAAAATGAAGCTTGTGTGCTAGACATTTTCTGATGAAATACTAGTGTATACATGCTTGATATCAGAGGTTGGTTAAAATGGTAAGAAAGATTTTTCGAAGGGTTTAGAGGAGACTGAGATGGCTTGTTGGGCACATCATTCCTCATACAATCATCAATGAAGATGTAATATGTGAATGTCAATGTGAAATATGATATACCCAAAGGTTACCCTAGTTTGGTGTTTGGGAAAAGGAATGTGAGGGAATAAGTTATGAATCAGGGAGTGAGAATATCATGTGAGATTTACAAAAATTGCCCCAATTTTGGTGGTAATAGATTTATGAAATTCAGGGAGAACCAAGATCATGCGAGGCCCAACAAGGGATGCCCCAGTCTTGCTGATGAATCAATATTTTTCTCAATTTCACTTAGCTTATTGTACCGAATTTAATCAGGGAATTGTGCTAGAATATCCAGTATTATCCCGTTTTGCTAATTGTGCTTAACTTGACCAGAAATTCTAATTTTGATTAATTTGAATCATCTGAGCTAATTATTTGCATTAGTAATTGAAGGAAAAATATTGGAAATACAATTAGAGATATTTGGAAGAATATTTACACATAGTGTTATTTATTTGGAAGATTTATTTTGTGTGGTGATCAGTGGAAACTTGGGATGAAATATTTTATTTGGATTGGCTTGGTACATGGCAAGGCTGAAATATCAATCACTGGAGGTGCCCTTGTTAGTTTTGGTTGAAGAAAATATGGAAAGAATGTGGACACTTCACGGTTGCAAATACAAATAATGGGGGAATATCTTTTGTCTTTTGGAAGTGGAGCCGCCACCTAGGATTGGGAAATTTGGCTTGGGAAAAGAAATTGCTGATTTCACCTAGCCTTACCTTAGAAAACACATTAATTCAAATTACATTTTTTAGCACAAAGGTCACGTGAACAATTTGGAAAAGTGGTAATTAATGGGTGAATGGAAAAGCATACGGCCCACACTTGCTGAAAAATTGGTGAGCCAAATTTGGAAGCACATTCCATCCTTTTAATTGAAGCTGCACGTGACCAAGCTCAAGGTACACTTCCAGGTAACACAGCACACGGTACGCATGCAGAATGATGTAATGTTGGATGGTCGACGGTGATTAAATGTAGAGTATTAAGTTGGAGAAAAGAAGAGCAGAAGGAGGGCTGGTTCACGTAGGCAACAGCCACCAACGTTGGTTCCTATCTCAAATCTTCCAGTCCAACAAAGGTGGTATTTCCAGCAACCAACACGTCCAACTGCCACCAAGAGGAAGATCCTCATCCAGCAGCCTTCACACGGTCCAGAGCAACGAGCGAAAAGTCCAGCCACGTGAAGCAGCAATGGCAGTAGAGAAGTCAGTAGCAACACGCATGCAAAGTGTTAGAGCATCCAGTGAAGCACACGGCTGCCACATGAAGAAGATGCACACTGTCACGGCTGGAATGGTGGGAAACTGTCCAGCAGAGGAGGAAGGCACATGTTCATTTTGTTCCAGCAGCTTGGAGTGAGTGACTCACGGCCTTGGTTAGCAAGGTGCTTGGGTAAAAATAGATGAAGGGAAGCATCATGTGGTGGCAAAGGAAGTTGCACATCACGCTCCAGTTGCAATCACGGTCCAGCAAGAGTTGCACACAGCTGCGTTTATTTTTGGCTGCCACTCTCTCAGATAGTTGATTTCCTTTTGTAAATGCTGCACCAAATTGGTTTAGAATGAAGAGGTGGTTAGGTGGGAGTTAATGGAGATTCACGGTCGTTTAGAAAGCTTCATCATCTAGCAGCTATGGAGTTTTTATGGCCTGGTTTGACAGCAGAGGTTGCATGTCCAGCCGCATGAAAAGGGGCGTAAGGTGATGAATTTTGGTGAGCCCACCTAGAGACAAACACAGCAGAGTGCAGAGAAGTTTGGGAAAGAAAGTAAAAAATAAAATAAAAGGGAAGCAATTTAATTGCTTACAAGCATAGCCACCCAATTTGAATATTTTATTTGGCAAAAGCAATTTAGCAGTGCTGTTGTGCTTGTGAACGGGTAAGGTCCTCCACATTTCTAAAAAGCTAAGGGGAAAATGAATTGTCAAAAGAAGACAAAAGTGTGGGAGATTTTGGCTTTAAAAAGGAAGGGCTGTGACATTCCAAGGTGTGCCGGGAGAGGGGCTGCTGAGTAGAATAAGTCCAGCAACAGCTGGACAGTAGAGAAGGAGGGCTGGAACGGTGTAGGCTTGAAGAATCACAGTACACAAAGTTGATGCACACTTCTTGTAATGTTGAATTTCCAATTTACTTTTCTTCTTCTTCTTTGTAATAAATTCATGCACAATTTAAATCCAATGCACTAATTTAATTTCCCGTTGTTAAATTTCCAAGACTGTTTTACTGTTTCTATTTACTGCTGTAATCTTATTTCTGCTGTACTTGAATTCCTGTATCCAGTTTTATATAATTAAATCTTTGTTGTTGTTTTTATTTCTTTTGCATGTTGATTATTTTACTGTAATTTTATTTTCTCTGTATTTTACTGCAGTAATTTTAATTCTGTTTTTACTGTTTTCGAAATTTAATGTTTTTCCATATTTTTTGTTTTCTGTATTTACTATTTACTGTATTTCTGTTTTCTGTATTTTAGTTTTTTTGTATTTTAGTTTTCTGTTCCAGATTTATTTTTACTGTTCCATGTTACTGTATTTTTGTTTTTACTGTTTTCTAAAATTTACTGTTTTCTATTTTACTGTTTTCTGTATTTACTAATTACTGTATTTCTATTTTTCTGTATTTTCGTTTTTACTGTTTCAGATTTATTTTTACTGTTTTATGCTGCTGTAATTTCATAATTACTGTTTTAAATTTCGTTTTATTGTTTTTAAATTTTGTTTTACTGTTTTGAATTTTATTTTAACGCTTTTAATTTTACCGCAACCAAAATCACAAAAACACCCCCCACTTCGTGTTAAATCCAAAACTGAACCACATTTGGTCCTTGTGAGACGACCTAGGAGTCAAATCCTAGTACTATACTGCATTCTTTTATGCACATAAAATTTGTATGACCGCGACAGTCGTATCACTTGCTATGAGCTTTGAATATATAGATGAAAAGATTGTGAGATTAACAAAGTTTCCCAATATTTTGAATGGGCCAAAACATATGAAACTCACAAAGTTGCCCTAGTTTTGGAGAACGGGCAAAAAGGTTATGTAAAACCTACAAAGTTGCCCCCTAGTTTGGGAATCGAGGGAAGAGTTTGAATGGGATATGAATTTGTTTGGGAATTGGGGGAAGAGTTTGAATGAGATATGAATTTGTTCAAAAATTTGTGATGGATATGGAAATGATTGGCTTAAAAGGATTGCCCCAATTGGCTTGATTTTCCTTTATATAATCTTAATCAATAGGGAGTCGCCTTCTTTCGAGGACATTTATTTTTTTTTATCATTTTTTACAACTGCATTGTTAGTCATTTTGTCTTGTCTCAAAATTAAGCTTTATGAAAATTTAAGCAACCATTATTCAATCTGTGTGGACTTTTATTGAGCTTGTAATGTGGCTTGGGCTGAATGGTATTGAAAGAAAAGATATAAAGGCTCAAATAAATGTTTGTGGATTATTTGAAACAAGAGTTACCATCTACACCTCGTATCAGCTATTCGTCAAATCTGTTTTGACTATTTTGCTATTTCTCAAATTTCATTCTTTGTTTGTCATCACTTTGTGATTCTTTCTATTTTTACTTTACTTTTGATGATTTCTTTTCATTTGATCACTAAGTGTGTTTTTTATTGTTTGCAATTTGACTTGACTTCTATTGTGATGGTAACCCTTGTTTAGGTAAATTTTTGAAAAGAAATTTCTTATTGGCTCAAATTTGGTATCAATGGATATATCTTTTACTTTTTTTGTTTTTGGATAAAGAAAGAATGCCACACATCATTTCGAACTCTGATTGCTTTATTTTCAAAAGATTAATTCTACAACTAGATGATCTCAACATGAGTCGTTTTTTGTTTTTTTTTTCTTTCTAGACCGCCCTTTTGGGTTTTCAACCTAGTGGACTTAATCCTTTTTTTTTGGAAAATTCTTTTGTTCTTTTGTTTGCCTCAATGGATTCAAGGATCACTCAACTAGCGCAAGCGAGGATAGTGTTGGCCAGGCCCATCTGCCTAGTGTAAAAGTTTTTGTTACTGCGGGTAATGTCAGTGTTTATTGAGGGGAAATCCTTTATTCTTGGAAGGTGAAGGGTGAGAGTTTTCAAGCAACATGCGCACAAACGTCTTGAGAAAAACGTCAAATTGTTTTTTTTATTAAAAATTTGACTTCGGAAAAATCTGACACTACAACTTTTGTTTTTTATTATCATTTTTTCATTTTTCTATTCTTTTTTTGTTATTTTCGAAAAACAAAGGTTTGACGATTTGCAGGAAAAACAAGTGACTCAAGATTTCCTTCATTTTTTTTTTCAATTTTTTTTTTTCTTTTTTTTCGCAATACCCTTTCAAGACTCGATTTCTAGCACTACTTGGAGAAACCCTGTAGTGAATGTTCACATTGAAATTCAGGGATGAAAGTGCGATATTAATGTGCATACCTCCCTAGTAGCAAGACACTTCACAACATCAAATTCACTTGTATGATGACTTATGTTTTCTTATGCGGTCCTAAAGCCCACTTCATTTCTTTATGGCGTCTATAGAGACATTCTCAAGCCCTGCCTTAGTGTTGGGTTGACTTTCTTCAAACTTTAACCATCTTGAATCAATCAAAGTTTGTCTTTGCACTTGAACGCCCTACACTTTTTGGTGGAATGACCGATAGCCTCTCCATGGTAATCAAATTTTGTATTTGCATCATAAGTCATGGAGCATGGAGGTTTTATAGGATTCACGTAACAAGTAGAGACAAGGACTTTTTGTAGGAGACTTGGTAGCAACGCGCGTAAGTCATAAGGATAGTAGTGAAACTCAGCAGCATTTTTCTGCCCAGCAATTTGGTGAGAAGTTGAGTTTGGATCTGGTTTCCAATTATGTCTTGGAAACATTTTTGATGGAGGGTAGGCAAATGGTATTTGAGTGGTGGGACAAGATTGAAATCCTCCTCCTCTTCTCTTTTTAGGCTTAGACCCAATTCGTTCGCATTTGTTGTCATGGTATGACCTTGTGTGATCTTTCCAATCCTCACGTTAATCTAAACCCTTTCTTCAATTATCACCAAGTTTGCGAAGTTTGAGGGAACACTACTCTCCATAGGCTCATAGAAGGTGATTGCAAAGTATTTAGGAATATGGAAACCATCTCCCTGTCACTCATACAAGACTCCACTTGAGTAGTAATCGTTTTCTTCTTTTGGACGTATTCTTTGAATGATTCATACTCCTTCTTTACCATGCTCCACAGTTGTAATCTATGAGATGTCCCATCCATGTTATATTTGTAATGCCTCAAGAAAGCATCCACCAGATCCTCCCAAGACCGGATGCACCAAGGTTCGAGATGAGTACACCAATCAAGGTCATGCTAACCAAACTCTCGGAAGAAAAGAATTAGCAACTTTTCATCACATGCATGAACCACCATTTTCTTACCATACATCATGAGATGGATCTTGGGACAAGTGGTCCTTCTATATTTCTCAAATTTGGGCAATTTAAACTTTGAAGCTATCATCAGATCCGAGACTAAGCAAACCTTGCAACATTTTCAAACTTAGCGTTTCATCCACCTTCTATGGCTTTCACCATTTTTCTAGCACTTCAAATTTGTGCCTGATAACCTCAACATTCATTGATGTAATGACATGGGGAAAAGATTTCAACTCGGGCGGCTTTGTCCTCATCGTGCTCACAATACTTGGCTTAATAATTTCCCTAAGGACCATGAAAGTGGTTGCCCCAAGCTCGTTTCTTCCTTCAACTGCGTTCTCTTCGGCCTTTAGAGTGTTAACATGCCCCAAGTCTGCCCCTCAGTGTGGAGTGTAATTTCAGGAAAGACCAATAAGGAGGGAAAGTTTGTGCCTCTAGAACTCTCTATTATAGTCATGGTGCGCACGAATCTCCAGGGCTTTGTAAGGCATTCAGGGCCTCTAGGATTAGGCTCATTTGTCCCTTCAGTTGTTGGATATCGACTTTCATCCCTTCTTGAACTTCTCTTTGGTTCTCCAAGACTTGTTAACTGGTTCGAGCGCTTTAGGGTATCTTAGATGTTTAGCTGTATTTTAGTTTTTTTTTTGCGAAACAAATTAAAAAAGAAAATAAAAATGAAAAGAAAAAGAAAAGACAACGTAGTTCAAATTCTCTAGTAAAAAATTATAAAGCTGTGAAAATATGGCCCCGGTATAATTTGGAAATTAACACGAAACAGAGTCAATGAGGTGGTTCATCATTCAGGAGTTCCCAAAACGTGAGACATAGGAAGTCTTGGTCAACCATCTTAGGCTTTAGCCATCACATTCTTCATTTCTCTTATCATTTTCTTGCAGCAATTGAGGAATGTTTCAATCCCCTTAGGCGGGTTGATGATTGACATTACAGACTCAACATCAGCTAAGAACTTAGGGACGTCTTCAATTGCTTCATTGGAAAGGGAAGCTAGCTGTGAGAGACTTCTCTTTCAATTCTTTGTAACTTGTCCTTGTTCAATGACATACTCTTTCATCTGAATCATTATTTATGGATGTCTCCTTTTTAGCTTGATGCTAACATTCTTTTTCCAGTTTCTCAATTGTTGCTTTCATCCGCTGCTCAGCATTATCACAGTTTGGGTAAGGAGAAATTAACTTGAATGGCAACTTGATTGTCTTAACCCTCTTTGCGATTCATTGGCTAAGGGAATATTTTATTAAAAGTCCATGATCTTGGGTCTCCCTTGAAGCGAACAACATTGCCCCAAGCGTTCCTATCTTGATGAAGCATTTCAGCAAAGGTTCATTCCTCATAAGATTTGCAATGTGGCCAGAGATGCAGGCGTTGGCGATCCTTTCACAAGATACCCAAAAGTTTTTTTTCCTGACACACGGATGTAATCAATACACAACACCGGATACCCATGAGGGAGACATCAGGATAACTCCTGCAATGGTGTATGATACACGATCTTTGTTGCCAAGAAAACATGCATTTTAAATTGTTTCCTTCTCTAAAGCTTGCACAAAGTTGCACTCATTCATTTGCCCTTTTCATCTTTGGCTTACACTACAGTAACTCACTCAAAGGACATGTGGCATTCAAGGCTCCCTTACTCATGCGAGAAATGAAGCATATATACAACACAGGTAAGCAACATAACATCTTCCTGCCCTTTACCTCATAACACTGAGTAAGAGTCCTATAAACTTCAGCTAGGACAATGGTGACTGGATTCTCAAAGGGAATTGTATACCCCACAAATGCATTCATGGCAGCTTAGTCGATGAAATCCTTGGTATTAGGAAAGAGCATTACACCATAGGGGATCAAAGCCCGTACAATCATGAATGTTAGTGGAGAAGGTGGTAAATAAAATATAATTTAGAAAAGTGATGGAATAAATAAAAGTTAGTAAGAGAAAATAATATAAAAGTGGGGTGGAAGAGTAGATGGAGAAAAATGGATGAAAGAAATAATAAAATAAGTTGGTGGATAAAATATAATTTAGAAAAGTAGATGAAATAAATAAAAGTTAATAAGAGAAATTAATATAAAAGTGGGGTGAAAAAGTAGATGGAGAAAAATGGATGAAAGAAATAATAAAATAAGTTGGTGGAGAAGGTGGTGGATAAAATATAATTTAGAAAAGTAGATGGAATAAATAAAAGTTAGTAAGAGAAATTAATATAAAAGTGGAGTGGAAAAGTAGATGGAGAAAAATGGATGAAAGAAATAATAAAATAAGTTGGTGGAGAAGGTGGTGGATAAAATATAATTTAGGAAAGTAGATGGAATAAATAAAAGTTAGTAAGAGAAATTAATATAAAAGTGGGTGAAAAAGTAGATGGAGAAAAATGGTTGAAAGAAATAATAAAATAAGTTGGTGGAGAAGGTGGTGGATAAAATATAATTTAGGAAAGTAGATGGAATAAATAAAAGTTAGTAAGAGAAATTAATATAAAAGTGGGGTGGAAAAGTAGATGGAGAAAAATGGATGAAAGAAATAATGAAATAAGTTGGAGAAGGTGGTGGATAAAATATAATTTAGGAAAGTAGATGGAATAAATAAAAGTTAGTAAGAGAAATTAATATAAAAGTGGGGTGGAAAAGTAGATGGAGAAAATGGATTAAGGAAATAATAAAATATGTTGGTGGAGAAGATATGATTAAAAAAATGTAAGTGAAATAATTAGAAAAGTTGGTATATAAAAATTAATAAGGAAATGAGGTGGAAAAAGTAAACAAAAAAGGTAGATGATGTGGAATGTGATGCGGAGGGTGAGGTGGATGGTGATGTGGAGAGTGGGGTGTGATAAGAGAAAAGGGGTGGTGAGGAAGTAAAAAAGTGTGAGATTATTTTGGGCCATTGAATTAAGGAATAAAAATTTAATTTGGGGGTGCAAATAATATTTTTTTTTGTTCTTTTGTTCTTTTTTATTTATTTTTGTGATATCTTATTTACATTGGGTATTGACAGTTGTATTTGCTTTTAAACCATAATGTCGTGCTTGATCAATATAACCTTGTTCTCTACATTTGAAAAAGTTTCACAACTCAATAATCATAATATTTCTTTCAGCATTGTTTAAAATTAATATATGCATAATATTCATTAGTGCAGAAAAGGCTTTTAACGTATGTTATTTTGGGCTTTTTACGTCTGATCCCGACCTAATGTCTATTCGTGTGACGTTGATGGTACGTCGAACCCTAGACCGACGTCTATATAGATGTCTGACCTGTACAAGTCAGACGTTTATATAGATGTCATATATGTACAAATCAAACGTCTATATAGATGTCTGATTGGGGGTGGCATCAAACGTCTAAGAACCTGGCGCGAGCTCAGCCTTTGCAATCCATTGGACGTCTGTGTGTGCACTAACAGATGTATATAGACGTCCAACATGACATTAACAAACGTCTGCTGAGTGTTTTTCTCTTAAAAAATTATTTATTTTTATAATAAAATCACACCTAAAAAATAGAAAATTGTCCCAGAACAGTATACTATATATATATGCGTTTCAACTAAACAAAGTTCTAAATAATCTAAAAAACAATTCAAAACCTAAACTAACAAAAGTTAAACTTAAAATAAATGCAATTAATGTTCAACAACAAATAGAAGTCTTCCTAGGTCCATCTTTGCAGAAGATAAGTTGTCCACTCTTGTCTTATCTGCTTAATTGTGTCCTATGGTATAGGAGATGCACTCATAAAGCGCTACAAAATGAAGAAAGATTCATTATGTTTTCATATATGTTCAAAGATGAATTTGATTTGTAATGTATTGAAGGTAAGCATCATTACCTCATTCCAGTCATCTGTAATGGCAGCTCGAATGATGATCTTAATCCAAGAAATCACATAATAGCCACATTCCCATGAATCTAACTGCTTGTTACACTAAAATGACAAACTAAATAGTCAAGCATTTAGATCATTCAATAACATAGAAATTGTATTACAACTATAAATGACTTACAACCTTTGGATACAAGATTTGAACTAGCTGACCTCAAGATTTACCCATAACTCTATTTTTATTGAAAACACGCGGTAATATTAATATAACTATATTTATCATAAAAATTGAAGGTCAACATGAATTTGAAACATAAAAAGAGAAACACTTACCCTTGAAGCATGTTTCTCAAGTCAGTTTTCATCTTCCTGTGTAGCAAACAAAACCATATAATTGTACATTGTCTGAGAATGATGACCATCAGCTGCCAGTGAGACCTATCATGAATCATAAATAGTTAGTAAACTAATTAAGTAAAATTTAATGAAATTTTACATAAAAAAACCCATACCCATCAATGTATGGCACAAGGTATACTTCTCTATTTGACTCAGTCATCCATGTTTGCAATTAAGTTACCAGAAGGTTGAATGGACTAAGGTTCAACAAATCCGTACATGGAAGACCGACCTTGGTCCACAATGACTGTGTCCATGTACCTAAAAATACCAAGTTAAGTTGTTTAGAAACTAAGAATCTAAATAAAACTAATATGGAAGACAATATTAACTATCTTACATGCACCATAGTTGAAGGATGGAAATATTCAACATCCTGTCTCCCCCAATGATCTCTAGTGCATCATTGAATGTGATATATACTGGCACATGAGTACACTTCTACTGGTCCTCTGTTCAACGTGAGTAATTTTGTCATGAGCTTTGCTAGAGGATCATCCTCCGCTTCAACCATCTCATCATTTTCATATATGATTGGCTCATGCATCGGCTGCTTCTAAGGACGTATGAACTGAACATAAAAATTTCAAAGTTATCAATAAATATTTTTAAATTTAACATAGAAAGACTAATAATAAAAATATTATACCTGTGGTCTAGCAATGTGCGACATGATTAATGATCTAGGTCGGGCTATAAATGTTCCTATGGCCTCCCCCACAAAATGAATTTCTAAAGTGGGTACAGGCACCTGAGCCTTGGGATCCCGAACCTCGTCAATCCTCACACGCACATGGTGGGGTAATAGAAGAACACCATGAATAGTCTTGCTTCCCTCAAGTACTCGTCCGACATCCACAATGCGTGGAGGATCCCCATCAACCAACAACTCATACTGACCACTATACTTAGTAGGGTCTGCAACAGAACATGATCCTCTAGTGCTGACCCGAGGTGGTGTTGGAGCTTCAGTGGGCAACCCCATGGTGCCCTGCGTCATGGAATGTAGCTTCTCTTCAAGCGCTCTTTGTATTTCTTTTTGTTCTTGTAGCTGCTCCATGAATCGTTGCTCCATTGATTTCATGTTTTGGTTGAGTCTTTCCTCCCATTGAAGATCCATCTTCCTTAATGTCTCTTGACTCATGGATTAAGTGTTTTTTTGTGTAGGGCCAAAGTAGTCACAAAGACCAATCGCCCCACCAACTCCACATACACGTCTTGGGTGCTTGGGCTTTCCAATGACCGTTGTTAGAATGTCGTCCCTACCTTGGCCAACAAATGTTCCTTGAGTTTGCTGCTCAACCAACTCATCCTACATATAAAATAAAACTTTGTTACATAAAATACATGCGATGATAAATACACATTCAAACAATACTTTGGTTTGAACTTACAATTCTTTGTGAGATCAAGGCAACTGAGGAAGATGTCATGTTCCCATTATTTTTAGTCTGAGCAGCCTTCCACAGCTCGTACCTAGTAGGTGTAGGTGCTAGGTCGGGAGACTCAAGTCCTAACTCTCCGCTCGACTATTTCTCATCTTCTTCTCCAGTTTTGCATAACCACCTCGTGATAATACGTGTTGTGCATCATTTAGCCTTTGCTTTTGTTGGACGACTAACATTTTAGCCTATGAAACCATGTATATTCATAAATGTTAAATCATAATAAAATGCATTAACTAAAGACTCTCTAGATGCACGAAACTACATCCACTCCTCCTTTGTGAAAGTGTAATGCTAACATGAATTCTCATGTTGTCTGTCTCCAAAGACATATAGACATGTCAGTCTTGTCTTGAAATCTGTCCATCTAGTCACTACATGGGATAACACTTTCTTTCTAAGCTGACCAGTGTTTGGAATATCATAATTTTGCTGTTTAAAACAAAGAACATGTTAATGACATAATAAGAACAAAGAAAAAAGTATATCAAATTTCTTTTAAGTAAACATACCTGAATATCTTGCCATAAAAGGTTATTATCGACCTTTGGGACGTCATCCCAAGATGCAAGAAGGATAGAAACATTTGTTTTTGCTAACACACCCAAATAACTCCTAAACCTATCAACATTTCGCCTTTATGGCACACCTGATCTTGGGTTAATGTCAACATGTCTCCTCTTGCCATCAACACGTTGGGATGTCACATCTGGCAATCGTGTGACAGATCGACCACGTCTGTTGTTTCTTGATCCTAAGGTCGACATACCTAAAAAATATATACAATGTTAGTACTACATCAAATATGCTAAATAAAACAAGGCTTAATAGCCCTCATGGTCCCTATTTTCGTCAGGTTTTTTCGAAATGGTCCTAGTTTTTTTTTCCTGTTCAATATTGTCCTAAAGAATGTAATTTATGTTCAATTTAGTCCTTTTTGCAGACAACGTTTAAATCGGTAACAATCCACTGTCCAACTGTGCAAAACCCAAATGAGATGGCATTTAGAAGCTGCCACGTCACCATCTTCTTCAACTTCAGCCCAAACAGAAACTGAAACCCTAATTTCTCTCTAGCCACCTAACCCTAGCGTTGCCACACCTAAACCCTCAGGCGGCTACCGCAATCACCAAAGACCTTCAAACGCAACCCAGAAGACCATCACTAGGACGCCGCTACGACCACCTCCACGAGCCACCATCTTCATCCCGCGCCTTCACCATCATCTTCTTCCAAGTTCGCGCTGCCACCATAGCGCCACTGTAACGCCCCGGCAACTCACAGGAACCATCGACTGCCCCTACAGATCACCACCAGGCTTTCCAGTGTGCTTTGTCCTCACTCGCACACTTTCTGGGAAACTGTATAGTCCCATACCTATACAAGGAGCGACTCCTGGCAGCTTCGGGTGGAAGGGGTACATGGACGAATTGAACATACACCGGAATGAGAGGGATCTGGAGACTGTATAGGTATGGGACTATACAGTTGAAGGATAGCTTAAAGGAATTGATTTGACTACTCATATCACCAAATGCATTTGCTTTTCGGTAGCCTGACTCATAAGAACTCCATGGTTAAGCGTGCTTAGCCTGGAGTAATTCTGGGATGGGTGACCTTTTGGGAAGTTTTCCCAGAAAGTGTGCGAGTGAGGACAAAGCACACTGGAAAGCCTGGTGGTGATCTGTGGGGTCTGTGGGGGCAGTCGATGGTCCTTGTGAGTTGCCGGGGTGTTACAGCCACCGCCAGCACCATGTCGTTGTGCCACCATCCTCGCACTTCCACCATCATCAATTGCACCGGAAACCTGCATCAAATCCAATCCAGAAAACTCACAAAACCAACAGTGTTATTAAGCCATAAAACAACATTTAAAGACACTAAAAAAATATCATAAAACCTATTAAGATATTGTTTTCTTCGAGATTTCATCGTGATCACTACAAATCAACCTTGTCTTCAATGGGTCTTGATGCATCAACATAATCTTCATCATCATATTCGTGCATGTTTTTTCCTTCCAAAACCACTTACCATTTTTGATTTGCTAGATTATTTACGTAGAATATTTGTCTTGCTTGACTAGTCATAATAAAGGGTTCATCAGTGTAATTCATCTTGTTAAGGTCCACCAATGTGAAACCAAAGTCATCTGTCATGACATCGAAATTTATATCAACCCATTTACACTTGAAAACTGGGACTCTAAAACTAACATAATCAATTCCCATATTTCTTGTATTATTCCAAAATAACTCATGGATTTTGTGATTGGATTTTTTTCTTTAATTAGCAAAGTGCACAGCCTCGGCTTGATACAAAAATATTAATCGTTTGTGTTAAATTTCAAACGGGAACTAAGTTTCACTCAATTTGATACTAATAAGTTAACATACCAATCATAATAACACAACAAAACTTTATCACATGCATATTCAAAAGCCAATAACATGCATACGCAAAAGCCAATAACATGCATACACAAAATTCAATAACATGTATATATCCAAAAGTCAACAACATGCAAACCCAAAAGCCAATAACATGCATATTCAAATGCCAAAAACATGCATACTGAAAAGCTAATAACATGCATAGACAAAAACTTTTAAATAAGAATGCTAACCTTCTTAACAGATTAAAAACTTAGTGGAGGGAAATGGAGGAGAGGAAAACGTAAGAAATCGCCGCCTAAAGAACGCAAGAAATTGGCTGCCCAAGGACACGAGCAAAACTGCACAAAAACACAATGAAAACGCATTTTAATCGGTTCAAATGGAAGATAATTCATCAAAGACTAATTTAATCGGAGCAAAACGAAGTTTAAATGGTCCAAAAGAGAGAAAACGCACCTGGAAAATGCAAACTAGGGAGAGAAAACGAGAGGAGAAAGATGACGAATAGTGCGCGTAACTGCCCGCGAGTTCGCGTTGCAGTAATAAAATGCATTTAGATGTCGGGGCCCCTCCCAAGTAGACGTCTATATGCATTGAAATGTCGGGGCCCCTCCCAAGCCGACGTTTAAAGCATTTAAAAATTTAAATTTGGCGGAGCCTTTTGGCGTCCGACATAAGGGGCCCCGACGTTTAAGGTCCATTTAGAAGTTGGAGCTGTCTAGCCGACATTTAAGGGCAATGGAACAATCACTTTTTACCTACATATGCAGGCCATTTGGCGTCCGACATAGGGGCTCAGACGTCTAATTCGTATCTAGACGTCCAAGTGACGGGGTCGGACGTCTAAATGACGAAAAAAAATGACTTTTGAGATTCTGGCGCGACCATTTTGGCGTCCAATGGAGCTGTCTGACGTCTAAATGGACTATTTAGACGTCAGACCCCCCCAACCAAGACGTCTAATAGGAATAAAAAATTCATTTTTTTACTTTTACGTATCTTTTTGGCATCCAATGGAGCTGTTTAATGTCTAAATAGACTATAGACATCAGACCCCCTTATATCGGACGTCTAAATACTCTTTTTAATTACAAAAATGTCACCGATCATTTTCTATGTTGGATATTTGGGGGTCGGACGTCTAAACGATGACGTCAAAGGCCTTTTCTAGATGAAATTTTAACCATCATCACAATTGAGGTAGGCGTATAGATTCATGTAGCCAAATTATACCAGAAAAAGAACTTCACAAAAATAACAGAGACAACAAAACTAAGAAGCCATCTCACATGGATCAGGTAAAAATCCTTTTCCGAAGAGATTAATCTTTAGGATTCAAATGAGCAGCAATTAGGTAAAAACTCATTACTCTTTTATAATCCTGGAGTGAACTACAGACAAGTACCTATTCGACCTTCAAACCAATAATTAATTGTGAAAAAAAATTATTCACGAGACAAACTCAAATATAAACACACTAAGTCATTTATCAGAAACATAGGATTAACTACCCATACCAATTGATACACTTAATAGAATCAAAACATCAACCCCTAATTTCTTTTTCTCTAAAATGATAAAAAAAAAATTCAAATATTTTAAATAAGTGAAAATAACCAAATAACAACAATAAAGGAAAACCAAAATAAACAACGAAAACTTACCAACGGTGTTTTTTTGTCTTCAATGTTGGTTTTTGCTTATAATTGTGCTTCCAATGGTGGTTGCAGAGAAATGAACGACGAAAAACTTCAAAACCCACGTGGTTTCGACCTTCAAGGGTGCTTTGAAATGGTGGAATGTTTGGCAAGAATCTGCATCCTTAAGATCTTCCATCCTAATCAACAAGGAAACCCCTTCCCGTGTCAACCCCACTCTTTCATAAACCCACACAACACAAACCACCAACGACAACAACAAAATAGGCTCTGCAAAACACCCTAAACGCGCAATCGAACAATGGAACGACTTTAGTGCTTTGAAGTAGCAGAACAACGATAGACAAGGCTCTAGTCAACGTTAGAGGTCCGGTGAACGGTGCAAAGTTGGTGAATGATAGGTTCTGCGAAAGTGGGTCTACAAGTGGAGAATGTTCTCTCTCGACTTCTCTCGCACAAATGAGCTTCCAATTTTTGGAACCCCAAAATGAAGCCCGCCAAGTTGGGTGTTCCTTCTCTCTAGGTTCTCTCTAATCAAAAGTGATATTCTGTTTTTGAAATCCTAAAGTGAAACCCGACACTTGAAACCCCTACAGCCTTTCATCTCCACGTCATTTACCTTTTCTAATTTCTTGTACACATAGACCACTAACATCGCAACACGTGGCTGTGTCAAAATATTGTCAAAAAATTGGTGTCAAAATATCAAGAAACCTTAAATATGGCAAAATATTTAGGAAATACTTTACCAATTAAATCATTTATTGAGAATTTATAAATTAAAATATTCAACAATTCATATTTTCATATATATGTTTTTTTTTTGTTAATGATAACTTTTCTTTTTTACGAAAACTCAATTACATAACAATTCCAACGTGGAAATTAGCATCTACATGGCACCGAACTACACAATGAGGCTCTCATTCATTCTTTTCAACTTTATCAATAACTGCTTATGCTTCTATAAAAAAACGCACCTCCTTCTCTCCATAACGAAGCTGAATACCTTCGATGGTCTCAGTCAAACCTAAGAAGAACCTGTTGTCGAAATCCATCGAGCTTTAGACCACCGTGCTTTGAAGTCAGCTAAAGGGTTTGCATTGAAGGTTGCACCGTTGTGGAACATTGAAATCTAGGTGAGTAAATGGTGCCTCGTATTATCATTACTAGATTATTTGCGTCCTTCACACACCACAGAAGCACCCAATTCCAATTGGGTTCTCTGCTGCAACACAAGCACAATGCTTTTCTTTTTAGGTTCAACACATTCACCTCTGGTGGGGACACCCGCAAAGGGGACACCTTTACCGTGATTTACCTCATCAACTCATGTGGGTTGTCCCTGGAATTGGCCAGGAAAGTCTCCAAGAGTGTGAATTTGAAAACCCCAGATGGTCCAAATGCTGTTATTAACACTCTCAAGAACTATGGATTCTCCGAAACTCAGGTTGCAAAACTTGTCGAGAAGAATCCCCGTGTGCTTGTTGCAAAGGTGGAGAAGACCCTTTTGCCCAAACTCAAGTTCTTCCACTCTATTGGGGTTTCCAACACTGACGTGCCTAAGATCGTGAATGAATGTCCTTCAATCTTGCGGAGGAGTCTGGGAAAATGCCTTCTGCCACGATACGAGATTATCAGGAGTATAGTTCGTGATGATCTGGAAGTTGTTAGAATTTTGAGAAAATCTCCAGTTGGTTTCATAATGTGTGACCTAAAGAAATGCTTGATTCCAAACATTAAGGTTTTGAGGCAGTCTGGGGTTCCTCAGGGTTCAATCTCTCTGCTGATGGTCAACTTCCCCTCTGCAACATTGATGAAGCATTCCAGATTTGTTAAAGTTGTCGAGAGAATTAAGAAATTGGGGTTTGACCCTACGAGAACAAGTTTTGTCATGGGTGTCCAAGTGCTTTTAACAATGCGTAAAGCGGCATGGGAATCGAGATTTGAGATTTATAAGAGGTGGGACTGGAACAGGGAAATAGTTCTTCAAGCGTTTCTGAAGTATCCCAATTTTATAAAATTGACCGACGAGACAATTACGAAAAAAATGACTTTCCTAGTTAAGGATATGGGTTTGCCATCATTGGAAATTGCCGCATATCCTCCAGTTCTAGTCTACAACTTGGAGAAGAGGATTATCCCTAGATTCTCAATAATTAAAATCTTGAAATCAAAAGGTTTGGTTAGGAGGAGTTTGAGTTTTGGTTACTATATGGGCATTAAGGAGAATGTTTTTTTGAAGAAATATGTCGATAGCTTTAAGGAACATTTGCCTCTCTTACCAGATGTCTACAAAGGATTGATTCATCGTGATGACGTAATGTAGACTTTGAAGGTATATGCAGGCCATTTTTCTAACTTTTAACTCTTCTATTTCAGTTCTAAAGTGAACTTAAGTTCTGTCTGCTTTTGTTTTTTGTGTCGATATAGTGAGTTTTGTTTTGCTTAAACAGGATGGAATTTTGTTCAGATTTATAGCATATGGGTTTTATAATCAAATATATAAATCTACTTACTGGCGATATTCAACTTAATTATCTTGATTGTTTATCTATTTTACAGTTTCAGTCAAATATAATCGCATTAAGTTATGCTAGTTTTACAATTCTTTAATAAATGAATTTTGTTTAGTTGTCTTCCAGGCCCAAGCTTACGACTCTTTTCAACTTGAAATTTGTCACTATATCTTGTCATGTCAGTGCATACTGCATACTGTTATAGAAAGTCATGGATACGTATAGTTTTGAACTTTTCTCAACTTCTGGTTATCTTTTCAGTAGCATATTATACTGTTGTTAGGAAAGATCGAGTGTCGTGCTCTTTCTCATTGAATGGAGCATTTGCCTTAGCCAAAGGTTTTAGCAGAAGAGATGTTAAGGGCAGAGCTTTGTTTCCTTAAATTTTTTCGGAGCTGCTTCTAGTTTAAAGGGTTGCACCATCTACAAGTATTATGGAGTGGGATGTTTAACCCATGGAAACCAGAAGTTGAAGCAGACCGGTTATTGCAAAAACCACTTCATGTGTGTGAAATGTGAATGGTATTCTTGGGAGGGAGGGAGTTTTGGTAAGATTTACAGCATATTGGTTTTATAATCATGTGAATGAAACCACTTGGTGATTTTCATTTTTAGCATCTTTGTGTCTTGGTTTATTAATTTTTGTTGATACAACAGAGCACATTAGAAGAAGTGTCCCTATGTTTTGCAGGCCAGGGTTAAGTCTGATGAACAACCCTATGTGCTTTGGCGTAACAGCAAATTCCAATGCAAAATCACTAATTTTTTTGTTAGTTACTTTCCAATAACAAGTTCTTGGTAAATAATGTTTATTCTTTTCACCTAATTCTTTACTTTTATCTTTAATTTTTCATCTGAAGTTTAGCTTATTTGGTTTATAAATTAAGTTTCTTGAATCAATGAACTAATACCGAGATGGTTAAGTTTATTGTTAGTTCTAACCATGACCATAATGTTAGTCAGCCACTATTTATAAACAATATAAAGAGGTTTACAACAACAACCCATCATGAGCGACAAATTCTTTCTACACTTTCATATTTTTGTCTTGCACAATATGAAAGTCAAAAACAACTTTCAGATTGCACAATCCAAAACTATTTTTCTTCAGAGAAAGTCTTTTGGATTGCATAATTTGGGAGCCAAAAGTAACTTCAAAGTTGAATAAGTTTAAGAAAAAATAGCTTCCAGATTGTATAATTTAGAAATCAATTTTAACTTCCGGATTGCATAATCCAAAAGTCATTTTTGTCTTTCAGATTGTACAATTTGAAAGTTATTTTTGACTACCAAGAAGATTTTTTTGCTTTCAGATTATGTAATCTCAATTATTGCCTTAGGCATCCTTTTAGTGAGTTTAGTTTAATAATATTTTTATTTTCTACAATTATGAACTTACTATAAAAGATATTTTTTTCTTGAAATGTTGTTTGTACCTTTTAAATCATAAATATTTAACTTTTGCTCCCTAAAACCTTTATTTTTTTGTGCCCTGGACTAAAATTTCAACCGAACTGGCATTGTCCTGATACCTGTGAATTTTATAAATATATATAGACATTCATAATTAATTCTATTGTAAATATATGTTTCGAAATAAATTATTCTAATTCTGAAAGCTAATTCAAATTATAAGTTGTCATTGAAATATTATCATGTAAGCAACCTTTCCGAGAACGTTCAACTTCAATTTTAACATGCATTTAATGAAAAGAATAACTTATTTGGCTCCACGCAATGATTTTTTAATTTATTGCCACTGTTTGCTAAATCTATTGTTTCTTTCATCAGTTTTTAATAAAGTCACAAAATCTCCCACCAGTTTCACTTTGCTCCTCAATCTTATGAAAAATATATAGTTTCTTCCGTAAGTTATTTCTTAGTCACAAAATTCTTTCCAGTGTCCCTCAATCTTACTGCAAACATGCGTTATTGCTTTCATTATCTTCTCTTAAATTAACAGTTTCTTCTACCCTTCTGTCAGTCAATCTTTTTGCAAAAATATATTGTTCCTTTGATGAGCTTTTCACAAATTAACAAGTTCTTCCATCACTTTGTCACTTAATCTCATTGCCGAAAAAGAAAATGCCTATTCAAACAAATCCCTGGAAAGTAGTGCAAACATTCTTGAATTGTTTAGTGACGGTAGAGCATATTCAAACAAATCCCTAGAAAGTAGTGCAAACATTGCCTTAGTGCATCAGACTTTGATTAGGACCGTATTTATTTTTCAGACTAATGGCATATGCAAGGGGAATACTCCTTCAGATTTTGAGCTCAATTTGGCTAATTTCATATTTTGATGCCATAGTTTATATACAATATGTTGATTATGGCATGTTTTATGATTTATATACGAAGAAATTCTGGTAACGTAATGTTATAAGTAGTTAAATATGATAGGCATGATGTGTCTCTAGGACACTCATTAAGACCTTTTTTGCCTCATTAGTTTAATTTAAAACATTTCAGATTAAACAAGTCACAGAAAAACGAGGAGTATCATAGTCAAAACTTAAATATGTACAATTATGTATATACTATTTTTAATTGAGCATGTTGCAGGTTTCTGAAATGATCGATATTGGAGTAATGAGGTATTTTTGGGAATGGAAATGCATTACCCTGAAGAAGGAAAAACACAAAGTTGGAAAGTTTGTAATCTTGATTAAACTCCTTTTGTAGTAAATGAAAAGTTTTCGAGAATGATGGTGATGGGAAAACCAATGTAACTCAGTATGAAAGTTATTTGACTGTCTGTTTCAATTGACTGCAGCTATACCAAAGTTCATCTACTCGTCATGTTTGGCACACTTTGGTATAGATAAAAGAGTGTTGAGACATTTATGGAAATATTGGAAGTTATGTTTATAGTGATTGGAATGGTTCCATTTATTTAAAGAACACTATCGGGAATTCTCTTAACTTGACAGCTAGTGTGGAATGGATGTAATAACAAAATTTTGTGACTGTTCTTTTGGTACTTTGAAAATTTGAATTCGTTTCCTACCATACAGAAGGCACTTGGTGAACTGATAAGAACATGTCACTTCAATATCTCTAACATACCAAACAGTTAGATTAACTAAGGACAAAATGTAGTTTGGTGAACAATTTCGTATGAATGCATGCCTCTTAATGCTTGTTCAAGATGACTTAAAACATACGTTTGAGTGAATGAGGGGAAAAAGGTGGCAAAAAGAAAATTAAATGAATAAAAGTTGAGTTAGCATATCAATTTGGATCAAATGGTTGAAGCACCCTAAGGCTATATTACAAGGAGTCCATAAGAATAATGCACGTTTTAGGTATAGAAGCCTACTAATTTGTTTATTGACACCAATGATTTTGTTAGAAACCAGAATTTGGAAATAAAGGGAATGAAATACGAAAAATGAAGTGATGCAAATTCAATATTATCAACCAGAAAACTTAGAAAGTTTTAGACCCTCTATCCAGAACAAGCTCCTGAGAAGAATCGTAATCTTCTTCTCCAAATCCCACCGAAAAACCAAAACACCTCCCCCCTCACAGCCTACACCTCATAATATATAACAAACCATTTTCTCTCTCTTCTAACTAAGACAATTCCCTCACAAAGCCACGTTACCCTTCTCTCTCCTCTTATAAACTCTGTCCCACCTATTTTTATTATCTCTTGGGTACGTATCAATGCCTTCTTCATGAACTAAAGCCTTGTCCTCAAGGATAAACTCTAGAAACTAACTTCGAATATTTATTTCATCTTCCCAAGTGGCTTCATTTGCATTCTGCTCTCTCCATTGAACCAGTACCTGTTTCTTAGTTTCTCCTCTTTTGGTGTAGTTCCTAGTGGTTAAGATGGCCATGGGAACTAATATTTCAACTCTGTCATCATCTAACCCTGTAGGGAGAGCACCCTCAACCTTATACTTGCCCACCGCTTTCTTCAGCAAAGATACATGAAAAACAGGATTAATCTTTGAAGTAGGTGGTAATTTCAGACGATATGCCACCTCTCCTACTTTCTCCTCTACTTCAAATGGTCCATAGTATTTAGCACTTAATTTATGATTAATTCTGCTCATGACCGACTATTGTCTATTCTGTTTCAACTTCAAAAACACAAGATCTCCTACCGAAAAATGTCTTTCCCTTCGATGCTTATTAGCTTGAATCATCATTCTGTCTTGGGCACATAATAAATGAGACTTCAACTGTCTCAATGCTTCATCCCTCTCTAGAAGATCTTTTTGAACAGCTGCTACCCTCACCTCTCCTTGAACCACCTGTACAATCTTAGGAGGAATTCTTTCGTACACCGCTTCAAAAGGAGTGATTTTTGTGGAACTGTGATAAGTGGTATTAAACCACAACTCTACCCACGGCATCCAAATCACCCATGTCTTGGGTTGATCAGTAATAAAACATCTGAGGTAAGTCTCCAGACATCGATTAGTTACCTCAGTCTGTCCATCCGATTGCGGATGATACGCCGTCCGATTGCGGATGATACGCCGTGCTCATTTTCAGCTTTGTTCCTTGCATCTTAAAGAGCTCTCTCCAAAACAAGCTCATGAATATCGGATCCCTATCACTCACCACCGAATTCGGTATTCCATGCAGCCTTACTATTTCTTTTACAAAAATCTCAGCCAAGGACTTTGCCGTATAAGGATGTTTAAGGGGAACAAAATGGCAATATTTTGTTAAACGATCCACCACTACCAAAACTGCTTCAAAGCCTTTAGACCGGGGCAATCCAGTAATGAAATCCATACTGATATCCTCCCAAACGCTTTCCGGAATCTGTAAAGGCTGTAATAAACCATTAGGGGCTGCTGTTATATATTTCTGCCTCTGACATGTATCACAGGCTTGGACAAATTGTTGGACATCTTTCTTCATTCCTTTCCAGTACACATTGGCTGCAATCCTTCTATAGGTTCGATAAAACCCTGAGTGACCCCCTTGCGGAGTAGAGTGAGCTTCTTCCAATAACCTATTGACCCACACAGATTTCTCCGGTATCACTAAGCGATCTTGATAATATAAAACGCCTTGTTTATATTCATATCCCACATAAACCTGTCCAGCCTTTAGTTCTTCTATTATCTTCTTCAATTTATCATCAACATGTACCGCTGCATTAAGCTCTTGCCAATCTAACCAAACTGGAAAAGAGACCATGCTCTTCATTTCTCCTTCATCTCTACTTTGGAATAGAGCATCTGCCCCCTGATTTTCTTTGTCTAGCTTATTCAATCTCAAAATTATAGCCTAATAGTCTAGCCAACCAATTTTGTTGTCCACCTGTCGTTATCCTTTGCTGCATTAATTGCTTAAGACTCTTATGGTATGAAAAAACAGTAAATTTGCGACCCAAAAGATAAGGCCTCCAGTGTTGGATAGCCAATGCCACTACCATCAACTCTCTTTCGTAGGCTGACTTCGTCAAATTGCGTGAACTCAAGGCCTTGCTATAGTACGCCACAGGTCTTTTTCCTTGCATTAGGATTGCTCCAATCCCTGTCCCAGAGGCATCACATTCCAAGACGAACTCTTCTTCAAAATTTGGGAGCCTCAACACTGGTGCTGATGCGACCCTTTGTTTGAGCTCATCAAATGCTTCTTGAGCTCGTTCATTCCACCCAAATCCATCCTTTCTAGTCAGCTCTGTTAGTGGTTTAGCTATCTTACCATAATCTTTTATGAACTTACGATAATAGCCTGTAAGACCCAAAAATCCACGAACTCCCTTTACGTTCTTGGGAATTGGCCACTCTAACACACTATTAACCTTCGCTAGGTCCACCGCAACTCCATGTATGGAAATAATATGTCCCAGATACTCCACCTTCTCATGGCCAAACAAACATTTTTCCTTGTTCGCAAATAATTGGTGATCTCTCAACACTTCTAACACCTTTTCAAGCAACTGCATATGCTCTTCCCAACTGTTGATGTACACGAGTATATCATCAAAAAACACCAATACCCCTCGTCGCAATAGCGTCCGAAAAACTTCATTCATGAGAGCTTGGAATGTCGACGGGGCGTTCATAAGTCCAAAGGGCATCACGAGGTACTCATAGTGACCCTCATGGGTTCGGAATGTTGTCTTTGGAATGTCTTCCTCCCTCATTCTGACTTGATGATATCCTGAACGAAGGTCCAATTTAGAGAAATATTTGGCTCCATGCAACTCATCCAATAACTCCTCAATAATTGGTATTGGAAATTTATCTGAAATAGTGAGTTTGTTCAAAGCTCTATAATCAACACACATGCGCCATTTGTTATTTTTCTTCTTCACCAAAATGACTGGGCTCGAGTAAGCACTCTGGCTATGCCTGATATGACCCATTTCCATCAACTCTTGCACTTGTCTCTCAATTTCATTCTTCTAATGATACGCATATCTGTAAGGCCTCACGTTAATAGGTTCTTGTCCTGGTTTGAGATGAATTTTGTGCTCCTTTACACGTCTAGGAGGTAGCCCCTTATGTTCTTCAAACACATCTTTGAAATACTGCAGCAAGTGATTTAAGACGCTTCGTTGCTCTGGACCCAACTCTGCAACTTCCACCTTCTTTTTTTCCTCCAACACCCCACACACTGAAATTAACAATGAATCCCCATGAGGGGCCCCTCTTAGCAGTTTCTCTCCTTGTTGAGTCTGGATCTTCATTTGCTGTTTTTTCCAATCCACAGTGGTCTCTCCCAACGTCGTTAACCACGACATCCCCAATATCACGTTCATGTCCTCCAAATCGAAGAGAACAACATCAATTTCAAACTCACCATCATCAATCCTTACTTTGATACCTCGACAAATCCCTTGAGTCTCGGATTTGTTCCCATCTCCCATCAGAATCTTCATTTGCTTGGTTCTTTCCCACTACCAACCCAAAGCTTCCACAAGTTTTCGTGAAATAAAATTGTGCGTGGCTCCACTGTCGACCAAGAACAACATCGGAATCTCCCCAATCAGACCCCGTAACTTCATAGTCCTCGGTTGATCATTTCGGTCTCTCGTGAGAGAGTAGAGATTTAACGTTGTACATTCTGCCACCACCTCATCTTCGTCATCCCTCTCCTCATTTTCCTCTTCATCTCCTTCGCATTGAACTTGGATTTCCTCATTCACCATGACCACCCTTAGCTGCTTAATAGGACATTGATGAAGGGGACCGTACACCCCACCGCATTTGAAACACAAGCCCTTTTGTTTTCGGTCGAGAAGTTCTTGATAAGAAAGATGATTTGCTCCTCTATCACGTGACCCCCCTTTATTCTTTGCACCCCAATCCTTCTGAACACTTGGGTCAGGCCCATTTCCTCCCCTCCCTCATTCTGTTTTGGACCAGTTTTTCCCACCACAGTTGAAATGGGTCAGTGCCCTACTTGATACTTATCCCCTCGAGACTCTCCCCTTCCCTGCCATATTTTATTTCTCCCTGATATCTCCACATCGATGGCGTGAGCTACATTCATCATGCGGCCCCTGGACAAAGGATGTGCCACGTGTAAGCTTCGTATTCTCGCACGTATTTCGTACTTCAGCCCTTGTGTAAAATAAGAAAAGTACTGTTCATCGGGCATTCGTGGCACTTGAGCAATGAGACACTCAAAACTTGTAATATAGTCTTCGATACTTCCTATTTGTTTTATGGCAGCCAATTGATCATAAATACTCCCTTCTCCCCGGCCTCCATATCACTCCAGCATTTCTCGTTTCAAATCTTCCCAAGTTAACTCATCATATTCATTTAATAAAGCATGGAAAAAATGAATCGTGCTCCCTTCCACACAAAGTTGTGCGAGATTCACCCGGACTGCCTCTCATGTCTCTTGTACGTTAAAATAAACTTCAGCTCTTGCTATCCACCCTGATGGGTCTTCTCCATAGAACGGTGGTAATTCTATCTTCTTCATCGATTGCCGAAATTCGGCTAAATCGTCCCCCTCGAGTTGTCTCATACTTTTCGTTCTCTTCGTATTCACCGATCCTGACCCCAACTCTTCGTTCTCCCCCTCATTCATATTAGTGAACTTCGAAATTAAGTGAAGGAGCTTTGATTGATTCTCAGCGGCTTCTCGGCGTTAGGTTACGATCTGTTCTGCTGAATCCTTACGCAACTTCTCCAAGTTGGTTTGACTTTGCAACGATTGCGCCACAAGCTCCTCGACCACCACTTTGAGTTTAGCGACCTCACCCACAACAAAATCTGCCTCATTCTCCTCACCCGCTGGCTCTCCTTGGACATTGTTCTTTCTTGGTGGCATGATCTCCGATCGGGAAATATTGATCCGGTAGGTCGGACCAATTTGTTAGAAACCAGAATTTGGAAATAAAGGGAATGAAATACGAAAAATGAAGTGATGCAAATTCAATATTATTATCAACCAGAAAACTCAGAAAGTTCTAGACCCTCTGCCCAGAGCAAGCTCCTGAGAAGAATCGTAATCTTCTTCTCCCAATCCCACCGAAAAACCAAAAAACCTCCCCCCTCACAACCTACACCTCATAATATATAATAAACCATTTTATCTCTCTTCTAACTAACACAATTCCCTCCAAAGCCACGTCACCCTTCTCTCTCCTCTTATAAACTCTGCCCCACCTATTTTTATTATCTCTTGGGTATGTATCATATTTCAACAAAATTCCACTGCTCAACGATGAAACCTCCCTCAAACTGCTCATTATTGAACTTGATCTAGTATCTACACAAAGAACAAAATAACAGACACAATTTTTTAAGAACTTCCAAAAACAAAATAACAAAAGTTAGATACAATTTTTTAGGTACTTCCAATCGTTTGCCTAGTAAAAGTTTGTATAAATTATGAGTGAAACTCTAATTCTGGTAGAGATCACATGCTTAAAGGTGTGTTTTTTTGTTAAGATGAATTTAAGAAAAAGTGACTTGATGGATTTAAAGATAAAGTTTGTTCTTTCTAAAGAATTTAGAGATGAAAGTGAATGAATTTAAAAATAAAACTTGTAAAAGATTTGATGATGTAATAATTAAAAAAAATTAATAGATTAAAATGTTAAATTACTTTTTTATCCTTATAGTGATTATTATTATTATTGTTATTTTTATTATTATCCTAAAAGAATGCAACATAAAGGCTAGTTTATCAGTTTCATTAGACAAATGATTGGGAACCGGTTTCATTAACACACAGGATTGGAAATCGTTTCCGGCTATACGGAATCGATTCCAATTATTAAGACCCAAGTTTCTCCTAGCTTTTCAAGGCTCTTGTCACCCTTTCAGCGCCAATTCTGCAATGCCAACGGACACCATCGCAAGTCAAGTCACCATGAACCTGCCTTGGTTATCACCTTGCTGCACAACCCAATCACTCCAAAGCTCTTGGAAGCAAAAGCACCACGTGATTTTAAAGTGGAGTTATTTTTGTAAAAACTCATATATCACCCATAAATCTCGTTACATAAAACAGAATTGCATAAAGTGCTAATTCCTCGCAAATCTACGCCTTCTATTTTGTGTGAACAGCAAATCCATCCATAAGAACACAGTCTAAAACAACCAAGACACTAAATGTAGGTTTAGTCGAAATCAAAAACATTGAAACAAAGAAGTGTTTCAACTGGCGAATATTATAAGCATATATGTCATTCGGTGTAGTTTATCCATTTCCTGGTTGATCAATAATGATTTGGGTAGGTGGCAAATTGAATCACACGACATACTTTCCTCTATATGTACAACAGGTTGAAATGTGATAGAAACACACACACACACACATATATATATATATATATATATATATATATATATATATATATATATATATATATATATAATAAATATGTGTACACAATTCATGGCAACTTCAAAAGAAAGAAATATTATCACTTCACATAATGCTTTTTGGAGTTTATACATAATGATTAACTTAAGCAAAATGGCAACTACAGTGAAGCCAAGTCAGTTTTCATCATCTCAACTCTCAAGCAGACAAAAATGGCTGCAAAATTAGCAGTCATGTAAGGAAGAGAGAGTGGTTTCAGATGACATCTGTACAAGTACAACATGAACTGGTTCACTCACCCTGACTTCATCCTCCAAAAAATTGTGTATCATATATCCTTGAATAACCATCTTGAACAAGAAAATGCTTCATTGTCCAAATGAGCTATCTCCAACTTAATTCTCCTATCAGAATTCATTATCTTCTCGGATTTGCGGCAAAAGAAAAATCTCAGGACAAGCTTTGAACATATATGGTATTTGATTGGTTACAGAAATTGAAACAATGCCGATTGTACATCCTGGTTAAGTCAAGTGTGGCTGTCAATCCTACGCTTGAGTTGTTTCTGGTGCATGGCCTTCAGAACCCTTCACCTTTTCAGCATCAGATGGGCCAGAAATATCCTTCAGAGACTCAATTTCCATGCTGGCTGTGCGGCTCTTTCTATTTCTTCGATCCTGGAAGTGATATAGAATAGATGTTTGGCTTAAATTAATAAATCCAATAGAAGTGACTGATGAAGAGTTCATGTAATATCCAGAAACTCATACATTCAAACATACACATACAAAACCAGAGGATCCATGGCATTCAACATTTAGTAACTGGTAACTAATCATGAAAGGGGCATGCATACGGGTAGATGAATTCTGAGAATAAATTTGGTAACATGTTATTGATTTACTAGTCATTCAAAAATATCAAGTTCAAAAAAACAATTCCACATAGAGAAGAAGCTTAACACACTAGAATTACAAAAAGGCTATTGAGTTAGTGTGTACTCCCCAATGATGTGTCAAGTAGCAAGGAGCGAAACAAACATCCAAAGTCCCAAATTGAGATAAAAATTCAGATTCTGTAGCAAAAGTTAAATATGAGAAGATAAGACAAAGAATGAACCTCTCGGAATGGATATTCATCGGCTTCAAGCATTCTCACAACCTGACTCATTTTAGGCCTCTTTTCTGCTTCAGGATCAACACACTTAAGTGCAACCAGAAGAGAACGCTTTAAAGCACGTGTTGATGGTGTCACTTCAAGCCTTGAATCCACAACTTCCTCGGCCCTTCTCGTCCCCACCATCATCTTGAGCCATTCAACAAGATTCACCTGTAATGAGGATAATCAAAATATTATCAGCTATACAAAAAGCAAAACAAAGATCACTTCTCATGCAAAAGAAAGTTAGAAGCAGTACATTAGGCACTGCTTAAGTAATTCATACCTCATTAGCAGGACGTGAATAGTCCACAGGATCCCTTCCAGTAACTGCTTCTAGCAGGAGAACACCAAAGCTGTAAATGTCACTCCTCTCATTTAACAAACCCGTATTGGCATATTCTGGTGCCACATAACTGAAATTGGAAACAGGAGTAAGTTTCCATTCATGCAATCCTTTAAAAGTATTTGTAAAGTGGATACCAAAACATTTTACATACCCAAACGTTCCCATTACTCTAGTAGTAATGTGACTTTCTCCTGAGTCCAAAAGTTTGGCCAAACCAAAGTCAGAAACTTTTGCATTGAACTCAGTATCAATCAATATGTTGCTAGACTTGATATCCCGGTGAACGACTTTCGGTTCTATTGCTTCATGTAAATAAGCCAGTCTGCCACCAGTAACAGGAAACAGGGAGCTTAATCAGTGGAACTAAGCCTAATGTTGAAATTGCTATAATATTAAGTTAAGTATCCAATGGAGCAAGCACCAACATAAAACTATGGAAAAGATAATAATCTAGGCAACAGGTCCCTTGTGCCCTATGTTTAGGGATTTAACAGTGGAGCAGATTAGCAGAGAAACACATAGCTGTGTTGTCCAGAATCCTAGTGGAGCAAATAAATTGCAAAAGACATGACTATATATCCTACAAAGTAGCAATATCAGCCTTTACTCTCAAATTACATTGATGACATTCTTTGGTACACATTAAAAACTGATTGTTTAATTTTGATACACTAACAGTGTGACAAGTTTAACATGGTCAACCATTTAGATATCACCATAAATATGAATTTTAAAATAGTTATCACAAAATGCTTTCACTGCAATTTTTCATAAGTCAACATAAATAATTCATACTGTCCTCTGTTTGAAGTTTTCAAATAAAACTTACGCTTTGGCTGTGCCAGTTATAACTTTCATCCGCGCTTCCCAGGTAAGTATCCCTTGTTGGCTCATAGCCCCATGTAGCCATTGTTCTAAGTTACCATTGTTCACATATTCATACACCAGTAACCTGCAAATCAGATGGCAACCACACTTATTAAGAAAAGACAATCAAAAGAGCTTGCTTCAGTTCAAATTTTCAACAAAAAAGTAAGACTAAGGCCATCACAAAAAATAAAGTTAGTAATGTGATCCAGTATATAAGGGAATATTTTCATTTGTGATATTTTGATACATTAAGAACACCAAGTTTACCTGTGAACTCCTTCTACGCAATAACCAAGTAAGCGCACAAGATTTTTATGTCTCACATGGCCAATAGCTTCCACTTCCACCCTGAACTCTTTCTCTGCTTGTCCCCTGTGAATTCAACACATTATGCAATTATGGAGCAAGTTCAAAGATCATTGCTCAATCAAGAAATAGCAGCAATAGATGACAGTCACAGGATAAACCATCAAGTGTTCTTACAAGTTGTTAAGAATTTTCTTAACTGCCACCTCGGATCCATTGATCAATCTTCCCCTGTAAACAACCCCATATCCACCCTCACCAATCACATTTTCTGGAGAGAAGCGACTAGTTGCAAGTTCCAGATCTCTTAGTGTGAACCAGTGACCCCACCCAAGATGAGAAATTTCTGGCAAGCCAACTAGAGGAGAGGCAGTTATCACTCCTCCAAATGCCAATGTAGACTGCTTCTTAACAGTGCCGGAGCTTCCTTCTTCCCCTGACATTGAACTAAATCCTCTCTCGTGATGATAAACTGAGCTGCACTGACTGATATTATCAGCATCGCTGGATTTGCTTTTGCGCAAATGAACTAAGAACTTGTCAGAATTGTTCTCACTTGCTTTGTCATGAACAGGAATAGCTACACTTTCTGCTTGATCATAAGAAGTCTGCACCCCAACCTTGTCAACTCTGATGTCTTTTGAGACATGCGGTATTTGTGACAAAGAGAACTTGTCCAGAGATCTCCTAGACTTTCTCCGAAACATCACCCATACAGATAATGCACAAAGAATCAGAACTATAAAAGCACCAACACCAATCCCAATCAAAACCCATAATTTCAATCCCAGAAACGAAGTCTTCTTCGATAATTCCACGTGCAAAGAATTGTTTGCTGACATGCTTGGATCCAAAAATGAGTCAATCAAATATGTCCACCAAACTTTTCAGCGTACAATCAAGACATTCCCACCTGAATGCAAGAACATGGTTAAGTATTCAACATTCCAATTTACAGCCAATGTTCAAGTTCATGCAGTAAAGCCTCATAAACCAAACAAAAAACCAAATCAGCATCTCATCTAATCACCAATTCCACCTTTTTTTTTTATCAAAATCAAACATAATCTGGCTGCAGCATTTAAACCAATTTGCGGAAATTCAGGTATTCTGAACCATAAACTACTGCAACACTTCAACAAATCAGAAATCCATTTGCGATCACATCACTCCGATCAGAAAAGCGATAATAAATTTACAATTTATAAGGAAAATAAGGAGCCCTCCACTGTCTCAAGCAATTTTAATCACAACAAAATATCCAACAAGACTAAAAAAGCAAACTTGTAAAGCATCACTAATAATCAAAACAAACAAAAGGCAAACCCAAATGCCATTTTTTCCCAAAAATATACAAAAACAAAAAAGTGGCTCTAAAAGACGCAAAGCACTCACCTTTGTATTGATCTATATCACCCTCCTTGATCCTCTATCTCCAGCACCCACAGGGGCAACAAAGGGCCTTCTCTCTGAACCCAAACAGACCCAATGAGCATAGATAGACGCAGCAATGGCAGAACAATAGAAGAAAAAAGCACAACAAGCCCTGCAAAACCCAGATGCTGCAAAAAGATGCAGAGTCTGATATGCAGTTAGCTATAGTGGATTGTGACCTCAAGTGGGTCACAACTAAACCCAAGGCAAGACCAAGATAACAGGAAATAAATAAACAAAAATTGATAGGAATGCCAGACAAACGTACTATTTTTATGAAGAAAAAAAAATGCCAGGAGAGAGAGAAAGAGTGAAAATGGCTAGATTTTGGTGTAGGAAAAAACAATGGTGGTGGGGAAAACGGTTGGTGGGCACTGTGCTTCAGGATGAGAGCGGGACCTAACTAGCTGGAAAGGAAACCTGGTTTGTAACGGAGGAAACCAGAGAGAGAGAGAGAGAAACAGTAAAGGGAAAGCAAAAATGTAATAAACAGGTGAAGCATTTATAGCTGGAAGCAAAAAGTGTATTAAATAAGCTAACAACAAAAGTAGAGTGAAGAGAGAAAAAGAGGAGAGAGAAATAATAAGTGGGTTGATGAGAGAGAGAGTCAACCTCAATCCAACAGGGTTGAACTCCAAACCAAATCTAGCTTCTTCTGAGGTATACTCACCAAACTGTCCTATTTGTATGAACAGAAAAATAAATATTTAATAAAATGCTTACATTCCAAATCTTAAAAGCGTTTTAATTTTTTGGTGATAGAAACTTTAGAGTTTGATCTTCAGATTTCTCATTTTTTGCAAGCACTCCTTCAATACTTTTTCTTTATTTTCCATCACACAATATATATTACTAAAATTTAAAAGATGAACTTTTTGAGGTATTAAACTTATTTTAAGAATGTAACATCTTTTTAAACACGTGTGAAAGAATAAGTGGGTTGTTTCATAGCATATTGGTGTCTAAAGTAAGATTTAAAGACTATTTTTTAGTTATATTTCATCTTATATAAAGAAATGAATAAACTTATAGCTTACACGGTAAAGGAAACTATATTTGATGAATTTTGGTGTTATTTTAAAGGATTAAATATATTTTTATCCCTTAACTTTTAGTGAAAATTGGAATTAGTTCTTTTTTAAAATTTTGACCTAATTCAGTCTTCTAACTTTAGAAATGTATGAATTTAGTTCTTTTAACCAAATTTTGTTAATTTTAATTGATATTTCAAACGCGTTTTTCAGTTAACATTGAAGGAAAGATGTGTCAAACAGTGTAAACAACCCAAATGCTATCATGAAACCTGCTTGAAACATCAAATAAACCTAAAAAATTTAGTTAAAAGGACTAAATTCATACATTTCTAAAGTTTGGAAACTAAATTAAACCAAAGTTTTGAAGAAGGACTAATTCCAATTTTTAGTGAAAGTTAAGGGATAAAAACATATTTAACCCTATTTTAAATAATACTGATAAATCTTTACTTTATCGGCTAAAAAGATGGAAGATAGGAAGAAGAAATAAACAGTTAAAAAATTATGAACAACAAATATGAATGGTGGAAACAGAATACATGATAAATAGTTTAGTACCTTAAAAGCATTGTATCATGGCATATCTGTCCCTGCACAATAATGCTGATGCAATTGACTGTGGAATTTGGATTTTGGACACATTATGGTGAAGGGTCACAGAAAATTTTGACATTTTTTGAAAGTGTAGCTGGCATTAACATTTATATTCTGACCTTTTGTTTTGGTTCTTGCAGATCGCAAATTCTAGTAGTGGGAACATTTTTAGTTTGTTTCCTTCTACTGATCAATGTGATGGCTCTGCAACTTTGCAGGCTTAGCCATTACCTAGGTTGATGATGATTCGATTGCACATGCAATATAATTAAACAGAAATTAATTATGTTTTTGTTTCCAAAATTTGGAATATATTTGACTTTAATTTTTTAAAATTTTAAAAGATACAGTTTCACTTTTTTTTAATTTATTATTCAGAAACTAAGAATAGTTTATAAATCAATTTTTTTTTCAAATTTAGTGTCTAGAGATTGGAAATATGTTTATTTAAATTTTAAGCAGTAAAGTAGCTTTTTAATTTTAAATTTAGAGGAGTAAAATTGTTCAGCTCAAATTCTGTGAGTTAAAACTATGATTAAGAGAAAGAAATATTTGACTCATTAAGGACGTACAAACCAAATTTGAATAACTGTACTTTATAATAATTAAATGATAAATCAATGGGAGCACAAATAAAGTTTATTAAAAGAAAAAAGACAAGCTGAATTGAGGTCATTGATAGTTTGTACCCACAGATTTCATTGTTCTAATGGAAATTTTATTGTTAAAACGTGTGGCTTTTAGTTTCAATTATTGGAATTTAGTAGTGCTGTGTAATAATACATTAATTGAAGAATAATTTGTTACCAATTAAAACATTAACACTAAAAGTTATTAAAACCAAAGACAAAAAATATGCTTTTGATTGAGAAAATTCTTTGTCATTTATGTCTTAACAAATATTTTAAAATATCACGACCCTTAATTACAATTGAGTCCATTTATGTACCTTTATTAATTAGTTAGTAAATGGGAATTAAGGTATAGTGTGCATTACCTTTTGTATGCCTATCAAATTATGATCCAAAATCCAGCTTTAAGAGAAAATTTTCAATACATATTTATAAGTTTAATCAAAAAGATATTACAACAATTTACAATTTTAATTAACTTAAGAAAGTATTTCATATTATGTTTAATTTTAAACTTTTTCTATAACAAGTAATGTATATAACATTTATTAATAATTTTTGTCCTTTTACATAAAGTCTACGTAAGAAACAAAAATGAGTTTTTTACTGACAAATATTTATGATATTTAAAATAAATATTAATTATAATTAATGTGATTTAAAGTATAATGTATATTTAGTAAGTTTTTAACTTATGCATTAAATATACAGGAATATTTGTCTCTTTTCACATATTTAATTTATCGTAATAATTAAAGTTAATTTAAATTCATATTTTAATTATTATTTTGACTGTTTTTACATTAATTTTATTATTATTACTTGAATTCGCTCCTTTTTTTTCTTCAGCGAAAGTTTAAAAGAGAAAAAAAATGTTTATATAATTAATTTATATGATTTTAACTATCTTAAATATTATAAAAAATCACAAAAACACACACACACACATATATATATATATATTATTGTGTTGACAAGATTAAATTAAGCATTCTCATTAAGTAATAAAATTATAAAATCTTATATAACTTAAAACTACTTAGTACTTTATGAATTATTTTATTTAATATGATATATTTTTAGGTGAGTACTTAATTTATCTAAATAGATTTTTCAAAACAACATTACATATTTAATAAGTTAGCTTAGTAAATTTCACAAGCTAACAAAATGTACTCTATGTGAATTATTATTATTAAAAAAAATATAAAGGAATTAGGGTGCCATTCTTTTATTATAAAAAATAGTACAATGTGCCAGAATGTTTTGACTGTGAAATCAGAGTTTTAAATTCCAATGGTCTGAGAGGGGTAATTTTGTCAATATTGTTTGACTAAACCTAATCTTTTTCTTACTCAAATAATTGCAACATTGGATTAAACAATTGAAACCTTTTTGGGAGTATAATGATGGCTTTGGAGGCTGAAAAAGTCACCAATAGAGGAAGAAACACAAACTTTCATTTTAAGCATAACTTTTTTATTTAAGTATGACCCACACACAACCATTCCAACTTTTCTTTCCTTTCCCAAAATTAATTTGCAACTCTTTTTAGATTAATATCTTAATCATCTTTATGGCAACATCACACTAATAAAAACTTTGTTTAAATCCTAATTTTGTCCCCAAATGACCCAAATTATTGAATTGTATTTAATTTCTTTATGCATGTTTAGACAAGCTTATCTTATCAAAATTTATAAGAATAAAAATAAAAATAGAGGTCAATTTCTCTTACAAATTAAAATTAGTTGCTCAATGTTCTAATTATACTCGTTAAAAACTTAAAAAGAAGTGTTTATTATTAAAAAAAAAAATTCCATGTTCCGTAACAAACATTCTCCTTTAATTTCTTCATTATTCTTACTGGTTAACACTTTTCAAAGTAGTTTATATATAAAAGCGATTTTTTTATAAATATTAAAATTACTTGATTTAAAAAAATAATTTTGATTTCTGTATAAACTATTAATTTATACTCTTTTTCTTAAAAGAACTTCAAAATAGTTATCCAAATGCTACGAGGACAACGAAACAAATTTGATAGGAAATATATATTCAATCTTATTTATACGAAAACTTATAAATTAATAATAAACATTGTAAGTAAGACTTGTATCTGATTTAAAATCAAAAGACTAGATAAAACTCAATGTACAGAAATAAAAATTGAATTACATTTACTTAAAAATATTCTCACCAATTAAGTTTATATATACATACATATATATATATATATATATATATATATATATATATATATATATATATTAAAATTAACTAATTGGTTCTTAAATTTAATTGATTTTTCATGTTGTCACTTTAAGGTGATAAGTGCATTTTACCTCATTCTCATTTCACAAGGTCTAAATAAAAATAAAACACTTAAATCAGTATTGATGTCAAAGGTTAGGTGCATCTATTTTCTCCCATAATAAAACAAAAATGGTGAAATTTGGTGAGTGACATTGATTTGCTTTTAGATTTGTAATTAGGAATTTGAAAAGCAGTCAAGTCTAATTAGTCAAATTGTTTAACTTGCTAGAAAGTCAGTCTAAGCTTCAAAATTTTAAGTCTAATTTAATTATGGTTAATGCAACTCATTCAAAGACAGTTGGCCAGACTATTTTTACAAAAGGATAATTTATTTTATTAGTTTAGCGTAAGTGTACTTATCAAATCAGGTTGAATTTTAAGTTTAGGTTAAAAAATATTAATTAAAGATTTAAATATCAATTTAATTTTTCTTAAATGAAATTGTTATTAGTAATTGTTATTTTTTAACAGAAGCGTTTTGAAGAATTTTCGTTCACACATAATATTTTAAGAATTTTTTAATACTTATTTATCTTGCTAATTTTTTTATCAATAAAGAATAGTTAAATTTAAGTTTAAATACAATTTTAGTTACTATTTTCATATATTTTATTCAATTTGATTTTTTTAATAAATTCTTAATGTTTGTTAATTTGGTCATTTTTACTTATGATATTTAAATAGTTAATAGAACCTTGCAAAAGGATGACACTGTTTGCATTATGTGTCTTGTATTTGCTTACATGTTCTTTTTATGTATGGTATAAGTTGGATTTTTTGTTTAATTGTGATTAGAGTGAAAATTGTTTTTAAGGTTTTTAAGAACATTCTTTATTTGTGCTAAATGGGGTTAACGACCTTAGAAAATATTGTGGTTCTGTCGATGTTGTGTGTAGATTCTAGGCATTTTCTTTTAAAATTGGAAGGGATTGATCATCGACAAGTTTAGTTGCAGTTCTTAATTTGTGATTGTCGGTTTCTATTGTGTTAGTATTTTGTTTTAGTGTTTAGGGTTTTCGTCAGTCTCAGTTTATTTTGTGGCCCCAAAATGTGGTGATATTGTCTTTGGCATGATGTGGATTGAATCAATTTTTGTTTTCTTTGTTAATGAGTCACACATTGGCTTCCTACTATTTTAATTGAAAGTTTGTCATTTGTCGGTTGTTAGTTGAAAGTTTGGTCCCCCCTTTCTTTTAATTGTTTTTGAATATATAAGTGGTCCCCATTAACTTAAAGTATATTCATATTTGACTGGCTTTAAACTATATAACCATATACTATTTTTTTGGGATGTTTGACAATAGATTCGATGTTGCGGTCTACTATGGTGAAATTATTGAAAATGATAGAGCATTTAAATATATTGGTGTGGAAACTACATCTTGGTCATGCGACCTTAATAGATGGAATTACTTTGAAGTGTTAGGTTCACTTAAGGATATAAGATATATTACCGTTAAAGGTTGTGGTATTTTGTGGAAAGAATGTTACACCTATTGTTTGATGATAATGGTGTAATTAATATGGTGAACATTGCCAAGTGTTGTGGCCATATTCACTTGTTTTTGATCCATGGTGTGGATGAACCAGAGGTAACAAAGAATGAATTAAATGAAGTTGGTTTCGTATGTGATGGAACTTTCGAGAGTGGAAATAGTAGTCATGTTAGCGATGCACCATAGGTTAAGGATGGTGATGGGATTGGGGTTGAGGCTGAGGTTGGAGGTAATGATGTTGTGGGGACTGATGCCGTAAGTGAAAGTCAGCATGAGGGGGGAGGTGAGGTTGATGAAGTGTATGGGTAGTATGATCAAGTGAAGGGTAAAAGTGATCATGTAGTGGAAGGTGAGGGTCATGAAGTGGATGTTGAGGTTGATCATCAAGTGAAGGGTGAGGTTGATCATGAAGTGGAGGTTCAGGCTGATCATGAAGTGAAGGTTGAGGCTGATGAAGTGGAGGTTGAGGTTGATCATGAAGTGGAGGTTCAGGCTGATCATGAAGTGGAGAGTGAGGTTGATGATAATGTGGAGATTGGGTTTGTCAGTGGAAGTAAGGACATTGAGTTTAGTAATAAGGAGGATAACACAATGGATAAAGGTGCAGATGTGGATGTAAGACTTATGGACGTGAATAAAAATGTTGTCAGTGGTGTAGAGAACATTATAGAAGGCAATGTCGAAGTTGAAGTTGGTTTAAATGAAGAAGACTTCTTTGATGAAGACAATGAAACAATTAATGGTTAATATACCCAATCTAATTCAAATGATAGAGGATTGTCTGATGATGAGTGACATTCAGAAGACTTGGTGAGTGGGAAAGACACTGAAATTGACATAAGCGGATGAAACAACAAGATGTGGTCCATTTGGGACATTTTTTATGCCAAAATCTATGGTTGAGTATAAATGGGAAGTGGGGACAACTTTTACAAACAAACATTAATTTAAGGCAGTTGTGAGTAGGGGTGGGCAAAATGAACTATATTGAACTACAATATAAACTAAACTGAATTACTATGTATCTTAACCTATTTCTAAACTGCATTAATTTGAAACTAAACTACACTAATTTTGAACCAAATTATACTAATTTTGATAATCAATTTGAGGCATAAGAGCATCTTAATACATGGTATAATAATTTCTTTGGAAGTACTTTAGATTCAATTAGAGTCCCTAGTAAAAAGCAGATAATAAATTATTTATAAGTCATTCATTTAACATGACCATTTAATGTTGAAGCCATAAGCCATTTTCTATATAGATATTAAAACATAAGAAGCATGACATGATGACAAACATTGAAACTCTGAAAAATTAGACAAAGAACTCAAGAAGAAGAAAAGAGTGGCATTGCAAATGTAGCTAACATGTTACTGAGGAACTAGACATTCATGTTAACACTACCTAATGGTCTTAAAATGCATAAAATAAATTATAAGAGCCAAAACTTTGGTCTTGTAAGTTCTTTCACAATCCTATTATTCCATTTGATTTAGTGAGTCAATCACATTTCAGATGCCAACTAAGTGATGTGAAAAGTCAAACTTTATTGAACATGATTGCTTCTCCGTTTAGAAGGACTGAAGATTATGCACATGAATTATTAAGATTTATCCTTGAATCTACACTTAAAGTGAAAGTGGAAGATGTGGACGACAAAACAATATTATAGAAATTTTATACTTGTTTGAAAGCATGCAAAGATAGTTTTGTGTCATGTAGACCTTATCGATTTGGATTAGTGCTTTTTGAAAGGAAAGCATGGGGTGACTTTTTAACTTTCGTGGGTCAAGATGTCAATAACCAAATGTTGCCACTAGCCTATATTGTTATTGAAATGGAGAAAAAAGAAAAATGGAATTTGTGTTTGGAGTTAATGATTGAAGACTTTGGGGTCTTGAAGTATGTGGGTCATGCACATATATGTCTGACCAATAAAAGGTACTTCTATTCATTAATTTTTTTTATCATTATGTAACATTTTATGTTTGTTGTAAGACTGATTGACTATTGTGATCCTTAGGGTCTGTTGGCTACTATCCAAGAACTTTTACCTACTGCAGAGCAAAGATTTTGCATGCGACATTTGTATGCAAATTTTACAAAAACAATTTCAGGCCAAAAATTGAAAAATATTATGTGAAGGGTTGCTACAACCACAAACTCCCAAACTTGGGAAAGAGACATGAGAAATATAAAATAAGTGAATGTCAATGCTTACAAATACCTCTATTCCCCTAAGGTAGTCTTTCACACTTAACAACACATTAACTAGCCTACTTATAATTTTTCTTTCTTCCTCAAACATTTTTTTTAATTCATTGATGTAGGTTTTGGTCCATATCTAGATATACTAGTCGCACCATATATGACACACTTATCAACAATATGAATGAAGCTTTCAATAATGTCATTATTGATGGAAGTAAATCGATTATAACCATTTTGAGGAACTTAGGCTTTACATGATGAAAAAGTGGCTACCAAGAAATTGAAGGTCACAACTTTACAAGGTTCAATTTGCCCAAGGATTCAAAACAAACTTAAAAAAGAATCACATATAATAAAACATGGAATCCCGAGCTAGCCAAATATTAAATTTTGTACAGTTTTTTTAAACTGCCACCTTTGACTTAGTCTTTTCTTTTTTTCATTATTATTACTTATATGTGTACTTATTGTAAGACCCTAGGAAATTGTGCTAATTAGGAAATAATGTGGTTATGAGACTTGAACATTATTGTTTGATAATTGATGTTTGATGATTACTTGTTTTCTAAAATTATAATTATTATGTTTATTATTTAATGTTATTATTGATTAAGTGAAACATATGATTGATATATTATTATTTGAATGATCTGTGTAGTGTGTTGTTATTAATATGATGTGTTGGATTAAAGGTAGAAGGATGATTCAGGATTGAATAAGTGTGGGCCAAATTCTAGAAAGAAAGAGAGTTAAGGTAAACTTTTAGTTTTAATTGTATTTTGGGCCCAAGGGCAAAATAGTCATTTTACCTCATTAAATGGTGCAAAAATTAAATTATAGGGGTGTAGAAAGGAAAAGAATAAAAATAAAAAGCTGAAACAAAACAAAAAGGTTATGTGAATATTTGAAATATTTGGTGGTTGTTGATATATTAAATAATACATAAGATAAAAAAAAAACAAGAGAGGAAATCTTGGTCGTTTTACAGAATAAGTGACATATATTGTTTTAATTAAAAAGATAGAGATAGAATAGAAAAAGATAAAAAGGAGAAGAGTAAAAGGGGGCTACATATTACTACCCTAAAAATGAAAACGAGAATTTGAGAGTTAAGGGAGAGAAGAGACGTTTTGTAAAAGAGAAGATGAAGAGCTACAGAAACCTTAGAGATTGGTGGTGTTTTAGAGTATAAAGAAAGCCCTAGGATTGGCCAAGGTATGGGAAACTTACCTTTGTTAATTATTGTATGTTATATGTGTTCTTGGTTATTTTGATTAATAATCCTTGTTGATATATGTTATATGATAATGATTATGGTTGTATGTTGCTCTTGTTGGCAAGGGTTTATGTATGCATGAGCATAGGGTTTATGTAATATTTGTGTTGGGTTCTCCCTATGAATGTATGTATGGTTGTTGGGTTATCCCAATGGAGGGTTTGACGCTAAGGGAGAATAAAGTTACGAGGCTTGAGGGTTTTCCATGCAAATGTATGTGTAAGGGTGTGGTAATAATCATATGCATTATAATTGTGTTGTTTGGGTTATAATATGTATAATTATTAAATTTGCATAATTCAAGTGTTGTGACGTATGTGTTTGAGTATGTTTACAAGGGTATGTGATGTTTGAATGCATGAATGATGTTTTGGGGGAGTTCCCTCATGATTTAGGGATGTTGCATGTGTGTTTACAGACTTGAATTATGTTCAGGGTGTGTTTCGTTTCATAGATAATCGATTATCGCTAAAGATAATCAATTATTGCATGTCGATATTAAGTTTGGTTGCGGAAATAATCGATTATCACTTACGATAATTGATTATCCCTTCTTGCGTGATGTTTCTGTGTGATTTTCACTAAGATAATCAATTATCAAAAGTGATAATCGATTATCAGTGTATTTGGTGAAAATTGGCGAATTTAATGAAGAATGGACGTGGTTCAAGCCTAGGAAGCAGTGGAACGCATTGGTACTCAAGTAATGAGAGTAATGGGCCAATTTAGGGTCAATTTTGACTTGTGATTGTAAATTAGAGGATGAATGAGTGTTGTGATGTATTGGAGTATGTGATTAATGATCATGAGAGTGGAGAATAAGTCAACTACCTGTACTTTGTAAATCCTGGTACTATCTGCGGATAGGTGTTTCCTTTTGCCTTTTGTGGATTGGAAGGATTATTCAGGTATTGAGCCTTCCTTGTGTGGGGGTGAAGGTGTCTTCCTTGTCCTTGTGTGGCAAGATTACATGTTCCTTTTTGGATTGTAGGACTACTTGAATGTATCTGTATGGGGAATCTACAGATGGGTTGTATGGGGAATCTACAGTCGGTGAGGTAAAGTACAAGAGTGTGACTGATTCTTTTCACTGTGGTGTTTATGGTATGGTGATGCTCATGGTGTTGTTCATGATTAGGATAGTCATGATGGTGGTGAATCTATGATGGTGATCATGGTATTTGAGATGCTCCAAGTGATGCTACGTGATAACGGTGTTACTATAAGAGTATAGTAAGTAGTTAACATAGCTGCTAAGGAGTGGATAGACAAAAAGTCTATGTGTGAGATGTTAATGATGACATCGAGGATCAAGTAATTCGTTTGATTGAATTGTTATGTTAGAGGACTAGGAATCTTATTGTTATTATTATTATGTATGGGGTGTTTCATTATTGTTGATTTAATCAGTATGTTGATATTTTTTTAGTGGTAGCTTACCCATACATGTTGTGTGTGTGTATGTGAATGCGATGATCGTATAATGTGTGATGTTATACGTGAGCAGATGGTGTTGCAAATGGTGTTCAGTCATGATAGATTCGAGAGATAACAAGCGACAAACTTGGGATTTTATTTACAATTATTACTTTTGAACTTTAAGACAATGTAACGAGAGTTATTTTATTTCCTTCGTTATTTTTATTGGACACATGTTTTGGAACTATTATGTTTTATGCACGTTTAAATGATGAGGTTTTGAAAATATGTTTCTGGATTATGTTAAAGTTTTCAATTTTTACTTATTTTTGAATAACTTGTGACACCCTAGAAATTGAGGCGTTACATTTTGGTATCCAAGCCTGGTTTTCGAAAAACATTTGGGGCTTTTGGGGAGTGAGCTCGTTTAACTTTTGTTGTGTAATTGTCTGAATTGCATGTGTAAGTGTATGACTGTGATAATTACATGTGTATGTGTATATATGTGTTAATTGCATGCTTATGTGTATGATTGTGTGGATTTAAGTGTTTATATGCATGAATTGTTGTGTAGATCTTCTTATGGATGAGTTTCAAAGTGTTGTAAATATGTTATGACTACTTGTTGTATTTTCCTTGTTAGAGTTGTGTTATGTTTGATCTTGTTTGTTTAAATTATTGTCTTGCCTATAATATAATGTGCATAGTTGAACATGACCATAACACCAAGCCTTCTATTTAAGTTCTATGGGAACTTAGATAGTCTTTGCCACATGTTGTGAGTTGAAGGAACTCGACCAATTCGGTTTGTGTTGGATGTCTACTAGAGGTAGCAAGACAGATCCAAATCTAATCTGGTATGTCTACCACTTGAGGGGTTAAACATAATTTTGGGAATGGATTGACTGATAACCAATGAGGTTCTCATTTATTGTGGAAAGCAAAAGGTTATCTTTCTAGAGAAGGAACAAATGCAGACAATGTCGTCTCGTGAAATTTTGCAGGATATTCGGGAAGGAGCTACATTTTTTGTGGTGATTGCAATCGAAACGAAGAAAAGTGCAGAAGAGCAGATTGTGGGTATACTTGTTGTGGAAGAGTTTGCTTATGTATTTCCAAATGAAGTACTAGGATTGCCACCCAGTCGGGAGGTTGACTTTGCACTAGACTTGGTGCCTAGAGTAGGATCAATGTCTATGGTCCCTTACTGGATGGCTCAAGCTGAGGCGACAGAGCTTAAGAAACCAATAAAAGAGTTGTTGGAAAAGAAGTTTGTTTGACCAAGTGCATCACCATGAGGAGCTCTAGTGTTGGTGATTCCAAACACTAAGAAAGTCTTTGAGGTGTACTATGATGCGTCATATCAAGGATTGTCATGTGTACTAATGCAAGGAAAGAAACCAGTGGCATATGCATCTTGTTAATTGAAGGTACATGAGAAGAATTATCCGACACATGATATGGAGTTAGCTGCGGTGGTGTTTGCTTTAAAGACATGGAGGCATTATCTATATGAGGCATGTTTTCAAGTCTTTAGTGATCACAAGAGTCTGAAATACTTGTTCGATCATCAGATGGAGTTGAATATGTGTCAGAGAATATGGATGAAGTATTTGAAAGACTACGATTTTGAATTGTAGTACCATCTAGGTAAGACAAATGTTGTTTTCGATGCTTTAAGTAGGAAGAAAGTTCAAATGGCAACCTTAATGGTAAATGAGTTAGAGTTGATTGAGAAGTTACGATATATGAATCTAGGAGTATAGGTGAAAGAAGGTCATATCTGGTGTAGTTACTTATCTATGACTAGTGACTTCTTGAAACAGATAAAGACAAAACATATGGTGGACTAGGAGTTGCGACACATAGTTGGACTTTTGGGTACTGATCAGGCCAAGGATTCAGTCCTAAGTGATGATGGTATTCTTCGGTTCAAAAGTAGGATATGTGTTCCAACGAAGTCGGAGTTAAGAAAAATGCTTCTAGAATAAGGTCATAAGAGTCGTCTTAGTATACAACCTGATATGACTAAGATGTACAAGGATTTGAAGGATTCGTTCTAGTGGAGTGGAATGAAGAAAGATGTGGCTGAGTTTGTATCATCATGTTTGGTTTGTTAGAAGGCAAAAGTGGAACATCAAAGACCGGAAGGAATGTTACAATAGTTAGAAATACCTTAATGGAAATAGGACAGTATATGTATGGATTTTGTAACTTATTTGCCTAGATCATCGAAAGGACATTATTCTATTTGGGTAATTGCGGACATGTTGACCAAGTGTGTTCACTTTTTGCCAATAAATCAATGAATGTCATTAGAGAAGTTGGTGGAGTTGTATATACGTGACATAGTACTGGTGCATGGAGTACCCGCAAGTATTGTTTCGGATAGAGATCCGAGGTTTACATCAAGATTTTGGCAGACTTTGCAGAAAGCTTTAGGTACGTAGTTAAGGTTGAGCTCGACTTATCATCCTCAAACTGACGGATAATCTGATAGAACCATTCAATCTTCAGAGGATTTGTTGAGGGCATGTATTTTGGATCATCTTGGAAGTTGGAGTGAGATTTTACCTTTGCTTGAGTTCACCTATAACAATAGTTATCATTCTAGCATTAGGATGACACCTTTTGAAGCTCTGTATGGAAGGAGATGTCAGAGACTATTATGTTGGTTTCAGGATGGAGAATCAATGACTATAGGTCCGGAGTTGTTACAACAGACTATTGACAAGGTGAGAATGATTCAAGAACGAATGAAGGCAACTTGTAGTAGGCATAAGTCTTATGTTAACCAAAGAAGGAGATCATTGGAGTTTGAAGTTGGAGATCATGTGTTTATGCGAGTGACACCAAAAGAGGGGGTTGGGAGGGCTATTAAGTCAAGGAAGTTGTCACCAAAGTTTATTGGGCCATATCAAGTGCTTAAGAGGATTGGTTCAGTAGCTTATGAGATAGCGCTATCACCTCGGTTGGGAAACTTGCATAATGATTTTCACGTGTCTCAGTTGAGGAAGTATGTGCTAGATCCAACTCATGTGTTAGAGGTGGATAACATGATGTTTGAATTTATTTGTTATTGGGAAACACCTAGAAGCCTTGATCTGGAGAATTTCACCCAAAAGAAATATTGCCTAGGGATAGGGATATGATGTTTGGTTGTCTTAAGCTTCTATTCGTAATGCAGAATTGATTAGTAGGGATGCAAGGGATTGTGGTTTAATAATTAAGGATAGTCGTTTTACGCCGAGGGATCGGGTTCTAAGTAATTTAGAAAGTGTCGTTAACAAATTAAAGAATAGAAGATAAATTCTTATATACATGAAAGTAAATTTTGTTTGTTTATTTTTAATTTTAATTTTTAGGCTAATTGGGTGCTCTAGTGTTTTATTTAGTGAATGCAGGAAAAGATTCGCACTAGGAGCACAAAAATATCTGAACCTCTCTTTTCAGGTCTGGAAAATAGTAGAAGAAAAAGGAAGAAAAGGATTTCCAGAGAACTTTTCCCCTCTCCTGAGACTCTTCAACAACCTTTCACATTATCTGACCAGGAGACAAAAGATATGGGTGACAATCAGAATGGTAGACTATCCTAGCAGATTATGCAGCGGTCACTAGACCTCTTCATCTTAATAGCATTGCAAGGCCAAGGGTCAATGCCGCAAGCATGGAGATGAAGCCTACTCTCATTCAATTGGTGAAGAGCAACCAATTACATGGATTGGCTCATGAAAATTCATAAGACCATCTGACCATGTTCAATGAAATATGCAATATAGTGAAGATTAATGGTGTGCCAGATGAGGCTATTAGACTTAAATTGTTCCTTTTCTCTTTAGGAGGCAATGCTAAGATATGGCTTAATTCATTCCTATAGAATAACTTCACTGAGTGGGAAGATGTGGTGGCAAAATTTCTGAATAAAGGCAAACAAGAAACTTCTTCTTTTAGACAGGGCATGGACGAAACTCTAGGTCAAGCGTGGGATAGATTCAAAGGTTTATTGTGGAAGACGCCCACACATGGATTTGATGAACCCACGATGGTCATCCTTTTCCTTGCAGGATTGAGTTCATAGAATAAATTGATGTTGGATGCCTCAGTTAGAGGTAATATCAAGTGTAAAACTTCAGAGGAAGCTTATGAGTTGATTAAAAATATGGCCGCCAATGATAATGAGATGCATAATGAAAGGGCTAAATATCAACCGAAAGGAGTTCTACAATTACAATGTCAAGATGTTCTGTTAGCTCAGAACCAAATAATGACTCAACAATTGGAGACTCTGATGAAGAAAATCTATCAACTGCCTCAAGAATTGCAGAATGTTTCTCAAGCTCAACATCAACTTTGTGAGCTATGAAGTGGAGATCATATCAATGGACAATGTGCCATGCAAGCTATTACCCAAGAAGAAGTCAATTTTATGGGTAATCAAGGCCACCCAGGTAATTAGTACCAAGGGTGGAAACCTTACCCAATTATGGGTCAAGGGCAAGCTGGGCAATTCAATAAACCACCACAGCAACAATGGCAACAACAACCCTCCTTATCGAATAGGACTGCAAAGTTAGAGGAGACACTCCAACAATTTATGCAATTGTCAATCTCCAACCATAGAAGCATTGAAGCTGCTATAAGGAATTTGGAGATACAGGTTGGCCAATTGGCTAAGAAGTTGGATGATAAGTCCGAGAAGAATTTTGGGGTTAATATTGAAGTTAACCCTAAGGAGGAATCTAACGCCATCATAAGTATAAGTGGTGAGACGTTAGCAGAGACAAAAGTTGAGAGAAAAGAGAAGGAAGTTGGTGAGAAAGAAAAGATGAGTAAAGAGAAAGAGGAATTGAGCGAAAAAGAGGAGAAAAATGAAGAGAGAAAAGAAGAGGCTAAGAAAAAGAAAGGAGACAAGAATGATGAGGGGGAGGAAACGGAAAAAGAAGAAGGAGAGGACGAGAGAAAAAAAAAGGAAAATTAATTGAGAAGGCCCTTCCTTACCTAAAAATCTATTCAAAGAAGGATAAAGAGAAGCAATTTAGGCGTTTCATGGATATCTTCAAGCAATTGGAGATTATTATGCCTTTGACCGAAGCACTGCAACAAATTCCTGCATATGCAAAATACATGAAACAATTTCTCAGTAAAAAGAAGAAGTATTTAGATGAGGAAACAATTGAAGTGCAAGGTAATTGTAGTGCCATATTGCAGAAGACGCTTCCTCCCAAATTCAAATATCCATGGAGTTTCACCATCCCTTGCACTATTAGAAATCATGATATAGGGAAGGCTCTAGTTGACTGAGGGGCTAGCATCAATCTGATGCCCCTATCTATGCTCAAAAAGATTGGTGGTCTGGAGGTCAAACTGACAAGAATGATCTTGCAAATGGCAGACAGATCTATCAAGCATCCTTATGGTGTAGTGGAAGATGTTATGATCCAGATTGACAAACTCAAATTCCCAGTTGATTTTGTAGTGATGGAAGTAGGGGAAGATGTAGATATCCCTCTCATTCTTGGAAGACCATTCAGGAAGACAACCAAGGTTGTAATTCATGTAGATGATGGAGTTCTAACATTGAAAGACCAAGATGAAGAGGTGACTTTTAACGTCTTCGACGATGTGCAGCCAATCCGAGTAAAGCAGACTAGCCTCAAAATACCAGATGAAGTTTTCTTAATAACTAGTATACCCGATCAAGCTGCCAAATTGGTCAAGAGGAACCATAATTGTTTTTCTCCTAGAGTGAATGAAGATGATGGAGATAAGGAAGAAAAACTAGTTCACCAAGATTATATGCTGGAAAATAATGAATCTTACCTTGGCAAACCAGTGAAATTCAAGAACAGGTTATGGGTTATCAAGGCTATCAAAGCAAATGGAGATCTAGAGATTGAGGCTCCTTATTCTAGGAGAGTCAAGTTGGTGGCTAGGAAGATGTTGAGATTATGTTGGTGTCATGAAAGGAAGAAGAACGCCAACATAAAAAATTCAAATTGAGCATAGTGGTGTCAAGCTAATAATGACGTTAAACAAGCGCTTACTAGGAGGCAACTCAGTTTTCCCTTCTTTTTTATTTGATTTTGTTTTGAGTGTTTATGTTTTTAGGTTGTATGCTGCTTCTCCCGGACTTCAGTCCATTTCACTTGATGAGTTCATCACTCGCATGTCTTCGCCTAGGGACCAGGCCCAAGCTCGTGGAGGAAGTGGCACGTCTGGAGCCGAAGCCATGGTAGAGGATGATTTGGAGGAAGATTCAGATGCCTTTGAGGGGAGTGATAATAGCATCTCCTGAGGGGAGTGATGACGACATCTCCTATTTTTTTATTTTTATGCATATTTGAACTTTGTTTATTTTGTTTTGAATTTTTGTTTGAGTTATGTACTTGGTGAAATGGATAGTGTGCTTCAATGGTTTGATATGAAGTGATAAACTTTTGGATTGTGATGAGAAGTAATATTGGCTTGTGTTTTCTTGATTGTTGTGAAAGTGATGTTGAGATATTGATTGGTTTAGATTTTAAGCACAAATGGTGGTTGCTCATAATTGTTTAAGATAGATGCATGGTTTAAATTGTGATTAATGTGCATAACATGATGTTTATCAAATTGTGGAACTTGAGTTAACCTGTGAGATGTTGTGCTCCAAAGTTATTGTTGTTGACTGCTATTGCTTTGGAATCACAGTTGATTTTTCCTGAGTTTTTCTGTTGAACACTATTTGCTTGCTTGTTACAAATAATCAAGGTCGTCTGTTCTTATCCCTTGTAAGCCAGTGCCAAAATTTCAACCCCCCAAAATTTTTAATTTTTTTTATCCTTTGAACCTTGAGCCTAATGTAAAAAAACTCTTGAAATCCTTGCCTTGAGTTGAGTAGAATATGCATGTATGGTACAGGAGAATGGTTTAAGTTTGAGGTTGTTGGAAAAAGTGAAAAGAAAAAGAGCATTAAGCAAAGAAAGCAAGAAAAGCAAGAGAAGAAAGAAAGAAGAATAGAAAGGATGTGCTCAATGAATAAAAGTTGGGATTAAGTTAAGAAGTGGTTTCCCAAGTGAAAAGTAAAAAGAGAGATTAATGTTAAATTATGAAGTAAATTGTTCACTCTCTTAACTCAAGGAACTTTGTTGTCCAGAAAAACCAGTTTTCTTCATAACCTAGCCACAATACAAGCCTCAAAAAGTCTTTGTGATGATAATTTGCTTGTGAATGTGTTTGATGTTGTTAAATGAAAGGCAAAGTTGAATTTTATGACATTGTGAATGCAGAGTGAAAGAGACACCTCACTATGCACCTTTGAGCTTGAGTGAAACACTTTATTTGGTGAGGAATGGTTTCATGCACTATAGGATAACACTTTGCTTTGGTGTTGATCACTCATAAGACTTTTGCATCTGTTGTGTATTCTCTTTTATGTGAGCACCATAGTTGAAGCTTGATTGGCTAAGACTTCATTATATCCTGATCTTTCTAGGATGGCCAGACGTGAGTGATTTACTTGTCTTAGAAGAGAATGTTTTTTGTGTGCTAGACCATTGTAGTATGACTATTTTGCTTAAGCCAAATTATATTTTGCTTGAGGACAAGCAAAGTTTCAAGTTTGGGGTTGTGATAACAGTTGAATATATCATTATCTGTGATGCAATTTTGATATTAAATCAACTTTTTTTTACTTAGAAGCTTGCTTCAACTCTTGTTTTTAGTTTAATTTTTTGAATAATTATACTTTATGATTTTATCACTAAATTCTCTTACTTTTGTAGGTTATGGGTATGTTTTGGAAGAGAAGAAAAAGTATCAAGGAGTCGGAACTCAAGAGGGACGATAAAAGCATCAGAGAAGAAGGCTAAAGAAGGCGTAAGGCGCCTGGTTGCCCTTTTCTAGGGCCCTCAACGCCAGTGCAGGGCGCCTGGTTTCCCTTTCTAGGGCCCTCAGAGCCACTCTGCACCGCAACAAGCCTGGGTGCCCTTCCAGGGGCACTGAGCACCAGTTACAGCATAGTCTTGCCTGCTTGCCCTCCTGGGAGCGCTGAGCGCCAGTTTAAGTGCATTGTTGAGCGCCTGCTTGCCCTCTGAGGGGCGCTGAGTGCCAATTCTCTTGCAGTGTCGCCTGCTTTCCCTTAGTTGGGGCACTGAGCGCCAACAACTTGGGCTTATGGGCCAATTTTTGATCTATTTAAGGACTTGCACGCCCTAGGGTTCACATCTTTCGAAGGTTGAAGCACAGAAACACATTTTTCGACCCTTTGGAGGAAAATTTGGATGCATGAGCTCTTTTCTGCGTTTTCTAGGGTTTTAATCTCACTTTCATTCCATGGTACACCAAGGTCCTTCATGACTATGGAGAACTAAACTCATTTGTTGTTGGGGAAGATGTAACCTCTAAACTTTAATGTATTTGAATATGATTTGAATTATTTTATGCTTCTTTGATCAACTGTCAGTGATTTCCTCCTTTGCTCAATGCTTGTTATTGTTAATACCTTGGCAAGTGTACCAAATCGTATCAAGTAATAATAAATGGTAAGACCAAGTATCGTTTCCCAAGAGACTTACGGCACTAAACAGTCATGTGATTACTCAACTAATTAAGACTTTTGAAAAAAAATTTAGGATTTTGAATGCAAAAACAAGAAAATAAATATGAATGCACTTTTGATCAATTGTAGAAAAAAACACAAAGGTGAATCAATGATAATGAAATTATGAGATGGGTATGTTGTTGGGGTTTAGATTTCACCTAGTTTACTCTTATGTATAGAATAATTCATCTTCTTCATGCAATTGTTAACATCACTTTCTAAATTACTTAAAACCCAATCCCTAAGGGAAGAAAGCCTATGCTTAATTACTAGACCACAATCCCTTGCATTCCTAATAATTAATTATGTATTACAATTAGAAGCTTAAGATGACCAAAACTCATACCCTCATCCTTGAGCAATACTGCTTTTGGGAGAAATTCTCGAGATCGTGGTTTCTAGGTATTTCCAATAAAAAAAAAGACCATAAAATCATGCCATGAGTGATCAAAACATAACAAGCATAGAGAAAAGGAGAAAATCCCTAACAATTGATGAAAGAAGCATATATAATTAAAACCAATTCAAATACATGAGAGTTCACAAGGTTACATCATCCCCCAACAACAAATTGAATTTAGTTCCCCCTTGTCATGGAGGAACTAGATGAACAATGGAATGATAATGAAAGATAAACCCTAAAAATTGCAGAGGAGAGCTTCCGCATCCACTTCTGCCTCCAGAGAGTTGGAGAAAATCTGAGTTTGTGTCAATTCTGTAAAAGATACTCCCTCTAGGTCGAGCAAATCCATAAATAGGGCTGAATTGGATCATGCGCCAACATTGACATTGCTCAGCGCCCCTACTTAGGGCGCCCAGGCGAGCTTGCGAGAGGATGGCGTGAAACGTTACTTGAAGACTGGCGCTCAGCGTCCTTGATAGGGCGCTCAGGCGTGACTGCGAGACTCCTACGTTGAGGGCCCTAGAGGAGGGCACCCAAGCATCCTGCGACCTTTAGCAACCTTCTCTTCTAGTGCTCTTTTTGTCCTTTCTAAGTTCCAACTTCATGACATTTAACACCTCTTCAATTCATCCCAATTTCCTACAAAATCAAAGGAATTTAGTGATAAAATCTTCAAGTATAACCTCAACTCTCTTATTCAACAAAATAAGCTAAAAACAAGAGAACAAGCAAGCTTCTAAGTCAAAAAGGGTTCATTTATTATCCAAATTTAATCCCAAATAACGGTGAAATCAACCGTTATTAGTTATGTTTTGATCACTCATAACATGATGTTTGGATTTCTTTGTTTTTGGGAAATACATAGAAACCTTGATCTGGAGAATTTCACCCAAAAGAAATATGGCCTAGGGATAGGGATAAAATGTTTGGTTGTCTTAAGCTTCTGTTCGTAATGCAGAATTGCTTAGTAGGGATGCAAGGGATTGTGGTCTAATAATTAAGGATAGGCTTTTTACGTCGAGGGATCGGGTTCTAAGTAATTTAGAAAGTGACGTTAACAAATTAATGCAGAAGATGACTTCTTATATACATGAAAGTAAGGAAGGTGAATCTAAACCCCAACAACATCATCATCTCATATTACCAACACCATTCATTCTTGTGTCAAGTCTCAATTGATCAATTTGCATTCATATTTACTTTTGTTGCATTTGCATTTAAACACCAACAAAATAGCTTTTTAGTCTTAATTAGTTAAGTAATTACACGATTGTTTAGTGTCGTGAGTCTTCTAGGATCCAATATTTGATACGATTTGGTACACTTTCCAATGAGTTAACAGTTATTCAATAAGAGTTTGACCGGTTGTAGAAGAACGACGTCTAGAAGCTTGTGAAGCTACCTTAAGACAAACATGTTATTTGAGCTAAATGGGTTTTTCACAACAAGTTAGACGAATATGGAAAGGTAATACAAAACAAGGCAAGACTTGTAGCAAAAGGTTATTCTCAATAGGAAGGTATTTATTACATTGAAACTTATGCCTCTATTGCAAGATTAGAGGCAATTAGAATATTAATATCTTTTGTAGCGTTCAGTAAAATAAAACTTTATCAAATAGATGTAAAAAGTTCCTTTTTAAATGTTGAAATCAAAGAAGAGATATATGTGAAATAACCACAAGGTTTTGAGTGTTCTACCAAACCTAATCATGTTTTTAAACGAAATAAAGCATTGTGTGGTTTAAAACAAGCTCATAGAGGTTAGTATGAATGCTTAAGCTTGTTTCTTATGATAAATTGTTTTAATAGGGTAAAGGTAGACACTACATTGTTCTACAAATATGTAAAATATGATTTCATAGTAGTTCAAATTTGTGTAGATGATATAATCTTTGGTGCTACTAATGAAAATCTTTGCCAAGACTTTTCCAAGATGATGCAGGATGAGTTTGAAATGAGCATGATGGGTGAACCTGAAGTTCTTCCTTGGGCTGCAAATAAAGCAAGCAGCAGATAATATATATATATATATATACACACACACACACACTAGAGAAACATATAGATTGTAGGGTTATTGTGATGCAAATTATGCTGGAAATAGGATTGGGAGAAAGAGTACAAGTGGAAGTTGCCACTTTATAGGAAGAAATCTTATCTCTTGGATAAGCAAGAAGTAAGGAACAATCATTATTGTAAGATCCTTGAAAATATTTGTTAGATACTAGAAAAAAAAATTAGTGAATAGTAAATTGTGAATAGTAAAAAGTGAATAGTAAAAAAAAATTTATTTTTGGAAAGGATAAGTGTTACACGTAGCTTTGAGATCAGAATTCACCAATTTGCAAATAAAAAATTATTTTTGTAATAGTAAAATGAATAAAAAAATGAATAGTAAAAATGAATAGTAAAAATGAATAGTAAATTTTTTTACTATAAATAGCCAAGGGGGGAGGCTGGAAATTTACACCAAAATTCTAGAGAAATTGTGAGAGAAGAGAGTTGGAGTAAATTCTAGTTGAAGAGGGGAAATTCTGGAAGTTTCCGGAGAACGGTTTGAGAAGAGGAAACTAAGTCTGGAATAGAGGTAAGGGGAGCTAACTTTGAGTATTTCCTTTTGTATTATCTTGAGTCTTGAATATGCTATATTTTGCTTTTGTCTGATCTTAAATCTTGAATATAGAGTATTTTGTTTCTGTATGATCTTGAATTTAAATGAGAGTATGCTTTTGTGTTGATATCCAAGTGTGATAGTTGTAAATTGTGATGTTGAATATGTTATGCCATTTGTATGTTATTAGTTGTTTATTTTTATATTTTGGAAGGATTAGAAATTGTCTAACCGGCTCTGCCAGATTCAATTTCTTGTTTCCCCAAACATTTTATTGTTTTCCTTATTTATTTTTATTGTAATTTGGAAGGATTGGAAATTGTCTAACCGGCTCTGCCAGATTCAATTTCTTGATTCCCCAAATTTTTTTATTTCTTTCCTTACTTATTTTATTACATTTTTGGAAGGATTAGAAGTTGTCTAACCGGCTCTGCCAGATTCAACTTCTTGTTTCCCCAAACTATTTATTGCTTTACTTATTTATTTTATTCCAATTTTTGGAAGGATTAGAAGTTGTTTAACCGGCTCTGCCAGATTCAACTTCTTATTTCCCCAGACATGTATTGTTCTTGTTATTTAATTATATTGTATTGTTGGATGAATTAAAAGTTGTCTAACCGGCTCTACCGGATTCAACTTCTTGTTTCCCCATAAAATTTTATATTAAGATTATTTTTATGATTGTCAAATATTGTATTCTTCTATGACCATTTATAGTAATATTTTATTATTGTTAATTGTTTATAATTATCTTGTATGGATTCTATTATGGATGTTTATTGTGATGAATTTAATCTGTTCTGAATGAGTTTGTTGGCTGAAATTGATCTTGTTGGAAGATCTGAAGTAAGGGTTCTGAAATAGCTTATATATGGGTATTAAATAGATGTACAAATATTGTTTGAGGTTGCTATGAGAGGAAGTGAACACATTAGAATTTGGCATTTCAAATTTAGAGCATAAGAGAACATGATAGATAATTTAAATAAATCAATTGTTAATTATTGAGGGCCTTTCTTTGTTGGTAGGATAGAGGAACCTTAAAAACCTGAGTTGGCACATCCCTGATCATAGAGCAGCCCTGGCCTGGTCCAGTCAGTTGTGACTAGTCATATGTGCTTGCGTCGAAGGTGAGTTTGATGCGTTCAGACATCTGGGTCCTCTCCGGTGACCAACTGGAATAAAGAAAAATCCATACTAGGATGAAAATAAAATAAAATAAGTTGATTGTAGATGCATAATATTATCATGGTAAAAATTTCATATATATTTTATTACATTGAGCCCAGACTTTAATATGTATTTCCTAAGATATGTTGATATATTTTGGTTGATCCATGATCTTTGTTTGGTGAAAATACGTTGAGTTATACTCGTTATGGGCAAAATGAGTTTATAATATGAAGCATGATATCTGGCAATATGTTTAATTTATTGATACCAAAACGGGTTATTATGAATTCATGATTAAAGAATGAACATGATTGAGTTAGATGGATAAGAGGGTATGAATTGTTGGTTTTATGAAATGTTGGAGTGGATATGAGAAATCATTACTTATGAAATGATGTTTACTACCGGGAGTAGTATGTTCGAGTTATACCATGAGAGTTTGGTATGAGCAATGTAACACCTGAGGTTTATGAAAGCAGGCAGAAAGTGGTTTGACCATAAGGCTTTGACATAAACATATGATTCGTAAGTTATATAGAAGCAGGCAGAGAGGGGTCTGACCATAAGGCTTCAAAAAGTAAGACATAGTATATAAGTGAGGCTTAAGGAAGCAGGCAGAGAGCGGTCTGACCATAAGGCTTCATGAGTAAGCATGGTACACTTGTAAGATTTATGGAAAGGAGAAAGATGATTTTGATAACGAGGAATTAATGACATCGGAATAATGATATTTTATCAATTGCAGAAACACATGATTATAATATTTTTATTACAAGTTTAATGATTTTATGATATGGTTGGCTTACCCTTATTTGTTTGTACTATGATCATATAACTCATGTTATATGTGATTAGATAATGTTGCAGATGCGGTTGAAAAAGCTTAGAGATGAGAGAGATGCGGGGAAAAACTTTTAGGGATTTTTTGTAAAAAGAATAAATTTGTATTGGGAAGATTATGTTGTTTAAAACTTATAAGTTGAAATTTCAATGGTGAAGACTATATTGTTTAAAGTTTGTAAGTTTGGTATTGTACTTTGGAGTAATTGAAATAAAGTTTGATTGTTTATATGAGATATCAAATTAATTTAGTCTCTAACTATCAGTAATACCCTTTAAAATATTAGGGTGTTACAACTATCAACGACTGAAACAGAATACATATCAGTTGCTAGTTGTTGCTCACAACTCCTATAAATCAAGAATCAACATGAAGACTACAACGTCTATGAGAGCATGATTCTTATTCTACATTCATGTGCTAAACACAGTGAAATTAAACACCACTTTATTCATGATTATGTCCAAAAAGAAATTATTGATCTACAATATGTGAATACTGAAGATCAACTTGCTTATATCTTCACCAAACTCATGGTTGAAGAAAGATTTGAATATTTGAAAAACCTTTTGGGTATGAAACTTATTGAGTGAATGTTTTAATTCAATGCATCTATTTCTCGCCATATAACATCTAGAATTAAATATCATAAGACATATCGTCTAGAGATGTCATACTCAATTGTATGGTCTAAGTCTAATCGACTAAATACACTTCATATTGCATGCATAACAGTGTTTAGCATTGCGCCCAATTAAATAAATCAATAAGTATAATCTAGGTTAAAAAGGTATTTCAAATTTCGCAACCTCAGCATAACCGTATGACATACATTTCTTAAGATATGATGGTAATTATGACTCGTCGATCAATGTTCCCCAAAAATCCTTTTCTTCCTTAAAAAAGTAACTGCTTTTTTTAAAACACAAAAACCAAACTTGCAATCTAAGTCTCATATTTTCTCCCAAAGACTTTTTCATTTTGAGAATCTCTCAAGTACTCTGTATTTTAATTGCGATGTTATTCTTTTTTATTATTTTGTTTTGTGTAGAAACTTTGTGTCGTAATTAAAGTTTCGGATGATACTCGTAGTGGATTAGTTTTTATTCGGTTTAGTAATTTGAATAAAATTAGTTTCAGAATATTAATGGATGTTTTTGAAAGAAAGTTGATTGTAAAAACAAAAAGTGGTTTGATGATATAGGTACATTAGAAATAAGTTATAATAATGGTTTTGAACGATTTTTGGTTGGTGCAAGTGAACTTTTGGAAATTTGAATAGTGGTGTAAGTGATGAATTTGGTGATTAATTGTTGTGGAAGAATAAATGGTTTATGAAAAATAAAGTTTCAACAGACGCATAAAATATCTGGATGTATGTTTTTAAATGTATATATATGTCATATATGATTGTTCCATTTATATTTGTATGATAATGTTTGCTTAATATAATTAAGTACTAAGTTAGGGGCGTTGGGCGTCGCCTTAATTATATATTGCATGTAGTAATGAAGTGAGTTGAAGTTATGTGGTTTTTTTATAATATGAGATGGAATATGTGTTATTATGAATGTAATGTCTGCATATATGATGTGATTATGCGGATGAGAAACATGCGTCTTGGCTAGAGGTGAGGGGGATCTAGGAGTTGACCATGAGAGGGCTCTAGGAATTGACCCTGAGAACTGCAATTGTCGTCTCTAAGAGAGTAGTAGGGAGTGATGAATTCGATGTAGTTGTATCGAAGGTGAACTTTGCCAAGGAAGCTCTCTAGGAGAGTGGTGGGAAGTAGCATCTATGTATTTCGCTTGTAAGGCTCAAGAAAGAACAAGGGAAATAAGCTTTGTTTGGAGACTCTTGGGGAGTTGGAATGAATAATGGTTTTAGCTCTAGAGGTGAGCTGATTTTGGATGGTAGGCTATGTGTGAGGGTTAGGTTGATGATTGAACCTCTTGGGCCGAGTCTACACGTGGATTCATTATTATTGGATGATACAACAATAATTGTTATTTGATTATGTGCTATTATATGAATTAACAGATTAAATGAAGCATGTTATGATGTGTTATTATTATATATTTGTAAGTTAGCTCACCTTTGCATGTTGGTAGTTGTGGTTTTCACCTGTGATGTCTTACGTTATACGTAAGAAGAGGATTGCTTCGAAAACAATTTCTTTTATTTTGGATGTAGTTTGGATAAATATTAATTATTGAATAATTTTAAATGTTTTCTTATTGTTTGAAATAAATGTTATTGAATGGAACATTTATTTGATGAAATAAATGAACATTTTAACATGTGTCATTTGATGAAATAAATGTTATTGAATGAAACATTTATTTTAGTAGAATTATGAAAGGGTGTTACATGTGTCATTAGAGATTAACATATAATCTACTTTTTATCCTAGAATAATTTATACACTTACTTTGTAACACCCTAATATATAATTTTCCTTCAACATTTTACTTTTTTATGCTCTAGTACAAAAAAATGTTTTTATAGTGAGTTATTATACTTGTTATAACCCACCCGATATAATAACTTTTGTTGTGGCAATTTTGTAATTAAGGAAAACTTTTCTATATCAATTTTGTATTAAAATCGCTATAGAAAGTTATATGGTGATATAACTATAATTAAGTGGAAGCTTTTCTATACCGGTTATAGGTCTAACATGTATAATAAATCAAGTTTTCATATTCATTAGTGTTTCACTTTCATTTTTGCCTATGAGTTGTGTTTTCCTGTTCCTTTCCCTTTCTTCCCTACACCTCGTTCCAATTTCTTCCTTGCACTTCACTTTCATTTCTTCCCTTTCATATTCACGCTCATTCTTGTGGGTTTGTTGGGTAGCCTTCGTTGTTCATCGTCGTTGTGGTCGGTTCACTAGTTCGCCTTAGCTGGTTTGCCATCACATTGGCTCATCCTTGTCGTCGATTAAGTTTAGTATTTCTCTTGTTCTTTTCTTTGTTTGAGTGCTTATGTTAGATTTTGGGTCATAGTTTTTTATTTGGGGATTTAGAGTTTGTGAAAGTTTTGTTAGTTTTGAAGGAAGGATAATTTTATCACACATAAGACTTTTTGTGAAGCGTTGGTAGAGGAAAGTGTGAGATCTCAGCATCAAACTGTTGCAAAGGCTAGTTCTAAGTCAGATTTGAAGGTTGTGATTGGTGATTCGTCGCCTTTGACATTTGTGGCAACGCCTCCACCGCCTCCTACACCACCTCCACCGCCTCATGCATCGTTGGTTAATTCTAAGTCAAACAATATTGTTGTATCATTATTTCCTATGCAGACATAAAATCATGATAGATAATATCATAATCTAGAAAACATTGAAAACCACTAAGTCGTTTCTTTTGTCACATTTAATATGTTAAAAGTAGACGAAAAAAGCATTTTATTATTTATGTGAGTGGTATGTTTTAGCATTACTTGCTACAAGACTTTTAAAATAATTTTAAAATTTTAGTTCATCAATAATAATAATAATAATAATAATAAAATTATATAAAAGAATATAGATAAGGCTAAATTAACCAAAATTATGTCTCCATATATTCCATTATAAACTCACTGACCCTATATTAACTTAAAACATAATAAAATGTTATTTTTAAAATAATTTAAAAAATTAAAAATTAAAAGAAAAATAACGCACTGCCACATTATATTTCTTTAAAGTTGCTACTAGTACCATGCTAATAAAAAAAAGTAATTGCATCAAATTTCTCAAATGTATAAAAAGAAAATAACCTAATGGATATTTTAAAATAAAAAACAAGACTAAATACATAATTTAACCTAATTATTAAATGAGTTATTGGTTTTTCTCACTCTCGCTCTTTGCTTTGGTAAAAAATATTCAAACTAAATCCCCTTATAACTAATATAAGATTATTTTATATTAACAATTTTGTTCTCAATAATTTAAGTTTTATGTTGATATAACGTCATCATGCAACAGATAAACTATATTAAAATGATCACATATATAGTATAACTTGTTACAGTATCTTGACTAAAAAAAGTAGTTTATATTAAAAACAAAGATCTTTTCTATTTATGTTAATTAGAACTCTTTCAAATCCTAATGCTTTGGTTACAGTCCTAAAAACAACACATGCATATGTTGCTTATTTCCAATGCTAATTTTCTTTGTCAATGTGCCTTTTATTATCATTTGTGTCCTAACTATGCAAACAAAGTTTATACCACAAACACGTGCATATATATGTACACACAAAAGTTCAAACCTAACCTAAATACCAAAGTTCTGAAAATTAATTCCAAACATCTTTGGAAACTTACATAGCAATGCACTTCACATGCATCATGTGCACATCACGTGAGTGTCTAACTTTTTCCCACTTGGCTTTGCATTCATTAATTTATGGCCAATACACCAACATTTTGCAACTTTTGATTCCTTACCAATACATAAGACCACCCATAACATCTTTTTCAGTTACTTTTATTAGCAATTAAAAAAATGCTTTGTGCATTAGACAGTGTATTAGTGTCTCCTTGCTTCCCACAATGTCAGAAATAAATAAACTATGCATAAAAATAATAATAAAGTTTATAATAATGTAAAATTGGTATGAAAAACTAGGCATATTCTCTTTTCAGTTCTCTATGAAATTCCACATGCTATGCCACCTTGAAGTTGCAAAAATGTATTACTACACATACATCAATATCACCATTGCATCATTTTCATTGTCTGTCTCTAATATGGATAAGTTATTCACAACATGCACATGGACCTCACATTGTTTCATATTTAATTATAATATTAACATCTCTCCATAACATAACTATTTTGTGTATCTATTCTTTGACTTTCACGTCCCTTCTTTTATGTATGTATATAAGAAGGGTAAACCCTAATATTATGTATCATACACGTGTGTAATTGTATGCACACAGGTAGTTGGGATTTAAATGTGTATAATTTTTAAATATAAAAAATGTGTAAATTTAAATTTCAAATCAAAGGTTAAATAATTGATTTTGGGAAAATTTATCATGAAATTGTTTATTGATGGAATATTATTAGGGTGGTGATTTGTAAATAAATAGTCTTTAAGTTCAACGTGAATAAAAAGAATGATTGAACTTAAAATTACCCCTTGATTGATTTTTTTGTTTTACAAAAAAATAATAATAGTAATTTGTTTTGTATAAAATTAGAATGAACATATTACAAAATAAAAAAAATATGGTGAAAAAGATCGTCACTCAATATATTGTTCATGAAAATGAGAACTTGTTATTTAGAGGTAAATTTTTAATAGATATATTTTTATTCTCCATTTAACTTTTTTTTAAGTAACTTCTTTTAATTTAGAAAAAAAAAACTAAAGTAAACAAAAAATTAGTGATAAAATATTTAATATTTATAATATAAAAGATTATTAACCCCAGTATTATTCTTGTAAATTATTGAGATATTGTAAGATTATGCTTCAGATATAACAGCTAGACAACTGTCCATATTCCTCTGAGCTCTGTTTGGGAGAATAACTAGTTTGTATCTTATGTCCTGTGAATGCAGAGAGAAATATTTTTTTTTATAATATTAAATTGAGAAACTACGTTTTACATTTTCAGATATTAACTATATTTATTTTTATTTATGATTAATTTAATAAAAAAATTGCAAAAGACAAGACATCATTCAAGATGGAATATCATAGTCCAACTTTAAAATTCCACAATTTGACAGTGCATTGGATGGGTTTTCTATACTACATTTTCTATTAACTTTTTTTTTGTTGAATATTTTAATTAGATTAGGGATGGCATTTCAAAGTGTAAATTTCTTAAGTAAGATATTTTAATATTATAGAAAAATTGTTTTTCCTTCATTTTTTTTTTAATTTAGAGTAAGTAAGGAGTACTTATCAACTTAAATTCATAATAGTATTTTTTATAAAGTTTCGCAATAGATAATAATATATTACCTTCTTTTCCTCTTCCAAAATTATATTTGTTTCATCCATGATTTTCCGTCTGAACTTAGATTTCATAATTTCTTTTAAACTATATAATTTCATATAATTTCATATACCAAATAAATATTAACATGTTATAAGTATACACACTTATCTTTTTCAAAATTTAGTAAGTAAGCATTTATTAGCATCATTAATAAAAACGTAATAGTAAGATGACAAATATTCACGTTCATTATTTGATACATATTAGAATAAGATAGTTATAAAAAATTAAATTTTTACATTTACAAAATTAAAAATAAAAAAATAATAATATCAAATGAAAAATAAAAAATTTGTATATAAAAATATTATTTTTATTAATAAAAAAAGTAGTTAGTTATTTTAGCAAAATGATGAAGATGAAGTTTTGATGATGTCCAAATCAAGTCAAGAAAAATCAAGGTTCAAGAAGATCTTATGAAGAATTGTATTGTAATAGAAAGCTTTTATAATAATTGTAGTTCACTCTCTAGGACTTAGATTTTTAGTGATTTTGATTTCATGTACTTTCATATTTTGTAGTTGATGTTCAGAGTCAAAATCGCACTATTTTAATCGATTAAAACTAGTATTAATCAATTAAATAGAGTAAAAGCTGAAAACTCAAACTGTCTCTGAAATAATAGATTAAAATAATTTTTAATCGATTAAAACATAGATTAATCGATTAAATGTGACAGTTGGAGTTTTCTAGCCATTTTAACTAGTCGTTGTACTCATTTTAATCGATTAACAAGTATATTAATCGATTACAAACGTTAAATGATTGGAAACGAAGAACAGAAGAGACTTTGCTTGAGTCTATAAATAGGCTCTCATTTTCCTTTAACAACAATTCTTTCCTTGTGCTCTAAAACTCAAAAACCTTTGAGACTTTGTGTGTTCTTGTTCGGCTTGATAAACTCTCGTCTTTGGAGCTGATGAAGTGCTGCCACGGTGACAGAGGAATAGACGATTCATCCTTGGTGCATCTAAGGAGGTGTTTGGAAGAGGAAATAATCCTTCATGAAGTATTCGGAGGAAGTGTTCATCCTTTGTGAATATTCAAAGGAGGTGTTCATCCTTTGTGAAGCATTCGGAGGAGGTGTCCATCCTTTGGTGTGTTTAAGGGAAGTGTGTCTCATCTCTTGTGGCTTCAAGAGAAGTGGTTTCTAAACTATTACAAATAGTATATGTGTGATTATAGTTTGTAATTGTTTTGTGATAAGTGAACTGTTTATCTTGTTTTGAGATAGGCGACTGGATGTAGGATTAGTAAGATCTGAATCAGGATAAAATCATCTGTGCAAATTTCTCTCAACTTTACTCTTTTTACTTTGTCATTATTATTTGCTTAGTAACACTACTAAAAAAATTGATTTTAACTCGCCCTATAGGCTTCGGTTTAGGAAAAACCAAAGTCTATCAAAACGTGATGACATTTTTGTAGTTTAGGCGAACTTATATGTCTCGGTTCAAGAGGACCCGAAACATATAAGTAATATTACCTCGGTTGATAGCAAAATCGATGCCTAAAAGTCTACTTTTCCGTCTGACATGTCTGAAATTTGAAGTCTGCACAGAGCCTATGGCTTCGGTTCATTTAGAACCGGTGCGAAACCATGTTTATGCCTTAGTTTAGGAGGGAACCGAGGCGTATAGCCATTTTATTTTATTTTTAATTTTTTTCTGAGGACTATAGGCCTGGGTGGAGAATAGAACCGAGGTAGTATTAAAAACAAATTCCTACATATTTCATTTCCCCTATTCCAGTACGTTTCACTTTTCCCTCATCCCCTCCCTCCTCTCTTGCAACCCCTCCCATTCTCCACTCCCCTCTCCCTCAACTCCATCATTCCCTCATCAACCTCTTCTCCCTCCACCATGACGAAGAGAGAGCCTGCGACGGTGCGGCGAGACAGCCTGCGACGGTGCGGCGAGACAGCCCGCGATGGCGACTGCGATGGCGAAAACCCTTTTCTCATGGAGCAGTGAGGAGGCGGCAGCGGCGGTGGCGGCATGGTGGCGGTTAGGCACTGGATCTGCATTTTTGGTTTTTGGTTTTTGGTTTTGTTTCTCTGCAGGTGGATGACAAATGGATCTCTGATTTTGGTTTTTGGTTTGGATCTCTAATTTTGGTTTTTGATTTGGATATTGTTTATATGATTTTTGGTTTTTGGTTTGGATACTGTTTCTCTAAAGCTTTTGAATTCTTGCTCCGTCAGGGAATAAAGTCTCCTCCTCCATTCTTCCACCTTCATTGTCGTCTCCTCCGTCTACTCTCTCCCCGCTTCCTATTTCCCCCTTCTTAGATTGGAGCAATCATCTGAGTTTTTGTCAAAGTAATTTTGCCCCCAAAAACATGGATGAAAAAATTTGCAGATAAGCTTGAGATTAAAAAAGACAAAGAAGTTTAAGGCACAAAGAGAATAAGAAAACATAACAAAACGTGAAACCAACACTGATCTCGGTTGAAAATAAAAAAATTAAAAAACTCTACTGCCTCGGTTGTCTATGAACGAAGGCAGAATCTGAACCCTTTTGATTCGGTTCAGAACCGAGGCAAAAAACCTATCATTTTTACCTCGTCTGTATATACCTCGATCGTGGAACCAGTGTCTATACGTGAAAATAACCGAGGCCTTTTATCTTAATTGCAGTAGTGTAAGTTAAATTGAGAAGAAATTTTAAAAGCACACGTTCATATTAAAACCAATTCACTTCCCTCTTGGTTTGTTATCACACGTTAACCATTCCGCTGCAACCTCTCTGACAAATTAATAAAATATCATCAAGTTTTGCGTGCCACTTTAATTGTTTAGGTTTTAAAAAATTTACAATTTGTTCTCTTGATTAAGAATTATTTAGATTGAGTTATATAAGTTTCTTTATATAGTTCGTTCAAAAAGATAATCTATATAGCCATGGATGAATAGCTTTTAAATAAATATTAGAACTAACAAAGTATTTTGCAATTTTGATATTTGGAATAAACATATTCAATAAGATATGTTGCCTTTTTTATTTAAAGTATTTTGCTACTAACCTCACCTTATATATATTTCTTTTTTCTATAAATCCATTAAGATAATACTCTTTTTCTTAAAGATCTCCGTAGAACCAATTAACTTTGCTTCTTTGAGCAAATATACTAAGTCCACCTATTACTTTTCTTTATATAATTAATTTATGTCCAATAAGAGCAGTAAATTCTAAAAAACTTATTAGATTATTTTTAGTTAGGTAAGTGTGAAAATTATTCCCAAATTTATTTCTGTCTTTTAGTTCTTTTAACTCTCGACGATTTCGCTAGTATATTAAATCACATATATCTTCAAAGACTCCATACTTTTAGTCTTTATTACTATAGTATTATATTGAATTACATTCTTTTTAGACTTAAATATAATTTAAGTCTTTGAAAATTTTTGATTGAATTTTTGATAATTTTTTTTATAATTTATTAAGTATTCAATAAATTTAAATTTTTTAAGTGAATCTTTATTTAATTTTTTGTGTTAAGTTATTAGTATGGGACGATTAAGTGACTAACGGTAATTATGATCTTATTATGTCACCTTACTAATACTACATGAAATTTTATAATTTATTATAAAATTATAAAACTCAGTAAAGTGACATGATAAAAAATAAGCCCCTTAATAATCACATAACTAAGTTAATAAAATATGTTAACAACAGATATTCAATTAAAAATTTAAATTTTTAAAAAAAGAGGTTATTAAACATTGAATTAAAAATTTCTTTGAAACCTAATTAAACCTTACTTTAAAGAATAAAAAAAATTACAAACAACACTATGTTTATCCTAACAACATGTTATTAAATATTTTAGAACTTATTTTCCTTTTTGAGGATTAAGTAATATTATCTTAACTACACACCCGTACACTTTTACATTGTGTTTAAATAAATAATAATAATTAAAATAAAAAATAATTAAAAGTATAATTCATTTTCATAGAAAAATTGAATTTTTTAAGGTAAAATATGTTGTTTGGTAAGAAAATTTTCATATTATCAAATCCATGTTTTTCTCTTGGATATTTTGTTTTTAACTTGATTTTAGTTGACAATCATCACCAACTTGACCATGACAGAATTAGCTTGGCTACGATTTAAGTGTCATAATCTCAACAGTATTTTTTTAAAGGTTTAATATTTCTGCAAGTCCTATTTTTTTGTCAAACTCTCAAAAAGGACATTTACTTATTGATTCTCTGAATTGGATCTTTGTTTTTGAAAATTTGAAATAAATAGAATCTTGCCATTGAATTGGACTAATGTTGTTAGACTGACGTGTACGTGGCATGCTAACGTGTTTTTTTAATGACGTGGCGTAAGTTATATGGTAACAAGGTTATTGTGACGTGTAAACTCATATTTTTGAATTAAAAAATTGGGGAAATTTTAATTCAACCCCTTTGTTCGAATTATGATTTGTGAAAAGAAATTGAGAAAAACTGTGAATGGTCCTTTGAATTAGGATTCTTGACCAAATTGGATAATCAATTGAAGATGTGTCATTCATGTTCTTTTTCAATATGTAATGGGTGGCAGAATTGCACTAACAATGCCTTCACTTCCTCCTCTGACGGCATTGGCAATGGTGTTGCCTTCTCCCACATGTCTTGTGGGTTCGATTTGATTTTTCTGACACTGCTTATGGAGTTTTGGTCGTTGGTGGATTCGACTCCAAGAAAAAGAGTTGACGAAGGCCATGAATAAGAGGTGGAAATGAAACATCCATTATTTTGGATCATCTAGTGAGAGATCAAGAACGCACTTGAACTTTTAAACAAAAAACAATAAATTGAAGTGCAACATACACTATATAAATTAAGTGAGACCTCTCCATTTCCTATTAAGACCATATATTCTTTGACATTGTATTCCACAATCTTTGACTCCTTAAATAACTAGGGTATATATGCAGACAAAAAGAATTTGGAAATTTAAGTGCATGAGTTGATTTTAATTCATTTATCTTTTTCGATAAGTAGTTAGCGAGAAATTTAGCCTGATGTTCTGTAACACACAAATATTTTGATGTAATTATTAGTTTGAAAAGGTGAGAACTCTATTTAGAACATCCATAATTTTGAATCATCCAGTAAGTACAACATCTAACATTTCATCATTTTGAACACGCAGTAATTCATGTAGTTCAACCACCACCATAATGCCTCAATTTTCTTAACCTATGTTACAAACTCAATCCAACTTTTTCTCCACCATAACTACTATTCAATTCAAATCCATTTTAATTTCCGTTCTCCTAGATCATGGTCGAAATATGTGATGGGATAGCACCGCTGCCCATTTGGGGCTGCAGCGAAGCCGCATGTACCGGTGCACAGGTTGTGAAAATGGGGTTCTGTGAAATCCTAAAATTTTTCAAACCAAATCTCTAATTTCCAGAAACAATTCAATTTGCGATTCTGGTGGGGAAAGACAAGTTTGACCGTAGCTTCTTGGTTTCTTGGGTTTTTGCAATTCTAATTGTGAGGATGATGAAAGATGGTGACCGAACAATGTTAACGGTGGTTGATGCAAGGTGAAAATAGTAGTGCAAAAGGGTTGAGGGAGAAGGATGATGAGGGGTGAAATCCCTAATTTTCATAAACAATTCATTTCAATTGCAATTTTTTTAATTTAAAAAAAGAACAAAATTCCACGTTAACAATTTGTCACATCATTAAAAAAACTAACATCAACATCCACGTCAACATAATTCTAAGTCCAATTTAACAACAAAGTTTTATTTATTTCAATTTTTTAAAAATAAGAACCCAATTGAAAAAATAACAAATCGTATTTAAAAGTCTAACCCAATTAGGATATACTGAAATCATTAAACTTTTTTTAAATATCGACAAAAGATTCTTTCAAACTAAAGCCAAGCCTTTTTTTTCCTACAGAATCAAATTTATTTTAAGGTTAAATATGTTTTTTGTCCCTTAAGTATCACTGATTTTTTGTTTTAGTCCCTACTCAAAACATTGATGGCATTTAGTCCTCGTAGTATTAAAACATGTAAAAATAGTCCTTAGAAATGGACGGCGTCAACTTTTGGTTGATCTGGCAAACGGGAATGTCACGTCCTCTGCCAGCTTTACTGTTCTCTATCTGCCAGATCAAGTCACCAACACATAACGTCGTTCGAACCCGATTGGAGGTGCTGCCGGAGATACGGGTCGCCATCGCATGGATGTTGCCGCCTCAGCCACCACTCAAATAGCCACCACGCCGCTGTCCACGGTGTTGCCGGTACTTGCGCCGAAAAAGCCAACGCCCTTCACAGCGGACCACCACCACTTTGTCCCTTCTCCTTCGCGCGAGAGGAAGACGCATTCACCCTCTGCAGTGCATTCAAGCCATTCACGCCGCACCCAGTCGCCGCTTCTCGGACCATGAGTCAAGGTCGCACCGGTGATGCGACTTGCTGTCGGAGTCGTCGCTACCCGATCCAAGGCGTCGCCGGCGAAACCCATCATCAACAGGACCCGTCTGCGCGTGAGAGAGGAGAACTGTTGCTTCTCTGTGACGAGTCTCCACCACCACGAATGAAACCAACCACCGTTGACAAAGCTGGTTGTCGTTGTTCTCGTAGGAATCGCTCCCTCACCGGCGCCACGAGCGTTGCTCTCCTCCCTCTCAATGCGAGGGTTTTTTTCCTCAAACGTCAAACGTCCCCAGCAAAACTCACTGCTAGTGTCGAAGACGAAAGCGCATTCTTGTTTTTTTTTATCATGCCCTTTATTGGTTAATTCTTCTATCTCATTGTTCACTGGGATTGGAAACGTTGGAGTGTGTTTATGGTTTTCGTTCTATATCTATTGCTTAGAGGGTTAACCCCTTTGTTGGTGGCTTGAGGTGAACAGAGGCAAAGATTGGGTTATGCATTTCTCTCGTAGGAAGATGGCCATAGGGGTTTTCACGATATAAGCAATGTGGCAGATAGAGAACAGTGAAGCTGGCAGTAGACGTAGCATTGCCATTTGCTAGATCAACTAAAAGTTGACGTCGTCCACTTTTAAGGATTATTTTTACATGTTTTAATACTACGAGGACTAAATGCCATTAATGTTTTGAGTAGGGACTAAAACCAAAAATCAGTGATACTTAAGGGACGAAAAACATATTTAACCCTTTATTTTATTGTTGATGTTAGGTCGACTTTATTTCCCACCAATCATTAGTCAATGTTTTCTTAATCAACATTAACAATGCTCTTTGACCAGTGTCAGACATTTTCTTTTCCCAATTTATGTGAACTCAGGTAAATTTATGTGAATCGAGTCGAGTTTTAAACCAATATCAATTATAGTTATTTTTTGGACATTATTTCTTCAACATTAGGATTTTGCTGGCCAATGTAACAGGATTTCTCTTCGATTGATATTGATTATGGTTGTACCGTACGGCCCACACCCGAAATAATGGTTTTTTTCTTATTGATGTTAATAGAAATTTTTTTATTTGCGTTGCCAGGATTATTTTATTGTTGTTGATGTTGTTGCAGATTATTATTATTTTACTGCATATTAGTTAGAATTTTCTCAACCATTGTTAAGGACATTATTTGTAGATTTTCTTGATTGACGTTTAATTGTAGTTTTCTTTTATTGATATCTACAACGATTCCAATGGATCTCAAAAAGCATGACAAAAAACATATCTTGACCTCCCCCATGAAATTAGCTCCACATAACATTCCAATGGAAAAACCAGAAAAACCAGGGAAAGAAAACGAACTCTCATTAAATCAGAAATAGTATTGAGCTGTGCAGAATGACAATGTCTCTAAACTACTAAAATCATGTTTCCATCCATGACTTTGGCAGTGAAGATCTGAATATTTGGTGAAGCAGTATTTTCTCCCTTTTGCTTAGCTTGTTTATGCCATATCCCCGAAAAACTCCTAATTTCAATGCTTCTCTTCCTTCATCAACAACCCTTTTCCTCACAGCGGTCAATAAAGATGAACCATGAGGAGTTTCACTGTTTCCAGCTTTTGCTGTTTCATCATGTACCATCTTGGCTTCCCCTGCTTTCTCCTCAGGTTGAGTCTTGGCTCCATTGGCACTAGTGCCTGCACAATCATCATGGTCCCTATTACCCCACCATTTATTTGAAGTGGCTGATAAGCCTTCTGACGGAAATCCAGACTTGAATTCATCCATTGTTGTCATTGCTTTGGTCAAGCCAGCATTGGCCACATTCTGCGTCCGTGCACTATCCACATTCTTGTTTCCTTGCTGCTGCGAATTTTGCAGCACTGTAATACCTTGTGCTTTGGCCCTCTCATCATTTGTTTGTTGCAAGACACTGCCCTCAAACATCAGATTAGCATAGATTAGATATACAGGATAATCAAATAGGTTAGAAAGTCTATGCCTATTATTAGTCTAAACAGTATCTGCTGACCTGCTTGGAGCATCCATGCCATTCAAAATAAAGTTTTTTTTTTACAACATAGGTAATACCATTAATAGAAATCTCAACAATTATTTGTATAGCAATGATAAATATCAAACAATGCTTCTGAAAGAATTGGACCTAGGTAGCCTCTCCATGGCATACGTAGAGATTACTTACACATTGTAATTTTTTTTGAAGGGTTTGATGACATCAAAAGAGGAACAGCGGGAAAAAAAAGTATAATATGAGTATATAAAGATAAATATTTCTTTCTTGTGAATGAGAGATGTATAAGAACATATGGTAAATAAACCAAAATACTAAAAAAAAAAGGGTAGGCAAGAAAAGAAATAAGATAAGCAACAACTTTCCAAGTTCTCTTACTTGAGCAACATTGACAGCACTCCATAATAACCATTAACTGAACTGAGAACCAAAAAGAACCCTACAAGAGTACTTTAGTTCACCAAATTGGCAACCGCAAGAAATAACCGAACAGATTTTAAGATTATTCTCCAACCAAAAGGTGTAGACATTTGACACCAGCATAAATGGCACATTAGCAAAAGCAAGCTTGGCTTCTTTAATCCACTCACAACTTCTTAGACAACCTATAAAAAGTACTCCACATTCTGTGGACAAATTCAACATTTACCAAAAGTACCAAAGAAGTCTACTACTCAAATAAATAGTATTAGTTGGTGTAAAAAAATGGCAATTGGTTCAAAGAAACAAACAAACTGCTATGTGTATATGTGTGAGACAAGAGGAATCAAATGAGTATGGGAAGTGTAACTCTGTAATATTATTATTGAAATATGAGCTTATCACAATGGACGGTGGTTGTTACCCCCGGAATCACTTGGGACCAAATTATGGCGGCAGGTTGCATAACCAGATGGGGGTTGTTTGTAGATAAAGGCAAGAGAATGTAGGGTTGAGTATGATCTGCTTTGAAACTGCATACAGTTTCATTAATTTGCTGGTCAAAATGTTTTCCGCTGGGCGAACAAACCTTTTTCATAAAAGTGAAATTTGGCCAAAGTTTGTTTAGCTGGCCGAGAGACATTAAAATTTTTAAAATTATGTATGTTTAGATGCTATAAATTTACAGTTGCTTGCTCATTAATTAATAAGGAATATTTGTCATCCAAAGGTGGACCATTACTTATAATTAATGACATTAAAATAAGACATTTATCCAAAGGTAACATACATGTAGACTTAAGTATGATTGATTTCCTATTAAAGCATATTTACTCTAGCATCTTAATTGTATGAAAATTTGTCAATTTAAGCGTCATCCAAAAATAAACTTAAATGAATGACTTGTATGGTTAATCTAGGAGTTTAAGCATCACCCAAAGCTGAACTTAAATGTATTTGAATCCATTAAATTTATCAATACATTAATGTGTGAGCTTATATATTTTTTCCAACTTCCATGAATATGTATGGTTCGGCAGTAGTGTGGTCAAGTTCAATGATTTAAACTTGATTGGTATATACAAATCCAATTTCAATTGGGTGTGTTTGATTTAGATTTGGCTATAGTTATGGATGCAAGGCCCCCAACCATCAATAAGACCAGTACAGTAGATGAAAAGTCTCTTTACAAAGTTTGACAAAGGTCTAACATGCTATTTAGTACAGTAGATGAAAAGTCTCTTTACGAAGCTTGACAAAGGTCTAATAGGCTATTTTTGAACTTGATGCACATGACCATGCCAGAAAATGTGATGCAATCTATGTCCAAGACTAAAAATACAAAGGAATTCTTAAAGTTGATCAAGAAATATTCACGATTAGACATCACTAATAAGTCCATAGTGAGAACTCTCCCATAGTGAGAACTGTCGTGAGTGAGCTGACAACCAAGTAATTTGAATGGTCACAACCCATTCATGATCATGTAACAAGAATGGCAAATATAGCTGCAATGTTGAAGTTTATAGGAATGGAAGTAAATGAATATTTTCTGGTACAATTTATTATGAACTCTCTTCCTTCTAAGTTTGGTCAATTATAGGTAAAGTATAACACCCTTAAGGATAAATTTGTTTAAACGAAACGAAGATGAAGGCATGATGAAGGGAACACTTAAACAAAGACAAATTCCTAGCACATCCATGAACATAGAGACACTTTTAAGGATCTAGACAATAACAAATATCTAGAATCAATCTACAAGTCCCTATTCATTCTATTCGTGCCTTCATTCTTTTTCCCAGATATAAATACTTTTAAGTTCCTTTTTGGGCTGAATTGAAAGAAATCCTTGTATAATATTAGAAACATGAGTGACAGCTCCAGAATCTAACCACCAAGTATTATTAGGTACTTTAATAAGATTTGTTTCAAAACTTATAAAAACATAAAATGTACCTTTCTTTTCAAACCAAGATTTTCTTTTTGGACAATCCTTGAAGTGACCCACCTTCCAAAAGAAACATTTCTGGTCCTTCTTGATTATGCCGTCACTAACTTTCATTGGGCCTCCCTCATTAACTTTCATTGGGGCTTTGTCCTTCTTTACCGAAGCCAACACCATCATGAGTCAAGAGATGAATTCAATGATCTTCATTTTCTTGAGCCTTCCTTCCTCTTGAACTAGCATGGCTATAACTTCTTGAAAGTTCCATTTATCCCTAAGGGTGTTATAATTCATCTGGAATTGATCAAACTCAAGAGGAAGAGAGTTCATAATAAACTATACCTGAAAGATTCACTCTCCATTCCTATAGACTTCAGCTTTGCAGCTATATTTTCCATTCATGTTACATGATCATGCATGGGTTGTGAAAGTGTATATTATTGAGCAAGAGAAAGTCATGAATGTTGGAAGGAAAGATTTTCCCAACTGGCAACTTTGGCCAATGGGGCCATTGAGAATGTCCCTAGAACATTGCCAAGAGCTGAGTTAATTGCACAAGTATTTAACTTGCCTTAGAAGATTAAAGTTTTAATGAATCATTGTAAAGGGCTAGTGGGAAAGATGAAGAGCTTGATCACTCGATCTAGGGGTTGATGCAAGAGTAGGATGTTTCTATTTTGTTGCCTGAACTTTTAGTGATGATGCTTTGAAATGTGGGTTTCTTTGAGTAAAAGTAGTTTGGAGGATTTGGACTACTTTGTTCAGTTTTGGTTTATCTTAATTTCAACCATAGATATATTCATACGACTCTAGGATTTCCACCTATAATTAGTTGCATCATATTTCTCTTTTGCAAGTTTATTTACATCTAATTCATGTTAACCAAAATAGTAAAACGGTGAAAAGAAAGAAAAAACACAACAAAACCTCAATGACACACCCGTACCACACTCGCCCTAATTGTCAAAGCATGGAAGATTGGGAAGAGGCATAAGAAGTGATGAAAGTTGATATCAATCAGCTAAAGGATTAGATGAGTCAAATCCTTGAGGAATTCAAATCTCTAAAGAGTTTTGGCGACCTTGGCTTCTAGGATCAAAGAAAAAACCCCTTCCTACCCTCCAGTTTCACATCATGGAGAAGTGTGTGCACAAGGTGACATGGTTGCTCTAACTACCTTCCCTCTATATGGCCTACCCCCAGGATACACTCCACTTCTCAGAGAGTACCTAAAGCCTGGCTTATTGTCCATATGACTACCACCATCTTTCTAGCAAACACCCAGGGGTCTCCACAAATACCTATATATCTCTGGCTAGTGGGAGTATGAATGAAGCGACTAGTTTCATAGGTCCTAGAGAAACTCTCTGGGCCAAAGCTCCACAATTAATGGCTAGTGGGGAATCACAAACAAAAGCTTCATGTCACAATGCTATCCAAGTAGTATTTGCTGATGTTGACGAGCCAAGAGCAAGCTGGAAATTTTAGAGGAAAGGCTCAGGCCCATTGAAGATGATGGAAGTTATGGTTTTAAGGATGGTACAGGAATATGCCTAGTCCTGGATGTATTGATTCCCCCAAAATTCAAGGTGTCTGAGAAATACGGAGGAACCACCTCCCAAGAGCCACCTCACTAAGTGTTGGAAGTCTCATATCAACTAGAGATAAGATCAATTTAAAGTATATAAGTGGGTGCAAACCTCACTTTACAAGCCGGTTTTGTGGGGTTGAGCTAGGCTTAAAGTCCAATTCTTAACATGGTATCAAAGTCAGGTTAGAACTTATCCTAGTGATATTTGTTGTTTGTTGGGCATATTGTTCCACCCGCTATCGGGCTGCTATCGGACCACCCGTTAATGTCTAGTTTCACGCTCGAGATGTATATACCTCAGCGCGAGGGGAGGGTGTGTTAGAAGTCCCACATCAACTAGAGATAAAGCCAATTTATAGTATATAAGTGGGTGCAAACCTCACCTTACAAGCTAGTTTTGTGGGATTGAGTTAGGCTTAAAGTTAACTTCTTAACATGGTATCAGAGTCAGGTTAGAGCCTATCCTAGCGATATTTGTTGTTTGTTGTGCATATTGTTCCATCTGCTATCGAACCACCCATTAATGTCTAGTCTCACGCTCGAAATGTATATACCTCGATGCAAGGGGTATGTTGGAAGTTCCACATCGACTAGAGATAAGACCAATTTAAAGTACATAAATGGATGCAAACCTCACCTTACAAGTTGGTTTTGGAGGGTTGAGTTAGGTTTAAAGTCTACTTCTTAACACTAAGTACTGCAGGAAGATTGTTGCACATGCACATGACGAGAAACTATTGATACACTTCTTTCAAGACAGTCTAGCCAATATAGGGCTTAATTGGTGTATGCATCTCGAGCCATCACACATTCGTTCCTAGAAGGACTTGGTCGACACATTTCTAAAACAGGATAAATATAATAAGACATGGCACTAGACAAACTTTAGATGCAAGGCATGATGAAGAAGGAATCTGAAACCTTCAATGAATATGCTCAACGATGGATGGAGATTGCTGCTCAAGTGGAGCCACCCTTGCACTATAAATAAAAGGTGGTCATGTTTGTTGACACATTGCAACCTCCTTTCGATGAACCTATGGTGGGTAGCGTCTCCTCCAATTTCGTAGACATTATTATCATTGGTAAAAGAATTGAAATTGGGTCAAAGAGAAGCAAAATTGCACATGGTCTATCTGCGGTTGCAACCACTAAAAAGCCTAGTTTCAATTTATGAAACAAAAAGGAAGGAGAAGCCCATGCAACGTCAGACATGCCTTTTGTGGAAAACTATGCTCCACCCTGCTATAAGCAGAGTTATCAACAACATGCAAATCAGTGCATACAAGAGGGTTGAATTATAAAAAAGAAAAGATTGAACATAATTGTTTAGCAACAAGTATGTTTTTTGAGCTATGAGAACTGGATGTAATATAGTATATCAAGAACAGGTGCTGATATTGAAGACAAAAATTTTGGTTTCAAAAGAATAGTCAAAACTAATGGCAACGAATAAACTTTGCCAGACTTGAAAACTTACCTCTTGTTGCCACTAATCAAAACCATGGTCACAGGCCCGGTAACACGACACCCCCACCTACATAAAATTAAAATGATAGTCATAAAACACTAAATCAAACTTGTCAAAACCACAGCATGTGCTACTTTCCAGAAGCAATATACCAAAGTTCCTATGTACGAATTCATGACCAAGTACCAAAACGAGTACATATTCTTAGTTAAGCTGTTGAGGTAAAAAAGGATAAAGTAACACTAACATCATAACCAGGAGTGAATAGAGAAAATTATGAACAAATAGTGTGATGTAAAGTCAGATACCAAAGAGGTAAATTTTGTGGGTTCTTCCTAACAGGTTTGGTAATTAGGGGTTCGTTTTGGCTGTTATAAAAATTATAAATTCAATTACAACAGAAAAAAAAACGAAAAAAAAAAACTTGATGAAAGAGGGTTGTCGGAATAGGTAACTGAAGCATTTTTCAAAGAAAAAAGAATTCCGAAGAAACGCCCAGAAGCAGAAATCTTAAGATTTTGCGTTACGAGGTAAAACAAATTGCATTTTGAAGCGAATGGAGGAAGAAGAGATTGAGGGTTTTACGAATTATTACCAGATATTTAGAACAATTGATCAGAGTTGCTTGCGTGTCTGTGTGCTATTTGGTTTCAACTTGTGTTATGCGTCGGCCTCTGAAGCTGAAACTGAACTGATGGGAAATGGTGTGTCAATACTATATAGGCCAATGGAATTTACGATAATCATCTCCCCATTAGGGTTATTGTTATGAATACAGTAAAAAAAACCAAATCTATTTATTAACATTATTGAAAACTGAATTAATTTAAGACTAAATTTTGATATAATTAATTCATATATGTATATAATTTAATTTAATAATTAATAATTTAGTTATTGAACTAAAACTTTTCATAGAATAAATTAAGTTTATGCTTTTTATTAAAATTTAAATTACTTAATTATTTATTAAAAAATTAATTTAAAGTATGATAGCTTTCTAAAAGATAAATTACATGACTAATACAAATATTCATTTACAAAATATAATTTATTTTAAAAAGGATATATACATACATACATATTTACAGATTATATGGTTATAATTTAATATTTATAATAATATTCAATACAGTAACTCAATTTTTGTTGCTATTTTAGGATTGGCCCAGCACTGTGTAAACACACACACGGCCCAGCCCACTATGACTCATACGTTGTAAACGTATGGGTAGTACTCCAGCCACGCAAGCATCGTCAGAATGGTGTGAGATGAGAGAGAACAGAGCAAAAGGGAGAACTCTCCAGGCGATGAAGCTCCGGGTCTCCAGTGTAGATCGACGGCAAAGGAGACGGCGGTTGACGACGACGGAGAAGAGAAAAATGAAGAGCACAACACGAGAGGTAAGAAAAACGTTCTCTTTTCTTATATGAATTTATTCTTTCTAGTATATTGAAACTGTAAAACTGTATATGGTTTCTTACACTGATCAGAGGGGAAGAGCTCTATTTATAGAGCTCTATTAACAAACCATTAAAAGCTAAAAACTAACATAACAGAAAACATTAAATACAAGATTACTGTCTTCTTCTGACAGTAAGGAATCAAACTTGATTCCTAATAGCCTCCCCTCAAGCTGGACGATGAATGGTCGTCAGTCCAAGCTTGGGAACTGTTGACCTAAATCTGACGCGGTGAGGAAACTTTTTGAAGATGTCGGCCAACTGTTGGTCTGAGCATACGGGTAGAAGGTTGAGTAGATGTTCCTGGACTTTCTCACGGACGACATGGCAGTCAAGTTCGATGTGCTTAGTCCATTCATGAAATCTCTGGTTGTGAGCTATATGCCTTGCAGACTTGTTGTCGCAATACAAGGCAGGCGTTCCTGACTCTTCTATTTGAAGGTCTTGAAGTAGATAACTGAGCCACTGTATCTCACATACAGTGGTTGCAAGAGCCCTATATTCGGCTTCAGTGGAGGATCTGGAGACAATCTTCTGCTTCTTTGATTTCCAAGAGATGAGTGAGGATCCAAGGAAGATACAGAACCCTGTTGTGGATCTTCTAGTGTTGGGACATGTTGCCCAGTCAGAGTCACTAAAAGCCTTCAGTTGCATAGGGGAGTCAGCTGGAAAAAACAATCCTTCAGAGGGCTTGGATTTGATGTACCTGACAATGTGTTGAATGGCCCGGTAGTGATAATCAGTAGGTGATTGAACAAATTGGCTAAGCAAATTGACTGTAAAACATAGATCAGGTCTTGTGTTTGTGAGGTAAAGTAACTTCCCTATTAGCCTCCTGTAAGGACCTGGGTCATCCAGGTAGCTGTCCATTTTGTACAAGGTGCTTGTGTCACTCAGGAAGGGAGTGGATGAAGGCTTGCATCCCAACATTCTCGTTTCTTCTAGTATATCTAAGGCATATTTTCTCTGGCAGAGGTGGATGCCCTTTCTAGATCTGGCCACTTCCAGCCCTAAGAAGTACTTAAGTTCTCCTAGGTTCTTTATTCGAAACCTATTGTGGAGAAGTTCCTTTATGTAGTTGATCTCCATCATAGAGTCCCCTGTCAACACAATATCATCTACATACACAAGTAAAGCAGTAAAGCTTGTAGGTGTCCTCTTAATAAACAAAGAGTGATCAGATTTAGACTGGGTAAAATTAGCAGTAATTAGAAAGGAGGAGAGCTTTTCAAACCACTGTCTACTGGCTTATTTTAGGCCATACAGTGACTTTGTTAACTTGCAAACCTGTCCTTCATTACACCCACCCAGACTTGGAGGTGGTTCCATGTAGACCTCTTCATTGAGGTCTCCGTGTAGGAAAGCATTGTCAGCATCCAGTTGGTGTAGAAACCAACTGTTGGAGGCAGCTAGTGCAATAAGTAATCTGACTGTGGTAAGTTTAGCTACAGGGGAGAAGGTGTCTAGATAGTCTATGCCCTCCTGCTGTGTATAACCCTTTGCACTAAACGGGCTTTGTACCTTTCAATGGTACCATCGGCCTTGTATTTGGTTTTGTATACCCATTTACATCCTATTGCGGCCTTCCCTGGAGGCAGTGGTGTCAAAACCCATGTGTTATTGTCCTGTAAAGCTTGGATTTCTCTCTACATGGCCTTCACCCATTCAGTCATTTCTTTTGCTTCACTGTAAGATCTGGGTTCCTTGTTCCCAGTGACAGTCATAGTGTACTTGAAGTGTTTCTCTGAAAGGTTATCACAACATAGTGAATCAGAGATGGGATAGGGAGTTTTCAGACCATTTTTAGTAGTTGAGGATTGATTCACCTGGTGGACATAGTCCTTCAAGTATGTGGGAGTCCTTCTCGGTCTATTAGACCTTCTATTTTCCTGGCTGTTGGGACTACTGTTGGTGCCAGCTCTGTTTTCTTCATTATCTGAGGGCTGTTCTCCTGGCTGCCCTGTTGCTGCCTGGTCAGCATTGTCGAGTTCATCATGGTTACCATTGCTGGTAGAGTACTGATCTTGTAGGAGATCAGTCAGGGTATCGACTTTGTCCTTCCCAACATCACAGTGGGCTCTGCTGTCATGATTGTTGCCATGTGGCTCTTTGTAAGGGAAAATGTCCTCATGAAAGAGGACATTTCTGCTAATAAACAATTCCTTACTGTGTAGATCAAGCACAATGTATCCTTTCACACCATATTTGTATCCTAGAAAAATTCCTTTTCTAGCTCTGGGGTCAAGCTTGCTTCTGTTATTCTCTAGAGTGGAGGCAAAACATAAACAACCAAAGGTTATGAGATCTAAAAAGGTGGGAGGTAGTTTGTAGAGAATTTCATGAGGTGTTTTGTGGTTGAGAGTGGCAGTAGGCAATCTGTTTATCAGATAAACAGCATGGCCAACAGAATAAGACCAGTAAGCATTAGGAATACTGGATTGGAAGAGAAGACCACGGGTTACATTCAGAATATGTTGGTGCTTCCTTTCAACAACAGAATTCTGTTCCGGGGTTTCAACACAACTTTTTTGGTGGTTAATTCCATGCACATTATAAAAATCCACACAATTAAATTCAGGGCCATTATCAGATCTTATAGTTTTGATTAGTTTGTGAAACTGATTTTTGATTTTAATAACAAAATTCTGCAACAGTTCTCTAGTTTGGCCCTTATTATTCATGAGAAAAATCCAAGTGTGTCTACTGTAATCATCAACTATGGTTAGAAAATACTTATGACCATGGACAGAAAGAGTATTAAGGGGACCCCATATATCACAATGTACAATTTCAAAGCAATTAGTAGTAGCAGAAACACTTTTAAAGAAGGGTAATTTTCGCTGCTTAGCATAGTGGCAAGTTTCACAAACAGTATTAGTATCATCTTTAACATAAGGAAAAATGTCACATATATGTTTCATAACCTTGTCACCTGGATGGCCCAGTCTACAGTGCCACAGGTTTACATTAAGGTTCTTAAAAGAAAAAACAGTTTTAGCAGTGTATCTTTGATCAGATTTAGGAAGAGCTTGTAGGTAATAGAGGCCCTTCCAAGAATTAGCACATCCAATCATCTTCAATGTATGGTTCTCCTTTATCTGACAAGTCTTAGAGGAAAAAATTAGACTGCAGTCCAAGTCCTTAGTGAGGCTTTGGACAGATATCAAATTAAAACAGAATTCAGGGATGTAAAGAACATTAAAAATAACAAAACTTTTTGAAAAATATACGGTTCCAGCATGCTCAGCAGTTAGAACTGTATTATTTGGTAGTTTCACAGAGATAGGTTTAATTTTATAAAAGGTTACAAAATTTGCCCTATCATGTGTTACATGATCTGTGGCACCAGTGTCTATTATCCATGAAAAGTTACCTTGTTTATGTTCAGTGTCTCCCCTTTGGACTTGATTGACTTTGTGAGAAGGTTCATCAATCTTGTCCATCATCCTGAGGAGCTTTTGCATCTGTTCAGCTGTGAATGAGCTGAAAACATTTCCATTATTGGTCTGTTGTGTACTTTGAATCCCTTCTGTCTCGGTGCTGTTCTGGCAGGCATTTGCAGTGCCCCAGTCAGTCCTCTTGTCCTGATTGTTGTCCCCTTTCTTATACCAAGGAGGGTATCCGTGCTTAGAGTAACACTCATCCACGGTGTGGTTCATCTTGTTGCAAAAGGAGCATTGCTTTCCATAGTTAGGATTTCTACCCCTTCCTCTCCCTTGGGCACGAGAACCAGAGCCTCTTCCCTGGCCCTTCCATTGACTGTTTTTATCACTAGCATTGGCTAGAACCTTGACTTCGGGAGAGCTATTTTTCTCTTGTCTCTCTTGTTGCATAATGAGAGAAAAGACACGGTTGACATTGGGTAGAGGATCCATTAAAAGAATTTGTGTCCTGACAGTGTTGTAGGAATCATTTAGCCCTTTCAAGAAGCATATCACATGCTCCATTTCCCTGTACTTTAAGGAGATCTTAGAGAGATCACAGCTGCACTGAACCTTACAGGTGCAAGTGGGTATGGGTCTTAGAAACTCCAGCTCTTCCCATAGAATTTTAAGATCAGTGAAAAACTGACTTACTCCTCTCTCTCCCTATTTGATAGAGTGTATGTCTTGCAGTAAGTCTGAGATCTTGAAATAGTCTCCTTTGGAGAACCGTTCTTTTAGTTCATCCCACAATTCCTTGGCCTCTTCAATGTATATGACGCTCTCAACAATCTGTGGAGAGAGGGTCTTGGTTATCCAAGAAAGTATCATCACATTACATCTTTCCCATGCATCAAACAATACATCTGTTTTTAGGGGTTTCTTTATGGACCCATAAATGAATTTGGTCTTATTCTTGGAGAGTAAGGCTCTTCTCATACTTCTGCTCCATGAGGAGTAATTGTTCTCATTTAGAGTTTGTGTAATGAGGGTGAGGCCCGGGTTCTCACCTAGATGTAGGTAGTAAGGGCTGGACGGGTTACAAGACTGATCAGTTTGTTCCATAAGGAAAGTTTGCAAGAAACTGGCCAAGAAGATACCAAGAAATGAATCAGAGGCAACGGAAACAGAGCAAGCACTAGACCTGCTCTGATACCATTTTAGGATTGGCCCAGCACTGTGTAAACACACACACGGCCCAGCCCACTATGACTCATACGTTGTAAACGTATGGGTAGTACTCCAGCCACGCAAGCATCGTCAGAATGGTGTGAGATGAGAAAGAACAGAGCAAAAGGGAGAACTCTCCAGGCGATGAAGCTCCGGGTCTCCAGTGTAGATCAACGGCGGAGGAGACGGCGGTTGACGACGACGGAGAAGAGAAAAATGAAGAGCACAACACGAGAGGTAAGAAAAACGTTCTCTTTTCTTATATGAATTTATTCTTTCTAGTATATTGAAACTGTAAAACTGTATATGGTTTCTTACACTGATCAGAGCGGAAGAGCTCTATTTATAGAGCTCTGTTAACAAACCATTAAAAGCTAAAAACTAACATAACAGAAAACATTAAATACAAGATTGTTGTCTTCTTCTGACAGTAAGGAATCAAACTTGATTCCTAATAATTATTATATAAAAAATAGGCCTTTGGCACCTCTCCAAATAAACAAAAAATAAAGGAGGCAGCAAGTTAAATCAAAATGATGGTACATAGTTGAGTGAAAAAAAATAGTTATAGCTTAACAGTGTAATCAGTTCAACATGCATGACAGATAAAGCTGCCTAGAGAAAATTGAGGACAAAAAAATATATGATTAAGATATTTATTTTTAAATTTCAATAACTTAAGACCATGATTTTTTTAAAAAAATTAAATTTAATGAATGTATCCATGTGACTACTCCCCAACCTCAAACAGTTCACAGATCAACCACTGAACATTTTTTTATTAATTGCAATAACCCATCCTCAACTTTTGTTTTCTGTTTTCCAAAAACTAAGTCACAAAATTTATACAACCTGAAAATATTTAAACAAATTTTTGTTGGTTCATTAGCTTTAGAATTTGTCTTTGATACGGTCAGTAGAAAATGTCCAAAGTCAAATACGTGTATAGAAGGAGATACAAGTGTGATGCATGTAAGAGAATGCAGAGAATGAAATTCTGATAAGAGATATCAGAACAGAAGATGAACACGTAAAAATAAGACTTGTATGCATTGAAGTACATTAAGTATGTGGTATAACAGAGTTTTATAACAAAAGAAAATAACAGAATAAACTGTATAATAGCTTGAGTTAAAAAACACCTAACATTCCTTCCTAAATCAAGTTGTCCAGAGATGACACTCCTATCTCTTTTCTAAGAAATTCAATTCTATCAGTCTTGAGTGGTTTGTGAAAAGATCTCCAAGTTGTAAGTCAGTTTTGTAGTAGATCAACTCAATTCTTCCTTTGGTTACCATGTCACGCAGAAAATGATACTTTACCTCAATATGCTTACTCCTCCCATGGCTAACAGGATTTTTAGCCAAGTTTATGGCAGAAGTGTTGTCCATTTTTAACAACACTGGACTTTCTTCAACTATCCCTAATTCCTTCATTAGTTCTTTTAACCAAACCCCTTTTGACAGGCTGCATGGCACTTAGCTATGTATTCTGCTTCGCAGCTAGATAGAGCAACAACATTATGCTTCCTAGAGCTCCATGAAACAGGTGCTTTATTGAAGAAGAATATGTTCCCAGACGTACTTTTCCTTTCAACAAGATCTTCACCGTAGTCAGAATCTGCATAGCCAACAAATTTCAGTTCATCCTCACGCAAACCATATGGAAACAAGATTCCATAGTTAGTTGTCCCTTTGACGTATCTTAATATCTTCTTGGCAGCCAACATATGACTCTTCTTTGGATTTCCCATGAAACGACTTAGCAGGCCTACACTGAACATCAAGTCTGGCCTACTATTGCATAAAAATCGTAATGAGCCAATAACATGTTTGAAGATCGTTTCATTCACTCCTTCTTCAGTCTCATCTAGCTTCAACTTGGCATTCACTTCGAGGGGGCTTCTAACATCATTGCATAATGCCATCTTGAACCTTTCCAACAACTCTTTCATGTATCTTTGCTGGTACATCAACAACCTTGCTGCTGTCTGAGTAAATTCCATGCCCAAGAAGTAATTAAGCTTCCCGAGATCAGTCATTTCGAATTCAGATTCCATCATTTGCTTGAACTCGTCTATCTCCTTTAGGCTTGAGCCAGTTATCAACAAATCATCTATGTACAATCAGACAATCATCTTGTTTCCATCAGTGCTCTCCTTTATGTACACACCATGCTCCACAACACAACATTTAAACCCGTGATCAATGAAAAACCCGTCAATCCTCCTCTTCCATGCCCTTGGAGCTTGCCGCAAGCCATAGAGAGCCTTATGAAGCTTGTACACTTGCTGTTTCTTATTCCCGCTGTTAAATCCTGGAGGTTGTTGAACATAGACTTCCTCCTCCAATGGTCCATGCAAGAACGCAGATTTAACATCAAGTTGAATCAAAGACCATCTTTTAGCACAGACAATAGCAATTACAACATGAATTGTTTCTAACCTTGCTACGGGAGCGAACACCTCTGTGAAATCAACTCCTTGTCTTTGCAAAAATCCTGTTGCCACAAGCCTAGCCTTGTGCTTTAAAACCGTGCCATCTGGATTCAGCTTTCGCTTGAAAACCCACTTCAATCCAATGTAGTGCTTTCCATGTCTCAGATCGACCAAACTTCACTTTTTATTCTTCTCGATGGATTTGAGTTCTTCAATAATGGCCTCCTTCCATTCGGTTTCTGCCAAAGTTTCATCTACATCTATTGGTTCAGTTCCATCCATTAACGCCATGTGAACCAGGTCACCTTCATCACTCACACCAGTATTTGTATATAACTCGTAATCAGAAAATCTGGGTGGTCTTGTAGACTGTCTTCTAGGTCTCCTTTGTGTATTATCACTATCTGTATTGCTCTCAGCACCATCAACAATTTTCCCATCAGTTGCATCTCATATTTCAGTCACCACCGATACCTTCTTGATATTGGTCTGCCCTTTCTCCCAATTCCAACTCTCATCTTCTAGAATTATTACATATCTGCTGATTACCATTCTGCCTTTGGTAGGGTCGTAGAGCTTATATGCCCCTGTCGGATGATATCCAATTAGAACCATCGTCTCTCCTTTATCTTCAAGCTTTGATCTTCTTTGATATGCAATGTGACTAAAGACCAAAGATCCAAACACTCTAAAATGATTCATAGTAGGTTTCGTACCTGTCCACGCCTTGAGTGGAACCTTGCCTGTGAGTCTCTTACTTGGACACCTATTCAATATATGAACAGTTGTTGACATAGCTTCGCCCTAGAGATTTCGTGGCCAATTCTTCTCACACAGCAAACACCTGGCCATGTTCATAATTTTCCTATTTCTCCTCTCTGCCAAGCCATTGTGTTGCGGAGTGTATGGCGCTGTTACTTCGTGAGTGACTCCGCTGTCTTAACAGAATTGCTCAAATGCATGAGACGTATACTCACCCCTTCCATCGGTTCTAAGTATCTTAATAGTTTTTCCACTCTCTGTTTCTACCTTAATCTTGAACCTCTTGAATATCTCAAGTGCTTCACTCTTCAGCTGTATCAGAAACACCTAAACCATTCTACTAAACTCGTCAACAAAGGTGATAAAATACCTATTTCCAGCTATGAGAAATAGAGAAGATTTGGAGAAAATATCCCTTGTGTGTTTAGCATACACATAGGGTAGTTTATTTATATTGTAAGATATGGGCCAATGCCCTTAATACAGAATAGACTAAGCCCAAATAACAGAAACACACATCTTAACATCTAACACTCCTCCTCAAGCTGGAGCATATAAATCATATGTTCCAAGCTTGTTACAAAGATAATCAATTCTAGGTCCTCGTAAGGACTTAGAGAATATGTCTGCCAACTGGTTGCTTGAGTTTACAAACTCAGTCTTGATATCTCCGGATATGATTTTTTTCTCGAATGAAATGACAATCAACTTCAATGTGTTTGGTTCTCTCATGGAAGACAGGGTTAGAGCTAATATGGAGAGCAGCTTGATTATCACATATAAGTATCATGTGAGTGACATCTCCAAATTTCAATTCACTAAGCAATTGTTTAAGCCACACAAGCTCGCAAGTAGCTGATGTGATAGCTCTATATTCTGCTTCTGCACTGGATCTTGCCACAACACTTTGCTTCTTACTTTTCCAAGATATCAGGTTGCTACCAATAGAGACACAATATCCAGAAGTAGACCTCCTATCAGAAGGGGAACCAGCCCAATCAGCATCTGAATAACAAACGATTTTTGTATCGTTGTTAGGGCCATATAGCAAACCTTTTCCAGGTGATCTTTTAATATACTTCAGTATGCGAACAACTGCATCCCAATGGTCTTCACATGGGGAGTTTAGAAATTGACTCACCACACTAACTATGAAGGAAATGTTAGGACGCGTAACAATAAGATAGTTTAATTTACCAACTAGTCTTTTGTACCGTTCAGGATCTGAGAAAGGCTCCCCCTGATTTGGTAGGAGTTTGATGTTAGGGTCCATAGGTGTCTCAACAGATTTACAATTCATTAACCATGTTTCCTCCAAGATGTCTAACGCATACTTCCTCTGAGATATGACAATACCATCATTGGATTGTGCTACTTCAATACCCAAAAAGTACTGGAGTTTGCCAAGATCTTTGGTTTGGAAATGATGACAAAGGTGTTGTTTCATCTGAGAGATGCCAAGATAGTCGCTTCCTGTGAGAACAATATCATCGACATACACTATTAAGTAGATACATCCATCACTCGAGTGGCGATAGAACACTGAATGATCCGCTTCATTGCGCGACATACCAAATTGTTGAACAACACAACTGAATTTACCAAACCAGGCCCGAGGAGACTGTTTTAGGCCATATAAGGATTTGCGAAGACGACATACCAATCCAGATGACTCCCCCTGAGCAACAAAGCCAGGCGGTTGCTCCATATAAATTTCTTCATGCAAATCACCATTGAGGAAAGCATTTTTGACATCAAGTTGGTAAAGAGGCCATTGTCGAAGAGCGGCCATGGAAATGAATAGGCGAACAAAGGTCATTTTTCGTCACTGGAGAAAAAGTATCACCATAATCCAAACCAAAAATCTGTGTATGAGAAATTGAGAAGATTGGGAGAAAATATCCCTTGTGTGTTTAGCATACACATAGGGTAGTTTATTTATATTGTAAGATATGGGCCAATGCCCTTAATACAGAATAGACTAAGCCCAAATAACAGAAACACACATCTTAACATCTAACACCAGCCAAGGTCGACACTTCCATAGGGCCACATATATCGGAGTGCACCACATCAAGACATCCTTTGGATCTCATCTCCAGTCTCGCTTGAAACAGTTTTCTACTTTGTTTTCCTACAATGCATGATTCACATACGTTTTTTGGTATACTGATTTCTGATATTCCAGAAACCATACCTTTTTCACTTAGCTGCCTTAGATCTTTAAAGTTTAGATAGCCAAACCTTAAGTGTCATTTCCAGGTCTCATCATCCTTTACAGTAGACAAACAATGCCAGCTTCCTACTGCATCCATACACACTTGAAACGTTCGATTTTTAGAGATCTTGCTTCTTAAGATCAGCACTTTATTTTTGTCAAACACTTCTACTTGATCACGACCTCCCATAACAACTGTAAATCCTTTCTCAACAAGTTGTCCAAGACTTAGCAGATTGCATTTCATTGCTAGCACTAGTAGAACATCTTCTATGATAGCATGTGAGCCGTCTTTTCTCCGTATAACCACATTTCCCATTCCTTCTAACTGGAGTGTGTTGTTATCTGCGAATCTGACCCTACTCTTCTTTGATTCATCTAATCTGACCAACCACTCCTTGTTGCATGTCATGTGATTTGAGCACCCCGAGTCCAAATACCACGATTTGATAAATGAATGTGAATTATCAGTTGTTGTTGTCACCATCAGCGTCAATGGTTCTAAGTCAGAATCCTCTTGAGTTTCTTCTTCATGTTCTTTTCAAAGCCACTCTTGCCTTCAGAAAATTCAACTTTTTCATCTTGCTCATTTACATTGTTCTCATTTTTCCATTTTCCTCTTGTTGGTTTTCCTTTCCACTTCTTGAACTTCTTTTTCTCTTCACTTCTGACATGTAGTGCCTTGAGTGCTTGCTCATCATTCTTGATTGGATTTCGGTCTACCAATCTCATTTCATGTGCCTCTAAGGAACTTTGTAGTTCCTCAATCTTCATCTTCTCTGTATCTTTTGATTCTTCAATAGCAACAACAATGTAATCGAACCGTTGAGGTAGAGACCGCATAATCTTCTCTACTATCATGAAATCACTAATGGACTCGCCACATCTCTTCATCTGATTGGTAATACTCAGGATTCTAGTGAAGTAATCACTAACCTTATCACTGTCCTCCATTTGTGCCAGTTCGAATTGTCTCCGCAGCATCTGGAGTTTCACCTTTCTTATTTTCTCTCCTCCAGAATGACATCATACCAATATCTCCCATGCTTCTCTAGCCGTAGACACATTTTGTATCTTCTCAAAATGCATATCATCCACACATTGGTGAATGATCAGCAAGGCTTTATCGTCTTTCTTTCTTAGTATCTCCTTCTGATCATCTGAACCACGAAAATCATTCACGGAATTAGCTCCTTCTACCACGCTGCTAACATCTTGAACGCGAAACAACACGCGCATTTGCGTACTCCACCTACTCCAATTCTTGTCGGTGAGTACAAAAAGGTTTGTCGTAGAAAAGTCAGCCATGATCCACCCATCTTCTCTGCTCAAGAACTGCTTTCTTGATCGTTCTAAACCACACACAACCAGCCGAAATGTATTCGGAAAGGATACCCCTTAGGTCCTCTTTCAACCTGGGCTCTAATACCATTGTAAGAGAATGTAGAGAATGAAATACTGATAGGAGATATCAGAACAGAAGATGAACACGTAAAAATAAGACTTGTATGTATTGAAGTACATTAAGTATGTGGTATAACAGAGTTTTATAGCAAAAGAAAATAACAGAATAAACTGTATAACAGCTTGAGTTAAAAGAACACCTAACAATGCAACTAATCAAAATTCGGGAGGAGAGAAATAATAGAAATTACACAGTTGGCAGCTTGGAATATGCATCGCATGAAGTTAGTTACAAAAGAAAAATGCTTATAAGAAAGGGAGTAGGGAAGAGGGAGGGGAGGACAATGGGCTATGGAATGGACCATAATTTTGGGTTTTCTTTGTCTATGTGATATTTCTTAATACAATAATAGAATTGGTCTTGAATCACGTTGATTAGACCAAATTTCATAATATAATTTGTATTCCTTTTGTCTTTTGTATTAACTTCATTGTTGATTTTGATCAACTGGCATCAGAGCTCTTGATCCCAGGAGCTTGAATAGTTGTCACACGATCTATAATGGATGGCAGAATGGAGAATGTAGAATAAAGCTTACAAGCTCAACAATCAAAACTTAGTGAGATCAAGCAGATCCTACTGCAAATAGATATACCTCAGTTTTCTCAACGATCCCATCGACCACGTAGTCAGACTAGAATTTTGGATGAAGACAAGGAATGGAGTAATTATTCGGTGTCTAGATCACAACCACCACGAAGATATGGGAGCCCACCTCGAGTGTATGATTTTGGGGTAAGGAAGATGGAGATTTTGATGTTCAATGGAAATGACACATACGGTTGGTTTGTTCGGGTGGAGCGTTACTTTAAATTGAATTCAATTTCGGAGGATGAAAAATTGGATGCGGTGATGGTAGCTTTGGAAAGCCAAGCCCTGAATTGGTACCAATTGTGGGAGGAGCAGACGACGGGTCAAAGTTGGGAGGATTTCAAGACAACAACGCTTTGATGCTTCCAACCTGTATTGGCTCAAAACCCATTTGAACCTTTGTTAAGCATTAAACAAACACGTACAATGATTGAGTATCTGCTAGCATAAAGCTAAAGAACAAAAATTTTGATGATATCCCAAAGTCAAGTCTCAAGTTCTCTTATTGTAGGAAGATCTTAATGAAGACTTGTTTTTATATTAAAGCTTTTATAATTTAGTATATTTATGTATAGGATGTGGTTTATATTTGATTTTATGTGTGTATTGTTTGTCTTAGGTTGAGTTAAAATTTATTTTGAATCAGAAAACCTCATTTTATACTCAAGATAATTGGTTATCAATTTATAATAATCGATTATCAGTAATTAATTATGACTTGCCATAATTGATTATAATGAACAATTATGAGAATTTTTAAGCAAGTTTTTTTACCGTTGTGCATTAATTAAATGCATAATTAATTACCATAATTGGATAGTTGATTATCACACATTAATTAGTTGACAGTAGATTTTTGGGGGTATTCTTGAGTGAGATCTCTATAAATCAGATTGAGAGTCTTATTCTAAAGTACGAAATAAGTGTATTTTGAAAAATCTTATCTGCAATGTGTTGTGATAAGTGTTATAGGGTTTGCTGAACCTTTATGTTGTGGCTTTGAGAACTTGGCGTGTTGGCATAGAGCAAGAACTTTCACAAGGAGTGTGATTGATTGTTGTTGTTGTTGCTGAGTTAAAAGTCTATCATCCTTCGTGAAACATTCGGAGGAGGTATTCATCCTTTGTGAAGATTCAGAGGAGGTGTTCATCCCTTGTGGGTTACAGTGGAAGTGACTTTCATCTCTTGGGGTAACAAGAGAGGTGGTTTCTAAACTTTTACAAATTGTTTCTTTATGATTGTAATTTGTAATTGTTTTGTGAGTAGTGAACTGTTTATCTTGATTTGAGATAAGTGAGTGCATGTAGGATTGGTAAGATCCGAACCAGGATAAAATCATCTGTGCAAATTTCTCTCAACCTTACTCTCTTTATTTGTTATTATTATTTGCTTGGTAAGTTTAATTGAGTAGAAATTAAAAGGCACACGTTCGTATTAAAAACCCTCTTGGTTTGTTATTCCACGTTAATCATTCCGCTGCAGCTACTCTAACAATTGGCATCAGAGCTTGATTTGATAGTTATTCAAATGGCAGTATCATATCAAATTTTTGCATAGGGTGCTTCTATCAATAGACCATCAATATTCACAGGTGAAAATTATGCATTCTGGAAGGTTAAAATGTAAATATTTATTGAGTCTATTGATGTTGATATTTGGGAAGCTATTGCATTTGACCCTTTTGTTCTTACTAATAATATGCAGGAACGAAAGCTCTGTGTGCATTGGACTGCTGAAGATAAGAAAAGATGCCAAAATGATGTAAAAGCTCGTAATATCATTTCATCTGCTTTAACTGTTGATGAGTTTTACAAAATTTCTGTTTGTAAGACTGCACAAGAAATGTGAGAAGTGTTGAGAGTAACCCACGAAGGTACAAATGACGTAAAGAGAGCGAGAAAGAATACCTTGATCCAACAATATAAAATGTTCAAGATGAAGCAAGGAGAAACAATATCAGATGTTCAGAAACGCTTCACGAACATCGTTAACCATCTCATTGGACTAGGTAAGTCTTTCGAAAATGATGAGCTTAACATAAAAATATTGAAATCTTTAGACAAGTCGTGGCAACCAAAAGTGACTGCAATTTTTGAGTCACAAAATCTCAACACAATGAGTATGGCGGCATTATTTGGGAAATTGAGAGAGCATGAACTTGACCTTGGAAGACTAGATGAAGAAGAAGCAAAATCTAAGAAAAAAAGGACTCTAGCCTTAAAATCTGAGGTAGAAAGGAGTAAGAACAAAATAGAAGATGAAGACTCAAAAGATGAAGAAAATTTGAGACTCATGATAAAAAGGATCAACAGGTTCATGAAATCAAAAGACAAAGGAAGATTCAAATATGAAAAGAGAGAAAATCAAGGATCTTCCTCAAACTATAGATGTGATGGTTGCAGAGAAAGGGGGCACTTAAAAGCTGACTGCCCAAATCAAAAGAAGGGTGAAGAAATAAAAGAAAAGAAGTTCTTCAAGAAAAAGAAAGCCTACATCACATGGGACGATGACAACGAAACAATTTCTGACTTGAGCAATTCTCATGAACAAGAAAACATTTGTTTAATGGCGCATGACAACACTGCTGAAAGTCAAGTAAGTACATCTAGCGATTATGATATAGTGAAGATGAATTGCATGAAACTTGTGCTGCTTTAATAGTAAAATGTGAAAAATTAGATAAAGCTCATAAGAAATTGAAATAGGATTTCAAAGAATTAAAATTAAATTTTGAAAATATCTGTGAAGAAAATAAAAATTTAAAATTAAATTTTGAAATTTTTTTGAAGAAAATAAAAATTTAAAATTAAATTTTGAAAATATTTTTGAAGAAAATAAAAATTTAAAATTAAACTTTGAAATTATTTTTGAAGAAAATAAAGATTTAAAAATAAAATTTCCTATTTAGAGAAAGGAAAATTTGTTAGTAATGGTGAATGTATATCTTGCATGAATATGAATAAATTACAAGAAACAACTCATGCTGAAAGTAGTAAAAATAATTCAAATGTTAAAACGGTTGAATGTTCCTAAATATAATTATAATGACTATAATTATAAAAATTAAATGAAGTATGTTCCAAAATATAATCAAAATAATTATGATTATAATTATAAAAATAGAAATTATAGGAACCCAAATGATGTTACTTATTTCTATTGCATGAAAAATGGTCATACATCAAATAAATGTAGAATAAAACATTATGGTGTTCCAAATGAAATATATGCATGGATTCCAATTATAAAATAATCTGTCTCTAACTTTAAAGGCCCAAATAAGTATTTTTGGGTACCAAAATATTATTTTTTTTCTATTTTGCAGGTTATTTCAAAAGTAAGGAAGAAGATTATGGGGGGACCACACCGAAAGCAACCAAACACAAAACAAAACCTACCATAAACACACCTTCGAATGCTGCTTTTCGTAATTTACCCCACCAACACGATCTCCACGAATGGTCGTCCAAATCCCCTCTAGAACAATGTCTACACGATCTTTGTCTTCACGTTAATGGTTCTCGCGATAACAACTCTCTCTTCTATCGCACAAAAACAAAATGCCCTAATCTGCCACAATTCACCCCTAAATCAATTTATCCCCAATTTCTAATAAAACTCAATTTCTGTAACAGCTGCCCTAACTTTGTTTCTATTCAATTGCACAAAAATACTTAAAAACCCTAACTGTTGCCAATTTATCCCCAATTAAAATAAACCCAATTTCTAATAAAACCCAAACTTCTCTAATTCACCAACACATAAGCACGCACACAATTACATTTTGACACGGAACCATTAACTACTACCACATCATCATCCCATTAACTCTGTTTGCTTATATTTAACGGAAAGGACTAACTTGACTCACAAATTTACAAGTAAGGATCCATTACAATTACTTTTCTAATTAGAGACTAAATTGAGATTTCCCAACCAAAATAGGGACAAAATTGGGTATTAAACATAAAATAATTTGTCTCTAACTTTAAAGGCCCAAATAAGTATTTTTGGGTACCAAAATATTTTTTTTTTCTATTTTGCAGGTTATTTCAAAATTAAGGAAGAAGTTTTTGGGTGTGCACCAAAACTTGGTAAAGTATGATTTGTTAAATTAAGGGGGAGTTTTTAACTTGAAAAGAAAATTTTGATAATTTTAACTACTTCTCTTTCTTCCTTAAAGAATAAAATGCAATTTAATTTAAGTTATTCAATAAAGACGAGTATTTTTTTATCCTCTTTTTATTTATTTATTATGATTTCTAAATTTATTATATTTTCTATGTTTTGAATTATGCCTCCTGTTTCCCTTTAATAAAAATTATGATAATTGTTATTTATTTGTTTATGACTTATATTCAAGGGGAGTTCTTATATTTAGGGGAATAAATTTTTTTATATCACACATAATGCCTTTTTAATAATGATAAAAAAGGGGAGAAATATGTTTAAAGAGTTAATTATATTTATCTTTTGTCTATTAATCCCTCTTCTTTAAGTTATGTATGAGTTACAATAGGTTACAAAAAGATTTAAATTAAAATATTTTTTATCATCATAAAAAATGGGGACATTGTTATGGATAAAGCTAAAGAGCAGAAATTTTGATAATGTCTCAAAGTCAAGTCTCAAGTGCTCGTAAGAAGATCTTCATGAAGACTTGTTTTTATGTTAAAACTTTTATAATTTAGTAGAATTATGTATAGGATGTGGTTTATATTTGAAAAATCTTATCTGTAGTGTGGGGTGATAAGTGTTCTAGGGTTTGCTGAACCCTTTGTGGCTTTGAGAACTTGGCATGTTGGCTTAAAGCAAGAACTTTCACAGGGGGTGTGATTCAGTGTTGTTGCTGTTGCTAAGTTAAAATCCTATCATCCTTCGTGAAGTATTCGGAGGAGGTGTTCATCCTTTGTGAAGATTCAGAGGAGGTGTTCATCACTTGTGGGTTACAGGAGAAATGCCTTTCATCTCTTGGAGTAACAAGAGAGGTGGTTTCTAAACTTTTACAAATTGTTTCTTTGTGATGTAATTTATAATTGTTTTGTGAGTAGTGAACTGTTTATCTTGATTTGAGATAAGCGATAATTTGAGATAAGCGAGTGAATATAGGATTGATAAGATCCAAACCAAAATCATCTGTGCAAATTTCTTTCCACATTACTTTCTTTATTTGTTATTTTCCACATTACTTTCTTTATTTGTTATTATTATTTGCTTAGTAAGTTTAATTGAGTAAAAATTAAAAGGCACAAGTTTGTATTAAAAATCCTGTTTGTTATTCCACGCTAATTATATCGTCCGCAATTCGAGATGGTTTCGGCACCACTGATAGGAGCAAATCGTACCATGTTAAAGGGGATTTTCCTTAACGGGTTGAAGGAGGAGATTAGAGTTGAACTCAAACTCTATGACACCGACTCTATATATGAATTGATGGATCGATCCTTATTATTGGAAGAGAAAAATGTGGCGATGAGAAGAGGAGGTTTCAGATGGGAAGAGAAGAAAGGTTGGCGAGATAAGGAGGGTAACTTTGTGAAGGTTTCAGGGGATTTATATTGGGGAAAATCGATGATACCCATGGGAAAAAGGAGGAAAATATAATCCTGAACCTCTAGGGAAGAAGAAACTGCTGGAAGGGAGAAGATTGACCCAAGAGGAATTTCAAGAAAGGAGTCGAAAGGAGCTTTGCTTTAAGTGTGGAGAAAAATGGGGACGAGAGCATATATGCAAGCTTCGCCATTACGAACTTGAATTAGTAGAGGGTCAAAAAGATGGTAAACCAAATGAAACAAAGGAAGATGGTGGTCCATATGAAACAGAGGAACCAATAGTGGAATTAGAAAACAAAAATCTATCGTTGTCTTTAAAGAGCAAAGAAGGTCTCACTTCAAGAAACTCCTTTAAAATAAAAGGAACAATAAAAGGAACAACAAAAGTGGGTTTCAAAGTTGTTGGGGTTTGACTTAGAAATAAAGTATAAACCGGGAAGGGAGAATACAACAACTGATGCACTTTTCAAGCAGCAGCTATGGGCATTAACCACTATCCAATTTTATGAATGGGTTGAAGTCGATCATGAAGTTCAAGCGGATGAGAAGTTTATAGGAATTATACAAGAATTATTAAGAGACCCGAATGGTCATAAAGGATACAAACTCTTGCATGGTAGATTATACAATAGAGGAAGAATAATAATACCCAAAGGGTCTTCTAAGATTACCTTGATTCTTAAGGAGTTTCATGATACAACAATAGGGGGACATTTTGGATATTTTCGTACATATAAAAGGATTGCAGGGTTGTTGTACTGGGAGGGAATGAAGAAACAAATTCAAGAATATGCGCAGCAGTGTGTAATCTGTCAACGGAATAAATACCAGGCCTTAACTCCCTCGGGATTATTGCAGCCTCTACCTATACCAACATAGGTGTGGTCTGTTACGTAACTGAGTAAGTAAACTAGCCAAGACAATAATGTTTGTCACAAAACTCAATAATCAAAAGCCTGTCTTTAACCCTGGACTCTAACCTTATTTATATTAATTATTTCCCGCCCATCTCTTATTAAATATTCCTCTAGAATATATCTGCATTTGATATAAATATCCCTATATTTAATATTCAATAATTTATATAAATATCTCTATATTTAATATAAATATCTCTATATTTAATATAAATATCTCTATATTCAATATAAATATCTCTCCGTATATTATCTTAGCACATATCCTTAATTATAAATATCTTATATTGAATATTTCCCTAAATATATATTTATTTACTCTAATTAATTTATACTATATTTATTTACTCTAATTAACTTATATTATATTTATTTACTCTAATTAACTTATACTAAATATTCTCTCTGCTCATATACTTTCTAACCCTTATTATTACCCCTACCTTAGGTCGTAACATGGTCTGACGTGTCAATAGACTTTATAGGGGGACTCCCAAAAGCAAGAGGGAAAGATACCATTTTGAGGGTGGTAGATAGATTAACAAAGTACGCCCACTTTATAGCCATGTCTCATCCTTACACTGCCAAGGATATCACAGAAATATTCCTTAAAGAAGTGGTGCGATTACATGGGTTTCCTTCCTCCAGCATGATTGATTGAGACATAGTCTTCACTAATTCCTTCTGGACTGAATTATTCAAACTTGCTGGAATCAAGCTTCAATTCAGTTCGACTTACCATCCACAAACGGATGGCCAAACTAAGGTTGTCAATAAGTGTGTTGAGACTTATCTGAGGTGTTTAACTGGTACCAAACCAAGACAATGGCTAAGTGGCTAAGCTGGGCTGAATTTTTCTACAACACTAATTATCATGAATCTACCCATACAAATCCTTTCAAAGCTCTTTATGGCAGGGACCCACCACCAATAATTAGAGGGACGTAAGATTGATAGCAATGGAAGAAGTAAGTAAAATAATAGCAGATAGAGATGCAATGTTAAAAGAGTTAAAAGGACAATTAGCTAAGGCAAGAACCGCATGAAGCAGCAGGTTAATAAACATAGGCGAGATATGGAATATAATGTGGGTGACCGGGTATTTCTGAAGATTCAATCATATAAGTTGAGGAGTTTAGCAAGAAGAGTCAATCAGAAACTTAATCCCCGATATTATGGGCCATATGAAATTGTCCAAAAAATTAGCAAGGTCGCCTATAAATTAGCACTTCCAAAGAGTTTGATCCATCCCGTTTTTCACGTGTCCTTACTCAAGAATTTAGTAAGCAATGATGTCCAAACTCAACCTCTGCCCAAGTGTTTAATAGAGGATTTGGAGCTTAACGTGCAACCTGCAGAAGCCTTAACAATTCGTCAAAATCAACAAGGAATCAGGGAGGTTCTAATTAAATGGCACCAGTTACCAGAATGTGAAATTTCACGGGAACCTTTGGTTGAATTACAGGAGCACTTTCTAGGATTCTACCTTGAGGACAAGACGTGTCTTGATGGGGAAAGGGATGATACGACCCAACAGAAAAGGCCCATAGTCAAATACGTGTATAGAAATAGATAAAAGCGTGATGCAACGAATCAAAACTCGGGAGGAGAGAAATAACAGAAACTGCACAGCTAGCAGCATGGAATATGCGTCACAGGAAGTTAGTTACAAAGGAAAAATGCTTATAGTGGAGGGAGTAGGGAACAAGGAGGGGAGGACAGTGGGCTATGGAATGGACTAGAATTTTGGGTGTTCTTTGTCTCTATGATATTTCTTAATACAATAACAAATTTGGTCCTGAATAAGTTTATTAGACCAAATTTCATAATATAACTCGTATTCCTTTTGTCTTTTGTGTTGATTTCATTGCTGATTCTTATCAGTCTTCTACGAGTAAAAGTTTGCTATCTTTTCGCAATGATTCTTTAGTTCCAAATACTGAATGAAACAATCAAGACGCACAAGTAAAGAGAAAATATAGCAAGCTTGATTTAAGATACAACATTCTTATCCCTTTGAAAATCCCATCTGAATGTAAACTACCTGAAACTTAATACTTAAATATTTGTAATTAAATTATACTGTAATGAGTAACAATGATGTTGACCTCTGAATCCTCTTTATATTGTATGTAACAAATAAATAAAGCTCTCTTCTTTTAGCTCATACATATACATTGCTGATACAATTTTGCAATTTCAAAATGTCAAAGTCCTGCTTTTGTCATCTGTCATTCCTATTCTGTCAGTAAAATATAGTAAGAAAAGGGAAAGGGAATCCTATGAACTCCCAAAAATTCTAGTATTTTGGAGATCAATTTCTCTCCAATCTGAAAAACTTCAAATTCCTGCCAATAAGTGAAAACACAGAAAACCAGTGAGTTAAGTAAACAAGTATCAATTTCTTTCATGCATGGTACAAAAAAATCTTTGATGCATGCAAGATTACCTTACCGATTCAGTAATACGTCAATCAGATTTATAAGTGTCCTTCTTTCCAGCAAGAATCATTGAAATTTGGAGCCCTCTACTAAATGCTTGATTAAATAGCAACCGGGTTTGAAACTCTGACACAAATGGGAACCATGATAAAATAGCTGTTGGCAAGAATATTATTAATCCCATTACATATTCATAAGCTCTGGATAGCTCTTTCACTGAGTCCCATAGTTTAGCTCCTTTCAAGCACACCTTGCACGCTTGTGCAATCTTGAATGACAAAAGAAAAAGAAGGGAACATCAGTTTTATTTGATGAATGAAACTCTTCCTCAGAAAAATTGTCTAGGATGGAGTGCAAGTAAAATATATAGCAATATTTCATCAATCTGACTCAGACATGTTAAATAATGGTTTTATTTGGACAAATGTTTTCATAAGTACTTATGGGAAAAGAAAATATGAAAGGTAAAATGAATTTAGTTTCTCACAAGCTAAAATCAACTTATGTATTTTGGAAAGTTAAACGAGAGTTTCTTTTCATGTAAATTTAATTCATTCTTTCCTTACTTTCTTCTCACTTAAGTGCTTATTGAAAACTTTATTCAAATAGGGTCAATTTGAGAAAAAGACAAAAAGTTGTTCTGAATTAATGCTTCTCTAACGTGCAGAAGTTTTAACTTACCAGAATAATTGCCCATCCAGAGGGCATGAAGGCAATAATGGCAGCAAACAAATCTGGTATGGTGAGTCCACACACCACAAATAATACAGTCATGACTGACAAAAAGCCAAGGAAGAGAAGGGCCTTCAGAATACGAAACATGAGCTGAAAGTCGGTGCCAAATCTCCGTCTTCCCATTGATACCATCTGGTATATATACAGACAGCAGAAGACAAATAATTAGTACTGCAGAAATGTGAACTAATTTTAACTGCAAGTGACTAAATTGATCTAAAAGCAACCTTTATTTTATGAAAATAAATGTTTAAAGGCTAAAATTTAAAAGCGAAAATTCACTTTAGTTAATAGTATTTTGTATCAAGCAAATGAATAGGCTTAAATTGAAGTAATAATAGTCTTTTAGGAAATCACTCTTGATCCCCAGTTAGAATTTGTACATACCTTCAATACAATAAGTATTATTATTAGAACTGCCCAAGAAAGTCCAAATACCTGCAGCGAAAAACCAAAGGTTGAAGTAATATGGTGCCAATAAAACTTGCTACTGTTAATAGGATTGGAGAATGCACATAAAGAGTTACTATACCAGCAACTCCTTGTGATGATGAGTAATATCCATGTGGTAGACAATACCATATTGGTACATGAAGAAACGAAATGCAAGAATTATCTCTAGTATTTTCCCCCTGATATTTGAGTGTTTCATATGTTCATTTTCTTCATCCCACCAAGATTCCCAGCTTTTATCAGCTGAAATACCAATGCCACCACGATTTCCCATCCACCGCTTCCAATCTGTCCAATCATCCACTGTTTTTTGCCAATCAAAGCCAGAAGGATTAAACAAGAAAGGAGCAAACAACCAGGAAGTGGCCAGAAACCACATTGAGATTGTGATGAACAAATAAAGATGTGAGCTGCGATATGACTCCCCATAGACTTCGTAAACAATCAATAGTATGAGTATCTCAAGGCCCTTCACAAAATGACTTCGTGAGTACATCCTGTAGTTATCGGCAAACTTTGCATGGAAGACGACAAACCCACGACCAGTTGGTCTATATTTAGAGCCCCCATGTAAGAGTGTCCTTCCATAATAGTGAGCTTTTGTTCCAAGCTGGAAAGTAAAGAACACAGAGGCTAGCTGCAGCTGCATGATGATAAAATCACCCAAGGCAGTCCGAAATCCCTTCTCCAACCCAATTTCCATAACCATGGGCAGCACAAGCAGTAAGCCCAACTGAACAACAGACTGAGTTGCCAAAGCCTCTTCAAGGGCTTTGCTCTGATGTATGTTTGGACTTTTAAGAATTTCTCTCTCAACACCACTCAAAACCATATATAAACGTCCATATAAGAACACATACACAGTCAACACAGTAATCTGAAAATTTCACAACGTCCAAATACAGGCGTTAGCATAAGTCTATTTTAAAAATAAAAAATAGAGTCATGTGCTTCTGTATTTAGTTGTCTGGTAATATCTGTAATTGCATTGTACGTGCTAGTTTTGCAATATTTCACTACACAGTCAATAAAACATGCCAACTTAAAAATTAAGTTGATTGTTGTATATTTCTTTGATATATAGCATTTTGTGTCTTCCACTTTCAAAAAGTCAACACAATCTCAAATGAATCTGAATTAAACCAAAAAAAAAACCTTCAGTTTTTCCTTCAAAGTTCATGCTGATATGTCCTTCAAAAGTGTTGGTTACCAAATCAATCTTTCAATGATTTAAATTGTCACCGTAGTAGTCCTCTATATATTGTGTCACCCAATTATTTCCACAAAGATCTAAAATTTTACCACATAAGTTCATGTGGAAGACTAAACATAATAAATATTTGAAAGACTAAACATTAGAGCAAGGCAACTCTAATATCTAGTCACCAATTTTTTAAGACTATATATGGCCAACATAAGGTTTCTCTAAACTAAATGAACTGTGTTGAAAGTCCCATATCGACTAGAGATAAGTCCAATTTAGAGTATATAAGTGGGTGCAAACCTCATCTTACAAGCTAGTTTTGTGAGGTTGAGTTAGGCTTAAAGTCCACTTCTTAACATGGTATCAGAGTTAGTTTTAGAGTCTATCCTAGAGATATTTGTTAGACACATTGTTTCACCCACTATCGGACCACCCATTAATGTCTAGTCCCACGCACGAGATGCAAATGCCTCGGCATGAGAGGGGTGTTGGAAGTCCCTAGTATGTAAGTGGGTGCAAACCTCACTTTACAAACTAGTTTTGTGGTCTTGAGTTAGGTTTAAAGTCCAGTTCTTAACATGAACCATACATATTAAATACTTACTAAGAAATGTCTACACTTGTTTTATGTTGTACACTGTCTAGACACCAAGTGCTTTAATTAAGCCTTAAGAAATCACTCATTACACGAAAAATTGCAGATAGATTACTATAGATATATCTTAAACTATCAAGATAAGATCCCCAAAATGTGATTTGATTAGTTACCATGCTACTGAAGTAGAAACCAACTGTTGTGAAGTAGAATGACAACATTCTGTAGAAGTCAAATCGTCGTCCAAGTCTGTAAACATCCCGACTAAGTGATTGTTCTCCATTTCCATTTGCAACCTTAGCCTCAAAGAGTGATATCTGATTCATGCCCACATCACGACCCTTACCAACTTGAATGTATTCATGATGTGTGATAAATCCTTGACGTAGTGTTGAATTGAACCCTGTGAATGTCAAGCATAATTAGTCAAAAATTCTTACCCACAAAAATTACCAATATGGATTTCAATTGAAAATGCAATCAGAAGAAAATTTGATTGGTAGGATATCATTTGTTATTAATACCTGCAAATATATCTTCGCTTAAGTTTATAACTTTTGATGCTTTGCTTATGCCACCTCTTGTTATGTGGAATATTCGGTCAAATATATCAGGATGACCATAATGAAACCGGACCCTACAAATTCAGAAATGTGGGTTACTTAACTGAAGTAAAGAAAAAAGGTTAGTTCATACAAAGCAAGACTGTCCTATTCTTGCATGAAGTTCATTTGCAGCACAGAGTAGTGACCTGTCTGTGCTCAATTCATGTTTGAAGCCTAAAGGAATTTTAGGTGGGAAAGTCCATAAATAATAAAGTGAACCCTTTTCTTGTACATTAACTAAGCGGAAGCAACAAAATAGAAAATAAGGTAAAAGGTGTGAAAACAATATGAAAAACCCTGTGGATTATCATACTTGCAGTCAGTATAACAGGACAAAAAAATTGGGACTAACCTTAATGGATTTGCCAAAATTCTTTGGCCAATGGTTACAAAGCTTGTCTCCTGGTTTGACATAAACCAAGCAAGTGAAGAAACACTGCAGAATAAGAAAGACATAAGGATAGATAACTTGTGCCGATTCAAGTTTGATGATATAAAAGTATAAATTTTCTTGATCATAAAAACATTAATTCAAGGCAAACCTTCCAGTAAATATATGCTCCCTTATACCCAATATGGTAGGTTTCCGTCTCCCACTACGTCTTTTTCGGAATTCTTCCAATACATTTCTCATTTTGAAAGCTTCTTCATAGTAGTTATCCTTAACAGAAGAAACAATGAATTAAGAGGAGCATTGAGTTATACAAAAAATGAAACATAGTTTGTATTAAATTGAAGTCCAGGGAAAAGTTACCTGATTCATGTCTATGGTCTGCAACGCTTCTCCTCGAGTAAATATAATGGCATGATTTTGGTTTTCAGGTTTCCCTTCACCAATTTCTGTTGGAGGACCAGGTAGCTTGATGCGATATATTTCCTAATAATGCAATAGAGGATAATTTGAACTAAATTTAAGGCTGTTCAAATCAGAAAACCAACTTAACATGAATGAGCAACCAGTGCACAATGTCAAACTATTTCATCATATATTTAGGCACAACAGTTACGCACAATCGAAAACCACTTTAGGTTATCCTTTATACCATGCAAATAATAGCGCATAGCATGATTCAGTTTGTCACCCTAATCGTATTTTATTCTAGAATTAGTGTAGCTGTAAGCACATATTTCCATTTGCTTCAGCTCTAAAGTATCTACTCCATATTGGTTTCTCCATTGTTAAAGAACTGGTTATTTACTGTGGATAAAAACAACATAAGGTATTCCTTTTTTGTTGAATTTCTGTCTACTTTCTGTCATTCACTTCATTCTCCATATGTTTGAATTAAAACTTTTAAAATATGTGGTTTTATGTATATAGGACAGAAGAGAAATAGAGAAGAATGAAAAAACTGATCTAACTTAGACATATTACAAGAGCACTAACCTATATTTATACTAATTATGACCATAAGTTATAATTAGGAGAAATAATAATATTAAGATAAGAAAATACAGGAAAATCTTACGATATGATAAGATATTTTTAGATATTTTCATATAATTCTAAAATCCAGATTCCAAAGCTTGGAAGAGATTAAACCAGGAGAGTTACAGCAGCTTTTCCCATGGCCAGAAATGAATAATCACATTCAACACAATTTGATTAATTTTATAGCAGCCTCCAACCAGTTCAGGATTCTCTAATCTACCAATCAAACTAAAAAAACACATCAGCATGTGGTTGGCACATGCAAAGGGCATCAATTGTCTTTCTATTGTTAGATTGAGTGCTATACACTTAGCCAAAAGTTATAGCTTATGGTCAAGTAGAAAGAATTGCACTAGAAAGAATTGCACTAGACCATAAGCTATAACTTTTATAAATTAACTTTTGGCTATAAATTAATTTTTGGTTCACTGTGAGATTAAGTTAGACTTAAAGTCCACTTTCTAATGTAATATCAAATCTTATCCTAAGAAGCTGTTAGGGTATAAGGTGGGAGGTAATGAGAAGGAGAAGAAAGGTAGGAGGGAAGTGAGGCCGAATGGTATTGACTATAAAGGCCGAACGGTATTGACCGTAAAGGCCGAACGTTATTGACCGTAAAGGCCGAACGGTATTGACCACAAAGACCGAACGGTGGTTGTTAGGGTATAAGGTGGGAGGTAATGAGAAGGAGAAGAATGGTAAGAGGGAAGTGAGGCCGAACGGTATTGACTGTAAAGGCCGAACGGTGGAAGGTGTTAGGATATTTATCCTATTTTATCATCATTATAGTGTGTCAAGGGTTACCCTATTTATCATGTACTTGTGTATCAATTTATTCTTATAAATAGAAGATTGTGAGAGGGATCAATCAAGCCCTCTAGAATTATTTTACAGTTTCAATCTTAAGTTGGTATCAGAGCGGGTCGATCCCGCTCTGGTTTCTGTCTCGTAATATATATCTGTCCGGCGCCACAGTTCTTTGTCGCCCGCCGCTGCCCGCCGCCAGCCACCGTCAACCGTCGGCCACCGTCGTCCGTCGCCGGCCACCGTCGCCGACCACCGTCACTGCCGGCCACCGCCCGCCGTTGCCGGCCACCGTCGTCCATCACTGTCACAGTTTCCTTCGTCTAAACCCTTAGGGTTTTCTTGTTCTTCGTTAGTACTATTTGTCTTCTTCAGAAATGGCGTCTGGCAGTACTCTTTCCTTCTCTGGAAGTCCATCAATGACCTCCGAGAAGCTAAATGGAAAAAATTATCTATCATGGTCTGCTGCCATTGAAATGTGGTTCCTTGGCCAAGGGCATTATGACCACCTTGAGCGAGATGGAAGCCATGTGCCTACTGAAAAAGCTGATCAGTGGAAACAAGCAGATTTCCAGTTGTGTGCCCTGTTATGGCAATTAGTGGAACCCAAACTTTTTGTATCTTTGAGGGCTTTCAAAACTTGTCACTCCTTTTGGAAGAAAGCCCAAAGCATTTATGCCAACGATATTCAACGTCTCTATGACACTACGAATAAACTTGCATCTCTTAAAATGGCAGACCATGATATGGTGTCCTTCATGGCTGAAGCCCAAGCTGCTGTCGAAGAACTTAGGATGTTTTTGGAAGTAGATCCATTAGAGGATATAAAAAAGAAATTAGACAAATTCTACATGGTGTTGATCCTTCGTGCCCTACATCCCGATTTTGATCATCTCAGAGATCAACTTCTAACTAGTCATGAGGTCCCCTCTATGGAAACATTGACCACTCGCCTTCTGCGTGTCCCGGTATCTCAAACTCAAGAAGCGCATGAACTAGTGGAACCATCTGTCATGGTTGCCACACGAGGAAGAGGAGGACGTGGCACTAGAGGAGGAGGACGAGGAGGTCGGGGACGTACTCAATGCACATATTGTAAAAGGATGGGTCATACTCAAGAGAATTGCTACTCCTTACATGGTTTCCCTTCCAAAACCGCCAATATTTCGAAGACTGAAACTTCCACTTCGAAAACTGAAACCTCCACTTCTATGTTTTCTGAGGATGAATATCAAGAGTATTTAAGGTTAAAATCTAACAGCTTGGCACAACCATCTCAATCTCCCAATACATCAACAGTCTGCGTTTCTCAATCTATGGAATGTCAAAATTCATGGGTAATTGACTCAGGTGCTTCTGATCACATTTCTGGTAATACCTCTTTGTTCTCATCTATTTCCTTTCGAGAAAAACCTCATTTCATAACCCTTGCAAATGGATCTAAAACTTCTTCCAAAGGAGTCGGTCATGTTTCTTTGTCTCCCTCCCTCAATCTCAACTCAGTCTTTTTTGTCCCTAATTGTCCTTTTAATTTAATTTCCTTAAGCCAGTTGACTAAAATGTTAAATTGTTCAATAACCTTTGATCATAAATCTTTTGTTATACAGGAGCGTGGTTCGGGGAGACAGATTGGAGAAGGATATGAAGCTGGCGGATTATACCATTTTGGATCTCGTCCAAGGGTGTCTTGTGTTGCTGCTCCTAATCCTAAAGTGCTACATGATCGACTTGGCCATCCTCATTTGTGCAAATTAAAAAAGATGTGTCCTGAACTTAGTGGTCTCCAAACCTTAGAATGTGAGTCATGTCAATTAGGAAAACATGTTAGATCTTCCTTTCCTAAAAGGTCTCAATCAATATGTAATTCTAGTTTTTCCATCATCCATTCTGATATATGGGGACCTAGTCGTATCTCCTCCTTTGGTTTTAGATATTTTGTTACCTTTATTGATGAATATTCAAGATGTACTTGGGTTTATCTTATGAAAAATCGTTCTGAATTGTTAGCTATCTTTACATCCTTTTTGAATGAAATCAAGAATCAATTTGGTCAAGTAATCAAAATATTAAGAAGTGATAATGCCAAAGAGTATTTTTCATCCTCCTTTTCTGCCATCTTGAGTTCCCATGTATCTTACATCAGTCTACTTGTCCTCATACACCACAGCAAAATGGTATAGCAGAACGAAAAAATAGACACTTGGTTGAAACTGCTCGTACCCTTTTGCTTGGTGCCCATATTCCTGTCCATCACTGGGGGGATGCCATCTTAACTGCATGTTATCTTATTAATAGGATGCCCTCCTCCTCTCTTGATAATAAAGTCCCTTTCTCCATTTTGTTTCCTAATGATCCTCTCTTTCATACATCTCCCCGAGTGTTTGGCTGAGTATGTTTTGTTCATGACATGTCTCCAGGTCTAGACAAACTCTCCGCTCGCGCTCTCAAATGTGTCTTCTTAGGCTATTCTCGACTTCAAAAAGGATATCGGTGTTACTCTCCTGAAACTAAGAAGTATTACATGTCTGCCAATGTCACATTCTTTGAACAGACTCCTTACTTCTCTCCATCTGTTCAGGATGTTTCTATCCTCCAGCAGGTCCTTCCTATTCCAATGGTTGAGTCAAATAGCTCCACTGTCTCTGTCATTCCCAGTCATGATCACAATCCTTCTACACCTGTTTCTCCACATACTGAGATCATCCCACACAGGGCCCCAATGGATAGTCCACCTCCCCAAGACAATGGTGAATCTCCTACTTCAGATTCTTCTCCCTCGTCACCTCCTCCCACGCCTCCTGGTGCAAATGATTCAGCATGGCCTATTGCCCTCAGAAAAGGTACTCGTTCCACTCGGAACCCTCATCCCATTTATAATTTTCTAAGCTATCATCGATTGTCGCCCTCCTATTTTTCTCTTTTATCCTCAGTGTCCTCTGTTGTTATACCCAAGAATGTGAAAGAAGCACTTGATCATCCTGGCTGGCGACAAGCTATGATTGCAGAAATGCAGGCTCTTGACCACAGTAATACTTGGGAGCTGGTGCCCCTTCCCCCAGGAAAAAAGGCGGTTGGTTGTCGATGGGTGTATGCAGTTAAAGTTGGCCCTGATGGTGAAATTGATCGGCTCAAAGCTCGGCTTGTTGCAAAAGGTTACACTCAGGTTTATGGTCTTGATTATTGTGACACTTTCTCTCCTGTAGCCAAGATGACTACTATTCGTCTCTTCTTTGCCATGGCAGCCATTCGTCACTGGCCACTTCATCAATTGGATATCAAGAATGCCTTCCTACATGGTGATCTTGAGGAAGAAGTTTATATGGAGCAACCTCCAGGGTTTGTTGCTCAGGGGGAGTCTGGTATGGTATGCAAATTGCATCGATCTCTATATGGCCTCAAGCAATCCCCACGTGCTTGGTTTGGAAAGTTTAGCTCCATTGTTCAAAAATTTGGGCTAAAACGCAGTGAAGCAGACCATTCAGTTTTTTATTGTCATTCTTCTCTCGGGAAATGTGTTTACTTAATAGTATATGTTGATGATATTGTCATTACAGGAAATGATGCTGTTGGAATATCTCAACTAAAAGAGTACTTGTGTAGACATTTTCAAACCAAGGATCTTGGAAGTCTCAAATATTTCTTAGGCATTGAAGTAGCGCAATCAAAAGATGGAGTTGTAATCTCCCAAAGGAAGTATGCTCTTGATATATTACAAGAAACAGACATGATTGATTGTAGACCGGTAGACAGTCCCATGGATCCAAACCAGAAATTAAGGACAGAGGAAGGTGAATTATTCTCCGATCCAGAGAGGTATAGGAGGCTGGTTGGCAAACTGATTTATCTCACTATTACAAGGCCAGATCTATCCTTTGCAGTTGGAGTGGTTAGTCAGTTCATGCAGGCTCCATGTATTGACCATTGGAATGCTCTCATTCACATTCTAAGGTATGTAAAGAAGGCTTCCGGGCAAGGATTGTTATATGAAGATAAAGGAAGCATTCATGTCTCTGGGTATTGTGATGCAGATTGGGCAGGTTCACCTATTGATAGACGGTCTACAACAGGATATTGTGTTTTTCTGGGAGGAAACATTATTTCATGGAAAAATAAGAAACAGAATGTAGTAGCTCGATCAACCGCGGAAGCCGAGTATAGGGCAATGGCATCACTAACATGTGAACTTATATGGGTGAAACAATTCCTTCAAGAGGTTAAATTTTGTGACATCCATACTATGAAGATGTATTGCGACAATCAAGCTGCTCTCCACATTGCATCAAATCCAGTGTTTCACGAGAGGACTAAACATATAGAAATTGATTGTCATTTTGTTCGTGAAAAGTTGTTGACCAAAGAAATATGTACTGAGTTTATTGGGTCAAACGATCAACTCGCAGATGTATTGACCAAGTCATTAAGGGGTCCTCGGATTGAGTTTATTTGTTTCAAGCTTGGTACATACAATTTGTATGCTCCAGCTTGAGGGGGAGTGTTAGGATATTTATCCTATTTTATCATCATTATAGTGTGTCAAGGGTTACCCTATTTATCATGTACTTGTGTATCAATTTATTCTTATAAATAGAAGATTGTGAGAGGGATCAATCAAGCCCTCTAGAATTATTTTACAGTTTCAATCTTAAGTGAAGGCATGGAGAGGTAAGGCCGAACGTGGACAAGGGGAAACGGTCAGACCGACCGGTGGACAAAGGGGAGCGATCAGGCCGAACGGTGGAAAACGGGGAGTGACTAGGCCGAACGGTGGGAGGCAGGGAGCGACTGGGCCGAACGGTGGGAAGCAGGGAAGGACCTGAGCCGAACGGTTGAAGAATCACCATCTTAACTGCGTGGTGGTTAGGGGGCGAGAGCTAATTACAGTAAAAGGAGCCACAATAGGAGAGAATTTTCAGTATAAATTAATTAGAGTAAATAAATATATATCCTAGGGAAATATTCAATATAAGATATTTATAATTAATGATATATGCTAGGATAATATACGGGGATATTTATATTAAATATCGAGATATTTATATTAAATGCAGATATATTCTAGGGAAATATTTAGTAAGAGACAGGGCAGGAAATAATTAGTATAAATAAAGTTAGAGTCTAGGGTTAAGGGTATGCTTTTGGATTTTGTGAGTTTTGTAAAGGAGGTTATGCTCCAGAATAGTTGACGGAGGTTATGCTTCCAATTATTAGAAATAATTGATAGAGGTTATGCTCTCATTTATTGTTTGTTTTCTACTTGATTCAGTTATTTTTATCAATAAAAGAGGTTTATTCATTCATATTTTATTGTTCTTTGCCTGTGAGAGTGTGTGAGAGATTGTTCTAGTTACGCTTCCCACTCGGATACATAACACAAGGTCTGTTGAGTAAATTGTGTCACCCCCACTAGTGATTTTGAGCCAGCATTTCAATCCGTTCTATCTAAATATAAATAACCTAGGAAAAAAAAAACCTGGAAGGCCGCCTAAGACAAAGAAACAATGGCAGTGTTTAGTTTAGAATATTAGGAGTCTTTTAAATTAGTAAGGGGCTATTTGGGTCAGCTCATGTGAAAGCTGAACCTTGGTTGAAATTTAGGAATAGAATCCAGATATGATTTTATTTGGTATGATTGGATGCTCGATTGTATTAGGCTGTATTTTTTTATTTCACAAACCGTTTTTTTGGTCTGCCTGCTTTTACATGGGTTTGATATAATTCTTTTTTCTTTTTATCTTGGTTTTTACTGCATCCGTACTCTAGAGACACATGATGCTATCTGGAGTAAATTTTAAATAAAATAAAAAAATCTAGCGCTGACAGTGTAAGGTGTTTTTGCAGTACAATCCAATCACAAATTGTCATGTACGGTAAATTTGTTTACTTTTACAACAATTAACTTAAAAGCCATATTAATGAGCCTCAACTCAACACAATGGGCCTCCAATATATTACAATCTAATATTCAGTGAAATATAAAAGAGAAAGAAAGATTTTATTAATTTTGAAATATTCAGCAAAGTACATAATAATAGACAATCTGAGAAGAGTTATTTGTAAGGTAGCGCTATTGTGCTGACCCAGCACCGATGTAACAGTTAACAAAACAGTTGTAACATGAGAAACTGTTGTAACTAACTGAGATATAGTTACAGAGATTAGGATCACCAACTACGGAAACTATGTGTGGACTACACTAGCTGATACACGGATACAATAACATCATTAAAGACACCTGACAGCAGGATAGTATAGAGGATGGTACGGAAAGTTATAGTAAAGGACATATTAGGTGTGCAGAGGAGGTAGTTTTGGTAGTGGCTAGGGTCACAGGGCAGAAAAGCACAGCTTCTTTTATATTTTTCTTTTCAGTTTAGCTTATGATATTTTCCTGCAATTTTCATTGTAATCAGCTTGTTCTCTGAACATCTTTTGTATCATTTTTATCATAATTTCAGTATCTACCAAGCATAATTTTTTATTGGTTGAGCATAAAAAAATTACACTGGCAGACACTAGAAATTAAATTCCATTAAATTTTGAAAAAAAAAAACAAAAACTCAGAAACAAAGCATAAAGCAAGGATGTTTTGTCTATACCTCATCATACTTGTCCCCTCCCTTGACAAGAACAGAGTAATAAACTTTCTGAGATTTTCCATCCTTTGTCTCTTCTGTTTCATCTATGTACGCAACCCGAAGGGCTGGATACCTGCATGGAATGTTCCATTTTTCCATTCAATCTCATTGCTGTTTTACAAATACAAGAACTAATAAAGTTCAGCGCTGGTTGTATTGACTCACATTAACATCAGATTGAGAATGTTATTATAGCAGCTTCTGTCTCTAGTATTTTTGGACTTCTTCTGAGAACCATACACTTGACAAGAAACAACATAGGTGAACTTTAAATCAGCCATAGCTTGTGCATCTTCGCGAAGCTTCTTATTTGTGTCCAAGAAATACATTGTCCGGAAACCTTCAGAGAGAGCTGCAAGGGAAAAGACATATATTTCATTTATAAATGAAAGCCTTATGCATATCTCAATTTTAACTTGAATACAGTATGCAAATAGAGAAATAACCATTGTCTCCTGCAGATTCTGTGAAACACTGAAGGATCAAAGCTTGCCAATAGTACATCATTCCTCTCACTAACAAAAACAAGAAGTTGAAAAATAACATTTAAATTGGAATGAATATTCAAATATAGTATTGACAGTACTGTTCATTACAATCAAGACCTGTTCGATAGAGTGTCTGCCCTCTGTAAGATGCCCACTGGCGCATTAACTCCTCCTTGTCTTCTTCAATATCGTCACTTTTTAGTCGTTCATGGAAATTGGCCCATTCATCTACAGTACATCAGTTTCAGTCAATAAATGAGTGCATATATACAAGAGGGACAGAAATATAAGTAAGCATAAAAAGGTACTCACCAGGATATATCTTGGTTAGGTAGAACAAAATTGATATCCCATCTTCATTTTCCTTATTGAGTTCTTCATCAGAATATAGAACATCTTCTTTGAAATAGGGTGTCAGAACACTGAAGCAATATTCAGCTAAGTTATATATAACAGTAGTAATTGGGAAAATTGTTAGGATATTAACACTAATAGTAAAAGTTTAGCGTCATTTGAATATGCTGTGAAGTGTATTTATGTTTTACGTTAGAATGTTCAGTTGCAGATAGTTTGGCCAGATATTAGTGAATTTGCCACCTTAGTACACTCTAATTATTGGTAAAAACCAATAACTAACAGAGCTTGTGATTAAGTTTAAGCACAAACTTCTCCCAATAATTCTCTCAGCAAAAGTAAACAATGATCCATATATCGAGTAAAGTCAACATGTAGATACATGGATGCAGCCACAAGAAATGTGGTGTCAACATATAGTGCTAACCTAATGAGGACTATAGCCTGTATAGAGATGCAATAGAATTTTTATCTTGATTTAAAAAGAAACAATAAAGTGAAAATCATGATGAAAAAGGAAATCTAATGAGTATATAAATCATTCTTCTCTTTTGAGCCAATCAAAAAATGGGTTTAGTATGCATTGTGCATAAAGGAAAACCCATCCGTCCATATCAAAATTTATTTGTTTGATATAAAATTGTTCATAAGCCTCAGCCCAACAACTTAAGCTTTTATGCAAGTTATTGTTTGACATGGTATAAAAGTTTGCATGACCAAGCATTCAAGAGTGGGCACAAATCTCATCTTACAAGTCAGTTTTGTAAGGTTGAGTCAAGATTAAAATTCACTTCTTAAAATGGTATTTGTTAGAAGTGGACTTTAAGCCTAACTCAACTTCACAAAACTGGCTTGTAAGGTGAGGTTTACACCACGGTGGTCGCTCGGCCGGAACGATTCTGATGGTGTGGTCGTCGGTCAATTCTAGAACTCTGGCTGTGACGACTATGGCGACGGCGGAGACAGCGGCGGTGATGTGTGCCGGAGAACTTGGAGTTGGCTGGAACTAATCCTAAGCTCTAGATACCATGTTAAAAGTGGACTTTAAGCCTAACTCAACCCCACAAAATCGGCTTGTAGGATGAGGTTTGCACCCACTTATAAACTATGAATTGGCCTTATCTCTAGTCGATGTGGGACTTCCAACAGTATTAAAGTTATTTGAAGTTTATCCTAGCGAGATTTATTACTTCTTGGACCTATCATACCACCCAATATAGGACCATTATTGAATCACCCATTAATATCAAATCTCATGTTGAAGATATATATGCCTTGATGTGAGGGTTATGTGTTGGAAATCTCACATTGACTACTAAAGGTAAGACAAATTTATATAAATAAGTACAAATCTCACCTTACAAGCTGATATTGTAAAACTGAATTAGGTTTAAAATTCACTTCTTAGAATATTTGATCTTTGTTGCCCTCATTCATCCAATAAATTTCAACACAAAATAGAGTATATCAATGAGCACTCTTGTTTGAATTGGTGGGTCATGTAAAACCATTTTACGAATTTTTCCTTCAATTTAATCAATATTCATTCTATTTTTTCCCTTTCCTTTCAATGTATTAGTCTATCACAATGACTGACCTGAAGGACAACATGTCCCGAACTTTGGGAGCTTTTGGCATATTCATAAATAAGGAGTTTGCAAAGAATGTAATACGGCGGCGGGCTTCTATATTTTGGGGAACATTTATGGCTGATTCCTTGACTGTTAAAAGCAAATGAAGCCTGATAACCTACAGAGAGAAAACAGAAACTGGTAAGCAATTGTACATTAAAAAAAGAATAATGTAATGGGTTCACTATATTATAATTGTCAAGACTACCTTCTCCATCACTACTTTATTGTGTGTAAATGATGTGTCAATGTTGACAAACCTCTGCCCTCTCTCTAAATGATATTGCTGAGGTGTTTGCAGAAACCTGGAGAAGGCAGAACCAAACCAATATCATAAAAAAGTACTTAATATAGGGTTTAAGAAAAAAAAACATAAACCAAAGTTCTAGTCACTGTTTCAAACATACGACTGGCCATCAAACATGACATCTTGTATGATAATTTCTACAATATCTTGCAGGACATTGACTATTTGGGATCCAAGTTTTCCATCTTCAGATCGCTGCCAATAGGTGAAAAATAATATTTTTAAGACCTGAATAAGTCTTACGAGAAGGAACTGAAATGTACTGAGAAAAAAAGGTACGATGAGTGGGAAAACCTACCAGTAGGGTTAAGAACTTCTCTAACTTCTCACTGAGTGAAGGTAAGCCACTCATATTGAATTCCTTGACAAATGTTTCCTCAAGTATACACTGTTCTACTTTACCACATATACTGGTCACAACCCTGTCTCAGATGGAAGAAACCCAATACTCATGAGGATTCCAATAAGAAAAAAATTACATGGGTGAACAGAGGATATACAAGTATTTCTCTCTTACAGCCTATCTTCTTGTTCAAGCAGAAGGTTCAATATGATGTCCTTGAGAGTCTCATAGCATTCAACAACTGCTGAATACATATACCCATCATTCTTTATCTTTCTGAACAAATCATCATCAGTCTGCTTCTTATAATCTTTTGCCATGTCAACAGCAATAGGAATCTATCAAATTGAAAATTTTTAGAAATGAAGCAAAAAGACACGTTCATTCAATCATAATAAACTTCTGGCCATAGGTAACCACTCATATGACACACCTTACTAGCAAGCAAGAATGGAGGCCACTGAATTACAGAAACATAACTTGCACTGTATGGAACAAGAAGCAAATCTCTATCCCTGGACAATGAGTTAAAAATATAATCACAAGCTTGAAATTCAGGACCAGGCATGCAATGCAAGAAGTATCAGGCCAGTAGTTTGAACCTATTACTGATGAGGTCTTCCTCTCTCATAGAAATTATAAACTCATTCCAAACCTGAGAGAAGTATGCAATATTGTTCCGTTCATAGGTCTCATCCTGGCACCGAAAATTCATTCATAAGACACCAGATATTTATTCAACTTTTATGTAGTTATATAATTTTATTGTACATAAATACTAAATTTTGAAACATGAACTGCTTACCGATTCCTCCTGTTTAGTCTTTCTATCTCTTCCTGTCCAAAAGCGCTGACTAAAAGCTACTGGAACAGACTGAAATCTAGACCGTAGCATTCCAAGCGTCCTTATCTAAAGATGTAAAACATTAGGAGAAAATTACAAAAAACAAACTATGTTGTATGGTATGGGTACAAGTGCTAGCTAAAATAAGATACAATAAATAAAATGACAAAATTTAAAACATAGGATACATTATATATTAAAATATAATGATTATAAATTGTGTATATGCTATTTTTCTTGATTTCTTTATTTTTCTTAAATATATAACATGATATTTATATTGGTTTTCCGTCACCATCCTATTATTGTTTGTCTTTAATATGTTGAAAAATTATAAAATTTTGCAACACACTAACCTCTCCCAAATGGCTGAAAGCTCCAACAATGCCACCAAACAGAGTGGCATAAATAGCATACCATATTTGAGTATCCATAAAATAAACCTATATATTAATAAAATATTACGATGGAATGAATTAATGTACCAATGTGAAGGGAGAGTATTGGAATAAATTGAAGTTCGTTAGCCCAAAATTCCTTTCCTACTATACTTACCAGAATAATTGGAGCCCATATTGCAATGACAATACAAATATTGTGAGTCTCTGTAGCAGTTAGAGAATGTTAGTTGAAGCTAGCTATGCTCACAGAACAAGTAGCAAAGATAGCTAGATGTGAAAAGGACAAAAAATGTTTACCATTTTCTGGAAAGAACTCATGCCACTTGTAGTTATCAATGGACATCCCCATGATTAATTTTGTGGGTCCAATAAGGGGCAATATCTGCAAAAAGTTAAATTCAGTATGAAAGAGAAACAAATTTAATGAATTACAGTTTAATATATTTGATTAGTTTCGTACAATCATGACATGGATATAAAGACGAATAAAGAAAATACATGAAACATGGCAAAAATTTGATAAAGCATTTACTGGGAATTGATTTCATTATCCTTATAAAGTTTTGTATGTTGGATCTATAAAGGAGGAGGTCCACTGGGGAGATACAATATCAATGAGACTTAAACCCAATCATATAAGGGATTGACACCACTTTGTATCAAAAACCTTAAGACAATGGGTTAATGTATTTTACCTTTATATAATGCTCTACTTTCTCATTTTTATTCAATGTGAGACTTAAACTCACTTAGAATTCTAACAAGATGTTGACACCATGTGCTATTATCATCCATGTAATGAGAAGGTTTCCTGATTAACATAGTTACATGATTTGGTAAATGATTTAAGCCTAGCTCAATCCTAAAAGACCATCTATTAAAATAAGGATTACCTCCACTTATATACTATATTTTGCCACTATCTCTAGTTGACTTGGGTCTTTCCCAATACACCCCTCACATCTACTACTACAGGGTTAGCTACATATATAACATGGTGAGTGGCTTTTTAACGGATCTATGATAGGTTCTGAAACCATCTGGAAAGGATTGCCGGTAGGTGTGTGTTGTGTATACACAAGTCAGATATTTCCCTATATAATGTAATCAAATCATATTTTTTAACATTCTCCCACAAGTTGGGACATATGAATGATATGAGTCAAATGTATGATATGACATTTTAGTCAGAGGGTATGGCAACTGCCGAAGAGCAAAAATGCTCTGGTACCATTTTAGTAAGTGGTTTAGATCTTACTTAACCCTACAAAACTGTCTTATAAAGTGAGAATTGTCCCAACTTATATTTTGTGTTTTGGCATTGCTTCTAGTTAGCACATAATATTAAAGCTCAAAATTGTTAGCATTAAGTTTGTCTATTTGAAGTATATATGAGACTGTGATAGTATCTATGCAGAATTTTACAAAAATAGAACTTAAACATTGATATATAATTTTAAACAAATATTTCTTAATAACACAATATGAGTTTGCTGCACCCAATACGGTTTAAATCATATTGTTTAGGTAAGGAAGGAGAAAACGAGACAATAGAGTCCCATAACATAAATATCGTATATTTTTTACGTGATGCCAAAGACAATGCACTAACAGCCCTATTTATGGTAGGAATCAATTACCAAACTCCTAACCCTATTTATAGTAATCTATTACTCATTATACTTGTCCTCTAAAATATTATGTAGATATTCGAACAAACTCCAAAAAAAAAACATGAAGGGTTAAATATGCATTTTACTTTTGAAGTATAATTGTATTCTAACTTTTTATCTATAAGACCTTTGCTTAACATCAGGTCCCTGTAAATTTTTTTTATTTTTGTCCTTGTTATTTTATTTTACTCCTTGTAAATATCTATTTTTATGATTTAGTTCTTGTTATATGTAGATTATTAGCTTTTGGCCCCTCAAATATTTTGAAAGAGACTAATTCAAAACGAACAAAATATTACAGGGACCAAAATGAAAAAAATAGATATTTTATAGGGACCAAAATAAAATAACAAGTACCGAAACTTCAAAAAAATAATTTATTGGGAGTAAAAGTCATACAAGGCTTAGGAACCAAAAACTAATTATACCTTGTTTCAGTGCAATTTGAAAGGATATTTTTGACAGAGAAAGCAAGCTTGTAATTCAAGATTTTAATCATTCTTTTTGGAGTTCAAGGCATGTTTTCTATCACTTACATGTGTTTTATTGTCAACAAGCCATGGAAATTAGAAGAAATTTAAATAAAAAATCAATTACATAAATAATACCTCCACATAGTAGCTGAATGCTAGCTTGCTAATCAGCAGCATGATCCAAAAGAGGGTGTACCTGCCATAATAAATTATATTTTAAAGCCAAAAAATATGAAAATATACTTAATAATAGAAGCATCAAATTTGTACCTATGATTGAATTAAATACCCAATTATTAGTTTGAACAAATTTTAAGAGAAAATAAAAAAATTGATTTGATGTCTCTATGTGAGCCAAAATAGTCTTTTAAAACATATGATGAAAACACTAAAAGGAAGTTTACAGATATATTCATCAGTACGTCTTTAACTAGGAGAGTAAGTGCATGTTTGAATATTTTCGGGGTAAAAATTCTTTGTTCTTAGCTTCTTGAAAAAGCTTTAAGGAAAAGAAGAATATAACTTTCATTGAAAAAAGGGTTCCCTGTATAATAAGTACAAGTATCTTACAAAGCATTTAATAAATCAAATCGTGTTTAACATAACAAAATACAATTAGAATAGTACAGTCCTTTATAAATATCATATTTCAAAAGAAAAGATTTGAGGAGCACAAACGAAGCCAACTAAAAAGAAAACATTTGGTTGGAGGAAAACGAAGGTTTCAACCTTGAAATCATCCCCCTCCATCCCACAGAAAGAACTGGATTCAAAAAGGAAAATGATAATAAATTCTCACTCACTTCAGCAGTGAGAACATGTTCTCATGCATGCCTCTTCCTACGTACAACTTTGGCTGCAGCATGGTCAATGTTAGACAAAGCACACCAAAACCATATCTCAATTAGAAAATAGAAAGAAATGCAAAAATTAATACATGAAGCATCCATTAGGTATTTCCACAATAAAATAAACAAATAAATGAATGTATTGCGGACCTGAGCCCACCACATCACAAAGGTGAGGATTCGCATGTTTGAGCGCTCCAATTTTCTCCGCAGAGGAGGAAGGAAAAAGAGTATTGTAGCCACTATGTTTGGAAACATATATAATACAACAACATAGGTATAGAGGGACTGATTCCCCCAATCCCCAGCCCAACTAGTGACAAATTTTATAAGCCCTGATGGATTCAGTAGTGAACTGGAATAACAGACTGGCAAAACAACAACCCAAACAGCTGCTATCACAAATTTCAAAAAATATCGAAGCAACTGAGTAAATTTCATGTTCTTCAATGCATTCCATGTCAAAATGATATCAAGAGTTACTGCAAATAAAAGTTATGAGAAAAAAGTTAATAAATGATGCCAGTAAGTGCTCCTAAAACAACATAAAGAATATAGTCATTCTACATTAATAAAGTCGTGACACAACAAAATAGTAATAGTACTAACACAGGAATCAAGTACCTTGAAGAAAATTGAGAAAAGCGTATGTAATGAATATAGTCGTAACATTTCTGAAGACATCATCATCCATAAACACCCCAACAAGTCCCAAGGAACTCCATCCTATGATAATCATTGCCTGAAACAAATACTTCCATATTTGAAACAAATTTTGCATGGTGAAGTTTACACACGTAACCATAGCTCTAGACATTTAGTTAGAGTCAACATAAAGGACATTCCACAGGTCCAAGCACTACAATTACCTGTAAAGCCAATATAAAGAATATCCACATTCGATCAAAACTCCTATACAGATGCAAAAATGTACGAACTTCAACAAAATTTGTTTTGGGCTTCCTCTTACCAACTCCAGTGTTGCTTTGGCTACGGCGCTGTCATTGAAATTTGTACATCAATTAAAGTCTCTTTCAAAAGAAATGCAAGTTCATCTAACTAGGTAGTATTTACATAAACTTGTGTATAATTAATGCAACAATTTTATTAGTGGGCAAGGAAAATACAAGTAGGCTACATTTATATATTTATATATATATATACATATATTAAACACGCTAAGTGCAAGGAGAAAAAAGTAGAATAAGTACAAAAAATCAACATACAAATAAATAGCTAAACATGAAAAACCATTTCAGCCTGAGCAATATTTTATTAAGACATATCCTAGATCCAATATCAACTATAATATTATTTACACACCAAATTCAATAATGCTAAGCACGAGAGTGATAGACTTCTTTGATCAAGAAGTATATCAACACACTCTTCTCACACGAACACACACAAAAGACAGCAAAAGAATGTATATTATTGCTGTAAGAATGAATCAACAAATCAAGAATTACAAAAGGAAGCCTCTCTCCCTCCTCTGGAACAATGATCCAGTCTAAACCATACAAGTCAAAAAAACTAACCTCGTATACAAACTATATCCCCTATTTATATTAACCCCTCTCCTATACAAAACTTCCCTAACAGCCAACAACCTTTCCCGCAATTTTCTCTTTTTCCTTTCATAAACCTTTAATGCTTTATCAAAAGAGGCTATGTTGGGACAAACTCAAGTCTTACATTAATTAGAGATAATGTCAAAATAATGTATATAACTAAATGAGACAACTCTCTTGTTTCACTAATTAATTTTGCAAGGTTGAGTTATGTTTAAACCCACAATTATAAGATTCCTCCACTTGGATTTTCTGCACAAAGTACTGTAGGAAATATAAAATATGAAAATGCCTCCACCTAGCAACTTAGCTTTTAGGAGAGATAGTGTAGAATTAGTGTAGAATTTGATTGATGTGATAGATTAAAAAAATTTACTTCCAAATACACTCTCACTTACCTCCAAAATCCACTCAAATAAACCACAAAAAATTTACCTTCAAATCCATTCAATCACTCTCCTTCAAATCCATTCAAGTGAACAAGGGCTAAAGGGGCAAAATAGGATATTATTAGGCTCATTGGCATAGAATATAATAATATGACACTTAACATAAGATGATAAATTATTCAAATAAATAGAATATGAAGTAAACGATATACTCAGATAAATATTCTTTTATTATAACTACATCCAATACATATGAGAGAATTTGACAATTGGAAAACAGCAAACATATGCAGAATGTAAAGAAGAGAGAAAGAGAAGATAGACAGACCCGATGTCTTGTGAGTGTCTCGTCTGAATGCCTAAAGAAATCTGCTTTGGGATCCCATGGCCATTTTAGATCATCGAAACATCTTTTGGACCTAGAAAAGGACAAAAATTTGAGCTTCGTGTTATCCAAATGCGTACAAAAATATCACTGTTTCAAGAGTGTTAAATAGTTGATAAGTAAAAGTCTAATGAAATGTTTACCAAAAATATTCATTAAGATCATCATAGTTTCTCCAGTTGGAGTGACTTGCCTTGCCTTTGTTGTTTCTCTTTGCTTCCTTTTTCAACAAATACAGAAACAAGTTTCAGGCAACATTTGAACACACACAGCAAAACAAGTTCCAGATATCATTTGAAAACGCACTGCACATCATACTGACCTTCATTAAAACTTGATATATAGGACTAATAACTTCCCTCAGAAAATATTCATCATCACGTCCTTCTACTAGCTCAGTGCTTCCAGTCACACGAGAGGGATTCATGTCTAATATTCTATAGACACTATGGCACATCTTTGACAGGAAAAAAGCGAGAATTATTAACATAACACCAAACCATCTAGCCCATGTTTGCTATGTTGCTCGGTTAAAACATGAAATTGAAATTAAAAATTTGTGAAACTATAGGGTCAGGATCAGTGCTATAAGGTAGTAGAGTTCCTATCCTACTACTAGAATAGACAGAATGATGCTGGAACTAGGTCTGTCATTAGGTAAAATTTGAGGCACGCTCATAATAGGTCTGATATTGATATGGCTTTTTCTGTGTAAGTTGTTTGAATGTTGAATATTAATAATAGATACGCTATTATTTATTTATGCTTGAGTACTAGGATATAAACACTTTTCTGTTTGAAAATGTTGCTTAGCTTCCCAAATCATGTATATAGAGTTAATTCCGGGTCTTTCATCTTATAGAGTGTTTAACTTTGTCTTTTCTACTCAATGTTGAACTTTGACTCACACTTGGATTAATCCCAAGAATCTCTCCTCAAAGGTGAGTCCCATTTGATATGGTATATTTTCCCCAGGTGTATGGTGACCTACTCGTACCCTTGTGGTTATGGTGTTGTTCGAACCATCAGCTCTTATGCCATTGATGGGTTATTTCATAGAGGTGGGTATTCAATGGGAGATATTATATATATGTATATGACATGAATTTAACCCACACATATAAGAGATTGACACCACTTTTAATTCAAAACCTTAAAGCAATGGATTCATGAGTCTTTCATCTTATATAGTGTTTAACTTTGTCTTTTCTACCCAATGTGAAACTTTGACTCACACTTGGATTAATCCCGACAGAAGTTTCACATGATAGTATTTTTTTAAAATTTGTATGATCAGAGCTTCATGAGAGAAGTGATAACCTGAAGAAATATTTTTTCTTTTGAAAGGCATTCAGCTAGAACATTAATTTATGGATAAGAAAGTGAATCTTGTTAGTGTACGCAATAAGGTTTTGTCTAATTAGAATGACTTTTTGCAAATAATTAGAATGATATTAATTCATTAATCTGAAAATAGAATCTACAATGTTCTTTTTATTCATGAAATATCTTCTACGTAATTTCAATAAGAAGTATGGTTACAGATGGAAGCTATAACACTTGTTATGTTATTGATGGAGATGAAATGATGGTAAATGATAATTTAAAATAGGTAACAAAAACATTTTGCTAACATAATGAAGCATAAGCTTGTTATGATTAATTAGAGAATGAGATTAAGATGATGGACTCACAGTGCAGGCACAGCAGAAGAATGAATGCTAGGTCATAGAGAACTTACATGATGGAAAATATAGCAAATACATTCAGGCATAAAGCGGATATTGGAAGCTTCTCCCCATATTAGAAGATAAAGGGCAATATATATCAGCTCTATCTGTTGCAAGTCATAATCTTCTAGAAACCTAGTGTTAAAAAATTAACAAAAAATGAATCAATAGCACTTATTATATAAAACGGTAAAAAGCACAATTTAGAGTATCTTTTGAAAAGGTTTGGAGAGAAAGGGAAAGGAGGGCTAGTTTACGGTTTTCAATTGATAGCTATAAAACATTTACATAAAACAAATAAGAGATGATTGAAAGGTCACTTGATAATACTTCATGTTTTTTTCTTTCATTTAAAAAAACGTTCAAAAAATGTTAATTTAAATTGAAAACTTAACCTTCCTTTCCCTTTCCAACTGCTCATTCCAAACATACTGTTAGGGTACAAATCTATTGGTTTTATTATCCCAAAGTAAAAGATTCAATTACCTAAGATTGGATTCACAACGCACATAATGACACCATGACTCATAATTTTTGAAAATTGTTCCCATCAACTTTTCTACAGTTTCGACATGAAGCTGCAGGAAGCTTTGTGTTAGCTTTTACAATGAGAATTGGGAATGTAGTTATAACTCTGAAATTAAGCATCACCCTGCCCATTAAATACAAAAAAGATAGGAAAACAAAAGTTTTATGTGGGAAATAATAGTTCACCTGAGAAGATGATTCAACCCTGTCCCTTATATTCAAGTTGGCAAGTAGTAATATAAGGTGCTCCCTTTGATTTGCCACATTTCCTTTCTTCACATCCCAAAAGAGAAGGAAACAATATCAGATCATGACAAATATACCTACCTGTATTTGTCATTGGCTAATTGCAATAAAAATTGAGAAGCATAACTTTCATACCAAGGATAGATTCAAAATGAAATAAGGAAGGATCGGCTAAATTGAGCTCTTCAATCTCTTTATAATTTATTAATAAAAGTTCATCAAATTGTTCATTTTCCATGTTTGTAGTGAAAAAAACTAATGTCATAAAAGGTTCAAGTAGAATATTTCCGTTAAAAAGCACTGGCATTAGCTTCAGCCACAAACAGACAAACACTCAAATGCTTAGGCTCTAAGAATTGCTCAGACATATTTTCACTACCAGAGAACAATGAAAAATATATTTTGAGAACCCTTCTCAAATTCCAACCTAAGTTGAAACTATGGTTCATACCTATGAAACATTTCTATTTCTAGTCCTTAATATATGTTAACACAAGTTTAACTGAGGGCATATTTGGAAACACCTTTCGGGAGAAACAGAAATCATTAGTTTTCTTAATTATGCTTAGAAGAACATAGAAAAAAACATTCAATCCTTTAATCAAATAGTAAAAAGTAAAAAGTTGATTCCAGGTCTTATACGAATACAACTTCTAGAACCCAATCATCAGTCCAATCTAGATCTCTTCATCCACCACCAACTTAAACCAAGAACCCTAATCCTATGGTAATAATAAATGTAGCTCCTTATTCTCCCACATTTGTAAGACGGACAATTTCCAATCAAAATGAAATTAGGAAATAGAAGGACGAGGGAGAGAGAGAACATCCATTACCTGAAACCCAAACACTGAGGCAATCCAATCAAGTATATCATTCACTTTTTTAAGCCTCTCGGTAGGCATTGTAGAATCATCATTAGATACATCAGGTCTTGCAGGAATTACAGGCATTGGAAGATTGTCCACTTTACCTAAAGCAGAAATTGCTGCTTTGATCTTTAATTTTCAAGAAAAAAAGAAAAGCAGATTAAAACTTTAAAATTTCAGAGAAATTATATTATTAGCAGAAGTAAAAGAAACAATGCATATATCCCAGACACACAAACCTCGGGAAGTTCCATGATTGCTGGCTTTACACCGACAGCATATAATGGAAGGATGTTATAGTGTTCATATTGTCCCCTCTTATGCTCAACATCCTCAGCATACCTTCTTGTCTGGCAATAAAACAACATCCTTAGTCCAGGTCTGAGCTATTCTTACTAGAATTCTAAAATTTTAGTCATGGTAGCCAAATCAAGCAAAACAAACCTTCTCCTCAATACTTTGTGGAGCTAACATAGTCTTCAGCACTTCATACAATACAGTGGCAATCTGAACATTCTTGGCCATCTCCTCACTTCAAGAGAAACATCAGAACAAAAAAACATCACATTACAATTCACAAAACTTGAAACCACAAGATTTAGATCAAGCCTCACGGTCTTTGGCTAAATTCTCCTTCTCGGATTTTCTTCTCATAGAAATGTTGGTAGTAGTTCTGCAGCTCCCTGGAATCACTTCTTTTACTAAGTCTTTCTGTAAGCTCCCCTTCCTGCAACCAGGAATTTTAAAAAATGTGTATACATCAACTACTTGATTCTCATTTTCCAGGTATATATTAAGAAATGACTTCAGTTCTTATTTGAAAAGGATCAACCAATATAATCATTGTATAATGTTTTTCCTGATATTGAAATGAAAAAGAGAAAACCCTATCAGGCTGAGAGTAATACAGAAAATATAACTCAACAGGACACCCGTCATTACCAGCATATAGACACCAGAGGAAACAAAAGAGAACCTTCTATAACTATAAGATCTGTAAGAAAATAAAAATAGCCAGTGTACCTTTTCAAGTTTGTGCAATAGGTAAGTCTTGAACTGACGAACACCACGCCCACTTGATGTTGGATCCATTGTGTGGGCCTTCTCAAATGCATGGAAGCGACCTAATTTAACAAGCAGACATCAGTACCATATACTCTTCTCTGAATAGAAGGTAAAAATACCTTTGATATACTGAAGGAACGCTTTATTTTATTTTTCTTTTAGGTGTTAACTTTGAATTTGTGTTCACCATCAAAGTAAGAGTTCAGAAAGCAGAATCAGGCTTCAATGTGGCACTCTGCAGTAACTAATAAGGGATTTTTTGTATATTTTTTACTAAAATTTATTTTTTATATTCTTCCTCTTCTGAATTCTGTTTGGATTATGTTAAACAGTTCAAAAATTTAGGTTTGTCAAAATTGGCCATAGAAAAAAGGATTTCGGATCATAGCTGAAGTGAATCTCCCTCATGGAGACTAGATAGAAAGAGTTTAGTTTCTGCCCGAAGACTTTGAAATCTATCTGAGTAACCACATGTTCTTTTGAGGATGAACTAAAACAATTTCAAATAAGTGACACCGGCAGTCACCATTTTTCATAAACAAAATCTTTTATAGCATATAAAATCCAGAACATGGTTTGAAGCAAACATATATGAAATCTTTTTACAGAGTATTTATCAATTCAAGAAGCAAAAAGGAAAAGAAAGGATGTCAGTTTAGCAGAAGATCTATCTGCACATTTTTACAGGAAATATTTCTCTAAATCAATGGTATTACAAATCAGAAATGCTGATAGTAACATAAACAGTGTAAAGACAACTTTAACTTTTTTTTTCTTCATTAAATACTGCATGTCATGAGATACGACAAGCAGAAGAATTACTAGACGTTGGTGTTCACAAAAATTGCTCTAGTGGCTATGCATGCTTGGTTTATTTTATTTTGAGAAAATAATCATTTATTTTTCAAGAACACTCAGAAAGCTGTAAAAACAAGAAATTTTTTCTTCAAAATAAGTTGAGCTAAACATACAATAATAAACTTTTTCTTCAAAAAATTATAAATAATATAGTGCAATTGTAAAAGGGAGAAATATTAGTATGTGTTTGACAGGTCTTCAGTCATAAGGACAACCTCAGTGGTGAAATGCAATGCTAAAGATATAAGCATCCATTGTAAGGGTTTCAATCAATCAATTAATGAAAATGAACACTGTTTTAACTTGATAATTATTGCTTAATTGAAAATCAATATTGTTTTACGTCAATTTCATGAACATTTGAAGTGCCAACAGATTACTTTCTTTTGTTCACTAACTTATTTTCATTGAGTGATTATTTGGCCATTTTAATTGTTCATTTCCTTTTCCCTAAGAGGATTTATTTCCCAGTCTTTCATAAAATCCCATCACTAGTTACTACTACATTCTTCAGGGGTCAGTCCGGAACAATGCATTCAAGCCAAACATCCTTTCATTTCAAAAGCATGTGGGATCTCCACCACTTTGCATAACCTTTATGATATATAGAGTTGAGAGAAGAATAGAAAAGTAGAGGGACCGGAATGTTTTAGATTTTGGAAAACATAATTAGTGGTAACCAGTGATCCTCTTAACTCATTTTCATTTCTTTGTAATGGTCTCTTGCTTTCTTATATTCAGTGCAGTGGTAACATCTCAGTTACCAACCACTTCTATACTTGGAACGGTGGTTAGTTCCCTTATACATGATCATATTGTTTTAATTTAGGCTTGTATATCAAGATCTTCTTAACAGAACACTGTTTCAAAGTCCAACCGATGCTCATCCCAAAATTTGTATTTCATTTGGATAACAGTACTCAACATGATAAGCACTAAAGCTCTGTTGGAAATCCAGTGATGTGATTTAACATGGACACAATATGCCACTTACTTTCTTATTTATATACAATTCCTTATGCTGATAATTTAATGTGAGGTGAATGTTGGATGTGGCCTCTCAGAATGAACTGGTAAATTTTCTGCTCTCTTTTTTTCTCACCCCTCATAAACACACATGTAAACACTTTATTTATAATCACTCAAACTATATAGGGAAACCTAATAATGGCTAAAATGGAGAATATCCCTTATTATAAGCCGTACATATTTCCCTAATAATGATTATAATACCCCAGCCCTATTAACTTTTGCACTCTTCTCTTCCATGATAAAAATTATTCTTTCATTCTAAGAAATGAAGAAAAGAAAAAGACATATTGCCCAAACGATCCAAGGAAATCCACACAGCCTTATATACTTCTACTTTCAAACACAAAACACCAACCATCCCTGGTAAACATTCCCCGTCCTTAAACACCTACTTACAACACCACACCTCACTGTTTGCACACATCAGGCAAAATTTTAAAAAGAAAATAAATCATGAAAACAACCCAATGAAGAAATACTCACAAAGATAGGCAACTCTGGGATTTTCCTCCTCAATCTCAAGGGCTGCTCTGAGAATAGGCACAAGCACAGCAAGTGAAGAAGGCACAATCTCACTGTCCACCACACCCTCCTCATTTCCCAAGTCCACATTTCTGGTAGGAGCCCTCACCATCCTCTTTGATGGCTGCCTGCCAATCTCAAAAGGACCCTTTGTGCCACTGGTGCTGGCCATGGTCCTGCCTCCAACACCACTACAGCCAATGCAACAAGGTTCAAGATTTCTTCCTCAATTTTCTTCTTCTTTCTCTCCTTCACTACCCCGAAAGCACCACAGGTATTGGGGTTTGATTGAAGAGTGAGGGAAGGTAAAGTTGCCATCTTTTGTACTGGGGTACAAGAAGGAACCAAAAAGATTGATACTTTGATTGAGAGAGAGGTTTTGGGATTGCTCTGGTAGCAAGGGAAAAGGAGGGAAACAATAAATAAATAATTATCAAAATAAAGATAAAGGGAACAGAGGGTGATGCAGCTGCTACTCTTTTTTGCTTAGTGCTTTTTCTTTTGGTGATAAATAAACAAAGGAACAAACCAGAGAGGAAAGCTCACACTTCACACATCAGATTGCAATTTCATTGTTTTTTTTTTTTTTGTTTGGTTTGTTCTTTTGTGAGAAAAGTGAGTCTTTGAAACTGTGATTTGACGAATTGTTAATCCTTACATGCCAAGGAAACTAAGCTAAGGAGGACCTTGGAGTTTGGAGTTGCTATCAATCATTATGTTTTTTTACGGAAAACATGTAACAAAAAGAAAAGTGGTCTGTGAGAGGAAAGTCTATAGTGTCACTGTATGTGTGCGCACTCTGTTCCTCTGCAATCCTAGAATCGTCACAGCATCTTTGTTTGTACTAAGTTTCCCCAATATTTATATGCTTTGATGGATTAATTTATTTTTGTACTTTTAAAATGAAAAAAAATATAGAAAAGCAATTAGTTTAAATACTTAATCTCCCAATTATTCATATAATTCGAAAAAAAATTAAAATCAAAATATATTAGCCTTTTAAATTTATTGTTTAGAGATTAAAATAATTTTGTAAATACATTTAAATTTTTCAAATTTAATGTTTAGAAACTAAAACTATTTTTTATTTAAAATTGAATTTGTAACATTTAATTATAATAGCATAATATTTTTAAAATAAAACATCTTATGAATATTTAGAATACAATGTGTATGATATATTAGTATAGTCTTACAATATAAGACTACACACTAAACGCGAGTTTCTCCTATTCACAAGTATTTCGGATGTGTAGGGCTGTGCTGTTCCAAACCTCCAAATTCTCCTGTGGTCTTGTCTCGGTGGCGGATCTTCTTCTCGGGCCTTGACTCTCCTCTTGATCCGGAGGGGTGGAGACCTACAAAAGATTCTCCGATGCCAAAAGACCTACAAAAGATTCTCCGATGCCAAAGTCAGTTTCAGAGCAATGGCTTTTCTCAGAGGATAGTAATAAATGTGCATTCAATGTAACCTATCTACCACTCACCGTGAACCTGTATTTATAGTTTTCGCTATGGGCTTGAGATTAGTGAAAAGTTAATCACGGCCCAACATAGCCCAATAGCTTCTAATTTGTACTTACCTCTAAACCAGGTTAATTTACCTAAGCCACCATGATTAGTGATTTGGCCGGTCAGTGAGATATGGGCGTCCGCCCAAGTGATACAGGCGTCCGCCTTACCTATTCGATCCTTCACATTTACGAGATAATCTTCCAAGCCTTCGATACCGGGGAAGACGGATGGTCGTTGGCCCTATGGATGACTCGGGCACTAAATTGGGCGGACGGCCCTCTACGTGGTACCAGACGTTTCGTCTCTCAGTTCTGTATGGCGTCCGGCACTCCCTGGTACCAGACGTTCGTCTCTCAGCATTTTCTTGGAGAACACTGTGAGTGTAAAGAGTGCGGGGCTGTCTCGTGGTGATAGAATTCCATGTGAGTTCTTCAAAGTTTCTCTTACAAACAGAGGTTCTATCTGGTTAACGAAACGGGCGAACGGTCGTTGGCCCTTTGGGTGATGTGGGCATTGCAACGGGCGAACGGCCATCCACGCGGGCATCGTTCCGTATAGTGTCCGGCTCTCCCTGGTACAACAAGATTTAACTTAAGCAACTTTATAACTTGATAACTTTCTAATATAATTTCTGTATTCTCAAATGACATAAATTCCTTTTCACTAACAAGAGAGCTTTCCTTAGACACACAGCTCTAATAATCTTATCAATCTCTATGAGGTTTAATATAGAAAATTGGGTGATCTAAGTTCTACTATTTTGTCTCACTTATTTAAAACTGGTTTGTTCATAAATAAATATGTTCTTCTTGGTACACCTCTTTCTTGTGTTGTTTGCAAATTGGCTAAACATAAAACGCTTCCTTTTCCAACCAGTGCTCATTATGCTTCGTCTTGCTTCGAAGTAATTCATAGTGATGTTTGGGTATGTATCATGTTGTTTCTCATGCTTGTTATAAATATTTTATCACATTTATTGGTGATTATAATCGTTTTACTTGGATATATTTTCTTCCCTTTAAGTCTGAAGTCTTTTCCATGTTTAAGAAATTTATGGCATATGCGAAGACTCAATTCCAAACAAAATTCAAATTTTGTGCTCTGATTCTAGCGGTGAATACATGTCTAATGGGTTTCAAGAATACCTTCAACAAAATGGTATTGTATCTCAACATTCTTGTCCTGATACTCAACAAAATGAAATTGTTGAATTCAAAAATCGTCACTTGCTTGATGTGACCCGCACATTACTTCTTCAAGCTTCTATTCTATCCAAATTTTGGATGGAGGCTTAATCCACTATTGTGTTTTTTAATTGCCTTCATTCCATAATTATTGTTTTTTACTTTTCTTTCCTTCGTATTTTTAAAACCCACCATAATTATAATATTTTACATACTTTTAGGTGTGTATGTTTTGTTCATTTACATTTGCTTGAAAGGTATAACCTTGGGGCACAATCAATCCAATGTGCTTTTTTTGGGTATTGTCCCTTTCATAATGGTATTTTGTGTTATGATGCTTTTAATCAACATTTTCGCATTTCCAGAATGTGATTTTTTGATAATCAATTTATATTTCCTTGCCTTTATCCTACTTCAAATGATGTAGTTATTCTTCCCATTTTTTCTACATTATCCCAATCTATAAAATGTTTCCAACCTGGCATCACATATATAGGACAACATTGTCAATAAGTTTCTACATCCCCTTTTAACTTTGAACCATCACCTGTGTTTGTACCAATTATATCACAACGATTTGGTCGAATATCTCGAGCTCCTAATAGGTATTCGCTAGACAGGTATGTTTCTTCTCATAATTCTCTAACAATTTCGCTTTCTGGCCCATTTATTTCTACTTGTTACTCAACAATTGTTAAAGGTATATGTCGCTAGACAAGTATGCTTCTTCTCATAATTCTCTAACAATTTCTCTTTTTGGCCCATTTATTTCTACTTGTTACTCACAAATTGTTAAAGGTATATGTTGGGTAAAGGCAATGAATGATGAACTTTAGGATCTACAAGAGAACTTTACATGGGATATTGTTAAAGATATATGTTGGGTAAAGGCAATGAATGATGAACTTCAGGATCTACAAGAGAACTTTACATGGGATATTGTTTCTTGTCTTCATGATATCAAACCCATAGGCTGCAAATGAGTGTATTATGTGAAACTAAAATTTGATGGTTCTCTCAATCATTACAAGGCAAGACTAGTTGCATTAGGAAAGAAATAAGAATATGGAATTGACTATGATGAGACATGTGCACCTATTGCCAAAATTACAACTACCAAAACTGTCCATTCTATAGCCACTATTAAGGGTTGGTTGCTTCATCAAATGGATGTGAAGAATGCGTTTCTTCATGGTGAGTTGATTGAAGATATTTACACGTTTCTTCCTTAGGGTATCTTCTCTTCATTTACAAGTGTGTTCAAGCTTAATCGTTCTTCATATGATCTAAGTCAATTCATGCACTTCCTTGCCATCTCCACTTGGCAACAGTTCGTCGCATAATTTGTTATTGGAAAGGTACCTCCCAACGAGCCTTATTTTTTTTCATTGACACACCTCCTAAATTAATTGCATATAGTGATGGCGATTGGATTGGTTGTCCTGACACTATCCGATCAGTCATTAGTTAGAGTTGTTTCGAGGTTTTTCATTAATCTCATGGAAAAGTAAGAAGCAACCAAACATATCTAAATCCTCTACTGAATTTGAGTATCGTGCCATGTCTATTGCTTGTTCTAAAATAATTTGGCTTCGTGGTCTTTTGGCTGAACTTGGGTTTCCTCAACATAGACCAATGCTTATCTATGTTGACAATACAAGTGTCATTCAAATTGTTGCAAATCCAATATTTCATGAGTTCACCAAGCATATTGAAGTATATTGTCACTCTTTTCGAGAAGCTTATTATGATAATGTTATTTCACTCCCTCGTGTCACTACTCAACTTGAAGTAGTAGATATATATTCTTACCAAGGTTGTTCCTCACTCGCATGATCAGTTTCTTGTTAGTAAATTGATATTGATTGACCAACTCCATTAGTTTGAGAGGAGACACCAATTAAGAATTAATTTGTCTCCTTAAATATTTTGATATGATTTCATAAGAATAAGATAGAAAATTGATAAATTAAATTAAGTAATCCATAAATTGATTTGTTCTTTCTAATTTCAAATTATATAATATTTTATAATCACGTGTAATATTTATTATAAAATTTCTTAACATTATTTATAGAGAGAGTAAAAAACATCAATCCATTTTTCATATTCTTTCAAAAAAAATATTTTTCATGAAAATAAATTTATGATCTCTAAATTTCATTAATTCTTAAGAATTAATCTTTAATATTCACTAATATTATATTTAATTCTTATTAATATGAATCATTACTTTTATATTTAATTAGAAAATAAAAATTAAAAAGAAAAACTCAAAAAAAAAAATCCCTTATGCTATCCGGGGGTAGTGCTCATGTAACATCTCATCGCTCTAGTGATAATCAAGATGTGTATAACAATTGTATTGACTCTTTGCCATAATTCAGACAACTCCATGGAGCGAAGGCATATTGGCTTATTTAGCTTAATATGACTTTGAATTAAGACAACTGTTTTGTAATGTATAACACTCAAACATTATAATAAATAGTTAAGTGTTATTATGTTCTCATTTCTCTTTCTCCCTCTCCCTTTCTCTCTTCACTCTAATTTCTTTCATTTTTATCATGTCTTACATTTTTTTTTTTTATGCATTACCTTTTATTTCTAGTTCTTGCAAGTACTTCATTTTTAATTTTAACAAAAATATCCCTATTTTATTACCCTGCAATGCACTTATACCTTTCTCTTTTATTAATAAAGTACTATCTTCTTACTTAAATTTTTGTTTATCTTCTGACTTCTTGTAGAATGAATCAGACTTTCTCTCTTATCTTTCCTTTTTCACTTCATTTTTATTTTTCTTTTTATTTATAAAAAAATGTAAAGAGAAATAAAGTTCTCACCTTCCCCCGGTAAAAACAATAATATCATTTCTATAATAAAGTTATTAATTATGAACAATAGAATAACAAAAATAACTCAAATAAGAAAAATGTATATATAGATATTTAAAACTTAACTTATCATAACCTAAATTTACACCTATTTGAATCCTTCTCAAACAAGTTGCATCCTTTTGGTTGATGTAACTGTTTATTCCTTACTTAAGATCAAATTAGTTACTGGGTTTCCAAGACTTTGTTTGTAGTTATTTCAGCAGTTATCATGAGAAAATATTATTCTGATTAATTTGCTTCCTCTTAAAGGTTCATATGCTTCTCTTATTCAGCGGAATTTCTTCAATTACACTAAACCCTGAAAAATTCCCATTGCTTTAATGAAAAAAAGAGAAACAAGGTTTCATGATTACCCTGTACCCTAAAGTGAAATTTCTATACAAGTCCTGATATCATAAAGCATTGTGACAAAATAAGCCATATATAACTTTTTTCCAGATTCTATGCTTAAGAATAGCACACAGTTACATCATTTTTCAATTTGTGCACTGTAAAGGTAATCAGATTAACACTATTTGAAAAAGAAAATGGCACCTAGTAGTTTAACACTTCACATTATCCCAGATTTTGATAGTTCCTTCAAAGTATTGGCAATCTTGTCCTCAGTTGTTTCACTAATGCATGCCACAAGAGGACTCTCATTTGGTACAACGTCCTCTCTTTGGTAGCTTCCTGGACCTCTAAGTATTGCTTCTGAACCATTAGACACAACACCCTTCATGATAATGGTCTTGTGAGTTCCAGAAATCAACTCCTCATAATCCGTGTCACCAGTTTCTCCAAGAAAGACAAACATGTTTGCAACATTCAGTCCCCAACGGACAAAGAGATACCTAAGAAAGTAGCATCTTGTTTTAGCAATTGTATAAAACATAGCTATCTGAGTAAATCATGCACACTAACACTTCATAATCCAAGTTTCTCTGAAAGATGGGAAACTGTAGAAATAAGATTGAACCTTAAAAAGTACATAAATCCAGTTTATTTTGTACTGTGCCATCTTTATAAAATATTGTCTTAGAAATCAAATTAAGAAGTATGAAATTGATTTCCAATACAAAATCTGCTTGGATGTTGTATGTAGTTTTAAGGGTTAAATAGGTTTAGTCCCTAAATTTTGACATGTAATTGAAATTCGTCACTGTCTAAAACATTGATACATTCTTGGTTCCAAATTTGGTCTCCAAATTTTAAAATTGAATGGATATAATCTTTTTAATCCAATTACATTAAATTTTTTTTTATCAAACAGAGACTACCGTTTGAGTTATTTACACCATTCGACATATTTTCACTTCAATGTCAAGTAGAATAGGGGTTTGACAAGTAAAAAAAGTAACATAATTGAGTTAAAAAAACTATATCTATTAATTTATAAAGTTTGAGGACCAAATCGTATCAAAATTTCTACCAGGGATGAATTCCAATTTTGTCTTAAAATTCAGATATTAAAAACATATTTAAACCCTAGTTTTAATGTAGGCAATTCATTTCCTATAATAGAGAAGGACAAAAATTGTTGTTACACATAGTTTCAATGGCTTTGAGAGAACAGCATACAAAATGCTGTATTAAACAAAGAATTGAATCCCCTACAGCCTCATTTTCGAAGTTTTCTAACAGTACCTCGCTCCAAAGTATTAAAAATAGATTCCTACAAACTCTCTTAGCATGTATGCTAGAATGAGACTCTTCAATCTGAAAGTGTTGAGTGAAGAGTTATTACAGAATTGACTTTACTGCTTTTTATGAGATACTATTATTACCTGAGTGCCTGTGCTCTTGATGCAAGGAGTGGAATAACCTGCACACTAGATGAACCCCTGCAGTACATAGGATGACAACGTAGGCCTCGCATCCGAAGCTTTTGTCTCAAGTCATCAACTCTCTTTGCCTGACAAAGACAGTACAAGGATCACTTCAATCAATAAAACCAGTTTCCTTAACCACTGTCACTGCAAGTAAGTTTGAATGAACTTCTCTAAAGCCACTTCAAAGAGAAAGTAAATAAGACAGAAGTAAAATTAGTTTATATACAAAGTAAAATTAACTTATGCATAAATTAGCTAGTAGAAGTTATTTCCCACTGATGCTTCAAAAACTGATTCATTTTTCTTCTTATTATTCTCTCTTGAAGTACTTATGGAAAAGTTTTCACCAAACAGGCTCAATGCAAACAAACACAGGTGAATTTCATGTACCTTAGTGAGATCCTTTACTTTGTATGATATGCAATGAGCATTGCTAGCTTTCAAATCTTCCTCAATGGGACTTGAAGGTTTTTTTTCACCTTCAGCAGTACTCATAAGATTCCAAATGGTTTTCCTTAGACCTTCACAACCCCAACGATAGTCAATATGCGCTTCATAATCTGGATCAGGCAAAAGCTTTCCATCTTCCGTGTAAGTACCGGGATAGTAAACTTCACTACCACTACTGCAAATCAAAACATCAAAATCATTTGCTTGCATGTTGCCCGATTTGAGGAACTCTACTGTTTCTAGCATTGGCATGGCTGTTGACAGAGCAAATCCAGAAACTCTTGCATTTTGAGGGTCTAGTTGAGCAGCTTTAATGATCCTCTGCACTATCTGGATCATTGTCTGATCAGGAGCTCCTTTGTCATCATAGATATCTAGTGCTATAACGATCAACCTACGTCTTCTCCACAGAAGAGGATATTTCCCAGTTACATTTTCAGGCAACTTGTTAGTGTCATTTAAACCACCAGAATCTGGCCTTTTCATCTTGCTTAGGAGACACTTAACTTGGTCTTGCGTGTCTGATCCGGATCCTAAACCTGCTAAGTCAGCATCAATAGAGAGTCTAAGGGACATGTCCTGCACATCCTTAAGTGAGTCATTGAAAGACTCTTCAGCATTTATATCATTCCCAGGAGTGTTAGTTTGCCATTGTGGATGCCTCATCCTGCAGGCAGCCACCCTTGTCAGATAAGTTCGGCAGTGTTCAGGCCACGAGAAAAGGTGTATGTTCTTCCAACCATTTTTCCTGCACTCATGCCACAGGTTTTTATCTGACAACAGCTTGATCAATGCATCAGCAATTGCTTGCTGATCATGAGGATCCACAAGTAAACCATTGTTCAGGGCCTAACACATCAAAATGAGACATAATAAGTGGCTGCAAGATTTGGACAAGAGATTTTTTCATTTGAATGTGAATTTTATGTTTTTCAATTCAATCTGAGATACTAGTTCACCACATTGAAACATGTAGGATGGTGGTTCTTGCATGGACCAGTTAACTAAGATAAAATTTATTTTACCCTATGAATGTCCACTGGTCCCCCGTTTTTAGTGGCCACCATTGGAAGCCCATGTGCTGCTGCCTGCATGAGTTTGATCATGTTTAGAGATAAAAAAAAAAGAAAAGAAAAAGGGAACATTGTACCACAAAAAGTCCAAATTAGCTAATTAGTTAAACTCTACCTCAATTAAAGTAAGACCAAAAGGTTCCACTAAAGCAGGATTGATGAAAACACCCTGATAAAAAATATAAATCATTAGCTGTTCAGAATTGTTCAAATTCAAGTGAAAATCTACTGACTTCATTATACCTTTGTTTTTGCGGCAAATCGGTATATCTCCGGAACATCAGATTGCTTGTGATGTTTAGGGTATGCCACTCGCCCATATAAGTCATACTTATCAATCATTTTCAACACTGTTGTGAGCACACTGGCATTCCCAGAAGACATCTCATCTATGTCATCCCTATTTCCCATTATGAGAACCTGTTTTGTGAACACAATTAGTCTTCTCCAAGTACTTAACAATAGTTAACTCTGAGAGGACAGATCGATTAAGTCAACTTACAAGGTTAGCAAGTTCTCTTAAGGGACGGCTTTCTCCATAGGCTTTTAAAAGAGTGGTTAAGTTCTTCTTTGGATCTGGCCTTGATAAGGCCAAGATCACTGGCTTGTGAGGATTCCTGAAGAAACGCATCACCTGCACTAAACTGTAAGTAGAAAGCCAGTAATATTGAAGGCAGATCCGGATTATCAGTTACTCACTTCTGACCAAATTGATGGCATTGCTTTTGGTGAAGACCCTTCAACACTTGCAGTAAGCTGAAAAATCTCTCCATCAGCTTCAGGGCCATCTTCTTGGCTCATAACATTGCTAAAGTCCATTCCAGGAGGGATAACCTGCAGAAAGTTTAAACCATTAGTAAATAGCAAGCAATTCACCATGTTATTAGAAACAGTAGTAGTCTACTTAGGTGATGCAATTAGCTTACAGAAATACAACAAAACCGACATATCCATCCAGTGAAGAGATTTCTTCAAAATTTCTGAGTGAGATTAATTAGAACAGACTTTTATCTTACATTTGATTTTGTAAGTAATTATGAAGAAGTTTGTCCCAAACAACACCAAAGGTTATATCAGTAAGCAAATTACCGCCATCCTGGGCATGAATCGACCATGACAGTTCACACCACGCCTAGCGCGAGCTCGCAGTACTTTCTCAAGCTTGACATCAAATCCATCATAAAGTCCCCACTGCTCCTCAATTTCTTGTTTTGTACTAGTGATAACAAGTTCTGCTGCATCCAGAGAAAGTTCTTCTGCCTCAATCCTCCTCATCATCTTGTATGTTGAATTGATATCTTCTTTTGATTGGCGTCCCTGCTTAAGAAGTTGTTCAAGCTTGTTTCTTCCGAGTGAATGGCCTGTCAGCACCATTGGTACATTCAAGGCACCTGAAAGAATTGCAGCACTGTCTCCAGCATCAGCATAATGTCCATGAATTACATATGGCCACACAGGTTGTCCCCCACCAACTTGTTCACCCAACACTTTTGACATGTTGAGAATGTGAGCTAATGCTCCATCAACAAATTCTTGAATGTAAGGCCAAAGAAGTTCTTTCTGGAGGTACTTATCGCGTGGACCAAAGGGTATTCGTATGATATATGCACCACTGCTCTCCCCAATGTTATCATCATCATCTCCACCCACAGTTAACATTTCTGTAGGCTCTCCATAGCTCCAGTCAATTTCAGGGGATGAGATTTGGCGTGTAAACAGATCAACTCTATATACTCCAGGCATTTTTGCAAGTGCACGAGCAAGTTCTACCACATATTTAATCTGCAAATACATTGTTTCTAGCATTAATCACAATTTAAAGGGAGTGACAAAGATATTCATAGTAGGTTTGAGATTTAGGTCTGTAAGAATGTGAAGAACCTGTCCACCAGTATCAGAATCTCGACCGAGTTCCATGTTTTCTCCTCGAACCAGTCCGTGCAAGCTGTGGAATAAAAGAATAAGGTTATAGCAACCATTGTATTTACACATGCTTCTAGAGTTAATTTCTTGAAACATTTCTCAACCGCAGTGTTTAGAAAAATGAGACTATCTTCAAAACAGATACTTAAACTTCATAGAAAGCATGTGGTTTCTCTCTAAATTCTTGATAGTAAATGCTTGGCAATGCCATTCCAATACACCCCCTACCCCTTTGTATTTGTCAAATGATATTGATCCTCTGATCGTCCCCAACAACATTTTCCATTATGCAGAACCAGGAAAAAAAATTAAGTGCAGGAAAAAAGGCCATAATGATTGTTTTATGACAGCTGGAGGAACTTCAGAAATGACTCATTGGCTTAACTCTTATCATTGTTATCATCTGAATTAAGCAGCACAAAGCATCTGAAGCAAAGGTAAACTATCTTCCCGATGACTGATAATGGAAATAAATATGAATCTGTCTTCCAGTATGATCAATCAATGAGTAACTCAGATGACTGAGAAATTGTCTATTTGTTAGCACAAATGTTAATTGTTGGTATACCTTAAGAGGACAAGATAGAGCTTCTTTTCCTTCTTGTCATCGGACCATACTTCCAAGTTGGAAATCTGACGCTGAAATTTTTCCTTTGGAGTCTCACTTTGCATCATCTCTCCAATAGCATCGCCTTTTTCTCCTTCTGACAAGTCTTCAGACATGTCCTCTGTTGCTTCTCTGCGACCTTGTTCTCTCTCCCATCTTCGGTGTGCCACCCTCTGGGATTCCTCCCATTCCAACTACACAAAGCACACTAGTGTTGCTTATTATGATCTTGCATACAGTAACTCTATAGTACATGATAGTTCCCTCAACTATGTTAGGTGAAGGACCAAGCATAGTGAATTGAACACTTAAAACAAACAGTTCACACTATCCTAGTTAGAAAACTCCCTTCTCTGTCTTGAACTGAAAACAAAGTAACAATCATTGCTAGTGGGGCACAGCATAGATAAATAAATTGTTTTGTATTTCCAAACAAATAGGAAATGTCACTTTAATGCAGTGTGCACAAATATCAGTCAAGAAAAACACAAATTTTCATGCAAAATGGTACCGTATTTCTTAATTTGATATTCGCATTGATTGATCATGCCATCAAAATTGGAACCCAAAAAGCAAAACACATCATTGGATTCACCAATAGATTATTCTTTCATGATACTTCTTCGAAATCACATAAACCTTACAATTCATATATCCAAATTCAAATGAATTATTTTTCATTCAAACCAAACTAACTTAAAGAAGAACCTGTTTTTTCTTGCGAGTGAGGTGCCAAATGCGCCAGCACATGTTCTCCAACCTTGAACTCCTCTCCCTGGTGTTCCTGGTGGCAACCACCTTGATCCAAGTCCGATACAGATCAGATTCATCAACACTTGTCACCACCTCTTCCACAAAGTACTTGGTGGGGTTGAAATGCCCCCCATCTCTCAGAGTCACAGGTGCAGGCTTTTGCTCCTCAATGGTCGGTGCCCCAGTTGAAAGTATGGCCTCCAAATACCCATTAATCCATTCATTCCCCGCCATCACCGCTTTCCCGCTGTTTTTCTCAAGAAAATGATGAGAAACCAAGAAAACAAAAACCGGGGTTTTTTGATATTTCTAACAACGTATAGATTGTGTCAACCGAATTATCTCCTAAAGAAGATGTGTATAGGAAGGAAAAAGAAAGTGGCTTGAAGAAAATAATCTGAGAAAGGAACTTGAAACAAGAATATATGACATATGTACAGTGCTTATAAGTCCAACATGGTTTCTTGGATATTAAGTAAGCATGAGAAGTGAAAAACATGAGAAATGTGTCGTCTGCTACGTTAAGGCCTAAAGGGGTGAGTTGGTGTTGTGTTTTTCTGTTGTTGTCATGTGAGAGTTTGTGTCATTCATTCATTTGGATGCTGAGAGAGAAAAGTGTGTTTCTGTGTGTGTTGAGGTGTTGCATGAGGTAGAACGAGAAAAAGGGTGTGTTGTTGTGATTGGTGAAGAAGGGTTCAAAGATAGAGTCTTTGGTTGTGTTGGGAGAATCACGAGAAGGGTTGGATGGGAAGAGATGGTGAGAAGTTAGGAAGGGGTGGAGGAGAAGGAGATGGCAAAGGTGAGGGAGCCACGTGGCAGGGAATGGTGGGCCAGAGACATGCACACGTGTAGAGTGAGAAGAAAAAATAGAGAGAGAAATTGGGTCTCATGTATCAATATGATTGTTATTAATAGGAATTATTTAAACATATTATATCTTTTTGTATAACTTTTTTTTAAGAATATTATGCATTAGTCTTTAGTCATCTATTATCTATCTATGAAGAGGTTTGTTATGCTTTCTCGTTACAGTAATTCTTTTGTGGTACAAATGAAAATTAATTATTTTATTTATAAAAACAAATAATTATGTTTAAGTATAGTAATGGATAATACTTTCGGCATGATAATTAAATATTTAAGTACAAGGTGGAAAGTAACTTATAAGAAAAATATTTCCTTATCTCATGGGCAATGTGTTGTTTTAAGAATATTATATTAAAATGATTTAATATTGTGTGTTATAGCATGGAAGTCAAAGCAATAAAGGATATATTTTAAATCATAATTTTGAAGTTTGAGTAAAACAAATTGAAGCAATTTTATCAATGAAGAGGTTGTTATTAAAGTCTTGATAAGTGATGAAAGTATATGTAGAATTTTAGAAGCTACGAGATTGGTCCGTGCTCAAATTTATAACATGTTATTCAAATATTGAGTGAGAGTTTAAGTGAGGAAAATGCTTAATTAATTCACTATTATTTATAGATGAATAATTAAGCTGTGAGAGGAAATAAAATAAGAAGGATGTCACACAGATTTTTTTTCCTTTAGAATTGATATACTCAAACAATATAATATTATGCAAACGAGAAAGTTTTTCTTTATTTAAGTGGCCTAATAGGGAGATGATATTAATATTGACCATAATATTGACATATTAATGAAATTGATAACCCTATATTTATAATTATTGATAATGATCATGAAATGTATACGATATATGGGGACCTTTTAATGGGTGTATTGTCGCTTTTGAGTGTGTTATAGTCCTTTATAGGTATAAAAGATGATATTGTACTTCTTCAAGTAGAAATATTAAACTAATTATGACAAAAGAGAGATTAATAATAATATGGTTCGGCATATAAGACACACTAAGTGGTGAAAAATGAAAGTAAATTATTATATAAGACTATTTTTGCGTAAAAAAGAAAGAATCACCATGACACAAGTAATTAAATTGATATATATGTATTAAGAGTGTTTCTAATGAATAATATATTTATTTTTTTGAACATATTTAATATAATTTTTTGAAAAACAATAAGTATAACCGTTTTAAAACCGTAACAGTTTTATTAATACAATAGTGAAAACACATGAGATAGGTGGATATGTGTTTTCACATTTTTCTTACGATAGTAAAACATGATAAAAATATTATTATTATTATAATCATAAAATTAAAATATTTTTGACAATTTTATTATAAATATTTTTTATTTGTAAGTATTTTTATAATTTAAAAATAATTAAGTTTAAATACCAGTATTGAAAAAGTTAAATTTAAAGAAAAAATTACTTGCAAAAGTAAAATTGATAAAATAGTTATTTTAATTTAAAAAATATTTATTAAAATGGTAAAATTAAAAAAAAAGTGGACCAAAAAGAGAATCCTGGGTATTCATGTAATTAAGAATTCATGTATTATGTAGAAGTAATAATAATATAATTTATTATATATGCCTTTAATACATACATACATACATATATATATATATATATATATATATATATATATATATATTAAGTACATTAATTTTAATCTAACAATACGAAGAAAATTGGTCATCCTCGTACGTTTTTAAAATTTGAGATAACAATCTATGTCTTTAAAAGAACATTTATGAGTTCTATCTTTTCCTATTATATTACATAGAGAGGGAGGTCAGTAAATATTATTTTATATTGAGAAAGAAAAAACGGTGTTTATTTCTCTAAATATATCGAAATCATCTTTATTTAAGAAGCATGTTTAAGTCATCTACCCTAATATTCAGTGATCGCGGTTTGTCAATAGCAAAAAAAATGTAAATGGAGAAAATACTAGAAAAAGAACAACATAAAATTAGTGTTTTATTTGAAAAAGAAAACGAAAATAGATAAAAAGGGTTTTTTTTTTCTCTTATTTAAATTCATGTACATGAAGAGTGAAGAAAAATGAAAAAATGGGAATGGACCATATTCTGCTGAGGAGGTTCTTTCTTGTTGCCATGTGCAAGTAGCAAACGTACAGAATATTTGAGAAGTATCTTTGTTCCTTTCCTCATAAGAGTTTTCTAGCCGTTGGATAGAAAAAAAAAAGAAAAAGAAAATATAATAAGACGAATTCTATGTAGAAGAACTTTTCTTATTATATTTACTTATGAATCAATATAAAAAAAAAGTTTTCTCGAAGATATATTACGGTCTAACAAAATTGTTCTATGTAGAAGATGTTTATATATATAAGAAAAATTAAAAGAATTTATAGTTGGAGTGAGACTTGTGTATCTTAATGTATTAAGTTTAATTTTAACAATTTATTTTTTTATCACATGAATAATGTATCATACTTCCAATCATTACATGAGGATCTTTTGTATGAGAAATAAAGTTTTCATGTTGGACCTACGTAATCATTATCAACAACATATAAAATGTTTGACTTTGACGTGTTTAAAGGTTTAGTCACATTCATTTATTTGATTGTAAGAAAGTTCACTTGTAATAGTGTATTGGAATAAACACTTCAATTAAACGTTTCTTCAATACCAATTTTTTTGTTATATGAAAATTTATATTGTAAATTTAAGCATAAATTACTAATTTGATATGCCATTTTTTTTACTAAGTATTGACATGCCTTTTATTTAGTTTAATTTATAGTTTTGTATTAGAAATGAATACAATTTTTTAATTTTAATTAATACAATGTTATTCTTCATTCAATTGTGTAAAATGTCAACTTTTTTTTAGTGACACAATAAGACAATAACATGTAGTTAGGTGTAGGACACCTTTGTTAATATAAATTCAAATGATGTTGGCAGAAATGATAACGTTATACTAAATTTGAAATTAAGAGATTAATTCAAAATTTCAATTATTGAGAAACCAAATTGAATTATCTGAAAAACACATGCACGACATTGATAATTTAGTATAAATTTCATTGTAAGTATTATTAGAATTAATAAAAAATAATAATATTTTGAATATATATATATACATATATATATATATATATTAAGAAAATTAGTGAAATAAACGAGAAAACTTATGAAAATTATGTTTTTTTTCATTGAAATAAGTTGGTTATAATTTTTGTAATACTTCCTAAGAATTTTATTTTAGATAGTTCCTAACAAGTAACGGATCTTATTTACTAATATTAAAGTATACAAATTGAAATTATTCCTTAAATTGGTTGGTTAAAATTATACTTAATTTCGAATCGTAAGACAATATCATAATCTATGTTAGTAAGTGATGATGTTGGGTTTATTAATTAATAACATACTATTCAATAACTATCAAATACAATCCTATGCAACTTGTTCACAATAAAGAGAATATGTATAATTAAAAAGATGAACAATTATCTTGGATTAAACGTTTGGGGATAAATTTTGCCGATAAAAAAATGGAGATAAATTATTCTAAACTCAAAATTCTCGATATAATATAGAATAAAGCCTATTTCTTTTAAATTATACTTTTATTTTGTTTTATACACATATACACAAACAGATAGTTAATCGTCAAAAAACAAGAATTGTTTATGAGAAAACGGCAAGTATTTAATGAGAAGAAAATAAAAAATTTATATCGATCTAATTAAAGTGAATTATTCACTTTAAGCCTTTATTCAAAATCTAATGAGACAGAACGCAAATTTCTAAAATTTGTTTCCACATTGTAATTAAAAAATGTAGAGAAAAAAAAGAAAGAAAGAAGACCACCAATTATCTTTCTTCTTCTATATAATTTCTTTTATTTTTAAATATTTTAAAAAAACTCAGAATGAAATAAATTTTATTTTAGCTAAAAAACATATATAATTTCATCGTCCGGAATGGTGATTAAACCCTTCTAATATAATCTATAATCTATTTTATATACATAATTATTAAACTGCGTATAGTAATTAATCAATTGTTAAAATAATTTGGAGACTTAACCAGGAGTTAGTGAAAATTCTACTATATAGAGTATTAGTTTATTACACATTTATCATTATATATATTTATATTAATTACAGAACTCACCATCAAGCATATAAAGGTGAATTGAATGATTAAATGTCCTTATGTTGATCTCTTTGTGGGGACTTGATGTCATTGTTTGTGACACATGGACCTTTCCTACAAGTTAAAGTTGTGAACACCACCATCAACCAAACATTATCTCTTGTCATATTTTCCTTAAAAGTTTTGAACCCTTTTAACTAGGTTGTGTTTTTGAACCAGAAATATTCATTATATTTGCCTTAATGTTGTTAAATTAGTCATATTCATGAGATATCCACAACACACTTTTCCATCGGCTAAAGCCAAAGATGACTCATCTCTATAAGAATAGGCAGACTCATCATTCATTTGGAATTTTATTGCTCATTTTGAGGCTTATAAAATTTTGTAGGGTATGGATAAATATCAATATTCTCTTTCATTTATGTTTGGCTTTTAAGATATGAGGTTTTCTCCTTCCCTCATGTTCTTGTCCTTCTCCAAAAATGGTTCTAAAGAGATGATTTGCCAGAAAAATTTTTTTGAAGCTGAGGGTCATCTCAGATCTCTCTCTTTTCTCACACCAATTACATACACAAAGATTATTCTTAAAAAAATTATTTTAAAATCCAAAACTTAGTGATACGGGGAACACCCACTTTTTTTTTTTGTTTTATTTATACATATAAATAATTTAAATTTTTATTTTTATCTTCTTAATAACTAAGAATAAATTAAAACTTTAATAAACTTAAATGTTCTTTTCAATAATAAAAATATTGAAATCTTTAAAATGATAAGTTAACTTTCTTCTGAATTTAGTTAAGTTTTTCTAGTGGCCTAAGATTTTATAAGACTTTCTCTTTATTATCTCTTACCAAAAACAAAAAAAGTTGACACTACACATATTTTTTTATGCTAACCCTTTATTATATTATTATTATTATTATTATTATTATTATTATATTATTATTATTATTATTTTATACTATATGATATATGACCTTTTTTGTTAATTAGCTAGTTGTTCCATGATAATTATACTGATTAAGATAAATTATTATGATTTAAGTTATTATTTAGATGCCAATTTGGGAAATCTATATTCTACTAAGCTACTATTTGATGTAACCACACTAATAATGTTTTTCCCAAACCAAATTAAAAAATATATAAAATTATTAAGTGTTCAAGTGTTTGTTTAAGTTTCAACACTAAAGAAAGAAAAAGAGAAGAATAACAAAAAGTAGATGAAAGAAGAGATGAACATTTGATGGAAATTAATACCCATATTTATTTTAGTACATATACTTCATTAAAAAAAGTTATAGTAATGTTTATGTTGAGTTTAAAGATTATAATTTTAAATAATATTTCTTTGTTCTTTTTATTTTTTAAATTATTTTTTCTATTTTTTTTAACTTTAGATTTTTTCAATAGTCAAAATTATGAGTTTGAAAACTTTGTAAATTTGTTTAAAAAACATATTAATTAAGTGACATGATGATTGTTCAAGTGAGATTTTGTGACAATATACATAAATTTAGAATCATAGAGGATCACGCACAAGTATCAAGATATTCAAGTGCGATCAAAGTAATGAAGGAAGCTCCAAAACTTGTTGAAAGAAATCTATAAAATATTATGAAAACAATTAAGGAGTAGATGGTAAAGGAGTATAACACTTGAAAAAAAATCAATTAAGACATTTAAGACAAAAATATTAATTTCTAGTTTTGGAAAGTGAATTTATTCAAGTGAAAAAAAGTTTATTTAAATATTGTATTTCTCTCTCTATATAAGAATTAGAATTGTTATAAATTTGTGAAAATTATTGATGATGTAGAGTATTAAGCATGTTAACTTATTAAGTAAAAGATATCACGATTTCGCTGATGAGTTGGTTATGTAGATTAAAATATCAAGTTGAAAGAAGTTAAAGGAAGGAAATATATGGGTACATAAATTGGTTTGGCCTAGGACATGTGTTAGTCTATGAGATATGTTTAATACTGATATGTATTTTGAAAGGTGTTTTGTGACAGTTAAACTGTATATTAAGGATGAGATTGAAATTTTTCACATTTTATTGACACTATTTCAACATTCACAATGGAATAATCCATGATGTGTTATATATGGTAATATATACATGTGTGTATTTGTTGTTATATATCACATACTTATATGCTTAAAATTAAATTTTGTGACAATAAAGGCCAGTACAATTTTTTTTTGACAAAAAACTTAACATTGTAAACAATATCAGTCTTACATAAAAAACAAATATATTGATGTAAAATTTTATTTCTTAAAATATTTTTATAATAAAAAAAGTATTGAACTAGTTCATGCCAGAATGTTGATATATTAATTTTTAAAAGATAATCATTCTTAAAAGTTTAGAGAATTACTGATGTGAAACTTTAAATTGAAATAAGCATATATCAATTTAAGGAAATGATTGTTAGCATAATAATAATTCATTTAATATAATAAATTGAATCAGTTACTTGTAGTCTAATAATTTGGATGCTACACTATACAGCACAATAATGTTTTATAATGCATGTTGCAGTCTTTTATGTTATCTATATTTATTATTCAGTTTTTTACAGTAGGTAGACTTAAACTTGTTGATTTCTTGACATATTTAGGGTTTTGTAATATGTCTATTTAACAACTTATAATGAAATATATAAAATTTAGAATAATTTTTTTTATCAATATATATATATACACTAGTAAAAAAATCCATTTTTAACTCGTGATATATGCCCCGGTTTTGTAGAAACCGAAGCATTAAAGACGCGGTGGCAGTTTGGAAATTAAAATGAAGTTATATGCTTCGGGTATACAAACAACCGAGGCATAAAACATTTACGACACTGGTTAATGAAGGACCGAGGCATAAAGATCTGATACTGCTTCGGTTGATATAAGACCGAGGCACAAGGACCTGCACGTTTTCCAGTTACGGCCTCGGTTAATAAAAGACCCGAGGCGTAACGTGTTGCACCTTTTCAGTTTTCAGTGTGGCAGAGACCCTTAATGTTTCATTTCCCATTTTTCATTTCACCGTTTCACTTTCCCTCATCCCCTCCCTCCTCTCTTGCAACCCCTCCCTCCTCTCCCTCCTCTCTTGCAACCCCTCCCATTCTCCAGTGCGGCGACAGTGCGGCGACGGTGCGGCGACAGTGCGGCGAGGCGAGACGATACGAGATCTGACGAGACGAGGCGGTGACGGTGACGAGACGAGACGGTGCGACGAGGACAGATCTCGCGACGGTGCGGCCAGGCAAGACGGCTCGCGACGGTGCGGCGAGGCGAGAGCTCCGACTGCGCAACGAGGCGAGAGAGATCTCGACGGCGCGGCGAGGCGAGAGAGATCTCGAAGGCGCGGCGAGGCGAGAGAGATCTCGACGGCACGGCGAGGGAGCTCGCGACGGTGCGGCGAGAGCCCACGGCGGCTGCAATGGCGGAACTGCGTTTTTTGCTTTTTGATTTTTGGTTTTTGGTTCTGTTTCTTTGCAGGTGGATAATGGATCTCTGATTTTTTGTTTTTGGTTTGGATATCTAATTTTGGTTTGGATATCTGATTTTGGTTTGGATCTCCCGTCTGCTCTCTCTGTTTCCTGTTCTCCTTCTTAGACATCTGAGTTTATTGTCAAATAATTTTGTCCAAAGACATGGATGAAAAAAATTGCAGAAAAGAGGAGAAAAGAGGAAGAAGTTTAACCATACAAAGAACAAACAAACGTAACAACACTGATCTCGGTTGAGAATAAAAAAATTAAAAAACTTTAGTGCCTCGGTTGTCTGTGAACCGAGTCAGAATCTGAAACCTTTTGATTCGGTTCAGAACCGAGTCAAAAAATCCATTCTTTTTACCTCGTTTGAATATACACCGGTTCTAGAACCGGTGTCTATAAGTGAAAATGACCGAGGCGATATGCCCTTATTGCACTAGTGATATGAAGAAAATAAAACTTCTTTTTCTAATATGTTTTTTTCTTTTTTCTTGAAAAATTTATAAAAATCGGTTTGTGTGTAAAATATTCATTGAACAAGAGGTTTTTTTTATGATGTAGTGGTAAAAGTTGGGTGGAGAATTTGAAGGGAATATATAGCCATATCCCTCCTTTTGGTTGTTTATTGAAGAAGAATGAGTGAATGAAGTCCAGCTCTTGCGCAACACTTGATGATAATGAAAACGAAAGTGAAAAGAATCTGAAAAAGAAAACTAGCAAACACGGTTCTTTCATGTGAACTCAGACTCTAAAAAAGAAAGAACACATATAAAGGAAAATTCATGGCATCTTCATATGTCACTTAGAAATAAAGGTACCTTATAACAGCTGCATGTTCAGGAATATTTCTTACAAATACTTATACTTTTAAATTTTATTCAAAGTGAGTTTAACTCTTGACTAAATAGAGACACGAAAGTAAAATTTAAAATAAAAATAAAAACTCATTCATCCATTATATTATATTTTTTGATTAAAAATAATATCAATATATTATGTAATTAAATTTAAATTTTATTGATATTGTATCTATCTTGTAAACTTTCCTCATAAATCTAACACATACTTCTTATAAAAACTAAATACTCATCCATTTTAAATTCTAAACATTATAAGAAACATAATTGGTTTATATGTTAATAAAATAATTATTACATTTATTATTTTTATTTTACAATAATATATATGGAATTAATTACATACTACATGAAAGATATTAAAGTAATTATTAATGTGAAAAATAAAAATTAATTCAACTTCAACTTTAACTTTGTAATCCATTTTACTTGATATCCCTAACCTATTCTTTGACTTGATATCCCTAAATATCCCCAATCTTGTGTTTCATCTGAGGAATTAACTAACCATGCAGATTTATATTTGTAACCAATTTTTATTTTCCTAATTATTTAAACATGTGTTTTAGTAATTTACTTACAAAATCGTTAATTTTTATAACGTTTTCTAAAATTATAATATTTAAAAATATAGAATTTATTTCCAAACACTTACCGTGTTAATTAACTATATTTAATTGGTTTTATATATTTTTTGCCCATAATTATAAACGACACAGAAATTTAAATGGTTTTGACTTTCTTTGTACTTTAATTTTAAAGATCTTGTTGGCGTCTAGTTAACTGTTGGTGTAGTAAAGTAGTGATTGAAGAATCAATAATCCATTAGAAATCATGAGTGGCGTCTTAATAACAGTTTTAATAAAAATATATTAATTTTACACAGTATTTATTTGTTATACTGTTTTTTAATTAAAATTTGTTATAAACAACTTCTCAATTAATCCCATTTAAAACACATTAAAGTTTAATCTTATATAAAAATTCAAATTAACTAATGGTTTTGGTTTTCGATGAACGTAATTTTTCCCCTTAATTATTTGTCTTAAATAAATTATATAAATATTTTTATTTATAATATATGAAAACAACATATTTATTAAAACATTAAAATTGTTTTACTAATTAAGACGAAAAAACTTTAAATTGGACTCAGTTTAACTATTTATAGTAACACAGTTAAAATATTAACTAAAAAATTGATGATAAGAATATATATATATATATATATATATATATATATATATATATATATTATAAATGATGTTATAGAAATGCATTAGCATAATAGCTAACATACATTAATAAATTTTTCAGTTAAAAATCAATCAATTTTCTTAACCATTATCCTTATTAAAACTATTCAACATATTTTAACATATACAATAAAACAACAAGTAGTCAAAAACCACTTCTAGATTTACTAACAAGTCATTCATTTAGTTAATATTGAATTAAAAAATAAAGCTTCCAAAGCAAAAATCTAGAAAGAGAGATTTCAACAAAAAAATAGTTACTTAGATACCTAACAGAAATTAATTAATTTATATATATATATATATATATATATATATATATATATATATATATATATATATATATATACTATGTATCAATAGCATGATACAAAAAATGTTTCGTCAGGACCAACCTTGTGAGTTTATTATTAGTAAAATTTAATAAAAAATTGAAGTTATTAAATAATTAACATACAAACAAACCAATTTTTCTTATATTTGTGTCAAAATTTTAAGTCACACAATTGCAAGCAACAACATCAATAACATATATAATAGTATGATTGAAGAATCTGAAAGAGGACCAGTCCAGAAGGAAAGTGCAATTTTACGTGTAATCTTTGGCCAGCAAAACATGGGCAGTGCCAGCCAAAACCCTTGTCGTTGAAGCATCGTCCAAGACACTAACATCATATTTCTTTGTTTTCTACGCATATAAAAGGCACTTCACACACCCTCTCTCCACAAACACACACTAAACAAAAACGACCAAACCAAAGAAAATTTCAGACCCTTTTGGTTGATACTTACAATCATTTGATGGAGAAGAAGGGTACAAGCTGGTCGTTTAAGAAGCTGAGCAAGGAGTTGTGCCCACGAAGGTTGTCGTCGTCGTTTCGAGGAAAACGACTCCACATACACACCACCATCGTCGACAACATCGTTTACAAGATTGTCTCTGTCGTGGAAGGGGTTGTGATTGTTTCCACGCTTTGTGTTTTCTACCTTTGCTGTGGTTGCCACCTTTGAGTTCCTACCATGTTCATTAGATCATATTCAAAAATTCGTTTGTTCCTTCATTTTTTTCAAGGCTAGTTTAGTTCATTGGCATGAGTTTATGTGTTGTTAATTTGATCGATACATAGAATAAATTAGTCACGTATTCCGATCAGTTTAAATAATATACTGTAATGTTAATTATTACATTCGTCGTATTGTTCAATTCAAAATTTCATTTCGATTTTATCATTAAAACACGTCTCAGAAAGTTATAAAAAAAAAATAGAAGTCCCATCAAGATTTAAGAAGGACGGGATTTGTTTTTAAAACTCTGTTTTGTTATTCTTAAGTCTCATGTTTAATTTGCTTTTGAAGTTCGAACTTTCATTAGAATTTATCGTGATGTAAATAATAAAAGTTATATTTAAATTGTTGTATTATGTTAAAGATTATTGACTAAAGGAATACGATGCGATAAATAAAATGCTTAAATTTATTGTTTAGATATGCAGCTTTAGAGGTATACAATAGTTCGTTGGTTAGAGTTGTTTTATGTTCATCTTATCATTTGAAGTTTTTATGATTAATAAACAACTAATATTAATAACTTTTGGGAATGTATAAATAGATGATAATCTAGTTATTAAAACAACATAAATATATTCATAGTTTATAGTTTAAGAAATGTAGTAAATAATTACATCTATTGTAAAACCTAAAATAAAGTAATAGTGTAGGACAAATTTCTCTGACTACATATTTTTAATTGATAATTTCAAGAGTCAAAATAAAGAATCTAATATGCCATAAATTTGCTCTCAAAATTTTAATATATGATCAAATGGTGAATGAAAAGATAATCCCAATTTAATTGAGACGACTTGATAAATATGTCAAAAAAAATTCTCTCATCTCTTTCTTTTTTATAAACTCAAATTAACCGCATTATGTTCATTCAAAATGAAAATTTTCCTTCAAATATAGTATAAACCTTTGGTATCAATCCTGGGAAAAGATAATATGAAGATGCAAATACTCGTAAACCACTTGGACTGCTTTATAAAATTAAAATCTTAAAACTACTATATATGCAATGCATATATCTAAAACTAGAAACTACACCTAAAAATCTATAAAATGCTACAAATGAATAGAACATGAACTAAACATCTAGTATAACTAGAATATTAATATAAAAGTGAATGGAAACTGTAAAAATCGAAATTCAAACAAAAACAAAACAAAATCAATAAATTATGTAGAAATAATGAAAATGCATGTGAGAAGTGTAAGACGTGGTTAGATATTTTTTTTTCTAGTGTTGATGTAAAGGATGGATCGGAGATGTTAAATATTTTGTCTTAACCTCAATTAAACATAGGAACTGGAACGAGGTGAAATGATTGAGTGTACACGAAAATCACAATTTGAAAACCTAGATTACGTACATGAAGAACGATAACTAACAATTTTACCTACCATTTCATGATTTTGTGTTTTTTTTAATTGATGATACAAAATTCTTTGAAATGAATTAACTACCTATGTTGTTGTTTTTCAGATTTTTCAGTAAAACACAAAAATCAAAGAACAAAACATGTTTAAACACATTCATCTAATCGAACTAAATCATTTACAACTCATAGAAAATGAAATTCACTCATAAATTGGAAAATCACAAGTGAAAAAAGTTCAACAACAATTAATTATTTTGTTCATACTTAGATTTGATTCCAATAGCTCTAACATTCCATAATCTCACACTTGATAATTCATAATTGATATATTGTAGCATTACATTTAATGTAACATCTCATAATCTCATACTTGATAATTCATAATTAATATATTATAATATTACACCACCATTCACAATGAATATAAATGATTTCATACATGATATATATATATATATATATATATATATATATATATATTAAACTCAGATTTCAACTACAAAGTCATAAATATAACTCGAACTCTTCTAATTTATTCTTCTATCTCTTTCTTCATTGACACTGAATTGGACAACATTCCTTCATCTGCTTCCGTATAACGAATTATACAATCATCGTACAAACACAAACACAAACAAGTAGGGTGAGCTAACATGCAACAAATCATTTATAAAACATGCATAATAACTTTGATACACTCAACAAACATCATATAATAATTATGTCAGACACCCTCATACCATCATACAACAATCGCACCATAAACACTCATCCCATCATACCACAATCCGTAATAGACAACCATCTTATCATACCACATACACTCATCCCCTCGTACCACAATCCCCAATAGACATTCATCCTATCATACCACATACACTCATCCCCTCGTACCACAATCCCCAATAGACATTCATCCGGATGATACATTGATGAGCGGTCACGGAAGGTTATGCACTTGTGTTGACCTGTACTCCTCCTTACAAATACACTTTCAAAATACTCCATACCATCCACAAGGTTAGTCCTCAACACTATGTCCAAAATCGGCACATAGACCACGAAGGATGATTATTAGAGTATCAGGATAACCTCCAACAACAGGACCCTCAACATCAACATATATGTAAGGACCTCATTTTTTAAGTGGTAGGGACACCCACTTCTTGTATTATTGGAAGTGCAATTATTACGGGAGGGGAGCAAAGGAGAGGGTCTCTTGATTTGGCACCAGGGAGAGCAGCTCACAAGGAAGGAACCCATTCTTTCTCTCTCTCTAAAACTTCATCTCCAAAATTCTCTCGCTTCTCTCTAGAATTCCAGCACCTTGAAGCATAGGAATTCAATTATGATGCTACCATGGCCTCCGCGGAGTAGAGGGCTTCATTTCAACCGAACGTTTTCGTCGTTCCGATCGGGGTAGAGTTCTTGGCTGTAGGATAGTGTGCTTGGAGAAAACCAGGTAAGGGGAGCTAGATTTGTTTCTATAGATTGTAGGAATAATATGTTTGAGACCATATTATGATTGTTTGATGAATAATTTTGTGTTTAGAGTATCCTTCTTTGCTATGAATCCGTATGAGTGATTGTAGAACTATATTGTTGCAAATCTGGGAAAAAGGGGTGAAACAATGGGGTTTCTGGAATCTGGTGCGATTCTGCAGAACGCGCGTATGTCCAATTTTGGTGAGTCAAAATTGGACGTTCGTCCCATTTTGGTGAGTCAAAATTGGACGCTCGTCCAATTTGCTCGACCAATTAGTGGTCGGCCAAAATAATATGAGCGTTCGATTTTGTATTCTCATATAACGAGCGTTAGCGTTCGTCCTTGAGTTAGTAAAATATTAGACGTTCGTCAAAATATTATCCAGTGAATTAGAGATGTTAGGAGTTCGTACTTAGTTTAGTATTCTCATTGTACAGATTGTGAGCGTTCGTTATCAATTTGGTATTTTAGGTTTCAACCTTGAGCGTTCGTCCCTAAATTGGTATTTACAAGAAGTAATCTTGAGCGTTCGGTATTGGGTATTAGTGATTGCAGTCGTTCGTCCTTAATATGGATTCTTAGGTTTGAATCTTGAAAGTTCGGTTTTGGTGGATTAATGAGCGTTCGGTCTTAAGTTGCTTATTCTTAAGTTTTGGATCTCGAACGATCGATTTTGGGGTATTAACGATTAAATGAGCGTTCGGTAGTTAGTTTCTGCTGATTGGTTAAGTATTGATTTTAGTACCGTTCGAATAGGTGTTGATCCAGTACCTATTGATGATGTTATTCTACAGTGATCCTTCGTAGTGAGTGTTCGGTTTTACATTGATATTCGTAAGTTTAATCTTGAACGTTCGGCCTTAAGTTGATACTATTAAGTTTGGATCTTTAGCGTTCGGTTCTGGTGTATTAGTAACCGTTCGGTCAAGCGTTCGGTTTTGGTGTATTAATGATTGGAGCGTGCAGTCTTAATTGGATATTATTAAGTTTAAATCTTGAACGTTTCTGGTGTATTAGAAATTGTAGCGTTCGAATAAAACTAGTACCCTCAGGATTTGATTTAGTACCGCACGGTCGGAATGAGTTTAGTACCGTTCGGTCAGGTTTTGATTTCATACGATTCGGTTAAGTTGTAATCATTCGGCCAATGCTCCAGACGTTCAGCCAACACTATAGGGGAGCGGCAAAATGATCTAGGTGTTTGGCCAAGACTCTAACGTTTGTTCTTTTAATATTCGGTTAAATGAGTTTCGACCCTAGCGTTCGTCCCTATAGTGTTCTGTCCCATAGTGATCGTTCGTAGGAACGACCGATCTCGATGATGTTAATCCTTAGGAAGTACTCGTCAAAGGTAGTGTTACGACTAGGCTTGATCTTTGGGCGTTCGCCCTTTGGGGTTCGGTTTAATAACGTTTGGTGTCCATAGGCAGCGTTCGGTCTTTGGTGATGATTGATCTCTGAACGTTCGTCCAGACAGTATCCGATTTGAATATGGAGTTCGGTTTTAGCGTTCGGCCGAATGGCGTTTAATCTATGGTGCTCGATTTTTGGCGTTCGTCCAAACAATGTTCGACCTAATAATGTTCGGCTAATAGCGTCCGGTGTTTTAGAGTTCGACCTAGTGTTCAGCCTCATAGCAATCGTCCAAATAATGTTTGGCTAATAGCGTTCGGTCTTTAACGTTCGGTCAAAGCTCTTAGTGTTCGGTTCCAATTTCAGTTGTTGTTGTTTTGGTGTTGAATTAAGTGTGCTATGCATAGTATGATATGATTTACGTGGAAGTATGTGAATGCATGAGATATGTTAAAATTACTGTGATGATTTCTTTTTACTTGAATTTATGCATCTAAACATGATAAGGGTATTATGGGGAGATTTTGTAATGGTATAATGTGAGTTGAGGAATATGATCATAGTATGAGTCTCATGGAGAGATTCTGTAATGTTATGGTATTTGTGTATATGTTGATGTTGAGGGTCCCGTAGTTGGAGGTTATCCTGATACTCTAATAATCGTCCAGTCTCAAGTAGAGAAGGATGAATTATGTGGTGAGAGGAGCAGGAGGTCCTGGTCTATGTGTCGCTTTTGAACATAGTGAGGGGACTAACCTTGTGAATGGTATGAAGTATTTTGGAAGTGTATTTGTAAGAAAAAGTAGAAGTCATCACAAGTGCATAACCTCCCGTGACCGCTCATCAACGTATCATCCGGATGAGTGTCTATTGGGTATTGTGGTGTTTATTGGGGATTGTGGGGCGAGTGTCTAGTAGGAATTGTGATATGATGGTATATGAGGATGTCTGACATAAATTTTATATTATGTTTATATCAAAGCAATTATGCATGTTTTATAATTGTTGTGTTGCATGTTAGCTCACCCTTACTTGTTTGTTTGTGTCGGAAAATCTTATCTATGCGATGATCGTATAATTCGTTATACGGGAGCAGATGAATGATAGTCGCGTGATCTTGTGCAAATGAAGAAAGAGATGGAAGAACAAATTTGAAGGATTCAATGTTATAATTGCAGTTAAATCTAAGCTTAAAACATAGGTATAGATTTAAGTGTGAGATTACGGGGTGTTACTGTAAATGTATTATTACAATATTTAAATTTTGAATTATTAAAGTGTGAATTTTTGGGATGTTACAATATACACTAATACCATGTCATTGTAGAATCTCTCCACGAGACTCATATCATGCTCATATTCCTCAACTCATACTATACCATTACAAAATCTCCCCATAATACTCATATCATGTTCAGATGCATAATTTCAATCCAATATAATAAAATACAATCATCACAAAAATCATACCAAATAAATATATCACAAAATAAATTAACAATAATAAATTATCACTATAAATGGTCACCGAAGAAGAATCAAATGTTTAACGAATCAAACTCACCATATACGCCAATACATATGACTAGTCACAACTTACTGGATTTGACCAGGGCTGCTCTATGATTAGGGATGTACCAACTTCGGTTTTTTAAGATTCCTCTATCCTACCATCACAAATATAACCTTAATATAAATGTTCTAGGGAACTAAGAAGTAGAATCTGGCATAGCCGGTTAGACATCTTCTTATCCTTCCAAAAAGATGAATCCATCACATGTTTTATATCAATTGAGTATATTGCATAATAGTTTAATAGTACTTAATCTGTTCAATAAGATTTAAGTTAAAAACCTATTGAGTATACTTCCAGGAAGGAGAGGTGTGTTAAAATGGACAACTTAAGTACCAAGTCTTTCCTTAGCCAAAATGTTCCTTAATTAGTTTTTAACAAATTTCTTATTTACAGTTTCTTGATCAGAGGTTGTTCCCGGAAAACTTAAAGTCTCTTGCCCACTTCTTATTTCCAATTCCCTTTATTTATTTATTTATTATTTTATTTTATTACTTTTTTAATTAATTAATTTATTTTATAAAAATGTATTTTTGGATAAATGTATTTTACTAGATTTGAACCCATGTCTCAAGTGTTACAAGGTGTTTACCATCTGAGCTACTATATATTTTTGTTTAACTTATCACGTTTTGTTTATATAAGCTTATTAATTATATTTTCCATTCACAGAAATTTATTACTACTAGTAATAAAATTGTTACTATTAAGGTAAATATTTTTCATACGTCTTACATTCTCCCCAACAACAAAAATTTTTGACCTAAAAAATTCTACACTTCAAGAAAATAGTTGAGGGTATAATTGCTTCATTTCTTCTTCTAGTTCCCATGTAGAGTCACTTGTTCTCTTATCCCAAACCACCATGACTAAATTGATAATCTTTCCTCTAAGTTCCTTTGTTTTAGTGTATCTTATACAAGCAGGTTGTACTTCCACTGAGAGATCCTCTCGAATTTTAATCTCCTCTATTTCTAAAATGTGAGAAGGATCAGGTACATACTTTCTTAGTTGGGAAACATGAAAAACTGAATGGAGATTGGCCAACTGAGGGTGTAACGCAATCTCGTAAGCGACTAGCCCAATTCGTCTAAAAATTTGGTATGGACCAATGAACATAGGAGAAAGTTTACTCAAGCAAAGGGCTCTTCCCACACCCGTGGTTGAAGTAACTCGTAGGAAGACATGATTCCCAACCGCAAACTCTAACGGCCTCCTCCTTTGATCTGCATATGACTTTTGTCTACTCTGAGAAGCCTTCATTCTTTCCTGTATCAATTTTACTTTGTTAGTGTTTTGTTGTATTAGCTTAGGTCCTATTAAAATGGATTCACCATCCTGATACCAGCATAACGGAGTTCGACATCGTCTGCCATACAAAGCCTCGTAAGGTGCCATACGTATGCTTGCTTGGAAACTATTGTTATAGGTAAATTCCACAAGAGGAAGTATTTCATCCCAACTACCCAGATGATCTAATACACAAGTTCTCAATAGGTCTTCTAATGACTGGATAGTTCTTTCAGATTGTCCATCAGTTTGAGGATGATACGCAAAACTCATTCGTAATTTGCTGCCCAAAGCTTCTTGTAGGGTTTGCCAGAATCTAGAAGTAAATCTTGGGTCTCTATCTAACACAATGCTAGAAGATACACTATGCAATCTCACTATTTCTTTTATGTACAATTGTGTCAGCTTAGTCATTGACATTCTCAGATTCATTGCTAAGAAGTTAGCACTTTTTGTCAATTGATCAATGATGACCCAGATGGCATCATTACCTCTCATTGTTTGTGGTAAATGGGTAACAAAATCCATAACAATGCTATCCCATTTCCACTCTGGTATGTCTAATTGTTGTAGCATTCCTCCAGGTCTCTGGTGTTCCACTTTTTCCTTCTGACAAGTTAAACAAGCCGCTACAAACTACGTACTTCCTTCTTCATTCAAGGCCACCAAAAGGACTCCTTAAGATCTAGATGATTATTAGAGTATCAGGATAACCTCCAACACTAGGACCCTGAACATCAACATATACACTAATACCATGTCATTACAGAATCTCTCCACGAGACTCATATCATGCTCATATTCCTCAACTCATACTATACCATTACAAAATCTCCCCATAATACTCATATCATGTTCAGATGCATACATTCAATCCATTATAATAAAATAGGTTTAATACCCTATTTTGTCCCAGTTTCGCTTGAAAATGTCAAATTAGTCCATCCTTTAAAAAATGCGTGAATTACGTCCTCACTTAATAAAATTTGTATCAATGAAATCGCTTCCGTTAAATCCGTACAAACGACGTTAATTAAAGAAAGAGAAAAATAATTAATGCCATTTGTACAGATTTAACGGAAGGGATTTCATTGATGCAAATTTTATTAAGTGAGGACGTAATTGACACATTTTTTAAAGGATAGACTAATTTGACATTTTCGAACGAAACTGGGGACAAAATAGGGTATTAAGCCTAATAAAATACAATCATCACAGAAATCATACCAATTGAATATATCACAAAATAAATTAACAATAATAAAATATCACTATAAATGGTCACCGGAGAACAATCAAATGTTTAATGAATCAAACTCACCACAAATGTCAGTACATATGACTAGTCACAACTTACTGGATTTGACCAGGACTGCTTTATGATCAGGGATGTACCAACTCTGGTTTTTTAAGATTCCTCTATCCTACCATCACAAATATAACCTTAATATAAACGTTCTGGGGAACTAAGAAGTTGAATCTGGCATAGCCGGTTAGACATCTTTTTATCCTTCCTGAAAGATGAATCCATCACATGTTTTATATCAATTGAGTATATTGCATAATAGTTTAACAATACTTAATTTGTTCCATAAGATTTAAGTTAAAAACCTATTGAGTAGACTTCCAGGAAAGAGAGGTGTGTCAAAATGAACAACTTAAAAACCAAGTCTTTCCTTAGTAAAAGTGTTCCTCAATTAGTTTTTAAAAAATTTCTTATTCACGGATTCGTCCACTTCTCATTTCCAATTCCCTTTATTTATTTATTTATTTATTTATTATTTAATTTATTTTATTATTTTTTTAATTAATTTATTTATTTTATAAAATGTATTTTTGGATAAATGTATTTTACTAGATTTGAACCCATGTCTCTAGTGTTACAAGGTGTTTACCATTTGAGCTACTGTAAATTTTTGTTTAACTTGTCACGTTTTATCTATATAAGCTTATTAATTATATTTTTCATTCACAAAGAAATTTATTACTACTAGTAATAAAATTGTTACTATTAAGGTAAATATTTTTCATAGGTCTTACAATAGTCACATTTACAATTGAAACAATGGTGTATTTCGACCTTTTGGACACACTAAGTTATAAGCATGAATCCAAAATAAAAACCTAGTAGAATATAGAAGCAAAACTGATCATGATCACAATTTCAAGATGAACTTGAACCAAAATGGGAAAACACACGCAAACTCAACATGAACATGTAGAAAAATGAAAATGAACAAATTTCTACCATTTGTCTTATTAACAATGTGATTATAAATATTGTCTTCTATATATTAATGAATAAAACCACACACATGTTGGTGCTTAAAATATCATTCTTCTTCATCCATATAATTTTGCTTTTGCATAGCAAAGATGAGAAAAAACAATTTATTCATGTCATTCCTCAAATGATAATTTGTATAATTTAAAACAACCATCTTTGTATTTACCTCTGTAAGATCTGGAGAAATAAGGGTTTTAAAAATAAAGTAGTTTTGAGACTTTGGGTTTTTGTTTGAAAATTAGTGTTCTTGAGTGTATATTTTTGTTAGAACATAATTGTTATGTTATTTCTTTATTTTTATACTTTTGCCTATTGGCAAAAGAGTCTTTTAACTTTATTTAATTGGTGTAGAAATTAATTAAGGTGTAGTTTGGAGTTTAGAAACCATAAAAACACTAAATCAAAGAGAGAAAATAGAGGAAGAGAGGAGATTAACGTTTTGGAAGAAGAAGAGAGCAACGAGAACTCTTAGTGTAAAGGAAGATTGATGGTGTTTTAGGTGCGTAGATAAATGTAGGGAGGTTCAACACACACACATACACATAGATATCTCCACAGTGATAAGATATTGTCCGCTTTGGGCCAAGCCCTCACGGATTTTCTTTTGGTACCATTCCAAAAGGCCTCTTATCAATGGAGGTATATTATGTGTATATAAACTCATGTTCATCTCTTATTTTATCCGATGTGGGACTTTGTTTGTACCCAACATCCTCCCCTCAAACAAAGGACCACCTCCCCTACAGCGAAAGTCTTTTTTAGCGAAAGTCTTTTTCTTATCCTCGAGTACACCATGGTCAACACTCTCTCTTTCACAATCCATGGTCAAACACTGAGCATCTCTTGCTCTCCACCTCTCATGATTCACTTCCAGGCTATCTGCCGGCCACCTGCCAAGGCTTCACTTGATCATGGAGGGACGTACTCAACTAAGCCTGGTCACCGGACCTGAACCATGGGCTCTGATACCATTTGTAGGGAGGTTCAACACACACACATACACATAGATATCTCCATAGTGATAAGATATTGTCCGCTTTGGGCCAAGCCCTCACGGATTTGCTTTTGGTACCACTCCAAAAGGCCTCTTATCAATGGAGGTATATTATGTGTATATAAACTCATGTTCATCTCTTATCAATGAAAGATGAAGCAAACGTTGTTGTGACCTCAGGAGGAGATGATGCGCTGATATGTTCGTTGGAAAACAAGGAAGAGTCTTGGGTGTTAGACTCTGGAGCATCCTTCCATGCATCCTCACAAAAAGAACTATTTGAGAATTATGTTCCTGGAAACCTTGGTAAGGTTTACCTTAGTAATGAGCAGTCATGTGAGATTGTAGGTAAAGGTGTAGTAAAGATTAAGTTAAATGGGTCTATATGGGAATTGAAAAATGTCAGACATATTCTCGACCTGACGAGAACTTAATCTGAGTGGGCCAGCTAGCCAGTGAAGGCTACACGACAATCTTTCACGGTGATGATTGGAAGATTTCAAAGGGTGCGATGATAATTGCTCGAGGAAAAAAGAGTGGTACTCTTTACAAGACAGCATGAGCATGTCATTTGATTGTAGTTGCAGCAAATGAAAATCCGAATTTATGGCACCAAAGACTTGGGCATATGAGTGAGAAAGGGATAAAGGTCATGCACTCAAAAGGAAAGTTACCAAGTCTTCAGTCAGTAGAAATTGACATGTGTGAAGACTGTATACTTGGAAAGCAGAAGAGAGTAAGCTTTCAGACAAGTAGAAGAACCCCAAAGAAAGAGAAGCTTGAGCTTATCCACTCTGATGTTTGGGGACCAACGACTGTCCCATCCGTTGATGGGAAGAATTACTTCATGACTTTTATTGATGATCACTCTAGAAAGGTATGGGTTTACTTTCTGAAACACAAGTCTCAAGTATTTGAAGCTTTCAAGATTTGGAAAGCTATGATGGAGAATGAGACAGGATTGAAGATTAAGAAGCTCAAATCCGACAATGCTGGTGAGTATGTAGACACTAGATTCAAGAAGTTTTGCTATGAGCATGGAATCAGAATGGAGAGAACCGTGCCAGGTACGCCTCAACATAATGGTGTAGCTGAGCGAATGAATCGAACGTTGATTGAAAGAGCCAGAAGCATGCGTGTACAGTCAGGCTTACCAAAATAGTTTTGAGCAGAAGCAGTCAACATAACAACTTACTTGATCTATCGAAGTCCATCGGTATCATTGGAGCACAAGATACCGGAAGAGGTATGGAGTGGAAAAGAGGTAAAACTCTCACATCTTAGAGTTTTCGGCTATGTAGCATATGTGCATATGAGCGATCAAGTTAGAAACAAACTTGATCCAAAATCAAAGAAATGTACTTTTCTTGGTTATGGTGAAGATGAGTTTGGCTATCACATATGGGATGATGAAAACAAAAAGATGATCCGCAGCAGAGATGTAATCTTCAATGAAAAAGTGATGTACAAGGACATGTATAATAATGGCACCAGAAACTCAGAAACGAGTGGACCAGTTTATGCAAAGGTGGAAGATATCCTAGAAAGTCCTATATTGAGGAATCCTCAGCCAGAGGAATCAAATGAAGAAAACAATGAGCAATCAGAACCTCCTACTCCAACTCCTGTATTGAGAGATCCTCTCGGCCCCATGTGCCTAACAGGAGATACATAGACTATATGTTACTGACTGATGGAGGGGAGCCTGAAGATTATATGGAAGCTTGTCAAACCACGAATGCCGACAAGTGGTAGCTTGCTATGAAAGATGAGATAAAGTCTTTGATCTCAAATCAGACATGGGAACTAGTTGAGTTACCTATGGGAAAGAAAGCACTTTACAACAAATAGGTGTATCGGGTGAAGGAAAACCATGATGGTTCCAACCGATACAACGCACGACTGGTTGTCAAAGGATTTCAGCAGAAAGAAGGAGTTGACTACACTAAAATCTTTGCTCCAGTTGTCAACCTCAATACTATCAGGACTGTGCTAAGTATTGTGGCTAGTGAGGAGTTCTACCTAGAGCAATTAGATGTGAAGACTGCATTTCTTCATGGAGATCTTGATGAGGAGATTTACATGCCCCAGCCTGAAGGCTTTTCAAAAGGAAAGAAGAAAAACATGGTGTGCAAATTGAAGAAGAGCCTGTATGGCCTGAAACAAGCTCCAAGACAGTGGTATAGAAAGTTTGAAAGCTTCATGCACAAGGAAGGTTTCCAAAAGTGCAATGCTGATCATTGTTGTTTCTTCAAGAGGTACAAGTCCAGCTATGTCATTTTGCTACTTTATGTTGATGACATGTTAGTAGCAGGATCAGATATAAAAGACATCATAAATTTGAAGATGCATTTATCAAAAAAATTTGACATGAAGCACTTAGGCCCAGTGATACGCTGTCGTTAAGGCTATCAAATTAATACTACTTTTCAAGACAATTTCAGTATTGCCAACTAGTACTTAAGAAAGTAGATAGGGTTAACTAACCCTGAGTCGTCTCCCAACAAACATGGAATTTCTTTCGAATATCTGACTGTTATGAATGTTATGCAATGCTTATGAATAAAAGTAATGGTTGAAGAGTTTTTAAAGAATAAATAAGAAGCTTAAAAACAGTTATTATGAAATAGGCTAATTCCACTGTTTTTCCAAGATAGATTCATCATCGGTTATTCACAGATAATTGTTCAATTGATTATTATTTAAGTTTCAGATTAATTAAAGTACACTCTTAATTAATTTGAGGGCGATCATGCACTTAACCAAAGTAAATTCTCAATCAAATGCAAAACCTTACTAGATTATTCACAATAAATTCAACCAAAGAATATTCTTAATCAAATTCTATTGTGTTTAATCATGTCTATTCTTAAATCTCCTAACCAAATTAAAAGCTAATCAATCAAAGTAAATTCTCAATTGATTATAGTTGAAATTATTACTAATCAATCAAAGTACATTCTCAATTGATAGTAAAAACCATTTAATCATATGAAAGTTCCTAAATTAAATCAAAGTAGATTCTCAATTAAACCTAGAAACCCTAGAACTCATATAATCAATATGCATGTAGATTCAAACACATTATGATGCAAAAATCTTTGCTTTTAATTCGATAGAGAGATGAACGACATAGAGAAAGAACAACTTAAATCAATAATCAAAATAAACAATTGCATTAACTCAATCTAACCTCAGAATCCATAATGAAATTAAGCAGAATAGCCCTAGATGCTTAGATCTCTATGAGTGGAGTTGAATACAAGATGAAAGAAAAGTGAGAGGAGTATGAGAGAATGAATGAAGTGAAGTCCTTCTTTTTCTGCCTCCTTTGGGCCTCTTTATATAGGCTTGATTGGGCTTGGACTCTGAATAGTTTGTTGATAAGATATTTTCTGTTGATATATTATATCTTTCAAATATTCATTAGATTAAATCAGTTTTAAAGAATATTTGATAGATATTAACTCAATTATCTGATATCCTATATCTTCCAAATAACTAAAAGATTTAGATAATGATAAAATTATTTGGAAGATATTTTCTGTTGATATTCCCAAATTAAATTCAACAACTGAATTTTATCTTTTAGATTTTCTGACTTTCCAAAATTGCAGAAATACCCTGAAATTTCGTCTATTTGCACTTTAGCCCCTTATGAATTTTCCAAATAAAATCTGATTTTGGGCCTTGAATTGCCATTTGGACCAATAAAACTTATATTCTCAGCTGCACAAATAAACATTAGAACATCCATGAATAATTTATGCGCTAAAACTCACTTTTTACGTCTCTTTATTTCCCAAACCGAACAATTCCAATCATCACAAATTCACTTAAAATAAACCATTTAAGCACAATTATCCCATCAAAAATTTGAATTTTAAAGCATAAATATGGGCATAAATATGCACTCATCACCCAGCAAAGAAGATTCTTGGAATGCAAATCACGAGAAAAAAGCAAAACGGAGTTTTGTAGTTATCTCAGGCAGAGTACATCAATCGTGTTTTGCAGAGATTTAACATGTACAAGGCCAAACTAGTCAGTACTCCTTTGGCCAGTCATTTTCGTCTATCCAAGGATCAGTCTCCTCAGACAAAAGAAGAAGAAGAGATTATGGCTAAGATTCCGTATGCTTCAGCCATTGGAAGTTTGATGTACGCGATGGTATGCACAAGGCCAGAGATTGGCTATGCAGTGGGAGTTGTAAGCAGGTTTATGTCAAATCCAGGTAAAGCTCACTAGGAAGCTGTGAAATGGATTTTGCGATATCTACGAGAAACTAAGGAGAAGTGTTTGTGCTTTAGTAAAGGTGAACTAAAAGTACAAGGTTACGTAGATGCAGACTTTGCTAGAGAAATTGATTATCGAAGAAGTACCACTGTCTACATATTTACTGTTGGAACTACAACTGTTAGTTGGATGTCACAAATACAAAAGATCGTTGCTCTATCCACTACAAGGGCTGAATATGTAGCAGTAACAGAAGCTAGCAAAGAATTGATATGGCTTCAAGGATTGTTGACAAAGTTGGGATTCATCCAGGAAAGGACTGTTTTGCACAGTGATAGTCAAAGTGCAATACATCTGGCTAAGAATTCAACTTTTCACTCCAGAACGAAGCATATTGATCTCCGTTATCACTTCATCAGATCTCTGCTTGAGGATGAAGTACTAACGTTGAGGAAGATACTAGGAAGTAAGAACTCATCGAATATGTTGACAAAGGTTGTCAAAACAGAAAAATTGAGGCTTTGCAGTACCTTAATTGCCCTTCAAGAATAACTGATGATGAAGGCAATTACACTATGTGGTAATCAAACTCCAAGTAGGAGAATTGTTAGTTTTTTTGTGTAGTTTGATTAAGTTTTTGTTGTGTGTTTTTAGTCCCACATTGCTTAGTATTGTGAGATGGTGTTCTTCACTTTGCTATATAAGAAAGCTTATGTAAGGTTTACAAATGCACCAAAACAAATACTTCTTAGTGTTGTTTATTTCTCTCTTCTTTCCATTATAACCCTTGTTCCCTACAAATGGTATCAGAGCCCATGGTTCAGGTCCGGTGACTGGGCTCAATTGAGTATGTCCCTCCATGATCAGGTGAAGCCTTGGCAGGTGGCCGACAGATATCCTGGAAGAGAATCATGAGAGGTGGAGAGCAAGAGATGCTCAGTGTTTGACCATGGATTGTGAAAGAGAGAGTGTTGACCATGGTGTACTCGAGGATAAGAAAAAGACTTCCGCTATAGGGGAGGTGGTCCTTTGTTTGAGGGGAGGATGTTGGGTACAAACAAAGTCCCACATCGGATAAAATAAGAGATGAACATGAGTTTATATACACATAATATACCTCCATTGATAAGAGGCCTTTTGGAGTGGTACCAAAAGAAAATCCGTGAGGGCTTGGCCCAAAGCGGACAATATCTTATCACTGTGGAGATATTTATGTGTATGTGTGTGTGTTGAACCTCCCTACAATAAAGCCTTATGAATAGCCAAGGAGTGTGGAGCTTAACTTTGTTTGTTTATGGTTGTATGTTATATGTGTTCTTGATTATCTTGATTGGTAATCCTTGTTTTGATACATGTGTATATGATTATGATCATATGTGGTTATTGTTGGGTAAGAGTTTGTGATGGAATCCTACTTGACTTAGTCTTCCTTTTGTATTTTTATCTTTCCTAGCTTAGCTCTTAAGGAGCATGGGTTACTATAAATACCCAACTCCTCTCTTGTATTGGCACTTTTGGGATTAATGAGAATTGAATTTTCTGAAATCAGAAATTATTCTCTCTTGAAAGTCATAGGCTAGAGAGTCCAAAGACTCCCTCTAGCCACCTTCCAAGCACCTCTCTCACTCTCATTTTCCATTCCACCGTGCTTCCATTAATTGCTTTTCTCCACGGCGCTATCCTTCATTAATTTCCCTTCACTTGCGTGGCGACACTTCATCAGCCACATCTTTCTCTCAAATCCGCATCATCAACATCCACGTCTTCATTCTCTCGAGGTTTCATCTCGCTCAAGCCTTTTCTCGCTTCTCCACACTCCAAATCAGGTTATCTTCTTCACAGATCTACATATTCTCCTTGCTGCGTTCATCATCACAAAACCTCTAAACCCTTCTTTTTCCCTTTCCTTTAGATTTAGCCGATTAAAACCATTCTTCTACCGTTTAAACACCTTTAATCGATTTGATCTTCATTATCCACCATTCAATCTTCATTTTGAACCGATTAATCGGTTCATTTTGATGTTCTTCACCTTTCAAGGGTTCCTTCGGTTCAGATTAGGGTTCTTCGTGTTCATTCTCAGATTTACTCCGTTCTCTTCTGATTTCTCTCTCAATCTAGAGTGTCCTATCAATTCCGCTGCGTCTTTACTCGTTGGAGAGAGCTTCGAGGAAGTCCGGTTCGTGTTCGCGCAACTTCAATCGACCTCTTCTCGGGCGTTCGTCCATCAGTTTGTGTATGAACGAGCATAGGGTTTATGTAATATTTTTGATGAGTTTTCCCTACGAATGTATTATGTATGTTTTGTTGGGTTATCCCAACAAAGGGTTTGATGCTAATGAATGGATAGACAGATGGTCTATGTGTGAGATGTTAGTGATGACATCAAGGGTTAAAGATTAAGGATCAATGATCGAAGTTCAAGGATCAGGGATTGATGATTGAGTAATTCAATATGATTGAATTGTTTATGTTAGAGGATTAGGAACTTTATTATTATTACTCCTATGCATGAGGTGTTTGATTATGGTTTATATAATCAGAAGATATGGATCTTGTTGTGTGTTTGATTATGGTTGGTATAATCAAAAGATATGTATCTTGTTGTGTGTTTGATTATGGTTGGTATAATAAAAAGATATGTATCTTGTTGTGTGTTTGGTTATGGTTGATATAATCAGTATGTATGTATTTTGTTGTTATGATTGTTTTATCGGTAGCTTACCCATACATGTTAGTGTTTTTGTGTTTGTGAATAAAATTATCGACAATGATCGTATATTGTGTTATACGTGAGCAAATAATGTTACATATGTTTTAGAGACGTGATTGACTCGAGAGAGGAGGAAGAATAATCTTAGGATTCATTTAAAGCTATTTTATTTTACATGTTAAGACAATATAATTGGAGTATTTCGTTTGTTATTTTATTACTCAAAACAATGTAATTGGATAAAGTTTTCTTTAAGTACGTTTCTATGCTATGATAAATTTTGAATTTTACCAAATTTTAATAACCTATGATATCCCAGAAATCGGGGTGGTATATGATGACAAATAATATTAATAATAATGTCATATATAATATTAGCAATATTAATAATAAAAAATAGAATTATTAAAAAAATTTACTTATTGAATAATATTTAATAAAAATAAAATTGTTAAACCAATTATTAAGTGTAAGGGGTATAAAGAAAGTGTTTTTTAATTATGAAACTGCCTACTCTTAATATTGAAAAAGTTAATAAACAATAGAAAGGACAAAATAAGAGTAATAAATATTTACAAAAGAAAATATCCTCTTCATATATAGTTATATGTTTAGAAATTAAGATGTTTAGTATTTAAATTACTTTATTATTAAATAATATTATCAATATTAATACTGTAATAAATAATATTATCAATATTAATAATAAAAAATAAAATTATTAAAACTTTTGACTTATTACATAATATTTAATAACAAATAAAATTATTAAACCAATTAAGTATATCGAGAGAAATTGTTTTCTAATTTATAGAACTACCTATAGCGGTTAATATTTAAAAAATCAATAAATAATTATATTAGAAAAGGTAATATAAGAATAATAAATGTATATACAAAATAGAGTAGCCTTTTTATATATATAGTTATAGATGTAAGTATGTCATGTTTTTTATTTAAATATATATATATATATATATATATATATATATAAAAGTTAAGAATGTATAAATCTGCATTTTGTTTTAGTTTTCAGCATCATACAATTATGTCATTATATCTTTTTAAAATTAGTTGGTGGTGATTCTATTCCATGTAAGATTTATGATGGCTTTGTCAAATCAATTGATGATTAGTATGTTCTTAGTTTATGAAAGAAGAAATTGACTGTAAATTGGTTAGATGAATAAGTAGAATAAAGTTTAAAAAGTTAGTCTTGTAATAAAGAAAGAGAATATATTTCCTATGTTAAGTATTTCTTTGAAGGAATAATGTCTATATATTCCATTCTTTAAGTCATATGAAGTATTATGCATTTGGCTGAGTTTGATCTATCTTGTAAGGAATAAGATCGAGATCATGCATGTTAACCAACGGTGGAGTTTGAAGTTGACAGTTCAAATAGGAAAACATGGAATCATGTGGAATAATTGACATAGTGAAGGATGAGTCACTAAGGAAATTTTTCATTTTATAGATGGAGTGAAGTGTTGCCTATTCATCATAAAAATGCTTGGAAATAGCTTCCACATGCTTGTTGAAGCATGCAGGAAACGTAATGTCAACATTCATAAGTTGAAATAATCCCCTGCAATTGTCTCACTTTTTCAGATGAAGCCTCCATTAGAAACATTGAAGTTAGCAGAAAACCAACAGGATTATCTAATATGGGAGAAATAACCAGATCATGAAATCTGGGAGATGTCATATCAATCAGATTAAGAAATTTGGTGAATGCTTTTGGGATGTTTAGCTCTATCCGAAAAAAGTGAATTTCAAAATCCAGTTAACTTTTCCTGACTCTGGTGCACCGGATTCTCAAATTCAGTAATTACATTCTTAAAAGTATTCATCGGATTATGGATTTCATAATCCGTTTCACATCACATCTATCACATTTTTAATGTTTTTCCGAATCGAAAAGCAAAATCCGGTGAACAAAATTGAAAATGAGACTTTATTGAATAATCTTCCACCAAGATTGAAGATTATTGGTTCTTCAATATCAAAGAAAACAAAGGTTACAAGGAAGATGGGTTTGAGTTTCAAGGAAGGTGAAGTGAAGAAGAATACAGTTTTATTTATTTATTTAATATATAATAAGGAAAGGACAAAATGGACATCAAAAGAAATTTGGAGGTGCAAGAAGAAAACAATGGAGTGCAGAAGAAGTCCTCAAGTAAGGCATAGGTATAGGGGAAAAAGAAATCCCAGACATTAAAGGGTCTGTTGCTTTCTGCACCCTATCACATTTCTTCATCCACCCCATTAAAGAAACTACCGGAAAATTTTTTCGTTACAAGGAGAGGAATTGCTGTCCGGAAATTCTGTTTTTCTGAAATTGTTTTTTATTCCAGAAAAAGATTCCAAAAATGTTGGAATGCACGAAGAAAAACAATGGGTGCATGAAGTAATCCCGACATTAAATCAGAACTATTTTACCAATCCTACCTAGTGACACCAACAAACTACTTTTAATTCTTACACAGCGCGAAGTATAAGATTAGAGATGGTAAAAAAAATGTGTTCTCTGATGTATGTGATAAAATTCGTAGCAGATAGTTATTATTCATGGATAAAGGGTATTTTAATATTTGTTTTTAAGCGGGTCGAGTGCAGGGATTATACTATCTGACATGTGGATATTTGTTACCCAAAAAAATAATAATAATAATTTAATTTATATTTTTAAAATTAATTTTTTTATTACTCTTAAAAATGGAAAATTTTATTACAGTGGTTACCTAATAGTGATATTAGATGTTGAATCGCAGAAGAATCCAATTAAAAAATTCTCGCTTAAGGAAGGGTTTTTTCTTCTTCCTTCTGATTCAGCTCGCATGGGAGGGAGTAGGCTTCATTCCCTCTTTCCCTCTCTCTTGGTTCTGATTGGAGTTTTGTTCCGATTTGGGATTTGAAATTAGAGTTTTATTTGTTCTCTAATTTTGGAGGTTTCTTTTGAACGTTTTGATTTGCGTTTTTGGAGTTTGTTTTTTGATTTCTTTCCTCTTTTACGGTTAGGGTTCGAACGAGTGTTTTGATTTTTTCTGGATTATAGTTTGTTTATGCAGATTGAATTTTTGCACGAAAGAGAAGACCCTAGTGGTTATCGCGGTTTGGGGATTTTTTGATTGCTTTTTGTTTTTGGAATTTGGGTTTAGGATTCCTGTTTGCATTCTCCTTGAAACTCTTTATCTTTTTGTTTCCCTGTGATTAAATTGAGACTTCAGTTACTGGATGTTTCCTCCTAATATTCCTTTTTTTTTTCTTCAAAAGTTATTCAATACTTGTTACATTGTGTCTTTTTAATATTTAACAAATATATTAAATTGTTCCTTTTAACTTGTAATTTAATTTAGACCTTATTTAAAATTTCATAAAATATATTTTTTATATATTTGCTAAAGTTGTCAAAATGGGTAATCCGGCCCAACCCGACCCGACCCACCACGGGTTGGTCACTTAGTCAGCCAACCCAACCCATTTATTAGCGAGCCAAAAAAATTCGAACCTAACCCGACCCATCACGGGTTGGTGGGTTAAACGGGTTGGCTCATTGACTCACTTAATTAACTTTTTTTCACCCTCTTCTTCCATGAGAGTCTTATAACATGTTACTTTGATCAATCAAATTGAAACAGTAGTAATTAAACCAATTGATATAAAAGAAAATGAAACAAAAACAATATATTGTTATATATATTCTAAGCTATTAAGCATAAAATTTTGCTAATTTAGTTTAATGAGACATACACAACCGTTTTATTTGCAAAGGGGAACTTTTGGAAAGACGGCAACGCGAAAGGTTCTATTATAAAACGTTTTGAGTAATTAATTTAATTAATTTGATTTCAATAAAAAAAATAGGATTTGAGTAATTAATTTGATTTAATTAAAAAAAATAGGTGGGTTGGTGAGCCAACCCGACCCACCACGGATTCAACCCGTGTGAGCCGGGTTCTTATTGAGTCGGGTCAAAATTGGCTCGCATCAAAATTTTTGCATTTTTTTCCAACCCAACCCGACTCAAACCCGTGGTGAGCCGGGTTGGCTCACGGGTATCCAACGGATACCCGCGGGTTGAAGAAAATCCGCAGGTTTTTTTATGCAGGTATCTAGCGAGTAGCAGGTCGAGTTGTGGATAGGATTTTTTGCATGCGTGTCGGGTTACGGTAAGCACTATTCGTACTTGACCCGACCCGTTACCATCCCTTCATAAGATAATATATGTTTTTCTAATTGTGATCAATGTTTAGAATTTAATTAATATTTTTTAATGGTTAAATATGTTTTTGATATTTTAATTTTTAGTAAAAATTAGAATAAATTCTTAAAATTATGATTCAATTTAGTTTCTTAAACTTGTAAAATACGATGATTTAGTTCTTTTAAATAAATATTATCAAATTTACCTAACTTTTCAAATGTATTTATTAGATAATATTAAATCGAAGATGTGTCAAATGACGTAAAGAACTTAAATGTTATTATGAAACACAATGTAATATTTTTTTACAAGTTATGATAATTGGAGAAGAGTTGTTCCAATTGTAAAAATTATACTTTTTACTACAAATCTTTATATGTAAATTATATCAGTTAGAGTTAAAAATATCATCTTAAGAATACGTAAAAGTTTAAGTTCAATCTAACTGTTAACGAATTTGAAATCAAATTCTTACTAAAATAATTCAAAGTAGGAAATAGGTGACGTTAGTTCAAACTTTAAAAATATTTTCTTTAATTTCAGATTTCTAATTGGTAATCCCCACAGTTTAAATAAAGAACTATATCTTAAGAACTTTGTATAAAAGTTTCATCCCCATCTAATCCAATCGCTCACTACAAAAATTATCAAAATTATCGATAAAATTTTACCGACAAAAATAAATTATTCGATAATTGAAATTTAGCAACGAATTTTATCGACGGATTTTTGAAATAGATATTTCATTTACCAACAAAAAAAATCTTTCGGTAATACATATTTCATTTACTGACGAAATCAGTAAATTTTTTATCCATTTTTATTCTTTCTTTGCTAACCATTCATTATTTCACCCTCTCACACTAGCAGAATGGTACAAATCCCCATTTCCTCTTCTTCCTCTTATTCTTCATCATTTTGTTCTTCTTCTTTCTCTTTCCCTTCTCCCGATGCTATGAGCCATTATCAGAAATCACCATAAGTGTCCAATGGTACAAACCACTCACATCGTCAGCACCCACCTCCAAGAGCACCAAAAGCCATCGTAGGAAACTTGCAAAAATCACCAACAGATCTCTTTCGTATTATCAAGCGTGATCCAAACTACAATCTTATATCTTCTCCAAACATCGCGCCGTCCTCACAACACCGTGAATTGTTCCACCGAGAGCCTTTATGGAAACTTATAGTGAATGGAGAAAACACTAATTATGACATGTGGTAGAACTTGATGTTCCCTCCTAGGTGCTTGGTGTGTTAAAAATGATCACTATGCACTAACAAGTAGATGAAAAAATCCTAAAAGATAAATTTTAAAAAACCCTAAAAGAAAAAGAAGAAAGAGAGAGGAAGAAGAAGATAAATCAAATCGTGGTATTTACTGACAGATTTTTTCTTCAGAAATTACCGTTAAATTTTTCCTTTAGTAATTACCAACGAAAATAAAATTTTGTTAGAAAATTTACCGACAACACTATTACCGACGAATTTTTACATTTTTGACAGATTTTGTCCATCGATAATAACTATTTTTCTAACGAAGCGAGAATAAAATTTTCCTATGACAACTCAAAACAAAATAGTACGCAAAGACCTAATTTTTACACTGAAATGCAGAAATTATTTCTCTTAACATAAGCTTCTAAGTGTAAACCTCACTGTTCATAATATTTCAATAATACTCTGTAAGAAAATTTAGCCTAATATAATAATATATGAGGCTATGATCATAATTTACTAAGGTAATTTAGGAATAGAAACTACACCTCAAAATTATCCTTTAATTCTTACAATACCTTTTATTATAACTTTTTAATTTACTTATAAAAACATATTTAAATAAAAAACTTAAATATGATTCGTGACATCCCAATTATATAATAACCACAATCATATAATATAGGCGTCAACATCCAAATAAAGAGAATAGTTAGAGTATGACGTGCAATTAAGTGCAGAATTACAGTCATCCAAATATGAAGACAGAATTTTAAACTTAAACAGTTTAAAGTGTCGAACACTTCAAGGGTTCAAATAGGAAATTCCTAAGTAGACTGCACTGCAACATCAGTATCCTCTAGTTCTTGCTCCAAGGGAACCTCCTCGACAACATCTGCTCCCATTCAAGTGGATGATCATCGCCAAAGAAACATACCCAAATAGAACACAACAAAACAAACAAGGGTGAGCTAGATATAAAAAACATGTTATTCAACCTCACACGACATGCAAAAATCACTCAAACATATAGTACAATCAATAGATGTCATCATGCTTAGTTACATATAAAATACCAATTAAAGCATACCCATTAAACCATGACTCACACACTCACACGACTCATCCGGATTTGTATAACTGTCGAACTATTGATCGTCTTTGCACTTGCATTGTTCAGCTGACCCTCCCTAACACTATGCAAGGTAAAACCCCAATCTGTCTATGTCTAAACTCTAAGACTATAGACAAGGACCTCTCCCTACTCTCACCACTTACATTGTTCTTCTCTATTTGAGCATGAACAATGCTTTGAGTGTAGGGATAAACATACCAGTTCAAAGGTCCATAAGGTTATGCAGAACAACGACACCCCACATATCACTTTCAATCATCTCACCCTGAGATGTCCAATTCATACTCAAATACATCATTATAGTTCACAGTTATATTATCAGTTAATCCAACATATCTCACATACTTTCAGTATAATAACATTTCCACGATCATACTATGCATTTCAATCACTCCGCACACTTAATTCAACCCAAAACAAGAACAAATGAACTTAGAACCGAACATTAAGAGCTTTGGCCGAACGCTATGAGATCAAGCACTATTAGGCCGAATACTATAAGACCAAACACTATTAGACCGAACACTATGAGGTCGAACACTGTTTAAACGAACGCTATGAGACCGAACGCTATTAGGCCGAACGCTATAAGACCGAACGCTATTAGACCAAACACTATGAGGTCGAACACTGTTTGGATGAACGCTATGAGATCGAGCACTATTAGGCTGAACGCTATATGACCGAACGCTATTAGACCGAACACTATGAGGTTGAACACTGTTTGGACGAACGCTATGAGGTTGAACGCTATTAGGCCGAACACTATAAGATCGAACACTATTAGGCCGAACACTATGAGGTCGAACACTGTTAGGACGAACGCTATTAGGCCGAACACTATTAGGCTGAACGCTATTAGGCCGAACGCTATTAGACCGAACACCATTAGGACGAACGTTATGAAGTCGAACACCATTAGGCCGAATGCTATTAGGCCGAACGCTATATGATCGAACACTATTAGACCAAACACTATTAGGAGGAACGCCATGAAGTTGAACACCATTAGGTCGAATGCTATTAAGACCACCACTAAGACCGAACGTTATCAAGAACGATTGCTACTTGAGAACGAGCATCATCAAGACCGAACACTACCTATGACCGAGCGCTACCTGAAAACGAACACCATGAAGACCGAACTCTACCTATGACCAAGCGCTACCTGATTAACACATGACCGATCGGTACCAGATCAATACCTAACCGAAGCTACATGGTCAATACCTAACAGAACGGTACCAATCAACACCTAACTGAACGGTACTAAATTAACACTTAACAATACGGTATCGATTTAGTCCTAACCGAACCGTAACAACTAACCATTTGACCGAACGATACCTTTCGCATTCTGCAGAATTATGCAGAATCGCAACCAGACTTCCAGAGCACCATTTCTATCCCTTTTTGCCCAGATCCTTTTTCAGCAATACAGTTCTACAATCACTCATACAGATTCATACAAAACAAGGTCACTCTAAACACAAAATTATTCATCAAACAACATAATATCACAAATCTCAAACACGTGTATTATTCCTACAATCTATAGAAAAGATCTAGCTCCCCTTACCTGGTTTTCTCCAAGCACAACTATCCTACAGCCAAGATCTCACGCTGCCCCGATCGGAACGACGAAAACGTTCGATTGAAATGAAGCTATTTACTCCGCGGATGCTTGAGTAGCACCAAAATCGGATTTCTAAGGTTTAAGGTATTTAAAAGTGGTATGAAAGGTTGTAGGGTATTGAACACAGTTTATGAACACACAGCCCTCGTGACAGTGTGCTTTCTTTCTCCAGCTCCACACTCCTTTGAATGGGCTCTCCCTTAAAGAGAAAGAAGAATCGTGCATTCCACTAGATGGTGCTAGTTGGACTCTCCACTAATAGAAAGATGATGATGATGATTCTCTTAGTGGCTGGAGCACTCAAGGTCCCTTTTTTTTACGTGTATATATATATATATATATATATATATATATATATATATATATATTCTTACATAATTAACATGAGTGTTACAATTATACATAAAATATTATTTATATTATAAATATTTAGATATTATTATTATAAATTATGTTTCTTATAGTCAAATATTTATATAATATAAATTTATTAATTAAAATAAATAAAAATATACTTTTATTCAAGATCTTACAATTTGCCTTTTAATATGATTCTAATATTACGGTTATTTTTATTATCCTAACTATGGTGGAGATCTTGCTAAGAAGAGTCAAATGAAATGCAACTAATGTATTATATATATATATATATATATATATATATATATATATATATATATATATATATATATATATATATATATATATATATATATATATATATATATATATATATATATATGCTTATTGTATATATACATATAAGAAAAACGTTATTGCTTACAACTAACAAAATGTTGTTTCCATGCATAACTTGAACTTGGTGAATGTTGGAAAAGTTTGATAATTGTCTTTGGTGACTGGAGTGGAAAATTGATGTTAAGGAGAGAGTTGATAAATGTCATGAATTATTTTATTGAGTTGTCCCAAGTTGTAACCCAATGAAATATTTTGGAGCTAAAAGATTTGAGAAGAATATGACGTGTATTGTAGATGTTAAGGTTAGAATAAAATTAGAATAGTATTTATGCGACTTTCTTTAAGAAACAATAAACTCTCATCAGTTGATGTAAGTCGTATAGCTGAACCTAATTTGCATATATTCTTTCTTTTTTCTTTTTTATGTTTTCGTGATATTATTCTAACCTTTAATGCACAAATTATTTATTTATTATACTAGTAAAATAAACCCATTCGTAGTAATTTAATCTAAACTTTAATAAATATATAACAAGTTTAAATGATTTTCCTGAATACATTTCTTAGTAGACATCTTTCGATTAATATATCTTGTTCGCAAAATAAATTAAATTAAAAAATAGCCATCAAAATTATGTATCATTATTATAGTGAAAGAAATATATGCTGAAAAAGAGTTTTCGAGTTTAAGGATACAAATGATTTCAGAACCCCCAAATAATTCTATTTTAAAAATCAAGGCTTGGTAAGGAAATATTCAGAAGTGCTCAATGATACTGCTTTTTTTTTTCTTTAATATTGTCTTTTTCCTTTGAGTATGTATATAACTCCTTATTTATATTTTAATCATACAAAAATAATAATCTCTTCTAGCTCAATGTTTTTTTTTTTATTGTTCCTCTTCTTTTATTTCATGTAAACTACATTTTCTAATACTTAGAATACCATTTCTTATTTTCCTCCTTTATTTATTACAAAACGATCTTTGATTAGAGATTTTTTTTTGATTAAGAAAAGGATACGGATAAAATTTTTGTAGTGATGAATTATTTTATAGTTAAGATGTGTCATGCTATGTTAGGAGTGCCTCTCAGGTTGCACCATCGACAGCCAATGCCAAAATCATTGATTTTTATATGAGCTTGACAATGACTTTGCGTGCCCAAGAATTCACACACCTTATGAAGCAAACAATGTTTTCATTTTCAATATGTATATATATCTTTAAAATATTAAATTATACTGATATCTAATTAATATATTATCATAAATATAAGTTTCATGTACCAAGTTATTGAGTTATAAGTATATATATAACCTTGATTGTAAAAGTGAATTTTATGAAAATTTAACAAAAATAAAACAATAACAAAATGATTGTATTTCTCTACATATATACATATATTAAGAAATATTTTATTATTTAGAATAAAATTCATTTAAAAATTTTATATTAATTATTTGATATCCATATATATATTAAGAAATATTTTACATATAAATAGAGTATCAAGTAATTTAGAATTAATATAAATTTTTGTAAGCATATCTTTCAATTTATTGGTGAATTTTAAAAGTATTTTTCTTAAATAAAAATATAAAATAATATAATAGTTAGTGTAAATTAAATGAAAGTAATTTCATTCTTTTCATGCTATGTATACAAGAAAGAATCAATTTTTGAGCATAATTGAAGATAAAACTATCCTAGCCACAACGTAGAAAATTATTAGATTTCATATAGATCCCAACATCCAAATTATTGGTAATAGCAACAATATTTTGGACAATGCTTTGAATTTATTTATGTTTGGCCAAAACAAAAAGGGAAACTGAGTAGAGATTGAGAGTAATATAAGTTTGATATCTTAACCTTATTCTATCTCAAATTATTTAATTTCAGTTTGTTTGATTCTGTCACTGCTGAGATGCTATATATCAAGGGAAGAAGATTAAGTTAATAAAATCTTGCATCATGCTGCTTGAATATTAAGCTGCGTGCCTTCGATGTCCTTCTATGTGGCATCTATATCTCCTGTTACAACAAGTTCTTTTCATTTCATTAAAAAAAATCTCATTAAATTGACCAACATCCACACATGCATGTAAATACGAAATTCAGCATATCTTCCTTTCATAGGTCATTCTTCAAAATGGACATGAGGAGAAAGAGTTAAAATGTTAACCACTAATTAAGGGTTATAATATTATCAATAGATGGAGATGTTATATTGATTAATGATATATATAACCAAATTATAAATGTTTATAATGTAAATCTCAAATTACTAATTAAAATGCCCAATTATGATAATCTCACTTTAAATATGAAAGAGAATTACCAACTGATATTTTTAATGTTAGAATGGATCACTAATCCTTGTTGTTTAAGAGATTGTGCTGTGGGAATGGATTCCTAATAAAACAAGTTCTTTAAAAAAAAAAATAGTAAATATCAGTTTCAGCATCTTGTGGGTGTTTTTGTCAGTATCCATTGATCCTCATGCACATTTTCTACTACACAAATATATATTTATACCTAAGTTCCTTGTATCCTCCGAGACTGGTCGAATATTACAAAGTGCCAGTTGCATAGACATAGAAATCATCACCATGGGAAGGAAAATAAGCCAAGCATCACCGAAAATATCTAAGGATGATCCTCAAAAACATCAATTCAAGAGTTTGATTAAGGTTTTGCGGCCAAAGGTCTACATCACCGACAGCTCAAGCTTCAAGAAGTTAGTTCAAGAGCTAACTGGCAATGGAAGTCCCACCACTTTGTCTCCTCCTCCTCCTCCTCCTTTGGAACCAAACATCATGGTTCAAAATTGCCCATTTGTTGGAAATGAATCTCATAGGGATCCTGAAACTAGTTCTGATGATGTCTCAGTTTCTCCTGATGCAAACTCACCAGAGTGGTGCTATGATGCATTGATGAATGAAGAGTTTAACCAAGTTTGCAATGAGTTATCCTTAGATGACCTAGCCTTCCAGGAATCAGTCGCCAACATAGACCATTTGTTGGCATATCAGAATTTCGAGTCACTACTTTTTGATTATGAACAAATGGAGCAGCCAGATGTCAGCATATATGATTATGAGTTGTCAGGACTACTATAGAAACATGTCTGTCTTTCCTGGAAGATCATGCACGATGTTGTTTCTCGAGTTACTTTTGTAGTTCTTGTTTTGTATCATATGAATGTATAAGTATTCTTTTTGTACATACAGCAAGTAAGTTTTTTTTTTTTTTATGCATAATGATTTTGCTTTGAGTTTGTTTCCATGGATTAATCTTCAATGAGGGTAAATATTTATGTTTTGTATTGATTTGCCTGCATGCTTGGTGTTAACCTAATAATTACTGCTGCAGTTTTCTTCAACATAATTTGAAGTTTACAGACTAAACGATATAAAAAACATAAATCATATTTTCTTCTAATCTCTTCCGTGTTGCATGTTATGGAAACTTCACTAACAAAACAAGGAGAGTTTTTACAAACTATATTTAAAAAAAGTTTGTGTTAAATAATTCATCGGGAATAAAATACAATCCTTTCATTCATATTTTTTCTTCTCAGAGATACATACTTTATAAGCAATATTAAATGCTTATATTTAAATAGAAAATAATATAAAAACAGAAAATAACTTAAAACAGAAAACAACTTTAAATATTTAAAACTTATTCCTAATTAAGTGCAACAAAAATTTAAATCTAAATTATATCTTCAACACTCCCCCTCAAGTTGGTGCATGAATATCAATCATGCCCAACTTGTTAATGACTTCTTCAAATACCTTTCCTGAAACAGCCTTTGTTAATATATCAGCAAGTTGATCTTCAGACCGAACATGTGGAGTTTGAATTACTTGATTATCTAGCTTTTCCTTAATAAAATGTCTATCCACTTCAACATGTTTGGTTCTATCATGTTGAACCGGGTTATGTGCAATCTCTACCGCAGCCTTGTTGTCACAGAAAAGATTCATCGGTGTTTCATACTTGATTCCCAAATCAGCTAATACGCTTCTAATCCATAGTAATTCACAAATTCCATATGCCATACCTCTAAATTCAGCTTCAGCACTAGACCTTGCAACTACCTTTTGCTTTTTGCTTCTCCATGTGACTAAGTTGCCTTCTACAAAGGTAAAATACCCTGAAGTTGATTGCCTTGTAGTTTTATCTCCAGCCCAATCTGAATCTGTGTATCCTTCTATGCAAGCTCTATCATTTTTTGAAAATAATAAACCTTTCCCTGGTGAACCTTTGAGGTATCTAAGGATACGATATACTGCTGTCATATGTTCTTCACTAGGAGAATGCATGAACCTACTTACAATGCTCACAGAATACGCAATGTCAGGTCTAGTGTGAGACAAATAAATTAACTTTCCTACCAACCTCTGGTATCTATGCTTATCCGTTTCAATCTGGTCTGAATATACAGCAAGAGAATGATTCATTTCAATTGGAGTATTGGCTGGCTTGCAAGCCAACATTCTAGTCTCAGATAGAAGGTCTATAATATATTTTCTTTGAGATAGAAAAATACCTTTTTCAGATCTTGCAATTTCTATGCCAAGAAAGTATTTTAGTTGTCCAAGATCCTTCATTTCAAATTCAGCAGCCAATTTCTTCTCTAGTAATTTCATTTCTTCCACATAATTTCCTGTTAACACCATATCATCTACATAGACAATAAGTATGGCCACTTTTCCTTTGTTATGCTTTATAAACAAGGTATGGTCTGAATTACTTTGTTTATACCCAAACTTCTTCATTGCTAACGTGAGTCTTCCAAACCATGCCCTGGGTGATTGCTTAAGGCCATATAAAGCCTTTTTTAATTTGCAGACTACACTTTCTTTTGAAGAGGGTAGTTGTACTCCCGGTGGAACCTCCATGTAGACCTCCTCTTCTAAATCACCATTCAAGAAGGCATTCTTTACATCAAATTGTTTCAAGGGCCAATCTCTATTAGCTGCTATGGAAATTAGAATTCGGATTGTGTTGAGTTTAGCCACTAGAGCAAACGTATCTTGATAGTCTACCCCATATTTTTGTGTGTATCCCTTTGCCACGAGTCTTGCCTTGTATTTATCAATACTTCCATCTGCTTTTAACTTCACAGTGTATACCCATTTGCACCCAATTGTCTTTTTTCCACTTGGTAAAGAAGTTAGTTTCCAAGTTTCATTTTTCTGAAGTGCTTCCATCTCTATGTTCATTGCTTGCTTCCATCTAGGATCTTCTAATGCTTCCTGCACACTGTTAGGAATAGATACAGTGGATAATTGATCAACCGTTAGAGCATATGATTCAGATAATCTATGAGATGATACATAACTGCTAATAGGGTATTTTACTTTCACTCTCGGATCTGGTTCATAAACTGATTTTGGTATACCTTTATTTTGTCGTTCTGATCTTCTGGTTTGTGTATTGTGAGTGTTAGAAGAAGTTGGGATGAAAGAGTTTTCAATAGGGATAGAAGTTACCTCAATAGTAGGTTCGGGATGTGTTTCAGAACTGTCCACATCAGGTGATTCTGGTATGGAAGGTAGACTTGGTGCCTCATTTTGTGAAGAATGACTTGCATTGAGAAGATCTGTACCTGGAAGACCGGTGGAGACTTCAGGAGAAGGATTTTGATTTGGTGGACTATCCATAATAAGAGAAGATGTTGGAGTAGGAGTCATAGGTAAAGGTAAGCATAATTCTTCTTCTCCAATATGACGAATCTCCCCCTGAGAAGAAGAAGAGGTGACTCCCCCTGAATAGAAAGGTTCAGACTCCCTAAAGGATACTTCAAGTGTTACATGCATTTTGTGAGTTTGAGGGTCAAAGCAACGATATCCTTTTTGGACATCAGAATAACCGACAAAGATACATTTTTTAGCACAAGGATCAAGTTTACCACGTAATTTTTTTGGAACATGAACATAGGCAGTGCAACCAAAAACTCGAGGTTCAAGATTCATGACATGTGGAATAGAAAAGAAAGTTTCAAGCTTCTTTTGAGGGGTGAGAAAACCTAAAACACTAGAAGGAGTTCGATTTATAAGATAGGCCGCAAAGATGACAGCCTCACCCCAATAATGGGAAGGGACATTCATGCCAAATAATGAAGCCCGTACAACCTCCATTAATTGTCTGTTTTTTCTCTCAGCAAGTCCATTTTGTTGAGGTGTATATGTACAAGAAGTTTGATGTTTTATTCCATTAGAGGTGAAGAATTCAGAAAAGGATCCATTCTTATATTCGAGGCCATTATCAGATTGAAAAATTTGTATGGAAGTATTAAATTGTGTTTGAACCATACGGTGAAATTTCTGAAAAACATGGAAGACGTCTTTTTTATGTTTAAGCAAAGAGACCCACATCATTCTAGTACACTCATCAATAAAGGAGACATAATAATAAGAATGAGAAAACGAATGGACTTTAGCAGGGCCCCAAATGTCAGAATGAATGACTTGAAAGGGAATACAACTTTTATTCATACTGGGGTAAAAGGGAATGCGATGGCTTTTAGCCATTTCACAAGTAGAACATTGAAATTTAGAGGAATGACAATTTGAAAATAAATGGGGAAATAATTTTTGAAGATAACCAAAGGAAAGGTGTCCGAGTCTTTTATGCCAAAGCCAAGCAGCAGAATGAGAAGAATCTGGAGTGTTAGTAGCAGATGCTCTGCAATGCAAGTCAGTACCACCCTCAGAGACATCTAAGAAGTAAAGATTACCACGTCTAACACCATAGCCAAGAATCACCTTGGTCTGGACGTCTTGAAAAACACAAAATGTGGGCCAAAAAATCACACTGCAGTTAAGTTGTGATGTAAGTTGACTAACAGATAAAAGATTGAAATCAAGAGAAGGAACGACAAGAACTGAATGAAGAGTGAGAGTTTTTGATAGATTAATGGTACCCTGACCAGTAATGGAGGCAGAACCACCATTAGCAGTGGTTATGGTGGACTTACTGCATGGGAAACAATGTTGTAACATAGAAGCATCATGAATCATATGATCTGATGCGCCAGTATCAATTATCCAAGTAGAATTCCTAGAGTGAGCAGAGAAAGCAAGAGTTTTACCTATAATACCTTCATACACAACATTAGCTTGAGGAGAGGGAGATGAGTCACCATCAGAAGAAGAATTGAGGGCTTTGGAGGAGAAAGATCTTTAGTTCAGTTTGAAGAGGCAAGTTTCATCGGATCCATCGTAGAATGTGCGGAGAGCTGCATTCCAAATTTGATGGGCAGATTCAAGGCGAATAAATCGCTGCATCAACGGGGGGCTCATGGAATCAATAAGCCAACTTTTCACCCGTTTATTCTCAGTAATCCAATTATCATAGGTTGGGTCATCAATGGAGGGTTTCGCAGTTGCCCCAGTGAGATACCCCGATTTGTTTCGAGCACCAATACGCATGTCCATTAACTGGGACCAAAGCGGGTAGTTTGAGTCATCAAGAATAACAGTGATGGGAAAAGAAGAATTATCATGTTGAATGATAATATTGGAGGATGGGTTGGCCATGGCGAAATTTGGAATTTAGGGATTGGAAACAGGGTAGAGATGAAGATAGATATTCCCGAAATTAAAAAACATCTGATACCATGTTAAATAATTCATCGGGAATAAAAAACATCTGATCAGAGATACATACTTTATAAGCAATATTAAATGCTTATATTTAAATAGGAAATAATATAAAAAAATAAAACAACTTAAAACAGAAAACAACTTTAAATATTTAAAACTTATTCCTAATTAAGTGCAACAAAAATTTAAATCTAAATTATATCTTCAACAGTTTTTCATAGATTTCCTATCAAAATAATTTGCATCTAAATATGTATCATTAGATCCTACATATGCAAAAACTGCCAAAAGATTTTATTACACAATTTAACCTACTCTTCCTCTATATTTCACTTGTTTTCACACTTATAAGCTAAACTACAAGAATGTGATACATTAGGTTAAAAAAAATCAAGGGCCAAATATGGAATACAAAGAGTTAGGTCTAAGGACCTCGAAACTAATCAATAGTGCAAAATAAGATTTTTATAATGATATTTTATATCGATCTAAAGCCATCAAGTATATAAAGTGATGCAATGACAATATCATATGAGAAGTTTTTTTATAATAGTTGGATCCATAATCAATATATAAAGTGAAACAATGACAAAATTGTAATAAATTACAATTTTTTTTATACCGGTTACATCCAAAACCAATATAAACACTAGAACAAAATTTGACGTGTGTTATTTTTTACCTTTAACGTTTGAAAAAAAACTAACATCATAAAACAACCATTTTCTGATGTTAAAGACGTTGATTAACCTGGAAAACAAAAACAGATGTTGATTGACGTCACAAATGATCATTTGCTGATGTTAATTGACGTTGGAAATGATCAGAAATGACTATTTTCCTACATTAATTGGCGTCATAAAATGACCATTTTCTAATGTCTCTCCTCCTTTTGTTTTTTTTTTAATAAATAATGATCCGTTTTTACGGTTTTACTAAACCTAAAAAATAAAAAATCAGTAAATTTTATATATCTAGAACTCATTTTCAAATTTGTATGTACTATAAGGTATAAACTAAAGCTATCAAAAGTGAATGATGTTATAGTGGATAATTGACTATTTGTTTGTGATTTTTGGTTTTGATAACTATAATTATTATTTTTGGTTGAATTTTTTTTAAAACTCCTTGTAATCTTTATTTCAAGAAAAAAAAAAACCAGGATCACTTACTTTGGGTCCGTCTAAAGTTTAAAAATTATTTGAAAAGTTAGTTGTTGTAGATCTTTAAACGATCATAATTTTTTCTCCAGTTGACAGATTTGGCATTATTATATATTGTTCCTTCTAGATTTTCGAAAAGGTCATTTTTTATTTTTCGTCAATTTAATTTCGTCAAAAAGGTCAATTTTCAAAAACGGTCCTTCTACTTTGCAAAAATATTTCACAAACTTAGACTTTGAATTTTGATCTAAATTTTTTTGTGAGGTTTCTCATGACTTTTTGGTACTTTGACAAATTTTCAGGTCATTTGGAGTTCTTTTGAATATACTCTCAGTTTTAACTTACGTTTAGATGTATACGATGTATGAACAACAAACAAGTTCAACAATATCAATCTTAACAATACCAACAAGTTCAACCAATTTATAGTCCATAACAAATGAAAATGAAAACGAAAGAGAAAGTTCATCAAAAACCCAAAACGAAACTAACATTCTTGAAGGTAGGTTCGCCACTAGAATAAAGTGTTGTTGCCAGTGAGGAAGAAACAAGAATGCGAAAAAGGCCTTTAACGTTTGTTATTTTGGACATTCAACATGCAACCCTGCCCCAACGTCTTAATGGGAGATGTCAATTTGATGTCGGACTCCACATGAGACGTCAATTTGATGTCGTAATTCATGTCGGCTGCTAGGTGGACCAATGTTGGCTCGCGCTAAGAGCACATCTGTCTTACTCAGCGAGAAACCTAGTTGAGCCACTAGAAGTAATAAGTTGTTAGATGTGCCTTATCAGACATCATTAGACGTCGATTTTGACATTAACCGACATCCAATTTGTTTTCTTTTTTTAAATAAATTTGTTTTCACAATAATACCACATCTGAAATACAAAAAATCATCCCAGCACATCCCAAAATTATATATACTATGCGTTTCAAGTGATTATAATACTAAAACACACTAGTGCACTAAAGGGAAACGACAACGGTTATTTTCGCTTACACGCAGCGGTTCCGCAACCGAGACATATACAGGAGAGACAAAAAGGGCTTTTTGTCTCGGTTCTGAATCGAAGCGAAAAGGGGTCGAATTTTGTCTCGGTTCAAATCCGAAATCGAGGCAGTAGATGGGGGTGTGCTTTTGTCTCGGTTCAAATCCAACCGAGGCAATAAAGGGTTTTTTTCTTTTTTACAACACATCCAGCTGTGCAGTGCAAGCTCCAAGCAGAACTGCCCGAACCGAAAGCTCTTGTATCAACTCAGCCCTTCCAAGAAGATCAATCATGCAAATGTAATGCATTATACTGTTTCATCCAGTGTCTAAGACACCTCGAACAGTCTGCTTTCTTTTTTTGTAAGAATCATATAACCACATTGACAAGTGTAAACTGGCTAAAGAAAAAAGCAACAAAAGAAAAAGTAGGTAAAAATTACAATGTAGAGCAAAGCAATAAACTCTCATCAAAGGCTCACACTCTAGGCAGGAGGAGGTGGCTGAACCATGTAATCAACAATGACCACACTGTCGATCTGATCTCTAACTCCTACTGATAATTCACCAACTCCTTATTTGAATCCACGACCTCTAACTTGGTCGGTCCCACAAAAACCGCGAGCGAAGAAATCGTGAAACCCTTGGCTCTCCCTGGCGAAAAATTCTCCCCAAAACTGAACTCACTAATCTGCTTAAAATTCTCTAGAATTCCTCTAACCACACCCAAAACCTCGTCTCCAACTGCGCCCTCCTTCAATTTCAAAAAGTTGACACAAAGTGCCGAGCCTGGCGGCGGAACGAGGTTGCTGAGGCCATCGGTGACCCAATCGACAACCATGATGTCGTCAAGGAATAGGTTTTCCTTGATGACGGTGACGGATAAAAGGAAGATCAACTCTTCATCAAAATCAAAATACCTCCTCCCATGATCAACCAAACAGGAACGATTATACAAAAACACTTCACCTGTTATTTCATTCAGAAATAGGGAACAAGCATAAACTCCATCTAGAAACCTAGAAAATAAAAAAAAGAAGATAAAACCTATTTGATTGTCGTGCCCTTGCACCCTTGTGCCTCTGCCGCAAGAACAATAACAGCCACCGTGCCCTTGCGCTCCCGTCGTGTCTCCGTCGCGCCTTTGTTGCGCCATTGATGATCCCTCCAGGTTGGTTGTCCGTTCGAGACGAAGAACCCTAGGCTGGGTTGGTTGTCCGAGTGGGCTCCCCATGTTTCCGCAAGGAGTTAGAATGGAGGGTCCGCCACACCCATATCGTCCGGGATATAGAAGACTCGAGGTTGATCCGGGCTGGGGTAACTTTGTTAAATGAAAGGGTCTTTTATGGAGAGAGATCGAGTCCGTACGATTTCTTCTTCATGTATGTGACCTTCTTCACTCATCTTTTTATCCGGGTGCCATTTACCAAGTTTCAAACGGCCGTTCTTCGGGAGGCTAACGTGGCTCCCGCGCAGCTGCACCCCAACTCTTGGGCGGCCGTGCAGGCGTTTCTGGCAATGTGTTTGGCCGTGGGCGTCACTCCTACCATTCCGGTCTTCTTTCATTATTTCGAAGTCCGCCCTTCTCCCTCTGGCAGTTGGGTATCCTTCACGTCAGTTCGGGATAGGACCCTGTTCCGCCCCTTCTCTGATTCCTTCAAAAACTTTAAACAACATTACTTCAAAATAATCATTGACAGAGCCGGCCGCCATGAATTTTATGATGGTGAAGGGAAGCCGCTGTTCCCGTTTTATTGGACGAGGGATGCCCGGCGAATAAAGGCGACTTCTGTAGGAGCCTTAACAGCACCCGACCTAGAGGTCGTGCGTACCATCAACGCCCTCTCCCGCCGGATCTCCGCCCGTCACTTGGTCGAATGCCTTAGTTTTGAGGATTGTGGACAAAAGGCGTTCGGTATGGTATTTTCATATTGGGTGTGTTTGTTTTTCGTATACTGACGTTGATTTTTCTGAATTGCTTTGTTTCTTGCAGAACTAATGACGACTCCTGGCCCCCACAAATCCAACTTCATGGCCACCCGGAAGAAGTCTGGGGCCAGTTTGTCGACCGCCCGGCCGACGAGTGTTCCTACCGTGCCCCGTCCCCCTTCTGCAGGTCAATCTTCTTCGGGCGGCCGCCTTCCGAATGTGTGCCTGGCTCCTAAGGTAGGAGTCCCTCCTGCCGATAAGACCGGGGTTCAGGCGCCAAGGTGTCGATTCCCGAATCCCAACCAGAAATGGCGGCTGTCCAAGTGGACCCGCCATCTGAGGCGGCCACTGCCTCCGTTGATCCCTTGGCGCGCAAGAGGAAAGATCCTGCTGCTGAGGGACGTAAAGAAAAGGAGGGCTCGTCGTCTCGATCGGCCTCAAAAAGGGCCCGCAAAGGTAAAGACAAAGAGAAAGGTCGGGAGAGGGTCCCGGCTGTTCCCCTGTCGGGCGGCATCTTCAGCCCAGAGTTCAGTATGAGCGATCGGGCGAAGTTCCACATGAGCTCCTCTCAACGGGCGCTCATTGAGCCCCTTTCTGAATTGGAGTTGACTAATGCCATGCTAGAGATGTCGACCCGGACGTCCGCCCTGGCCTGGTATCTGAAGGAATTCGCTGACCGCCCTGGAGTGGCGGAGATTCGAGCCGAGCTTGACATAGAGAAGAAAAACTCGGCCTCCCTTCAGCTAACCTTGGAGCAGATGGTTCTTAACCAAGATGACTATGATAAGAAGATCGAGCAGCTGGAGGCCGATCTCGAGAAGTCCAAGAGGGAGGCCGCCGAAGGTTTGGCAGCCGCCCGGGGCGAACAAGAGCGTATGGCGGAGGAAGGTCGCCAGCTGAAGGCGGAGGTAGCCCGCCTAAAGGAGGCCGAAGCCGAGCGTATCAAGGCGAACGAGGCTCTCTCCCAGGACGTTGCCAAAGCTAAAGAGAAGATAGTTGAGTTGGAGTCAACTGTCATGTTTGAACATGAGGAAGGCTTCGATAAAGCCCTTCGCCAGGTGTCTCTTTTGGCGGGCATTCCAGAGCCGTACTCTCTCGGGGTTGATATTGAAAAGGACGTCTTTGATGGCGTCCTGGTAGACCTAAATGCCGTCGAGGAAGATGAACCGACCGTGGGAGCCGGTGGCGGGGAAGATTAGTTAGGATTTTATTTCTTTATTTTTTGATGTGTATCGTGTGGCCGTCCGCCCAACGTCTCGGATTGTCCAGAGGTTGGCCGGACGGTCCTTTTGTAAATCTGGGCGCGTTTTAGCGCCAGTGATTAATACACAGCTACCTTTTTTAATTTCGTATGTCTCCTTATGTGCGCCTCTATTCTTACAAAATCAACTGACTTTAATAATGGTCCGGCCTGGGTGGGGATTGCACTTCCTTTTTCCGGGCGGACGGTAACGTTTAGCTTTTGGATGTTTAATTTTCGCTTCGTTGCTCAACCAAGTTGAGAGTGGTTCCCGGAAGAACACTTTCACCAACATGGTCTTAATGGGGCGAACAGTCCTTCGCCTCGTTGCCCAACCAAGCTGAGAGTTGTTCTCGTTGGAACACTCTTTTTCACCAGCTTGGTGTTAATGGGGCGGACGGTCCTTATGTGGCCGAGTCGAGAATGGTTCCTGGTGGAGGACTCTACCAACTTGGTCTCTACAAAATAAAGTTACGTTTGTAGGAGAAGAGAAATATCCTGTCATTCATTATTTGTAAATAAGAGTACATGTAATCCAGTCATAGAAATTAACTAAAGTAAAACTTTAGATGCGTGGCGTTCCAAGTGTTGGGGATGGGACGTCCGTCCATGCGCTCTAGCCTATATGCCCCGTTTCCTAGGGCCTCCATTATTCGGAACGGCCCTTCCCATTTGGCAGCCAACTTTCCATGTGCTGGGTTTCGGCGGGCGTCACCAGCTTTCCTCCATACTAGGTCCCCCTCCTGGAAGCTCCTTGGCCGGACTTTGGAGTTGTATTTTCTTTCCACCATGTGTTTGCATGCTTCGGCCCTCAACGCTGCTCGGTCTCGCCGTTCGCTCAGGGAGTCCAATTCGATCCTCAGTTCTTGGTCGTTGAGGTTCAGGTCTTCAACCTGTCTCCTCAGTGATGGTTCACCCAGTTCGACCGGCAACATGGCGTCAGTACCATAAGTTAAGTTGAAAGGGGTTTCGCCTGTGGTCCCATGAGGTGTGCATCTATACGCGCATAGGACTTCGGGTAACTCGTCCACCCACGCTCCCTTTCTTTCTCCTAAACGTCGCTTCAGTTCCGAGACTATGGTCTTATTCATCGCTTCGGCTTGCCCGTTTGTCTGGGGGTGTTCTACTGAGCTGGTAACGTGCTTGATCCCAAATCCCTTGAAGAATTCGGCTAGTTTCTTGTCAATAAACTGCCGGCCGTTATCCGTGATGATAGATTGAGGGAGGCCAAAGCGACATATCAATTTCCAGCAGAACTTCTGGACCTGGGCGGCCGTAATGGTTGCCAAGGGCTCGGCCTCTACCCATTTGGTGAAGTAATCCACTGCCACCAGGAGGAACTTCTTCTGGGTCCGTCCTACTGGGAACGGTCCTACAATGTCCATTCCCCATTGGGCAAACGGCCAGGGGGATGAAATTGAATGTAGGGCGTGCGGAGGTAAGTGGGAGTTGTTAGAGTGCTCTTGGCAGCGGATGCATTTTTGGACGAACGCCCTGGTATCTGTTTCCATGGTAGGCCAGTAATATCCGGCCCTCAGTAGCCGGGCTTTTAGCGTCCGCCATCCTGTATGAAGACCACAAATGCCATTGTGGAGCTCGTCCATAACGTAATGTGCCTCTGCCTCTCCCAAGCATTTAAGGAGGGGGGAGGAGAATCCTCTTCGATACAGGTCGTCCCCCACCACAAGATACCGGGCGACCTTCTTGGCTTCGCTCGGGCCTACCGTACGTCCTTCGTCCTGGCGGGTCATGACTTCTCTAATTTCTGTGCGCCAATCTTGTCCTCCGCCGGACACCGCCGAACACTCTACTGAAGGCTGAAGTAGAACCTGCCGCACGACAGTAGTTAACTGTCCCTTTTCCTTTCCCGAACTGAGCTTAGACAGTATGTCTGCCCTCGTGTTTTGTTCCCTGGGAATGTGCTGTATGTCAACTTTATCGAACGCTTTTGCGAGCTCCGTTGCTCGTTGGAAATACCGCAATAGACGCTCCTCCCGGACATGAAAGTTGCCATTCATTTGGCCCACTACTAGTTCTGAGTCCGTCCGGCAGGTTATCCTCCTTGCCCCCATGTCTTTTGCCAGCTCGAGGCCGGCCACCAGGGCCTCATACTCGGCCTGATTGTTGGATACTTTGAACTTGAAGATCAGGGAGTGTTCCAGTAAGAATCCATTGGGGCCTTCGAGTACGATGTCGGCCCCGCTGATCGATCGACCGGACGCTCCATCCACATACAAGTTCCACTCGTCCTGGCCGGACGGTGGTAGCTCGGCCGCAAAATCTGCTAGGTGTTGGCCTTTGACCGACCCTCTCGGCTCATATCGTAAGCCGAATTCTGAGAGCTCTACCGCCCATGCCACCATCCGTCCGGCTAAGTCCGGCTTTCTGAGAATTTTGGAGATAGGGAAGTCGGTCCTGACTATCACCTGATGACTCTGGAAGTAAGGACGAAGCCTTCATGACGCGTGCAACAAAGCCAATGCCACTTTCTCTACCCGCTGGTATCGGGTTTCAGCGTCTAGGAGCGTGCGGCTCACAAAATAAATTAGCCTCGCCTGAGGCCATTCTTGCATCAACACGGCACTAACGACCGTTTCTGACACTCCCAGGAAAATGTGCAAATCTCCTCCTGGAACCGGGCGGTTCATGACCGGCGGGTTGACAAGGATGGTCTTGACGTTCTGAAACGCTCGTTCGCACTCGTCGTCCCATGCCGGGTCGGCCCCTTTCTTCAGTTTACGCAGGACCGGCCTCATTCTTTCAGCCAGCTTGGGGATAAATCGGGACAAGGCGGTAAGGCGTCCCACCAGTCTTTGGATTTCCTTAAGGGTGGCCGGACTTTGCATTTGTAGTATCGCTTCACACTTGTCCGGGTTGGCCTTGATCCCCCTGGATGTCAACATGAAGCCCAAGAACTTTCCGGCCGCTACCCCAAATGTACACTTGGCGGGGTTTAGGCGCATGCCGAACTTTCTCACTTGGCGAAAAACCTCCTCAAGGTCTTTAATGTGTCCATCTCCATCCGCAGACCGGACCACCATGTCATCCACATACACGTCCATGCACCGGCCTATCTGTTCCCGGAAGATCCTGTCCATTAAGCGCTGGTATGTCGCCCCCGCATTCTTCAGGCCGAACGGCATAACCTCATAACAGAAGTTGGCCTTCTCCGTAATGAATGCCGTCTTCTCGACGTCCGGCCCGTACATGGGTATCTGGTTGTACCCGGAATACGCATCCAGGAAACTTAGTACTCGATGCCCGGAGGCGCCGTCCACCAGGGCGTCTATGCTGGGTAGGGGGTGCGAATCTTTCGGGCAGGCTTTGTTTAGGTCCGTGTAGTCAGTACACATGCGCCATTTTCCGCTGGCCTTCTTCACCATAACCACGTTAGCTAGCCACGTGGTGTAGGTGACTTCCCGAACAAAACCAGCTTTCCTCAACTTCTCTACCTCCTCTTCCACAGCCTTTCGCTTCTCTTCGCCCATTCTTCGCTTTTTCTGGGCCACCGGGCGGGCGTTTTGGAAAAGCGAGAGCTTATGGCACATCACCGCGGGATGGATGCCCGGCATATCAGCTACCGTCCACGCAAATAGGTCCCGGTTCTTCCACAGAAGTGCCCTCAACTCCTTTTCCGTCTCTTGGTTCAGCTCCCTGGCGATGAGGGTAGTCTGAGTGGGTTCCCTCCCTATCAAGATAGGTTGGGTTTCTCCAATAGGTTCCAGACGGTCCTCAGTATTCGTTCGTGGGTCAAGGTCTGCCATGGCCACCTCGGAGCCGGCCGCCCGCCTCTTCATCGGTCGGACGTGCAGCTTCAAACCCGCCGCGTAGCACTCCCGTGCCGTCTTCTGGTCCGCCCGGACCGTGCAGATAGTTCCCTTCTCGGAGGGGTACTTCATCATGAGGTGGGGCGTAGAGACGATTGCTCCAAACACGTTCAAGCACGGCCTTCCGAACAGTACGTTGTACGAGGTGTTAGCCTCTACCAGCAGATATCGGACCCTCTTCTCCTCGCTAGAGCGTCCGGTCGCCAACCTTGTCCTTAACTCCACATATCCCCTTGTATCGACCCTTTCTCCTGCGAACCCCACTATCTGTCCATCATAGGGGACGATAAGATCCTCTGATATATCCATTTGCAGGAAGGTCTTCCAGTAGAGGATGTTGACCGAACTTCCCTAGTCAACCAGAACTTTGCTGACCCCGTACCGTGCTATCTCCGCAGTTATGACCATAGGGTCGTCCTGGTTAGGGTCGGGTGCGTGAAAATCTTCATCCGAAAAGGTAATGGGCGGCATGGATCGGCGTGGCTTGTCAACCAAATGTACGGACTGGAGGGCTCGAACATGGCACTTACGGGCGGAGGAAGATGATCCTCCTCCCGCAAATCCTCCAGAAATAGTGTTGATGTGCCCCCTCAGGGGGCGTTCTCGACTGCGGCTGCGGCTTCGGCTAGGTCGCCTTTCTGAGCGAGGCCGCTCCGTTCTTGAATTCATCGGCTTATCCTTACGGTAGGTCGATCTCTGAGCGGGCCGATCGGTCGATTGCGGCGGACGCTCGTCACGGACGTATTTCTTGAGCTTTCCCGCCCGGATGAGTTCCTCTATCTTATCCCTGAGGGTCCAGCACTCCTCGGTGGTATGACCCATATTTTTATGATAGGCGCAGTGCTTGCTCCAATCGGCGTTCTTCGGAGTTGGGTGTCCTTCCCGATCCTGTATCAGTTCTGCGCTCAGAGCCTCTCGGAGGATTTTCTCACTTGGGGCGTTCAGGGGGGTATACTATTGGAAGCGAGGTCCCTTTTTTCTGCTCCTTGTGCCTAGGACCGGACAGCTTTCCCGTCGACGAACTGGGCTTATTACCGTCCGTCCTTTCTCCCCTGGCCTCCTGACTCTCCCTTTTGTATGAGAGCTTCATCTCCTCCACCCTTATCTCATCTGCCGCTCGTTCTCTCAACTCTTCCATCGTTTTGGGCGCTCGCCTGCAGACGCTATCCTTAAACGGCCCCGGCTTGAGAGCCGGTAGGATGTAGTGAAGGGCGAGCTCTAGCGTCAGGCTCTTCACGCGGCGGATGGTCTTCTGGTACCTGTCCATAAACGTCCGCAGCGTTTCATCCTTCCCTTGCTTGAGGGTCATCAATTCGAATACGGTCAAGTCTTGGGTACTACTGGCCGCGAATTGTTTGATGAATAGCTGTTTTAACCCAGCAAAGTTTTCTATGGAATTAGGAGGGAGGGTGTTGAACCACTCCAGTGCTTCGTCCTCCAACGAAAGCGAGAACGCTCGACACCAAATAGCCTCATTGCCCGTTCGGAATGCCATTGCATTCGAGAACGTCTTGATATGGGACTCGGGGTCCGTTGTCCTGTTATACATTTTGAATTGCGGAGCCACGAATTGTTCCGAAATTTGGACATTCATTATGTTTTGGGTGAAGGGAAGTAACAAAGTGGACGAGGGCTCTGACTTTACTACCATCCGTCCGTCCTCGGCAGCGCTCTCCGCATGCACCGATTTAGCTTTACTTCCCTCCGCCTCAGACCCGGTAGGCCTCCAAGTTCTATCACACTCGGTATCCTGGGGCGTACGCTTTCCCGCTACCGCCTTTCCTTTATCCTTCACCTGCTCTTCTCCGTCTATCCTTCCAACCTCCCGGGCAATCCGGGCTTCGCAGTCGGCCTTTACTGCCGCCAACTCGTCCTCGTGACGCTGTTGCATCTCATCCATTTTTTGTTGCAAGAGTCGGATCATCTCAACGGGGTCGTCCATGCTCATGTTTCTCGTGGTCACCATTGGGTTTTTGAAATCACACGGCCCCACGGTGGGCGCCAAATGTTTCGGATGTGTAGGGCTGTGTTGTTCCAAACCTCCAAGTTCTCCTGCCTACTTGTCTCGGTAGCTGATCTTCTCTTCAAGTCTTAGTTCTCTCAATCCTGAGGGGTGGAGACCTGCAAAAGATTCTCCGATGCCAAAGTCAGTCTCAGAGCAATGGCTTTTCTCAGGGGTAGCAATAAATATGCATTCAATGTAACCTATCTACCACTCACCGTGGACCTGTATTTATAGTTTTTGCTATGGGCTTGGGATTAGTGAAAAGTTAATCACGGCACAAAATAGCCCAATAGCTTCTAATTTCTACTTACCTTCAAACTAGGTTAATTTACCTTAAGTCATGTTGATTAGTGTTTTGGCCAGCAATGAGGTATGGGCGTCCGCCCATGTGATATGGGCGTCCGCTTCACACTATTCGATCCTTTGCATTTATCTTCCGGGCCTCCTGTATCGTGGTGGGCGGACGGCCATTTACGTGAGCGTCCTTCCGCATGGAGCCCGGGCGCTAGAAGGAGGGCTTCAACGCAGTGGCCATAGGCGTTTCGTCTCAGTATCTTCTTGAAGAACACTTTTTGTGAGCATGGAGAGTGCGGGGCTATCTCGTGGCGATAGAATTCCATGTGAGTTCTTCAAAGTTTCTCTTACAAACAGAGGTTCTATCCAGTTGGGCGGACGGGCATTTAGCCCTTTGGGTGACGTGGGCACCGAAACGGGCGCACGACCATCTTCCTGGGCATCCTTCCGTACGGCGCCCGGCACCCCTTGCTGGGCATCCTTCCGTACGATGCCCGACACCCCCTGGTACAATATATTTTCTCGTTATCCAGCTGATAGGCTATACCAACTAAAAGAATTAATTATAGAGGCATTTTGATGATCATGAGGAAGTTAGCCCAAGAAATAAGCTCTCATTATTGAGAAAAGTGGAGTTTACGTCTCTCCCAAACTTGAGACACATCTGTAGTGGTCATTTGGAATTTTCTGGTTTAAAATCTTTGATCATAGAAACATGCCCATCATTGACAAAATTCACAACTGGGTTGCATATTCACATGAAATGCTTACAACTGATGGGAAATCTTTCTTTGAATTGAATGATATTGTGTTTGACAGTTATGACAACATGGTTTATGTCATCTCCTCTAAGACATTACAAGAGTTGACGAACTTGAAGAAACTCTTTGTGAGTCATTGTAAGGAATTAAAATCATATTCAACATCCATAAAGAAATACCTTCTTCCACACAACTTTTGCAACAGCTATGTGAACTAGCTTTGATTGATCTTCCAAAGTTAATTTGCATTGTCAACAAAGAAATTTTCAAGTTTTATCAAAATCTAAAAATTCTACGAGTGAAGCTATGTAAGTCTCTTAATCTCCTACAAGTGCCACTGAAACTAACAGATTTGGAAATTTTTGATTGTGAGACGTTCGAGAATATTATTTTCATTAAAGAAGAAGAAGAGGAAAGAAGAGAAAAACTCACATTTTGTGAATTGAAGGATATTTCTCTTGGAAATTGTACCAGTTGTATCGGACAGTAGGTAGGCCGGATAACCATGCCAGACCCTAAGTCCTATGCATACTGCGTATGCTAGTGCTTGGGAGGCTTGTGTACCAGTAGTATCAGACGGTAGGAAGGCCGGACAACAATGCTAGAACCTAAACCTTGTATGAGGCGTATGCTAGGGCCTTGGGGCTTGTGTACCTGTGAAAGCAGACGGTAGGAAGGCCAGACAACAATTCCAGAACCTAAACCCTGAATGCGGCGTATGCTAGGGCCTTGGGGCTTGTGTACCTATGAAACCGGACGGTTGACAGGCCGGACAATCGCGTTAGACCAAACGAGTCAGATGATTAACTAAGTAATCAACACAACAACCGGACGTTCGACAGCATAATTTTACCCAGCCATTTAACATACAGGCCGGCCGGGTATACAGTTTATTATGCATAATGACCATATGGGCCGGTCGAGACCTTTTACCTAAACCTCGACCAGATATGCAAGGGCCGGTCGACTGACCCAAGAGTAAAACCCAGAGGACCGGCCGGCCATACTGCTAATTAAGCCAGTTTAAGGTAAGTAGAGATTATAAGCTATTGGGCTGAGTTTGGGCCGTGATTAACTTTTCACTAAGCCCAAGCCCATAGCGAAAACTATAAATATAGGTCCAGGGTGAGTGGTAGATAGTTTTGCATTCATTGCACATTTATTGCTATTCGATAGAAAAAGCCATTGCTCTCAACTGACTTTAGCATCGGAGAATCTTTTGCAGGTCTCCCACCCCTAGATCAAAAGGGAAATCAAGAAACAAGGACAAAGGATTGGATATAAGCAACACGAGCATAGAAGGACGTGGAGATTCAAGATAACATAGCCATGCACATCCGAAACAGAAATCTATCAAAACTCTTTGTTATCTTTCCTTCTACATCTGAATTTCCATCCCTACAAACATTAAAAATAGAAAATTGTTCTGCTTTGAGGTCTTTTGTTGAAGATTCCAAAGCTCTTCCAAAATCATCTACGACAAATTATTTCTTCCCAAGTTCAGTAAGTTCAATTACAAACTATTTATCAAGTGTGTTTTTGCTATCACATGTTTATATCGTTTTGTCATTTGGTAGATAACTAGTATTTATTTTAATTATTTGTTGTTCTGATGATGGAATAAAAGTATCAAATCTAGTAATATAAGTATGTGCCATGGTATTATGTAAAACTATCAAATTTTCTTTGCTTATTTAAACAATATAGTTCATTTCCTTAGTGTGAAACTAATGTGAGTCCATAACCTTAAATTACCACATGTTTCTTGCAGCTTTTAATGGAAAAATTAAAGGAACTTCATATTATAAATATGGATATAGAGAATTTTTGACACTCCAATCCATCTGAGTCATTTTGTGAACTTGTTTGACCAATAACAACAAATTGTTGAGTGCTATCTCTTCTAGCATGATTATGAGATTTAAAAATTTGAGAAAATTAACTTTAGACAAATGTGAATTATTGACTGAGGCATTTGATATTGAACATGACAATATTGACCATAAAATTCATGAAATACTTCCTCAACTAAGGGAGCTAGCATTATTTGACCTAATCAAATTGAAGTATATCTGGAATAAAGAACCTCAAGTTTTATTTTTTCAAAATTTGAGGTTACTTTACATTGTCAATTGTTGCAACCTTCGAAGTTTATTCTCACTTTCTTCTGTCAAAAATCTTAGAAAACTCAACATACTCAAATTGTGGAAATGTGATAAAATAGAAGAGGTCATATCTAATGATATATTTGAAGATGTCTCTGTCATTTTTCCTGAATTAGAATATCTTGTATTGAAGGATCTTCCGATGTTGCTAAGTTTCTATAGTCCCATGTTGGTAATAAGTTTCTATAGGCAAAATAAAATTTTATATTTGCCTAAGTTGAACATAGTAAGGGTAAGGAATGTGCCAAAAATGGAGAAATTTTCAACAGGCATACTCGTCACACCATGTTTAAGATCAATTTATGTAACATATACTAGAAAACTCTGGTTTGGAAGCTTGAATAACACCATGCATGAAGGACAATCCAGGTACTACTGTTAATATTATGCGTTGATATATATATATTATAATATAATAGTTATATATATATATATATATACATATATATATATATATATATATATATTATGTAGTTTTCTTTTGTAGCAATATTTTATAGGGTTTAATAAAGACAAATGATGGTAATATGGTTAAGCTAAATTTACAGACTTATGAAAATATATGGTGAGTAAGTTTTTCTTATTCAAGTTTTTCCTTTTGAATTTGCGCGAAGTTGATGTTCTAGGGGGAAAATTGAAATGTCATTATCAAGAAATTGATTTAATGTATCTCATCCTTTGTAATATAGTAGAATAGTGATTGGTACAAGTGATTTCAAGTTTACAAAAGGGTAGAATTAGTTAAACTCAATCCTAAGCTTCTCAAATCTAATTTCTCAAACAAATTATTTACTTTATGTTACTTATGATGTATTTTATCAATTTTAATATCTTTCAATCTCATCAACAATGAATTATTATGCATACATTATATATATTTTTTATTTATATTTCTTAATCAGTTGAAAATTAATGTAGACATATAGGCTATGTTTATAGTGTAGGTTTTTTATACATGAAAAATTATAACTTCAATTTTTTATGGTCTTCTTTGTGGTTTCGTCCATTTTGGTGGACTAAGATTTAAAATGTTTTACACATTATTGTATTAATTAGGTATATATTTGGTATGCAAATATATATCCATCAATACCCAATTTCATCGGATAAATAAGATTTCACAAAAATAAATAAAAAAAAACATAAAAAAGTCAAAATGAAAAAATACTATTTGTTTTACTTTTTGCACCTCTAAAGTTTCTTTTAAATATTTAATTCAATGGCCCGAACTAATCGCACACTTTTTTGCTTCCTCACCACCCCTTTTCTCTTATCACACCCCACTCTCCACATCACCATCCACCTCACCCTCCATATCACATTCCACATTTTCTACCTTTTTCATTTACATTTTTCCACCTCATTTCCTTATTAATTTTTATATACCAACTTTTCTAATTATTTCACTTATATTTTTTAATTATATCTTCTTCATCAACATTATTTCACCTACTTTCTCCATCCATTTTTTATATTATTTCTTTCACTTATTTTCCATATTAACTTTTATTATTTACTATATTTTATTTCACCTACTTCACCAACTTTTTATATTATTTCTTTCACTTATTTTCCACATTAACTTTCATTATTTACTATATTTTATTTCACCTACTTCTCCACCAACTTTTTATATTATTTCTTTCACCTATTTTCCACATTAACTTTTACTATTTACTTTTTTCTATTATATTTTATTTCATCTAAATTTTCCACCAACTTATTATATTATTTTCATTCATCAACTTTCCTCATCCTTAACTCTATAAATACCTACATTCTCTTCACTTCACATACACACAATTACACAATATCCATCTTTTCTCTTTCACACCAAACCTCTTCATTTCCATCCCAAAACTCTACTTCATTCTTCTCTCCCACACTACATATCTTTCCACACATTTCTTATCTCCCCTATTATCATGAAACATTTCAACACACCTCTTCTCCTCCATATCAACATCTACATCTCTTGAATCCTCTATTTTTCACTCGTATCTTAATCGAACTATCGTTATCTTCTAACCAGGTTCTTATCCCTTCACCTCTTCTTTTTGTTTTGAATTATCTTATTAAATTTGGTTTTATTGTTCCATAATTGTTTTAACTATTTTTTATTCTAAATTTTCATTTATAAACAATTTTGTTTTTTTCATCTGTAAAAAAATCAACAAAAAAATTATTTTTAAGGTTAAGCACATGTGTGATTGCTCGCATCGTCCTTGTGCTAAAAACCTTTTCTCTTTCTGTTATAAAAAAAATATAAAAAATATTTTAAAGGTTTAGGCACATGTGTGATCGTACGCATCGTCCTTGTGTTAGAACCTTTTTTTCTTCTCTTCTAAAAAATAATAAAAATGTTTTAAAGGTTTAGGCACATGTGTGATCGCACACATCGTCCTTGTGTTAGAACCTTTTCTTCTTCTCTTCTAAAAAATAATAAAAAATAGTTTAAAGGTTTAGGCACATGTGTGATCGTTCGCATCGTCCTTGTGCTAAAAAACCTTTTCTCCTTCTCACATAAAAAATACCAAAATATAAAACATTCACATCTTCAAACAACAATCAACACCAGCCAGAACTACGTGATCCTTGATTCTCCATCAAAAGTGGAGATACGTAGGAGCAAGGCTAGTCCTTGTCAGGTTCACTTCCCCAAAAATCCAAATTTATCCATAATGAATTTCTCAAACATATTTCTCAAACAATTCCTCAAACAAAATTTTGAAGCAGTTTCTAAAAGAACTACGTAACCCTGATTTCTCATTTTAATGAGCATACGTAGGAGCAAGGTCAATCCTTGTCGAACACAAAAAACTAAAAATATATTTTGTTTCTTTAGAGTTTTATTTCAAGGGATAGTTAAACATTTTGAAAATCACATCATATTTGCGTATTTAGTTAAAGGTATTGCCTTAGGGGAGGCGTTGTAGGTGAAACTTAGAATCTCATTTTCGTAGACGATGCCTTATCATTTTATGGTTTTTCCGTAGTTTTCCAGAATAAACTATGGTGGCGACTCTAATTCTCTTTTTCTAAACCCGTTCTTTTTTGGATCGTCGTCCCGTTGTGATTCCGGTTGCGACAATATCAAAGAATAATAACAAAGGAATTGGGAAAATTATTGGTTTTTCTACGATTTTCTTGCATTATTGTAACTGACACTAGTGCATAATTGACCTATAACGTCACTCCATAGACGTCGGTCCACCAAACAACCACGTAAATTATTGACCAGTGGTATTTTCGTAAATAAGTGGACATAGAGACGTCCATTAGGAGGGGGCCCCGACGTCTATAATATTATACACGTCAGGGCCCCTCCTAACGGACGTCTATATGGCTGACAGGGTAGGTGAGGAGTTATTTTTCCAACCACCTAGACGTCCGTTAGGAGGGGCCCCAACGTCTATAATAGTATAGATGTCGGGGCCCTCCTAACGGACATCTAGGTGGCTGACAAGGTAGGTGAAACATTCACTTAGACGTCGTGGCCCCTCTAAACCGACACCTATAAGTCCCGCGAATATGAATATTTAAATCAGAAATACGTCATATTAGTTAGGGCTCCGACGTCTATACTATTATAGACTCTTCGGACCCCAGCAACACCCGATGTCTACAGCCATTTATACTGAAAACGCGAACCTGCGAGGAGTTACGCTCACTGTTCACCGTCTTCCCCGCGTTTTCTCTCTTAGACATTGCATTTGTTGGTGTGTTTCCTCCCTTTTGGACTATTTAAATTTACTTTTACTCCGATTAAATTACTCTTTGATGAAATATCTTCCATTTGAACCGATTAAAATTCGTTTTCGTTACATTTTGGTGCAGTTTCTGGCTTGCGTTTGGGTGGCCCTTTTGACTCTTTTTGGCCTATGTTTTTGGGCCTGCATTACTCTATTTCCCTACATTGCTTTTTTAATCTGCTAAAAATGTTAGCTTCTTTGTTGATAAATTTTTTGTATGTATGTTATTGGCTTTTGTGTATACATGTTATTGGCTTTTTGCGTATGCATGTTTTTGACTTTTAGGTATGCATGTGTTATTAGCTTTTGAATATGCATGTGATAGTTGTGTTATTATAATTGGCATGTTAAATTATAAGTATCAAATCATTGAGTGAAACTTAGTTTCCGTTTGAAATTTAACACAAACGATTAATCTTTTAATCGTTTGTATTAAATTTTGAATTGTCCGATTGGACAGTTTGGGAAAATTATTTTTCATAATTTGCTATAACATGTACGTTGGAGTTTATTGATAAGATTGATAAAATTTCAGTTCAGTATTTGTGTTGTTCTCTGGATGCATATTTGATACTGGTCATCCTTGAGTACTCTCATTTTGTGTATTTCGGAGACCAATGCAAAATGCTGCCGAAATTTTATCAAATTAATGATGTAGACTTCTTTGCATGTGTCTTAACAATTTATGAAAAATAATTTTTCTGAATGGGTAGGGCCTAACCTTGTGAGAGTTAAAAAACTGAAACTGATGAATGATTTTATGAACATAGTATGGATCGAATATGGATGAATGAACGTCTTATCAGTGAAGAATATGAGAAGAGTGTTTCGGAGTTCTTGCAATATGTTGAACAAAATGCTAAGTCTGTGAACGGGACATATTTTTGTCCTTGTGTTCGTTGTCTTAATCAAATACGGCAAGACTTAGGCAATGTGCGTGACAATCTATTCATGTTCGGCATAATGAGAACTTATACCGTTTGGACTTGGCATGGAGAAGTACTGGACCACGCTACCTGTAACATCCCCAATATCTCACACTTGAAATTTCATATATTATATATTGTAACATTACATTTACGGTACATCCCGTAATTTCACACTTAAAAATTCATAATTGATATATGAATTATACATATTTTACGCTCATATTTGTAAATTCTTAATCATAACTTGAGTTCTTCTATCTCTCCCTTCCTGGGCACTGAGTCAGACGACGTTCCTTCATCTGCTCCCGTATAACGAATTATACGATCATCGCACATACCCAAACACAAACAAGTAGGGGTGAGCTAGACATAAAAAGCATGTTATTCAGCCTCACACGACACGCAAAAGTCATCATGCTTAGTTACATATAAAAGAACAATTTAAGCATACCATTTAAACCACGACTCAAACACTCACACGACTCATCCATATTTGTATAACTGTCGAACTATTGGTCGTCTTTGCACTTGCATAGTTCAGCTAGCCCTCCCCAACACTAGCAAGGTAAATCCCCCAATCTGTCTATGTCTAAACTCAAAGACTATAGACGATGACCTCCCTCTACTCTCACCACTTACATTGTTCTTCTCTATTTGAGCATGAACAATGCTTTGAGTGTAGGGATAGACTTACCAGTTCAAAGCTCCTACAATTATACAAAACAACAACAATACCTCACACAACCACTTTCAGTCATCTCACCCTGAGATGTCCACTTCATACTCATATGTTCAGATGCATAAATTCAAATCCAATAAAATAAAATACAATCATCACAATTATAATTCATAATTTTTGTATAAATGGTCCAAAAACAGAAATTAAGCAATATTAAGATCCCTGAGAAGATACGAAATTAATATCTCTAAATATATAATTATGATTTCAAATATGAACGGTCAAAGTAATTCACAATGTGTTAGAAACTACATATTAAAATTTCAGGTTGATCCAACGGTTAACTAGATAGATATTGAGGTTTTACCGAGGTAACTCACGGACAAAATTTTAAGTGGTTTTCGGTTATATTCAAAATGTGGAACTAATTCCTCTAAGCACAGACATCTAATTACAAATCTGAACAGTCAAGATGACTTAATATGTCTTATGAACTACATACTAAAGTTTGGGCTCAATCTAATGGTAAACGAAATATATATGAAGTTTTTACCATGATAACTTAAGAACAGAAATATAGTGTTCATCAGATTTTTCAAATTTTCAAAACTAATTTCTCAAAATACAGACTTCCAATTACAAATCCGATCGGTCAAAGTGTAGTAATATATCCTAAGAATAATATATCAAATTTTAAGGTTGATCTAACGGTTAAATAGGTCAGAATCTATATTTTACCAAGAGGACTTAATAACAGAACTACAGGGGTAATTAATTTACTCAAACATGTAGGATTTATTTCTCCAAGTACAGACTTCTAATTGATGATCCGAACGTCAAAGTGAAGAAATAGGTCTTAGGATTCATATATTAAATTTTTAGCTAAATCTAATGGTAAAAACAATTAAAAGGAAGGTTTTACCACAATAATTCAAAAATAAGAAAATTATAATCATGAAAACTAAATTTATACAAATGAATAAATAACTACCATTACCAAATTTTTTCATATTCATAACTCATATTCATGATCATAACATGTATAAAAATCATATATAAGAAGGATTAGCTCCCTTACCTCAATTCCAGACTTAATCATGTATAAAAATCATATATTCATGATCGTGCTTAGAAATTGTTCCCCGAAAACTTCTAGAATTTCCCCTTTACAACTAGAATTTCCTCCAATTCTCTTCTCTCAAAATTTTTCTAAATTTTTGGTGCAAGTTTTAGCCTTCCCATGCTTGCAATTTATAGTCCAAAAATTTTACTATTCATCATTCTTTTTTAATATTATTTATTATTTTAATTTCACCACTTACATAATGGATTCACCACTTATATAATGGATTCACCACTTACATAATGGATTCACCACTTATATAATGGATTCACCACTTATATAATGGATTCATAATGGATTCCTTAATAATGACTTCATGTTTTATAAACTTATTATATTTTCCATTCACAAAGAAATTTACTACTACTAGTAATAAAATTGTTACTATTAAGGTAAATATTTTTCATGGGTCTTACACTACCACGTCAAGAGGAACGGATTATGTGGAAGAATGGATGAATGATCATTTAGAGGACATGATACGTGATGTCGGTGAAGATAATTTTGGAAGAACTAATTTGTATGATTCTCTTATAAATGATTCAGAGCAACCATTGTTCCTAGGATGCTCGAACTTTACACGTCTGTCTGCAACTTTGAAGTTGTTTAGTTTAAAAGCAAGGAATGGATGGACCGATAAAAGTTTCACAGAGTTGTTCAAGGAGATGCTTTTAGAAAATAATATTCTACCTATTTGTAATTACGAGGCAAATATATATATATATATATATAGTATATTTTTCTGGGACAATTTTTTGTTTTTCAGGTGTGGTTTTATTGCACAAATAAATTAATTTTTAAACAAAAAACACCCAGTAGACGTTGGTTAATGCACTGCCCGACGTCTATAGACGTTTGTCAATGCACAAACCGACGTCCAATGAGTTACAGTAAACAAAACATTTCAGGGTCTATATAGAATGGAGGTATTTTTGGGTTAGATTTTGTTATAGTTATCTTTACCAATATTAGTAGGATTAGGATGTTTTTGTTCACGGACATCAGTTAATTTTTTCTCTTAAAATTAAAATGTTTTTTGTCGATAATTTTTTTTGTCGATGTTTACCAATATTATTTTTTTTATTGAAATCATTAATCTCATTTAGTGGTAACTTAATGATATATTTAATTTTTTTTACATGATAGAAATAGAATTACTTTATCTAAACAAAAAAATTATAATTTATTAAATTTAAGTTTATTTATCCCAGCAAAGCAGATGAAATATTAAACAATTTTAAATAAAAGCAATCAAAACGAATACAGAAAAATTTCTCAACCATGGTAAAATTTCACTCTTTTCCTTTACATTCGTCACCCGTGAACACAAACTTTATACCAACAAAACATTTGATGTGATCATATATGAGAACATCTTTTTATCATAACTAAAACTCACCATTGCTTTACTTGTTGTCTATTTAAACGGTTCTAATCGAACTTGTTTCGGTTATTGGGGCTGAGTCACCAAACTCCTTCACAATTTGTCTTTTTGCCGTTTGATCTTGCTTCAAGCTCCATTGTCTCACTCTTCCGTCCGGGAGAGAAACTATCAAATATCCTCTGATGCAATGGAATAGTAATGAATGTTCAGTAAATGCAACCTATCTACCACTTTCCTCTAACCTGTATTTATAGTTTTCTCCATGGGCTTGGGATTAGTGAAAAGTTAATCACGGCCCAATTCTAGCTCAATGGCTCTAATCACTATTTACCTTAATCCTAGTCTTAATGACCCAGATCACCAATCGGCCGATCTTGTGCAACCGTCTGGTTAGGTAGGTGTCGAAACTGCTTTCTAGGCCGCCCGGCCCGTACGGTACACAGTTATTACTCACCCAAGTGGAAGGATGAATGGTCGAGTAGAACAACACGCAATGAGTGTTAATACAAGTTGTTCGGTAATGCTATCAGAGGAGTAAAAATGATTGAAGAAACTCTGGCGGTTGGGTCGATAATGGCGCCGCTCTCTGGACTGCCCGGTCCTTATGGTACACAAGTTCCCCCAAGCCCTAGTGCACGTAGTGAACGTTGGGTTTAATGCTGGCTGATGTCTTGGTTACGGGTGTGTGGGCTTCGGTTGTTGACCGTCCATCCTCGTCATTGGTTAGGTTGGAGGGTGTCCAACTTGGCTATTGGGCCGATTTTGTTGGGCTTCTAGTCACCAATTTTTGAAAATGGATTTGGGCGGGAATACATGTGTCGCACTGATGACAAATTTATGAACACCGAAAAATGGCGCCACAAACTTGTTTAACAATCGGCAAGTGTGACCGAATCGTTTCAAGTAATAAAACTCGGTAAGACCAAGTATCGTTCTCCCAAAGGACTCACGGCCTAGTTTAGTTATGTGATTTGTTGATTATTTAAGACTTAAGACAAATTGATTGTAGTTTTATATGCAAAAGACAGTAAATAAACATGTATGCATGAATTTGATCAATGGAAAAGACAGAATACAAACACTTTAATGAATTATATGGATGAGTATGTTGTTTGGGGTTATCAATTTCATCTTATCCACTCTCATATACTTTAGGAATTCAACATTCTTTTCATCAATTGTTAATGCCACTCTCTAAATCACCTTGCAAGAAGGCCTATCCTTAATTACGAGTTCATACAATTCCTAGCATTCCTAGTAATTAGTTCTAAAGTGCAGGAGCTTAAAGGCAACCAATATGTTATTGGGAGAATTTCCTCGGATCTAGATTTCCCCGTACGTTCCCGTATCGACAAAATCAATAATCATGGCAATGCATGAGTTAAACAAAGCAAGCAATAAGCAAAGAGGAAAAACCCTAACTAATGATGAAAGAAAGCATAAGTCTTAAAGGTAAGATGTTAAAACAAATTCCATATATGAGAGTTTCACAAAACTACATTGATTCCCCAACAACAATACAAGGTTTAGTTCACCATATTCATGGTGAAACTAGATGAATAATAATGGAAGAATGAAAGATAAAACCCTAGAAAGGTGAAGAGGTAGCCTAAGCATCCAAGATCTTCCTTCAAAGGGGTGGAAAAGAGGGTATTTGCTTCGTCTCTGCCAAAGATACAAACCCTAGGACGTCCTAAAGCTTATATACTATTCTAAAAATACAGAAAAATTAGGCCCAAGCCCATAAAAGTGCCGCTCAACGGTAAACTGCCGCTCAGCGGTAAGTGCGTGAGTTGTTTTTTTCCCCTCAGCGACATTTTCACCCCTCAGCGGATTCAACGTGAGCTCCTGAGTGCCGCTCAGCGATAAACTGCCGCTGAGCGGTACTTGCGGCTTCTCCTTTTGCACTTTTTGACGTCTTTTCTGATTCCATCTCTATCCTTCTTCACTTCTTTCACCAAATTCACCTTAAAACCTGCATAAAAACACTAAAATCAAGCATAAACCTGTCCAACTCTCTTATTTATGAAAATATGACAAAAAGCATGATTTCAAGCTAGTTTCTAAGTGTTAAAGGTTGCTTTTAGTATCAATTTTAAGCATGAAAATAACAGTTTTTCAACTGTTATCACAACCCCAAACTTAGAACTTTGCTTGTCCTCAAGCAAACAAGATGTAACTCAATCTTCTACCAATCTGTATAACGGTTCACTCATTCAAAACTATTCTTTTCAAGATAAGTAAAAACTTCAATTCAACTCATGACAAAGATTTCAATCAAGACGTGCACATGCTTTAGTGTTCACAAAATCACTTAATATCCAACAAATGCTATTTTTCATGAATGATCAATCAACTAAGCATGGATGTTCATGTGCACAATGAATATTTCCTCACTAGGTAAAGTGTTTCACTCAAACACAAGTGTATAAGAGGTAATCACTCATTCACTCCACTATCACAATGTCACCTGAATCAACTTTGCCTTTCATTTAACCATAATCAAAAACATTCACAAGCATGCATCATCACAAGGACTTTTTCAATGGCTTATAACGTGGCTGGGCTAACAAGAAAATTGGTTTTTTTGGATCACAAAACCCTTGAGTTAAGAGAATCATATCAACACAATCATTCTTATTTATTCCCAACTTTCTTTTGCATTGAGCTTTGCCTTTTCTTCTCTTTTCTTTCTCTTTTTCTTTTTCTTTTCACATACTTAATTCTTAGCTCTTAGCTCAATGCTTTCAATTATCCTTTCATAATTTCCCAACAACCCCAAACTTGAACATTTATCAATACCACAGAAGATTTTCTACTTAACTTAAGGTAAAGCTTTTCAACAAGGGTTTTCAAATTATGTTCAAGGCTAAGGGTTCAAAGGATAGAACACAAAATGTTCTCTTTTAGTGGGCTAACTTCATGAATTTGGCCAACATAAGGGTTACCAACAAATGGCCTTGATCATATGATGCAAAACAAGCAATTGATTCAATCATGGAAAACCTGGGCAAAATCATTCATGCTTTCAAAGTAATAGCATTCAATCAATAAAAACTCTGGAGCTCACAACCTCACATATAAGCTCATTCACATTTGACATACACATCCTGCTTAATCTCACAATCACAATCACAATATCATGCCTTTGTTCACAATGTTTGTGAATCACCTGTATAAGCATTTAATGTGCACATTCTCAACTTCAATCAATCTCAAAGCATCATCAAGCATTACTTATCAATCAATCACAGTTATAAGCAAACCATCACAACAGACAAAGGTATCCATTGAGTACATCAAACCCTATTCTAAAACAAAAATACGTATAAAACACTGGGTTGCCTCCCAGTAAGTGCTTGTTTAACGTCACGAGCCTGACCCAAAATTTCAAGGATCAACCAACTGCATCATTGTGGACAAATGTTGTACTTCTCCCCCTAAATAAGGCTTGAGACGTTGACCATTCACCACCCAACTTTTCTGTGGATCATCAGCAGCTGGATTAAATATTTCAATTGCTCCATGCAGGTGCACTCCTTTTACTACAAATGGTCCTGACCATTTTGTCTTCAATTTCCCAGGGAATATCTTCAATCTTGAATTAAATAATAGTACCTGTTGTCCTGGATTAAAAACTTTATTCACCAACTTCCTGTCATGATAAAATTTGATCTTATCTTTATAAGCCTTGGATGAATCATATGCATGTAATCACATTTCTTCAAGCTCCAAGATCTGCCTTCTGCGTGTGCATTGAGTTTCATAAGGATCAAAATTCAAGAATTTCAAAGCCCACAACACTCTATGCTCCAATTCTACTGGCAAATGACATGCTTTCCCATAGACTAATTGAAACGGTGATAATCCCATAGACGTCTTCATTGCCATCCTATAGGACCAAAGAGCATCATCCAATTTGAGTGACCAATCCTTTCTTGATGAATTCACTGTTTTTTCCAGAATCCTTTTTATTTCCCTGTTAGATACCTCAGCTTGTCCATTGGTTTGTGGATGATAAGGTGCAGCTACCTTATGTTTCACTCCATAATGTTTGAGTACTTTTTCTAGCTGATAATTGCAAAAATGAGATCCTCCATTACTAATCAACACTCTTGGAGTGCCAAAACGTGAGAATATCTGCTTCAAAAATTTAATTACCGTGCTAGCATCATTTTTAGGACAAGCTAATGCTTCCACCCATTTACTCACATAATCCACTGCTACCAAAATATATTCATTGTTGAAAGATGAGGAAAGGGTCCCACAAAGTCAATACCCCAACAATCAAAGACCTCAACCTCTAAAATTCCTTGTAATGGCATATCGTGACGTTTAGTGATCGTCCCTGCTCTTTGACATTTATCACAATTTCTAGCGTGATTATGGGCATCTTTAAATAAAGTTGGCCAATAAAACCCTGATTGAAGGACTTTTGCCGCTGTTCTTTCTCCATTAAAATGTCCTCCATAAGGTGAATCATGACAATGCCAGAGAATTCCTTCTGCTTCTTCATTTGTCACACATCTCCTCAGAAGATTATCTGCTCCAATCTTGAACAAATAAGGATCATCCCAAACAAACTGCTTGGCATCATGCAAAATTTTTTTTCTTTGTTGCCAAGTTAAGTCTTCTGGCATGACCCTTGCAGCTTTGAAATTAGCCATATCAGCAAACCATGGCCTCTGCTGAATATACATGAGTGTTTCATCTGAAAAAGATTCCCAAATTTCAGATTATTTGCTAGTGACCTCCTTGTTGACTAACCGTGACAAATGATCAACAATCAAGTTCTCACTTCCTTTTTTATCACGGATTTCCACATCAAATTCTTGCAATAGTAGTACCCATCTAATCAGACGTGGCTTAGAATCTGGCTTTGTCAACAAATATTTGATAGTTGCATGATCTGTATAGATAATCACCTTAGATCCAATAAGATAAGGTCTAAATTTCTCTAGAGCATACACTATAGCTACAAATTCTTTCTCTATGGTAGCATAATTCAACTGAGCATCATTCAGAACATTGCTAGCATAATAAATTGGATGAAAATTTTTTTCTTTTCGCTGGTGATGCACAAATATATGATCACCAAAATATGATGTCACAAACTTGTTGAACAATCGGCAAGTATGACCGAATCGTTTCAAGTAATAAACTCGGTAAGACCAAGTATCGTTCTCCCAAAGGACTCACGGCCTAGTTTAGTTATGTGATTCTTTGATTAGCTAAGACTTAAGAACAAAATAATTGGATTGTATTATGCAAAAGACAAAAATAAACATGTATGCATGAGGTTTTGATCAATGGCAAAAGCAAAAGACAAGCACTTTCAATGGATTATATGGATGATTATGTTGTTGGGGGTCAATTTCATCTTATCCACTCTCATATATTTTAGGAATTCAACATTCAAGTCATCATTGTTAATGCCACTCTCTAAATTACCTTGTCAAGAAGGCCTATCCCCAATTACGAGTTCATACAATTCCTAGCATTCCTAATAATTGGTTCTTTTAGCACAGGAGCTTAACGACAACCAATATAATATTGGGAGAGATTCCCCGGATCTAGACTTCCCCGTACGTTCCCGTATCGACAAAATCAATAATCATGCATTGAATGAGTTAAACAAAGCAAGCATTGAGCAAAGAGGAAAAACCCTAACTAATGATGAAAGAAAGCATAAGTCTTAGATTAAGATGAAAGCACAAATTTCATATATGAGAGCTTCAAAAGATTACATTGATTCCCCAACAAACATACAAGGTTTAGTTCACCATATTCATGGTGAACCTAGATGAACAATAATGAAAGAATGAAGGATAAAACCCTAGAAAGGTGAAGAGGTAGCCTGAGCATCCAAGATCTTCCTTCAAAGGGGTGGAAGAGAGAGTGTTTGCTTCGTTTCTGCCAAAGATACAAACCCTAGGACGTCCTAAAGCTTATATACTATTCTAAAATTACAGAAAATTCAGGCCCAAGCCCATAAGTGTGCCGCTCAGCGGTGAGTAGTTTCTTCCCCTCAGCGGCCATTTTGCCCCTCAGCGGATCAAACGTGACTTCCTGAGTGCTGCTCAGCGGTAAACTGCCGCTGAGCGGTAACTTCGGCTTCTCCTTTTGCACTTTTTGATGTCTTTTCTGATTCCATCTCTCTCCTTCTTCACTTCTTTCACTAAATTCACCTTAAAACCTGCACAAAAACACTGAAATCAAGCATAAACCTGTGCAGCTCTCTTATTTCTAAAAATATGAATAAAAGCATGATTTCAAGCTAGTTTCTAAGTATAAAGGTTGCTTTTAGTATCAATTTTAAGCATGAAAATAACAGTTTTTCAACTGTTATCACAACCCCAAACTTAGAACTTTGCTTGTCCTCAAGCAAACAAGATGTAACTCAATCTTCTACCAATTCATATGATGGTTCACTCATTCAAAAATCCTCTTTTCAAGATAAGTAAAAACTTCATTCAAACTTATGACCAAGGGTTCAATCAAGATGTGCACATGCTTTAGTGTTCACAAAGTCATTCCAACAAATGCTATTTTTCATAAATGATCAATCAATTAAGCATGGATGTTCATGTGGTTATGGAATATTTCCTCACTAGGTAAAGTGTTTCACTCATACACAAGTGTATAAGAGGTGATCACTCATTCACTCCAATATCACAATGTCACATGAATCAACTTTGGCTTTCATTTTACCACAATCAAAAACATTCACAAGCATGCAGCAGCACAATGACTTTTCAATGGCTTATAATGTGGCTGGGCTAACAAGAAAATTGGTTTTTCTGGATCACAAAATCCTTGAGTTAAGAGAATCATAACAACCCAATTATTCTTATTTTTCCCAACTTGCCTTTGCATTTGCATTGAGCTTTGCTTCTTTTTCTTTTCTTTTGTTTCTCTTTTTCTTTTTCTTTGCATATTCTTAACTTTTAGCTCTTAGCTCAATGCTTTTCCTTTTTCATGTTTTCCCAACAACCCCAAACTTGAACTTTTAACAATACCACACAAGATCTTCTACTTAACTCAAGGTAAAGATTTTCAATCAAGGGTTTTCAATTTATGTTCAAGGCTAAGGGTTCAAAGGATAGAACACAAAGTGTTCTCTTTTAGTGGGCTAACTTTATGAATTTGGCCAATAAAAAGGGTTCCAACAAACGGCCTTGATCACATGATGCAAAACAAGCAATTGATTGAATCATAAAAAACCTGGGCAAAGTCATTCATGCTTTCAAAGTAATAGCATTCAACAATAACAACTCTGGAGCTCAAAACCTCACATATAAGCTCATTCACATTTGACATACACATCCTGCTTAATCTCACAACCACAATCATAATATCAAGCATTTGTTCACAAAGCTTGTGAATCACCTGTATAAGCATTTAATTTGCACATCATCTCAACATCAATCAATCAATAATCATCATCAAGCATTACTTATCACAAAATCACAGTTAATAACAAACCATCATAACAAACCAGGTATCCAATAGAGTACATCAAACCCTATTATAAAAACAAAAACAAATAAGTTCAGAAAACTTAAACCAACAACAGCATAAGCATATGATAGCATTCATCAGTAAATGCTATCTCAGCTCCTCATCAATCTTAGCTGTCCTCTGTATCTTCCTCTTCTTCCTCATCTTCATCATCTTCAAATGCATCATCATCATCAGCTTCATCTTCTTCCATCTCTCTAGCTGAAGCTTCAGCTGCTTCAGCTCCTCCTCCTTGCACTGGCTCCTCTGGCCAAGCTACAACATTATGGAATTCATCCATAGTCCACCTGTGGGTTGGAGGTGTATCATACATCCCTACAATCATCTCAGTAGTAGCCACCTATCCTCTGTGAATGGACTGCAACTGAGCACCTATAAGAGACATGTACATGTCCCTCATCTGGAATGGTTCTGCTTCATGTGTCTCAATAGATGTCTGGCTCTGTGCTGGCCCTCTCTCTCTATGAGCACGACGTGGTGGAACTAGCTGAGCTGCCTCCTCACTTCCACAGTACTGTCTGTAATAGGCCTCATCAATAGCTTTTCTTGGCCTCTCAAATGGTGGAGCAGCAGTGTCCACCCCAGCTATCTTGCAAAGGTGAGTGATCAAGGAGGGATGTCCTAGTGGTGCTTTGTTGTTTGAGGTATTAGCGCACACACTAATCTCATCAGCTATCACCTGCCCAATGTTGACATTTAAGTTTCTGATAGCACAGTAGATGAATAGTGCCCTGCTGAGAGTAATATCTGACACATGTGAACATGGCTGAATGTTGGCATGAGAAAATGCCATCCAATACTTTGCAAGAGGAGTCAAATCCGTCCTCCTAATGTTAACCACTGAGCCAGATCTATTCCTTTGGAAGTGTCCTCCTGGTATACATAATACTCTCTCCACATCCTCATAATCAGCACCTTCCTCCATGCAAAGAGCAAACTGGCACCGCTCACCAGCCCACACAGTGTCTAGGAAGTTATTGATATAATCAAGATCATACCTGATAGCATGGCCTCTGACATAGCCCAGATAATTTTCAGCTGGATAGTCACCAATCTTCTTTGCATTGGTGTAAAACTCTTTTACCACAGCTATGTTGGCAGGTGCTGGATATATGGCTAGCTTTCTCCAGTCATTCCCTAACACTTGCTCTCCAAATTGAGGAGCAAAGTTATGTATCATTCCAACCTTTCTCTCTATCATAAGTCTCCTGTCCTGAACCACCCTAAAGTGCTTCTCATGTTTCCTAGAGAGGAACCTACTAGAGTAGGGTTGCTCTGGTTCCTTTTCCTTTCTCTTGGTTGTCATGGTTTTCAATCTCTTTCCTGAAGAGGATGCCATTCCTGCATTCAAACACAAATACACAACCACAGAACATGATGTTAATCATTAGTAAAACACAGAACACAACTCCTTTCGAAGCTAAACCACCGCTGAGGGCCAGAATTTCCCCTCAGCGCCACCAGTGCCCCATTCTAGATCACAAAAAACCAAAAAAACCAAGTCTGACAGAGTGCTGCTCAGCGGCAGTTTACCCCTGAGCGGTAACTCTGCAGAATTTTTAAAATCTTCTCTTTAAGCTGTCCTAACTCCACCCAAATGCAATTTTCAGTTTTCCAGTTCAAAATCATGCAGTTTAATCGGTTCAAACATCAATTATATCATCAAATCATGCATAGAAATCAAAACCCCTAAATCTTCATGCTTTGACAATCACATTTAAATTCAAGAACCCTAGAATGAACAAAATGCATTTTACTTACTTGGGTGGAGATACTAGATGCAATAAGAATGCTTCCAAACTAGAATGCTCTCTTCCAACCCCAAACTTTGATGGCACACTAGTGAAAAAGTGAGTGGAAGAGAAATTTCTTAAAAGGGAAGAGTGAAAAGATGTGGAAAACCTTGGAGAAGGTATGTGGGAGTGTTTGTGCAGAGAAAATTCTGAAAGTATGAGCAAATGCGCAGCTTAAGGTATAAAAATACCCTAATGGGCTCGGGTCCCGCTAAGGGGAAACTAAAGCCCATCTGCGAGAGTACCGCTCAGCGGTAAGTTGCCGCTCAACGGTAAGTTGCCGCTCAGCGCCACTTTCGTGATGTGTCCTTCTCCTTCTTTTCTTAACCTACGTGCCTCCTAGACATGCCCCTCACTGGTTCCCTGCAATTCAATGTTTAAAATACTTATGCAAACCCTAACTAAAATGAAACAAACAAAAACAATCAATCAACTGGGTTGCCTCCTAGGTAGCGCTTGTTTAACGTCACGAGCCTGACCCAAAATCCACCAACACCCATCAGTAGGTGCAAAATTTTCTCACCAACACCCATCAGTAGGTGTTACACACTTAGCATCCTTCAGTAGATGCTATATCCAACTAGCATCCTTCAGTAGATGTTATGTTCAGCAAAATATTTACACAATAATGTCCACAGATTAAAAGTTACAAAACCAAAATCAAAATCAAAAGTTTTTAAATCACTGGGTTGCCTCCCAGCAAGTGCTCTTTTAACGTCACTAGCTTGACCCAATAAAGCTCATGTTCCATCTTCTTTTTCTTTTTTCTACTGAACTTCTTCAGAAATTTGATCAAACCAGGAACCTGTTGCAGTGTCTCAATCATAGGAACTTTAATCTCCAATTTCTTGAAGATTTCCATAAAGCACTTAAATTTCTTTTCCTTCCTACAATTCTTCTTTAGATGAGGATGGGGTTTTTCATATGATTCCTTCTTCTTTCCTCTCATCTTCTTTTTCTTTCTTTTCCTCTCCCCAAATTTTCTCTTTTTCTTTTCTTTTATTTTTTTTGTTCCCTTCTCTTTTTCTCCTCAACTTCTTTATCTTCACACTCATTTTCTTTTTCTCTTCTCTCTCAACCACTTCTTTTTCTTTTCTCTCTACCTTTTCCTCATCTTTCTCTATTTTTTCTTCAGCAAAAGTCTTGTCACTTTCAGTGACAATGGCTTGACCTTCCTCCTTAAGGTTAACTTCAGTATTAACCTTAGCATTCAATTTCTGACTAATGAAACGAAGGTGCATCTCCATCCTTTTACATGATTCTTCAATGCTTTTCTGAGTAGAGTCGGAATTTTTCAAAAATCGTTGAAGGGTGTCATCCAAATTTACTGATGGAGAGGGTTGTTGCTGCCATTGTTGTGGTGGCGGCCTATCAAATTCTTCGGCAGCTTGAGTGGTTTTGTGATGACAATCACGTATCTGTATGTACTGTTGAACTGCCTCCTCCAACGTTATCCTTCTTCCCGATAGAGAGGGTTTTTTCTGCCTTTGTTGTGGTGGTAGATTCTTAAATTGTTTGACAGCTTGCCAAAATTGATCATTATCCATGCTTGAGTGAGGTCCCACCAGTGGTTGAAATTATCTTAGTAAAATTGAGTGCCTATTAAATTCTTGTTCGAATTGCATCCTGCAAACATTAGGCACAAAACCCTAAAAACAATTGTTAGCACAAAAAGATTTAAGAGAAGATATAAGATTCAGAGAATAAAATAAAATAAAATAAAATAAAATAAAATAAAATAAAATAAAATAAAATAAAATAAAATAAAATAAAATAAAATAAAATAAAATAAAATAAAATAAAATAAAATAAAATAAAATAAAATAAAATAAAATAAAATAAAATAAAATAAAATAAAATAAAATAAAATAAAATAAAATAAAATAAAATAAAATAAAATAAAATAAAATAAAATAAAATAAAATAAAATAAAATAAAATAAAATAAAATAAAATAAAAACTGAAAAATAAAAACAGAAAATAAAAACAGAAATTCAAAATTAAAGGCAAAGATAATCAATAATCACACAAATTAACTAGTTCAACCACGAGTCCCCGGCAACGGCGCCAAAAACTTGATGCACAAATTTATGATCACTAAAATATGATGTCACAAACTTGTTGAACAATCGGCAAGTATGACCGAATCGTTTCAAGTAATAAACTCGGTAAGACCAAGTATCGTTCTCCCAAAGGACTCACGGCCTAGTTTAGTTATATGATTCTTTGATTAGCTAAGACTTAAGAACAAAATAATTGGATTGTATTATGCAAAAGACGAAAATAAACATGTATGCATGAGGTTTTGATCAATGGCAAAAGCAAAAGACAAGCACTTTCAATGGATTATATGGATGATTATGTTGTTGGGGGTCAATTTCATCTTATCCACTCTCATATATTTTAGGAATTCAACATTCAAGTCATCATTGTTAATGCCACTCTCTAAATTACCTTGTCAAGAAGACCTATCCCCAATTACGAGTTCATACAATTCCTAGCATTCCTAATAATTGGTTCTTTTAGCACAGGAGCTTAACGACAACCAATATAATATTGGGAGAGATTCCCCGGATCTAGACTTCCCCGTACGTTCCCGTATCGACAAAATCAATAATCATGCATTGAATGAGTTAAACAAAGCAAGCATTGAGCAAAGAGGAAAAACCCTAACTAATGATGAAAGAAAGCATAAGTCTTAGATTAAGATGAAAGCACAAATTTCATATATGAGAGCTTCAAAAGATTACATTGATTCCCCAACAAACATACAAGGTTTAGTTCACCATATTCATGGTGAACCTAGATGAACAATAATGAAAGAATGAAGGATAAAACCCTAGAAAGGTGAAGAGGTAGCCTGAGCATCCAAGATCTTCCTTCAAAGGGGTGGAAGAGAGAGTGTTTGCTTCGTTTCTGCCAAAGATACAAACCCTAGGACGTCCTAAAGCTTATATACTATTCTAAAATTATAGAAAATTCAGGCCCAAGCCCATAAGTGTGCCGCTCAACGGTAAGTAGTTTCTTCCCCTCAGCGGCCATTTTGCCCCTCAGCGGATCAAACGTGACTTCCTGAGTGCCGCTCAGCGGTAAACTGCCGATGAGCGGTAACTTCGGCTTCTCCTTTTGCACTTTTTGATGTCTTTTCTGATTCCATCTCTCTCCTTCTTCACTTCTTTCACTAAATTCACCTTAAAACCTGCACAAAAACACTGAAATCAAGCATAAACCTGTCTAGCTCTCTTATTTATGAAAATATGAATAAAAGCATGATTTCAAGCTAGTTTCTAAGTATAAAGGTTGCTTTTAATATAATTTTTAAGCATGAAAATAACCGTTTTTCAACTGTTATTAGCTGGCCAAGAACAACTCCTATTGCATAATCACTTGTATCACACATTAATTCAAAATTTTTGTTCCAATCTGGAGCCACAATTACTGGGGTTGACACTAATTTACTCTTCAATATGTCAAAAGCTTTCAAACAGTCTTCATTCATCACAAAAGGAGCATCCTTCATCAAAAGATTACTCAATGGTTTAGCAATTTTTGAGAAATCTTTAATGAATCTTCTATAAAACCCAGCATGACCGAGAAAACTCCTAATCCCCCTTACATTTGTTGGTGGAGGCAGTTTCTTAATGACTTCTACTTTAGCTTTATCTACCTCAATTCCTTTAGCAGAAATTTTATGTCCCAGCACAATTCCTTCAGTTACCATGAAATGACATTTCTCCCAATTAAGAACAAGATTTGTCTGAACACATCTTTTAAGAACATTGTTCAAATTAGCCAAACATCTTTGGAAAGAATTTCCAAAAACTGAAAAATCATCCATGAATACTTCAATGCATTTTTCTAAAAGATCTGCAAAAATTGCCTGCATACACCTTTGAAATGTAGCTGGAGCATTACATAATCCAAATGGCATCTTTCTATAAGCAAAAATACCAAAAGGACAAGTAAAAGTCGTCTTCTCTTGGTCTTTTGGATCTACCACAATTTGATTGTATCCAGAATATCCATCTAGAAAACAATAGAAAGCTTGACCTGATAAGCTTTCTAACATCTGGTCCATGAAAGGAAGAGGAAAATGATCCTTCCTAGTGGCTTTATTTAGCTTCCTGTAATCAATGCACATACGCCAGCTAGTAACTGTCCGAGTAGGAATAAGTTCATTCTTATCATTATGAATTACTGTCATCCCACCTTTCTTTGGAACCACCTGTACTGGACTCACCCATTCACTATCAGAGATTGGATAAATGATACCAGCTTCTAACAGTTTCAACACTTCTTTTCTAACCACCTCCTTCATTACAGGATTTAACCTTCTCTATGGTTGAGCACTTGGTTTATAATCCTCTTCCATAAAAATCTTATGCATGCAATAAGTTGGGCTAATACCTTTAAGATCTGATATTGACCACCCAATTGCTTCTTTGTTAACTTTCAGAATTTCTATCAACTGTTCTTCTTCTTGTAGAGATAAAGAGTTATTGATGATGACTGGCTTCGTTCCATCTTCTTCTAGAAAAACATATTTCAGATGTGATGGTAATCTTTTTAATTCTAGTGTCTTTGCTTTGACTTCTTCTTCCTTATCAATTATTTCAAATATTGGATCTTCCACTGGACTCTTTTTCAATGTTTCCAAGTCCATCAGGCATTCATCAATTAATTTCTCTTCTTCCTCATCTAAATCTTCACAAGCATCAATGAGAGTTTTCTCTAACGGAGAAATATATCGCACCATCCTTTCTTGCACCATACAAACTTCATCAAGTTCATCAAATTGAAAACATGCTTTGTCATCATTTGGATATGTCATGGCCTTGGATACGTCAAAAGTGACTTCTTCATCATCAACTCTCAATTTAAGCTTACCATTCTCTACATCATTTAAAACTCTAGCAGTCTTCATGAAAGGTCTCCCAAGAATGAGAGGTACATCACTATTTCCTTCCATCTCCATTACAATAAAGTCTACTGGAATACAAATTTATCAACCTTCACTAAAACATCTTCAACCACTCCATATGGATATTTAAGAGACCTGTCCGTCAGTTGAAGAGCCATTCTGGTTGGTTTGATTTCCAAACCCTGAATTGTTCTACACATGGATAGCAGCATTAAATTAATGCTAGCTCCTAAATCAATCAATGCTCTTCAAACTTCCAAGTCTCCTATGGTGCATGGAATAGTGAAGCTTCCTGGATCTTTAAGTTTAGGAGGTAATTTCTGTATGATTGCACTGCAGTTACCCTGTACCTTGATAGTTTCCTTTTCAATGTACTTGTTTTTCTTTGTAAGAAGTTCCTTCAAAAACTTTGCATACGATGGCATCTGTTACAATGCTTCAGATAATGGTATAGTGATCTCCAGCTTCTTAAACAGCTCCATGAATCTTTCCAACTGCTTTTCTTTCTCCTTCCTTGAATAATTCTTTGGATAAGGAAGTGGTTTTTCAAACCCTTTTTCTTTTTGTCTCTCCTCTCTCTCTTCTCTCTCTTTTTTTTCTTTCTCCTCATCTTCCTCTTCTTTCTTTTTCTCTCTCTCAGCTCTTTCTTTCCACTCACATGTTTCTTTTTCACTCTCATTTTCTTTCTCCTCTCTTTCTTTTTTTCTCTCCTCTAACACTTTACCACTGCTGGTCACAACAGTTTTACACTCCTTTCTGATATTACAATTTTTCATCTTGTCAACTATTCGCTCAATATGGATCTTCATATTTTTAAATGCAACTTCCACATTCTTACAATAAGATGCATTCGTCTTTAAGAATCTTTGGAAAGTCTCGTCAAGTTTTGTTGTCTTCTCAAATGGAGTAAATTGCATTTGCCATTTTTGTTGTTGCCATTGAACCATTGAAACCTGTTGTATTTCTTGTGGTAATTGAGAAAGTTTCATAATTACTTCTTCCAACTATTGAGAAATAATTTTATTTTGAATAAGCAAAGCATCATTTGATTGTAACAACTCCTTCTGACTAAGATATCCTCTGTCAATGTTGAACTCGTTGTCACTAGTAGCCATATTTTCAATGATTTCTATAGCTTCATCTGGAGTTTTCCATTTGATGTTTCCTCCTACTGAGGCGTCAAGCATCATCTTGGTTTGTGAACCAAGACCTCCAAGGAAAGTTAGGACTACTTCCTCTTCTTCAAATCCATGCGTGGGAGTCTTTCGTAATAAGCTTTTATATTTGTCCCATGCATGACCCAGTGATTCCTCCATGCCTTGCCTGAATGATGAAATCTCTTTCTTTCCTTTAGTCACCTTTGATTATGGAAAGTATTTGTTTAGGAACTTTGTCACCACTGCTTCCCACTCTGTAAAGCTTCCCTCTGGAAAAGAATTCAACCAAAGCTTAGCATTGCCTCCTAATGAAAATGGAAACAAACTAAGTTTGATTGCTTCGTCCGGCACCCCGTTTATTTTCACCGTGTTGCAGATCTCATTAAATGTTGTCAGGTGCTCATATGGGCTTTCGTGAGACAACCCATTGAATTGATTACTTTTCACCAGTTGGATTAATTCTAGTTTGACCTCCATGTTAGCTGCATTGACTCTTGGTCTTGCTATGCTGTTAAAATGCTAAGGTCTAGCTATATTTGTGTAATCTGAAAGAGTTCTTCTGATATTATTATTCTCCATGTTCTCAGTGCTATGGTTAGAACCTTGTGGTGATGGTTGCAACAGAGTTTCCGGAGTAGGGAAAAGTTCTCTAGATGTACGGATTCTTCTCCTCCGTCTACTCTCGTCTAAACCTTCAAGAAGAGGTTCTGCAATTTTCTTGCTCCTGGTTCAGATTGCCTCCTGCATACACAAGAAAACAAAACCCTGGAAGAATTGGTTAGCACAAAAAGATATAAAAGAAGGTATAAGATTTAGAGATAAGAATAAAATAAAAACAGAAAATAAAATAAAATAAAAATCGAAAAATAAAAACAGAAATTTAAAATTCAAGTGAAAGATAATCAATAATCACAGAAATTAACTAGTTAAACCACGAGTCCCCGGCAACGGCGCCAAAAACTTGATGACAAATTTATGAACACCGAAAAACGGTGCCACAAACTTATTTAACAATCGGTAAGTGTGATCGAATCGTTTCAAGTAATAAAACTCGGTAAGACCAAGTATCGTTCTCCGAAAGGACTCACGGCCTAGTTTAGTTATGTGATTTGTTGATTATTTAAGACTTAAGACAAATTGATTGTAGTTTTATATGCAAAAGACAGTAAATAAACATGTATGCATGAATTTGATCAATGGAAAAGACAGAATACAAACACTTCAATGAATTATATGGATGAGTATGTTGTTGGGGGTTATCAATTTCATCTTATCCACTCTCATATACTTTAGGAATTCAACATTCTTTTTATCAATTGTTAATGCCACTCTTTAAATCACGTTGCAAGAAGGTCTATCCTTAATTACGAGTTCATACAATTCCTAGCATTCCTAGTAATTAGTTCTAAAGTGCAGGAGCTTAAAGGCAACCAATATGCTATTGGGAGAATTTGCCCGAATCTAGATTTCCCCGTACGTTCCCATATCGACAAAATCAATAATCATGGCAATGCATGAGTTAAACAAAGCAAGCAATAAGCAAAGAGGAAAAACCCTAACTAATGATGAAAGAAAGCATAAGTCTTAAAGGTAAGATGTTAAAACAAATTCCATATATGAGAGTTTCACAAGACTACATTGATTCCCCAACAACAATACAAGGTTTAGTTCACCATATTCATGGTGAAACTAGATGAATAATAATGGAAGAATGAAAGATAAAACCCTAGAAAGGTGAAGAGGTAGTCTAAGCATCCAAGATCTTCCTTCAAAGGGGTGGAAAAGAGAGTATTTGCTTCGTCTCTGCCAAAGATACAAACCCTAGGACGTCCTAAAGCTTATATATTATTCTAAAAATATAGAAAAACTAGGCCCAAGCCCATAAAAGTGCCGTTCAACGGTAAACTGCCGCTCAGCGGTAAGTGCGTGCGTTGTTTTTCTCTCCTCAGCGGCATTTTCACCCCTTAGCGGATCCAACGTGAGCTCCTGAATGCCGCTCAGCGGTAAACTGCCGCTGAGCGGTACTTGCGGCTTCTCCTTTTGCACTTTTTGATGTCTTCTGATTCCATCTCTATCCTTCTTCATTTCTTTCACCAAATTCACCTTAAAACCTGCATAAAAACACTGAAATCAAGCATAAACCTGTCCAACTCTCTTATTTATGAAAATATGACAAAAAGCATGATTTCAAGCTAGTTTCTAAGTGTTAAAGGTTGCTTTTAGTATCAATTTTAAGCATGAAAATAACAGTTTTTCAACTTTTATCACACGCGTATAGAGGCGAAAGTTGAAGCGGCCCCGTATCTGGATCGTTAATCGTGATGGTTTTTTACGGTGAGGATGCAACGACAGTTACAAATTTTTTTCCTACAAATAGGATGGTGAGGACGCTGTCATTTTCACTTTCTTCTTCTCCTTTTGTGTTCGGAGCATTCTTTTTTCCTCAGGTAAAAATGGTGGTCGTTCATGTTGAGTCTTCTTTGGAGTCGTCGGGCAGTAGCGGTGGAAGGTCAATGGGCGGTGATGGCGAGCGTGGTTCTTCTCCGAGCTCAGTGTTGTCCTCCTTCTTAGAAGAGTCTGCCCGGTCACTAGGGCCGGAGCCTAACTCCCCCACGGATGCGGATAAAAGGATTATCTTCGGGATACCCATCCACCTTCTTAAGGGTGGTATTCCAGTAGATGATGCGCCATTAGAGCTGGACGGTGATGGGACCGTTATTGCGGGGTACAATTGGGATCCACATGATGCCAGTTTGTTTGCGTCAGAGTATGATACTAAAAAGGCGTTATCGTGGAGAATCGGTCGGCTGTACAGGAGGATTCCCGATTGATACAGGCGGGAGTAAGCCTAAGGAACGAGCGGGTTTATCACGGGAAGGGGTCGAGTTCTGATAACTTCTTCTTTATGTACGCCAATTTTTTCGATCAGCTCTGTATTCGGGTGCCTCTTACTGAATTTCAGATGGCCGTTCTCCAGGTAATGAATGTCGCCCCTGCACAGCTACATCCGAATGCTTGGGCGGCCGTCCATGCGTTTTTGGCGATGTGTTCGGCGATTGGAATAACCCCCACGATCCCCGTTTTCTTCCATTATTTTGACGTTCGCTCGCTCCCAACGTGTGGTTGGGTTTCTTTAACGTCCGTCAAAGATAGGACCATCTTCCGTCCTTTTTCCGATTCGTACAAGAATTTTAAGAATCAATTTTTCAAAATCATCATTGACGAGGTCGGTCGTCACGAGTTTCATGATGTAGCGGGAAATCCTTTATTCCCTTTTTATTGGACAAGGAACCCCAAGAAAATAAAAGCCTATTCGGTCGGTAAGATGAACCCGGTTGATTTGGAAGTCGTTCGAACCATCAACGACCTCCCCCGCCGCCTCTCTGCCCACAACTTTGTCGAATGCCTTCGTCATGAGGATTGTGAACGAAAGGTGTTCAATATGGTATTTTATGTTCACTTGATTTCTTTCAATATGTTGGTGTTAGCGTAGCTGAGTTTTCGTGTTTTTGCCAGATATCATGTCTGCTCCTCCTCACCGCAAATCCAACTTTATGGCTTCAAGGAAAGGAGCCAGAGGTAGCTCTTCGAGCATCCGGGAACGGGTCGCTCTGACCACTCGCCGTCCTCCCCTCATCAAACGTGCGTCTTCGACTAGTCGAACACCTACAGTTCCTCCAGCCGTCTCCAAAGGTTCTTCGGCTATTAATGTTGGATCGTTGTTGCTGCGAGAAGCGAGCCCCCATAGAGCCTTTCGGCTGTGTTCGTGGATCCCTCTTCTAAAGCGGCCACCACTTCCGCCCAACCCTTTGTTAAGAATAGGAAGGGGCACAAAGAGGGGTAGAGATTCGCCTCCAAGAAAGGGCGCAAGGAGAAAGAAGGGTCCTCCTCCTAATCGGCCTCTGAGAAGGGTCATAAAAGGAAAGAGGGGTCCTTATCCCGACCGCTTCTTGATGAGGTTTTCAGCCCGACGTTCAACATGAGTGAACAAGCTAATTTTCACATGAGTTCCACTCACCGGGTTCTAATCGAGCCGTTGTCGGAGGTGAAACTGACTAATGCGATGCTAGAAATGTCTACCTGGGCGGTTTCACTGGCTTGGTATCTTAGGAGTTCGCTGATCACAAGGGGGCGGATGATGTCCGAGCTGTGCTTCTTGCTGAGAAGAAGGTTTCTAAGGATCTTCGGGCGGCCATTGAACAGATGTTGATGGCCCAAGACGAGTCCGATAAGAAGAACGACGAGCTCCAAGCCAAAGTGGATGAAGTCAAAGAGGAGTTAGTCGATGCCACGAATCAACTTCGTGACACCCGGGAGGACTATGACCGACTGTTGGAGGAGTGCGGGCAGCTGAAGGTGGTTGTTACCGCCAGAAGAAGACGGAGGGCAGACTCCTTTAGAAGAACCGAGCACTAGCGGATGACTTGGCGAAGGCCAAAGAGATGATATCCGAGCTAGAGGTGGGTATCGTGTTTGAGCATGAGGAGGGTTTCAACAAAGCTCTCCGCCAAGCATCCATCCTAATAGGAGTAAAGGAGTCGTTCGCCCTAGGTTTCGACATTGAAAATGGCGTGTTTGATGGGGTCTTGGTCCCCCTCAAGTTGCCTGCCATTGAGGAGCATCCACCGGTGTTGGAAAATGCTGAGGCTGTAGAACAAGGGACGAGGACTGAAGACGAAGAGATTGGTGATGCCGAGAGGGCTATTGTTGCCGATGACGGTGACGACCGTGGTGCCGAATAGGATTTTTAGTTCTATGTTAGGGGTTGTTTTTTGTTTCAGACATTTTTTTATGCAATTATACATGAGGTCGGGCGATCAACATCATAGCACGTGTTAGGTGTTGGCTTTACCGGCCCACTGCTGACTTTTTGTATACCCTTACACATCAATGCAATTTCGCCTTTCGGATTAACTTAAGTTATTATTATTTCCATGTCGGTCGTTTGATTTTGTTATCTTGCTATCTTTATTAATAGCTTTTATCTCCGTTCATCAACTTGGAATTTTGTATGATCCGGGCGGCAGTGGTTCTCCGGGAAGAACTCGTCGTTCACCGCCCAGCCAAGTTGATAGTGGTTTCGTTTGGAACTCACCGTCCACTATTCGCTTGCACGCTTCAGCCCTTAACGTCGCCCGGTCCCGTCTCTCCTCAAGTGAGTCAAGCTGTACCCTTAACTCTTCATCATTCAACTAAAGGTCCTCTATCTGGCGTCGTAGAGAGGGTTCTCCCAATTCGACCGACAACATGGCGTCTGTACCGTATGTCAAGTCGAAGGGCGTTTCTCTGGTCGTTCCGTGCAGAGTACACCGGTAACCCCATAACACTTTCGGGAGCCCATCCACCCATTCTCCCTTTCTCTCCCCTAGCCACTTCTTCAGCTCGACTACGATCGTCTTGTTCATGGCCTCCACCTGAACGTTCGTATGGGGATGCTCAACCGAACTGGTGACGTGTTTGATTCCCAGACCCTTGTAAAACTCTGTCAGATTTTTATCAACAAACTGTCGTCTATTGTCCATAATAATTGTATGTGGGAGGCCAAATCGACACACCAACCTTCAGCACAACTTTTTTACCTGCGACGCTGTGATGGTAATTAAGGGTTCGGCGTCCACCCATTTAGTGAAGTAATCGATTGCCACCAATAAGAACTTCTTCTACGCCCGACCTATGGGGAAAGGGCCGACTATGTCCATTCCCCATTGAGCGAACGGCCAGGACGATGTCATAGTGTGCAAGGTGTGCGATGGGGCGTGCGTGCTATTGGCGTACGCCTGACAGTTTAGGCACTTCTGAGCAAAGACCTTAGTGTCTTCCTCCATGGTTGGCTAGTAGTATCCGACCCGTAGTACCCGAGCCTTCAATGATCGACGACCGATATGAAATCCACAGATTCCATTATGGAGCTCGTTCATAACATATTGCGCTTCTTCCATCTTGAGGCATTTAAGGAGAGGATTTGAGAATCCCCTTCGATACAGGTCGTCTCCCACCATAAGATAGCGAACAATATTATAGACGTTTGTGCCCCTCAAGACGGACGTTTAAGGGGCTGACATGGGAGTTGAAGCGTTCATTTGTTCAACCTCGCAAACGTCCGTCCCTCTCGGACGGACGTCTATAAGATGATAGATGTTCGTCCCCCTATACAACGGACATCTAGAGTTTCACTTATTTACGAGTATGCCACCGATCAATTATTTACGTTGGGGCGAATACGGACGGACGTCTATGGGGGACGTTAAAACCCAATTCTGCACTAGTGTTCCTAGCTCGCCCTAGGTGTCCTCTAGTAATCTCAATATCCCAATGCATTTAGTCTCTCACATCACTCAAACATTCAATCCCTATCATGCAACTAAAACAAAATCAACAAAAACAATTAAAATAAAGTCAATCAACCTGGTTGCCTCCCAGGTAGCGTTTGTTTAATGTCACAAGCCTGACCCAAAATCCTCTAGCACCCTTCAGTAGATGCAAATCTTTCTTACCAATGATAAACAAAATTTTTTATCTCCAGCAACGGCGCCAAAAACATGATAAAACAAATTTTTTATCCCTGACAACGGCGCCAAAAACTTGTTATTACCTCGGCAAGTGTACTGAATCATATCAAGTAATAATAAATGGTAAGACCAAGTATCGTTTCCCAAGAGACTCATGACACTAAACAGTTATGTGATTACTCAACTAAATAAGACTCTAAAGAACATATTTTGGGGTTTTTGAATGCAAATGCAATAAAATAAACATGAATGCAATTTGATCAAATGAGGCTAAACACAAGAATGAATGAATGAAGCTGATGATATTGTTGTTGGGGTTTAAATTTCACCTAATTTACTCTTATGTATTTATGAATTTGTCTTTCTTCATTAATGTTAATGTCACTCTGTAATTTACCTTAAACTTGATGTCTCGGCAAAGAAAGCCTAATCCTAATCACTAGTTTACAATGTCTTTTCTCCCTAGCGATTAATCATGCATTACATTCATACAGGAGCTTAAAGGCAACCGATCCTCATATTCCTATGTCTAGGTAATATTGCTTCCGGGAGAATTTCCCCAGTTCTAGATTTTTCCGTATGTGTCCATATCGACAAAATCAATGATCATGCAATAGAATGAGTTAAACAAAGCATGCATAAAGCAAACAAGAAAAACCCTGACAATTAATGAAGGAAAGCATATATATTCAAGAATCAATTCAATACATGAGAGTTTAAGAGGTTACATCTTTCCTAACAACAATGGAGGTTTAGTTTTCCATTGTCATGGAAGAACTAGATGAACAATGGAATGAAAGAATGAAAGAGATAGAAAAATCTGAGAAAGAGAAGAGGAGAGTTGTCACCATCTCTAAATCTACCCCCAAGGGGTCAAAAGTGTGTTTCTATGCTCAACCCATCAAAAGATACAATCCCAGGACATGTAAGTCCTTAAATAGAACATAAAAACAACATAAAATAGGTCCAAGCCCACTTAAAATGGCGCTCAATGGCACTTTTGCCGCTCAGCGATACTTGCGGCTCTTCAGAATGAAGCTCAGTTGCATTTTTTAGCCCTCAGCGGTGATTTCGGCAACTCAAAACTAGCACTCAGCGGTAATTTCCACTCAGCGCAACTTTTTCTGCACTCTAGTTGACTTTTATGCATTATGGTTGACTGGTTGACTTTTCTAGTTTCTAGTTGACTTTTCTGCATTCCCACCATTCAGTACTTTAACTCTTCTTTCAAATCATTCCAATAACCTACAAAACCAAAGGAATCTAGCACAAACCATTAAATTCACCTTAAACTCTCTTATTCACAAAACTAAAGCAAAAACATGAGTTAAAGTAAGTTTCTAAGTCAAAAAGGGTTGAATGATTAACAAAATTAAGTATAAGAATAACGAATTTTCAACCGTTATAAACCAACACCCATTAGTAGGTGTAAACAAACCTAGTATCCTTCAGTAGATACTCTTCCACCTAACATCCTTTAGGAGATGTAAGCCCTGTAACAACTTAAAACCCAAAACGAAATACCAAAAGTTCAAGTTACAAATCAAACCGAAAACAAAAAAAAAGTTCTTAACCCACTAGGTTGCCTCCCAGCAAGCGCTCTTTTAATGTCACTAGCTTGACCAAGTAAAGCTCAAGTTCCATCTTCAATGTTGGTGTTCATCTTTCTTTCATCAGACCAACTCATCAACTGCTTCCGGTCCACCTTTTTGAGTCTCCTTGAATATAGAGATTCAATCTCAATCACTCCATTCTCTTTAAGCCCTTTGACAACCCACAACTTGTTCTTGAATCTTACAGGTGTGCCAAGTTTGGGTTGTGCTTCCTTCAAGTCATCATGAACCTTCTTTCCTTTTCCATCTTTTTCTTCTTCCTTAACCTGTGACTAGAAACAATTTTTACCTTTGATGATTGGCTTTGCATCTTTATAGCTAGTCATGGGTACATCTTGACATGCAGCTTTATGACTAGCCTCCTCCTTTTGCATATGCTGCTCCACTTTGAATACATTAAAGACCACCCTTTCTTCTTGGTGTTGAAGCACTATCATCCCTTCATCTACATTGATGATGACCTTTGTCGTTTTCATAAATGGTCTTCCAAGAATAATTGGGGTCCTTTCATTCTCCTCCATCTCCATCACCACAAAGTCTATCAAAAATTTTAGTTTGTCTATGCAAACCAAAACATCTTCCGCCACACCATATGGTTTCTTAGAAGATCCATCCGCCATTAGCAAAGTCACCTTTGTTGGCTTGACTTCAAGATCTCCAATCCTTTCAAACATAGATAGAGGCATCCAATTAATGCTTGACCCTAAATCAAGTAGTGTTTTCCTTATATTCTCCTTCCTTAGGACGCAAGGAATAGTAAAACTTCATGGATCTTTCACTTTTGGAGGAAGTGGCTTCTTCTTAACAGCTTTGCAATCTCTTTTTTCATCATTAGTCTCCTCATCTATATATCTTTTCTTTATGGAGACTAGCTTCCTATGTTTTTCATAAGCTGAATTTTGTTGCAATGCTTCATTCATAGGTAGATTAACCTCTAATTGCTTGAAGATATCTTTAAAGCGCCCATATTGTCTCTCTCTTTCTATTCTCTCACAACCCTTTGGATAAGGAAGAACTTTTTCAATTTTTTCAATTTCTTTATCTCCTTTTTTAACTTCTCCTTTTCTCTCTTCTTTTCTCTCTACTCACTCTTCTTTTTCTTCTTTTTTTCTCTAACTCAACTCTTTTAACATCCACTCTCACTAAAATTTTACACTCTTCCTTAGGGTTAACCTCAGTATTAGCTCCAAAACTCTTATCAGGCATATCTTCCAACTTCTTAGCTATTTGGCGAACTTGCATCTCAAAGTTTCTAATGGCCGCTTCAGTGCTCTTGTGATTTGAAATAGTCACCTGCATAAATTGTTGAAGAGTATCTTCCAACTTTGTTGTTCTTTCATTGAGTGTAGACACTTATTGCCATAATGATGGTTGTTGTATGATAACAGTTGAAAAACTGTTATTTTCATGCTTGAAATTGATACTAAAAGCAACCTTTAACACTTAGAAACTAGCTTGAACTCATGCTTTTGGTCATATTTTCATAAATAAGAGAGCTGGACAGGTTTATGCTTGATTTCAGTGTTTTTGTGCAGGTTTTAAGGTGAATTTGGTGAAAGAAGTGAAGAAGGAGAGAGATGGAATCAGAAAAGACATCAAAAAGTGCAAAAGAAGAAGCCGCAACTACCGCTCAGCGGCAGTTTACCGCTGAGCGGCACTCAAGAGATCACGGTGGATTCGTTGAGGGGCAAAATGGCCGCTGAGGGGAAGAAACCAACTCACGCACTTACCGCTGAGCGGCAGTTTACCGCTGAGCGGCACTTTTATGGGCTTGGGCCTAAATTTTCTGTATTTTTAGAATAGTATATAAGCTTTAGGACGTCCTAGGGTTTGTATCTTTGGCAGAAACGAAGCAAATACTCTCTCTTCCACCCCTTTGAAGGAGGATCTCGGATGCTCAGGCTACCTCTTCACCTTTCTAGGGTTTTATCTTTCATTCTTCCATTATTATTCATCTAGTTTCACCATGAATATGGTGAACTAAACCTTGTATTGTTGTTGGGGAATCAATGTAGTCTTGTGAAACTCTCATATATGGAATTTGTTTTTACATCTTATTTTAAGACCTATGCTTTCTTTCATCATTAGTTAGGGTTTTTCCTCTTTGCTTAATGCTTGCTTTGTTTAACTCATTCAATGCCATGATTATTGATTTTGTCGATACGGGAACGTACGGGGAAATCTAGATCCGGGGAATTTCTCCCAATAGTATATTGGTTGCCGTTAAGCTTCTGCACTTAAGAACTAATTACTAGGAATGCTAGGAATTGTATGAACTTGTAATTAAGGATAGGCCTTCTTGCAAGGTGATTTAGAGAGTGGCATTAACAATTGATGAAAAGAATGTTGAATTCCTAAAATATATGAGAGTGGATAAGATGAAATTGATAACCCCACCAACATACTAATCCATCTATTTCATCGAAGTGTTTGTATTTTGTTTTGGCCATTGATCAAATTCATGCATACATGTTTATTTTGTGTCTTTTGCATATTAAACTCCAATTATTTTGTTCTTAAGTCTTAAATAATCAACAAATCACATAACTAAACTAGGTCGTTAGTCCTTTGGGAGAACGATTGATGGAAAATCATCAAGAAATCACATTGGACCTCTTACTAGAGCAATGGCTAGGAAGATTCAAGAAGAAGAAGGATCATCTAACATTTTACTTCTATGGAAGGTTACTTATAAAAATCCTTCTTCTCTTAACTAAAGCACTTATATTTTGTTTTGTAGGAATTAATAAATCTTGGAGACTATGATTGAGCCATCCAAGAAGAACCAAGCAAAGGAGCCAAAAAGCAAAGGAGGTGCTTACGGCATGCACCAGCATTTTCCACGTGAATTGGCTGATGTGGAAGGAAGCACACACCTTGCTGGATGAGCTGGAAAGAGGCATGGACTTTGCTTGATCAAAATAAATCTGAATCATTTGAATTTAGGAGGGAATTAGAATTAGAAATTAGGCTCCTCTTCACCTATAAATAAGAGGGCCTTTTCCTTGTATTGATTCACTTTTGAGCTTAATGATATGCTGCAGAATTGGTTTTCCAGCTTTTGTGCTCTTAAGTCACCTTTGAATTACTACTTCTTCTCCTTTCCTCAAGCTTCCTTCCTCTGTAGGAAGGCCCTCTGAGCTGTGAGGCTTCACCCATACACCTTTCCTCCATTAAAACACCTCAAACACTGCATCATTTCAACCATCCGCTGCACAATTATTCATTACTGGTTTCCTCTGGTCTGGAGCCTCTTCCTACTCGTTTCCAGCTGGGAATTGGTTTCCATCAACGATACTTGGTCTTACCGAGTTTTATTACTTGAAACGATTTGGTCACACTTGCCGATTGTTCAACAAGTTTGTGGCACCGCTTTTCGGTGTTCATAAATTTGTCATCAAGTTTTTGACGTCGTTGCCGGGGACTCGTGGTTTCACTAGTTCATTTGTGTGATTATTGATTATCTTTGACTTGAATTTTGAATTTCTGTTTTTATTTTCTGTTTTTATTTTTCGGTTTTTATTTTTATTTTTTTTATTTTTTTTTATTTAATTTTATTTTATTTTTTGTTTTTATTTTTCTGTTTTTATTTTTCTGTTTTTATTTTTCTGTTTTCATTTTTTTTTGTATTTTTATTCTATCTTCTTATCTCTTATTTTATATCTTCTTCTATATCATTTTGTGCTAACAAATATTTTTTAGAGTTTTGTGCCTAATGTTTGCAGGATGCAATTTGGACAAGAATTTAACTATATGGGCACTCAATTCTACTAAGGTAATTTCAACCACTGGTGGGATCTCACTCAAGCATGGATAATGATCAATTTTGGCAAGCTGTCGAACAATTTAAGAATCGACCACCACAACAATGGCAGCAAAAACCCTCTCTATCGGGAAGAAGGATAATGTTGGAGGAGGCAGTTCAACAGTACATACAGATACCTAATTGTCATCACAAAAGCACTCAAGCTGCCGAAGAATTTGATAGGCCGCCACCACAACAATGGCAGCAACAACCCTCTCTATCAGTAAATTTGGATAACACCCTTCAACGATTTTTGAAAAATTCCAACTCTACTCAGAAAAGCATTGAAGCATCAAGCAAAAGGATGAAAATGCACCTTCGTTACATTAGTCAAAGATTGAACATTAAGGTTAATACTGAAGTTAACCCTAAGGAGGAAGGTCAAGCCATTGTCACTGAAAGTGACAAGATTTTTGCTGAGAAAAAAATAGGGAGAGATGAGGAAAAGATAGAGAGAGAAGAAAAAGAAGAGTTGAGTGAGAAAGATAAAGATGAAGAAAAAGAAAAGGAGGTGGTTGAGAGAGAAGAGAGAAAGAAAATTTGTGTGAAAATAAAGAAGTTGAGAAGAAAAAGAGAAAATTTGGGGAGAGGAAAAGTAAGAAAAAGAAGATGAGAGGAAAGAAGAAGGAATCATATGAAAAACCCCATCCTCATCTAAAGAAGACTCATAGGAAGGAAAAGAAATTTAATTGCTTTATGGAAATCTTCAAGAAATTGGAGATTAAAGTTCCTATGATTGAGACATTGCATCAGGTTCCTGGTTTGATCAAATTTCTGAAGAAGTTCAGTAGAAAGAAGAAAAAGAAGATGGAACATGAGCTTTATTGGGTCAAGCTAGTAACGTTAAAAGAGCGCTTGTTGGGAGGCAACCCAATGATTTAAGAACTTTTAATTTTTGGTTTGGTGAAGTAATTTTGAACTTTTGGGTATTTTTGTTTTTGTTATAAGTTTGTTACAGGGTTTACATATACTGATGGATGTTAGGTGGTTACGTATCTACTGAAGGATACTATGTTTGTTACACCTACTGATGGGTGTTGGTAAGAAATTTTTGCACCTACTGATGGGTGCTGGAGGATTTTGGATCAGGCTCGTGACGTTAAACAAGCGCTACCTGGGAGGCAACCCAGTTGTTTGATTATATTTTTGTTTATTCTGTTGTAGTTGCATAATAGGGTTTTGCATGAGTAATCTGAAAATTTAATTGCAGGGAACCAGTGAGGGGCATAAGTAGGAGGCACCTAAGTTAAGCTAGGAAGAAGAAGAAAACTTCACGAAAGTGCCGCCGAGCGGCAAACTACCGCTGAGCGGTAGTATCGCAGACTGGGCTTAGGTTGCCCCTTAGCGGAACCCGAGCCCATTAGGGTATTTTTATACCTTAAGCTGCGTTTTGGTTTCTCTTTTCAGACTCTTCTCTGCACACACACTCCTACATACCTTTTGAAAGGTTCTCTACAACTTTTCCCTCATCCCTCTTTAGAAAATCTCCCTTCCACTCACTTTCTCACTAGTTTTCCATCTAAGTTTGGGGTTGGGAGAGAGCATCATTGAAGGGGCTGATTTCTTCATTGTGGTTTACTAATGCTTAACAATGTATCTTTTGGTTTTGTGAATTATGTTTGATGCAGGGATGGCCTCCTCATCGGGCAAAAAGAATCAAGACTATAAGATCCAAGAAGAAGGAGAGGAAGAAGATACAGATGACAACTCAGATTGAGGAGGAGATTGAGATAGTATTTACTGATGAATGCTATCATAAAGCAGGACTTATGCTTTTGTTTGGTTTAGTGTTCTGAACTTATTTACTTTTGTTTTTAGAATAGGGTTTGATGTACTCAATTGGAAACTTTGTCTGTTATGTTGGTTTGCTTATGATTGTGATGGTTTGATAAGTAATGGTTGATGATGCTTTGAGATTGATTGATGTTGAGATGTGCACATTAAATGCTTATACAGGTGATTCACAAGCATTGTGAACAAATGCAAGATATTGTGATTGTGATTATGATTCTAAGCAGGATGTTATATGTGGAATATGAATGAGCTTATATGTGAGGTTTTGAGCTCCAGAGTTGTTATGATTGAATGTTATTACTTTGAAAGCATGAATGATTTTGCCCAGGTTTTCTATGATTGAATCAATTGTTTGTTTTGCATCGTATGATCAAGGCCATTTGTTGGTAACCCTTTTTATTGGCCAAATTCATGAAGTTAGCCCACTAAAAGAGAACACTTTGTGTTCTATCCTTTGAACCTTTAGCCTTGAACATAAATTGAAAACCCTTTTGAAAAGCTTTACCTTGAGTTAAGTAGAAAATCTTGTGTGGTATTGATAAATGTTCAAGTTTGGGGTTGTTGGGAAAGCATGAAAAAGAAAAAGCAAAAGCATTGAGCTAAGAGCTAAGAAATAAGAATGTGGAAAGAAAAGAAAGAAAAGAAAAGAAAGAAGCAAAGCTCAATGCAAAAGAAAGTTGGGAAAAATAAGAATGATTGTGTTGTTATGATTCTCTTAACTCAAGGATTTTGTGATCCAAAAAAACCAATTTTCTTGTTAGCCCAGCCATGTTATAAGCCATTGAAAAGTCCTTGTGATGATGCATGCTTGTGAATGTTTTTTATTGTGGTTAAATGAAAGGCAAAGTTTACCGCTGAGCGGCAATTTACCGCTGAGCGGCACTTTTATGGGCTTGGGCCTAAATTTTCTGTATTTTTAAAATAGTATATAAGCTTTAGGACGTGCTAGGGTTTGTATCTTTGGCAGAAACTAAGCAAATACTCTCTCTTCCACCCCTTTGAAGGAGGATCTTGGATGCTCAAGCTACCTCTTCACCTTTCTAGGGTTTTATCTTTCATTCTTCTATTATTATTCATCTAATTTCACCATGAATATGGTGAACTAAACCTTGTATTGTTGTTGGGGAATCAATGTAGTATTGTGAAACTCTCATATATGGAATTTGTTTTTACATCTTATTTTAAGACCTATGCTTTCTTTCATCATTAGTTAGGATTTTTCCTCTTTGCTTAATGCTTGCTTTGTTTAACTCATTCAATGCCATGATTATTGATTTTGTCGATACGAGAACGTACGGGGAAATCTAGATCTGGGAAATTTCTCCCAATAGTACATTGGTTGTCGTTAAGCTCCTGCACTTAAGAACTAATTACTAGGAATGCTAGGAATTGTATGAACTCGTAATTAAGGATAGGCCTTCTTGCAAGGTGATTTAGAGAGTGGCATTAACAATTGATGAAAAGAATGTTGAATTCCTAAAATATATGAGAGTAGATAAGATGAAATTGATAACCCCAACAACATACTAATCCATCTATTTCATCGAAGTGTTTGTATTTTGTTTTAGCCATTGATCAAATTCATGCATACATGGTTATTTTCTGTCTTTTGCATATTAAACTCCAATTATTTTGTTCTTAAGTCTTAAATAATCAACAAATCACATAACTAAACTAGGCCGTGAGTCCTTTGGGAGAACGATAATTGGTATTACCGAGTTTTATTACTTGAAACGATTCGGTCACAGTTGCCGACTGTTCAACAAGTTTGTGGCGCCGCTTTTCGGTGTTCATAAATTTGTCATCACTGTAAAACCCCGAATTTTCGGAATGACACGGTGGAAATTTTTTTCAGAAGTTTTCTTGTAAAACATTCATTTCGAACAATCAAACTTTATTTAATTAAAATGTGGAAGGAAAAGCGTAATTATAAATATTGTCTATTCAAAATAGAAATCTAAATAATTCCTTTTACAATAAAGATACAAATTCTGAAACCTTTTAAACAGAATAAATCATCATCCCCGAAATATAAGACCCCAACCTCTCATGTTAGCTACTTCAATCCAGTCTTATCTGCAATGCCATCTACTCCTGTATAAGTACGATCATCGCAGGTAGAAACCACAACCACAACACTCCAGGGTGAGCAACTAGAAATATCATAACATACAACAAAACATATTCATTTAAATTACAAAATAATATAATCATATAAACATATTACATCACATCATTATCATCATAGTCAAGTCATTCATGAACCAATGTCGCTTTCTTATATTGTGTCATCATGACCTGTTATCACTAATAGGTACATGTTCCCAACAGGGTAATTCGAGTCGTCTTCCATCGCAACTTCCGACCTATCTCTCCGACTTCACAAGGACTAACGAGTGAAAACATTGACATTACGCGCATCAGTGCACTATACTCAGCACGAGTCGAAGTATTTTGAACGAGACATCCACCTCCCCGCGCAGAGGGAAGTGACACTCGAATCACTAGCTCTAAACGAGAGTCCAACATATCACATTCTTAACGTAGTGCAATACGAAAAGCTCACACATGATCGAAGACAATACAAGAAAATAACATAGTTTCATGTCCACATCGCATATCAATACACAGTTTTATGTTTCCATCCCAATTCAATACACATTATCCATAGAATATATATATATATATATATATATATATATATATATATATATATATTTATTGTGGATAATGTGTATTGAATTGGGGTGGAACTGTGTATTGATTAATTAATGTTATTGAGGGGTTAATATATATATATATATATATATATATATATATATATATATATATATATATATAACTAATCATTCATCTGATTAACATCATCACAACCTATTCAAGAATCACTCTCTGATATCTTTTTTCTCATACCAATTCTTCCTATGTTACTTTTCCTACATTCTCAACAAGGGATCCACACCTTTCATTCCACTAAAATACTAAGCATCTGCTAAAAGCTCCTCGACGTATTTCTCTTTCTTCTTCATCTTCCATACTACTCACTACACTCCACCAACGTTCAACCTCTTCCAAAGTTCACAACACAAACAAAAAGAAAAGAAGCAAGGTTCCCGCGCAACATCAATGAAGTAAGGAAACACACCTTCTCTACCCTTTCCAGTGATAGAATAAAGAATGAAAACAAGTGACAACGAAACACTATAAAAACACTATCAAATAACCACATGCAAAATCACTACCCAACAATATCAATTTAATCACAACCCACAGTTTACACAAGATATATCTAGCTACTCACCTACCTGGTTAGCCTTCCACTCTACTCCTTGGACTCACGTTCGTGTCAGCCCTTCTCTCACGGTTTCACGGAGACAAAACAATTAGGTTTGGTTTTTGATTTTTCTCCTTACGGCCGATGCCAACCAATCACTCCTAAAACAAGTTTATATAATTCCCTAAAGATAACCTAATATCTCCCTAAAACCTATCAAATCTTAAATTTTCAAAGAGTAATAAAATCCCTTTATTCTCTAAATCTTTCGGTTACAAAATCTATGGCCTTCCGTGTACATAACCAGTATAGAATAAGAAAATAAAAACTAATATCTATTTCGAAAATAAGAAAGAAACCAACTTTTAGCTTTCTCTCTCCTACCCCTTTTCACGTAGATACAAAACAAAACACCTTTAACTTTCGCGACCCCACAAAAAATAAAATAAATTAAAAGAACACACAAAGTCTAAGCAACACCTCCACTAAACCCAACACCTTTTATTGAAATAATAATACATACCATTTTATATAATCTTTTCTTTATGCATTTCCAAAATATTAAAATCAAA